>NW_022589705.1:66557660-67260645 GCF_004348235.1 Phoca vitulina
CCCCCCCCCCCCCCCCCCGTGACTCTGTAGGCCTGCGGCGGTGAGGCTGATCATTTGCATTTCTAACAAGTACCCAGGTATATTTTCTAGAGTTCTATAACAAAGCACCACAGACTGGGTGGTTTAAACCACAGAAATGAATTGTCTCACATTTCTGGAAGCCTCAACTTAACTAATTACACCTGGAATGACCCTATTTCCAAATAAAGTCACATTCTGAGATACTGGGAATAAAGACTTCAACAAATGAATTTGGGGAGGCGCAATTCAACTCATAACACCAATAACACCAGGTGATGCTGATGCTGCTTCAAATCACTAATCTGATCCTATTGTCCTTTAAAAAGTTTCAATTGCTCCCCATTGCCCTCATGGTAAGTGGAAGCTCTTTGCTTGGCATTGAAGGCCCATCAAAATCTGGGCCACTTCCCCTTTCACTACCCCGGCTTATGGTGCTGCCCCGAATGCCCTCACCACCCTACTTTGATGAATCCTTTCATGCTTGGCCCATGTGTCACTGAACATTCTGTTGTCAGTGCTCACCACACATTCCTAAGGCCCAGCACAGGGTTTGACACAGTGTTCAATATATTTTTGTTGAATGAGTGCAAGAAGACAATTATTTTCAAGACTTAAAAAAGTTCAATTTTAATTTTTATTCAAGATAAATTTTACCTTGGAGTGTCAATTATAAAACAAAAACAACAACAAAAAATGAGACTGGACCAGGCGTCTATGTCCCTGCAAATCTGGCTTCTGCCCTGCCCTCTGGTGGTGACTCTAGGCCTAGCAGGAAAACGAACTAAGGAATTTACGGCAACCGGAGGCTGGTGACTAAGCTTAATTTACATACCCACAATGCATTGCACACGGTATTTCTTTTTCTAAAAACGGCTAGATTTTTCTTTTTCTTTCAACTCCCCCCCCCCCCCCCCAGAAATCAGATTGCCATAACAGAATTGCCTGAGATAAAGGCAGAAGTCACTGGCTCTTTTGGCTAAGTAACTACCATTGCTGTTCTAGGAGTGACAGTTACCCGTGGGCTGTGTGAGCGCTTTACGAAGCATACTCTGGTTTCTCTTCAGATCGTATAAATCTTTCGCCTTTTACTAAAGATTTCCGTGGAGAGGAACAATTCTGAGTGTTTGCCCAATTTTTTGAGGCCTTGCGCTCGCAGGGCTTACTAACGTGTGTTGAAATAACAGATCTTGTTTGAATTTGCTATGGGGCTGTTATGTTTGTATGTTAGAAACGAGTGTTTGCTTTTTCGCTTTCATGTTATAGGGTCTGTAAAAAAGAAACTATGACAACTTTTTATCTCAGATTGGGTGTTCTAATTGGATGGTTCTTTAGGGAGTTCGGTAGTGTGAAGCTCAGTCCTTTTTGCGTGATTGGTTTTTGAAACAATGATGGTTTTTTGATCTTTGTTGTTACCGTAGCTATCCACCACGTTTGGTTGATATAAATTTAGAAGTATTTTGTGCCGGCCTCGCTGAAATACTTTTCGTGATTCACCACCACTTATCTCTGTTTTTGGATTGTGTCAGGAGCCAGTGGCCTAAACTGGTCAGTTTGTGACCTGCAGTCAGGTGCTCTTGCATCTCTGTTAACCCAGTTCCACGTGGTTTTACTCTAGGATCTCTGCGTATTCTTACGGGGGTTTTCTCACACATCCCCGCTGCAGTGCAGATCTCTGTCCCACGCGCATTTTAAGTAAACTGCCATTTTCACCTGACTAGCCCAGCGCCTGCAACAAAGCCGATTTACTGAGTAGGTAACTTGAAGAACGAATTGGTTGCATGGGTCTACCTACTGCTCAAAGGGTCTATCTGTACTTTTAGCCACGAGGAAGGTCGCTCATGGTGGATTGCGTTACATCACCCCTTATTAGGCTTTTATTTTATTTTTTTAAAGATTTTATTTGTTTGACAGAGAGAGACACAGCGAGAGAGGGAACACAAGCAGGGGGAGTGGGAGAGGGAGAAGCAGGCTTCCCGCGGAGCTGGGAGCCCGACGCGGGGCTCAATCCCAGGACCCTGGGATCATGACCTGAGCCGAAGGCAGACGCTTAACGACTGAGCCACCCAGGCGCCCCTCCTTATTAGGCTTTTAGAAAAATGATGTCTCAGGCGTGGCTTGGATTGTGCCGCTGTGGAGTTTATGTTGGAGAGGCGATGCTGACCCCGGAGGGGGCAGGGGATGAAAGCCCTCACCCTGGAGGACGGAAAAGGAAGGAGCCATCTTGGGGAGGGGTGCCCACTGCAGCCTTACCCTCCAACAATGGCACCGTTGTAAGAAATTCAAGTACATTAGCAGAGGTGGCTGATACACTTCATCCCGCAGCCTTTGAATTTGCTACGCTCACAGGTTGGAGACCACCAAGCATTAACTTAAATTGCCTCCTGCTCCTGGCATGGGGCACAGAGCAGTCGCGCAACAGATGTTTGCTATCAACAGAATATTCGGTAACCTGTTTTTGTTGAGGCCTTGAATAAAACTTTTATTTTTTTTAAAGATTTTTATTTATTTATTTGAGAGAGAGCATGAGAGGGGGGAGGGTCAGAGGGAGAAGTAGACTCCCCGCTGAGCAGGAAGCCCTGCGGGGGACTCGATCCCGAGACTCCAGGATCATAACCTGAGCCAAAGGCAGTCGCCCAACCAACTGAGCCACCCAGGCGCCCTAAAACTTTTAAGTTCTGCTTTTTTTCTTTTTTTAAAGATTTTATTTATTTGACAGCACGAGCAAGGGGAGGGGCAGGCAGAGGGAGGGGGAGAAACAGATTCCCCGCTGAGCAAGGAGCCTCAGCGGGGGGCTTATCCAAGGACGCTGGGATCATGACCTGAGCCAAACGCAGACACCCAACCAACTGAGCTACTCGGGTGCCCCTGAATAAAACTTTCAAAGTTCAGGCTTGGGGGGGTACCCAGGTGGCTCAGTCGGTTAAGCCTCCTATTCTTGGTTTCTGTTCAGGTCCTGATGTCAGGATCCTGGGATGGAGCTCCCCATCTGGCCCTGTGCTCAGTGGGGAGTCTGCTTCTCTGCCTCTCTCTGCCCCTCCCCTGCTCATGCACAGTCTCTAAAATAAATCTAAAGAAATCTTTTATTTTTTTTATTTTCTAAAAGATTTTATTTGACAGAGAGACACAGTGAAAGAGGGAACACAAGCAGGGGGAGCTGGAGAGGGAGAAGCAGGCTTCCCGCTGAGCAGGGAGCCTGACACTGGCTAGATCCCAGGATGCTGGGATCATAACCTGAGCCATAGGCAGACCCTTAATGACTGAGCCACCCAGGTGCCCCCAAAATAAATCTTTTTTAAAAAAGGGAAAGAAAACAGAAGGTACATTTTGGGGACAGTTGTGGAAATTTTAGTATGCACTCTATTTTAGATATTAATTGTATAGGTTTTGTTGTTGCTGTAACAAGTAAGTACAAACTTTGTGATTTAACACAAATTTATTCTCTTACAGTTCTGGAGGTCAGCAGTCTAAAATCAAGGTGTTGGCTGGGCTGCCTTCCTTCTAGAGACTTTAGAGACTGTTTCCTTGCCTCTTTCAGCTTCTAGAAGCTGCCTGTATGTGACCCCTTCACATCACTCCAACTCTTCTGCTTCTGTCATCTAGTTCTAACTCTGGATCCTCCTGCCTCCCTCTATATTTATAAGGATTCTTGTGATTATCTCGGGTCCACCTGGCTAACCCAGAATAATCTCCCCATCTCAAAACCCTTAATTTAATCACGCCCACAAAATTCTTTTTACCATGTAACATATTCACAGGTTCCAGGCATAGGATGTAGACATATTTGGGGACCATTACTCAGACCACCAAAATAATGATACTGTAATTATGTAGGAGAATGTCCTTATTCTTAGTAGAAACATAATGTGAATATTTAGTGGTGAAATGCAATCTCCACTCTGAATGTGGAACTTGAACTCAGGACCATGAGATCAAGAGTTGCATGCTCTATCAACTGAGCCAGCCCAGGTGCCCCAATAACCGAAACTTTCCAATGGCTCAGGAAACAGAGAGAGAGAAAGCAAAAGAGTGATAGGTATACAGGTATTCATTGTATTTTTCTTTTTAAAGATTTTATCTATGAGAGAGAGAGAGAGAGAGAGAGAGAGAGAGAGAGAGGCAGAGGGAAAAGCAGGCTCCCTGAGGAGCAGGGAGCCCGATGCAGGACTCGATCCCAGGACCCCAGGATCGTGACCCGAGCCGAAGGCAGACACCCAACCATCTGAGCCACCCAGGTGCCCTATTCACTGTATTTTTCTTTCAACTTTTTTGTAGCTTTGAACTTGTAAGAAGTGGGGGAAGTATGTATTAATAAATTCCATGTAACGTGTATGATTTACATATTTATATTATACTTAAGATTCAATTTTAAAAGTTCCATTGTTTTTATTAAACTATGGTCACCTTAGACCAGTGGCTTCCAGATTTTTGGATTTTCTGATTATTAAAATTTCAAAAAATTTCTGGGGTACCTTTTTACCATCATCCTGCAAACAATGGCCATCTGAAGACTAAAAACAGACACTTCTTTAAAACAGAAAACCCACTTACCTTTAAAGCGTAACTATATTTTGTTAACTTTCCTCTTAAAGCTCATTTTGAGACTGCCTTCGATTAACAATATCAGGGCCGGTGATGCCCTCTTGAGGCCACCTGGAGAATTACTGCTATCTATCATTTCCTCTGATTTGATGGACAATTTCCTGTCATTAACACGTGCATGCCAGGCACTGTTCTCAGTGTTTGGGATGTATTAGTAAAGAACAAAAATACCCTGACCTAGTTGAGCTTATATACAGGTGGAGAGACAGACCATACGCAAATAAAGTAATAAGTGTTGTGGAAAAAAAAATAGCATAAGGGGCTTGGGGACCAGAATATAGGGAGTGGTAATGTAGTAGCCCTCATTGAGAAGGTGACTTTTGTATAGAGTTGCAAGGAGGTGAGGGAGTTCACCATGTAGCTATATAGCTGAGGTGAAAGTTTCTAAGAACCATATAGCTATGCTATCCAGTGAAGGAGAAAGAGAGAAGGAGACAGTTCAGAGGTCATGGGAGACTAGTTTGTCTACGGTCTTCCCTGCAGGCCATAGGAAGGGCTTTAGCTTTACTGTTCCTGAAATGGAGAGCCCTGCAAGGTTTTGAGCAGTAACAGAATCTAAGTTTAAAAGGATTACCCTGGGGGCACCTGGGTGGCTCAGTTGGTTAAGCGTCTGCCTTCGGCTCAGGTCATGATCCCAGGGTCCTGGGATCAAGCCCCACATGGGACTCCCTGCTCAGTGGGGAGGCTGCTTCTCCCTCTGCCTCTGCCCCTCCCCTTGCTTGTGCTCTCTCGCTCTCAGTCAAATAAATAAATAAAATCTAAAAAAAAAAAAAAGAGACTACCCTGGCTACTGTATTGAAAAGAGAATGGGGTAGAAAGGCCTCTAGAGTAGTCTAAACAATGGTGGAGAAACAAAGCAGGAAAAACAATGGCTCAGATTAGGGTATTAGCAACAGAGGTAGTGAGATATGGTTGGATTCTGGATATATTTGGAAGGTAGAGTCAACAGACAGAATGGATACAGATGTTGAAGAGAGACACTCCTTTGTTCTGAGTGGCAGAAAGCATGAGTTGCCATCAGTTGTGTTGGGGAAGGTGGCACAGATCAGAAGTCCAGTTTTGGACATAAAGAGGTGGAAATTTTTTTTTTTTTTTTTAAGATTTTATTTATTTATTCATGAGAGAGAGAGAGAGAGAGAGAGGCAGAGGGAGAAGCAGGCTCCCAAGGAGCAGAGAGCCCGATGCGGGACTCGATCCCAGGACCCTGGGATCATGACCTGAGCCGAAGGCAGACGCTTAACCATCTGAGCCACCCAGGCGCCCAAGAGGTGGAAATATTTAACTGGAAATAGAAATGTGGGAGTCAATGGCGTATAAATGGCATTTAAAGTTCTGAGACTGGATGAGATCACCAGGGTGAAAAAGTAGAGAAGAGGCTCAAGGTCACTCCAATTTGAAAGAAGCTGGGTTGAGAGGATGAATCAGCAAAAGATAATGAGAGGAAGCAACCAGAGGTAGGAGAAAAAGCAGGTGAGTGTGCTCTCCTGGAGGAGAGAGTGCAGGGGCCAGTAGGGAGCAGAGGTGAGGGTCTCTCCTCAGGCTATGCTCTTAAATCTTCCAGGATATTGATGTTCCTTCCCTCCAGACCAGCTTTTTTCCTGGATGAGCAGAGGAACCCCAGCCCATCAACAAAGCTCTCATTTAATTCCCCCGCCCCGCTACACAGAGAACAGACATATAGCAAGACTATTTATTGAATTCTTGCCAGCCAGCAGCTCTCCCTCTCCCCTCCTGGCAGGCCCAACCCTCAGCCTCCCACCTGGGCCAGTGGAGTCACCGTGAGCGTGACCCCAGGATCCTTCAGCCAGGCTTCCTGAAACACAGCCCAGGCCTTTCTGGATTGCCTCAGAGGCTCTGTTACTCCTCTCCCTCCACATCCTCCTTCTGGAAGTATGTGATGTAAGCCAGCTGATCCTGGTCCTGGGCGTCAAGGTAAAAGGTCGTGTTGCTGTGGGGGACGCCACCGAGGTATAATGCTGGAGGCAGGGGAGGCGAGCCTGAGTCTGGGTGCCGCTGCACCTCGGCTCCAGGCCCCCTCACTCCCCACTCACCTTTGGAAACATCGACTTTGTTGGCCGCCAAGATGTCCGCCTGAATGCCATCTATTTTCATGTACAAGTCCTCGGCATTGCTCTGGGGGCAGGAGCAAGGGGAACGTGCTGAGCCGCCAGGGCAGTCTGGACCTGCAGGCGGGCGCGGGGCACAGGAATGCGGCCGGCTCCGGGGCTGACCGGAAGCGCTGGACAGGGACCCGCAGGACGCGGGGCAGGGGTGGGGGTGGGGAGGAGCCCGAGCCAGCGCGGTCCCTCCCGCAGCGGCCCCGGGCCCAGCGTGTGTGGGGGGTGTGGCCCGGGGGGGACGCTCTGGAGGCCGCACCGTCCGGTCGCGGTCCAGGCTCTGCGGGGCGGGGCGGGGCGGGGGCACTTACGAGGAAGAGCGTGTAGAGCTCCTCTCCCATGGACCTGCGCACGTGCTCCTCCACCACCGGGAACACCTGCACGAAGTACTGCGGCCGCGGGGGGCGGCGGGGTGACTGCGGTGCCCTCCCCGGGGCCCGCCGCGCCGCGCCGCCGTCCCGCCGCTCACCTCCAGCGTGAGGCTGGCCTGCCGCTGGCTGTTGCTGTGGTCCGAGTTGCCCATGGCGGTCAACAGGCTGTGCACCACGCGCAGGTGCAGCATCTCCTCGGCGATGCTCGTGTTGCTGCGCGCCAGGACCCTGGGCCGGGAATTCGGGCGGCGGCGACCCCTTGGGATCCTCCGGCGGCCCGAGCTGCCCCCCCCCACAACCCCGGAACCCGCGGGCAGCGCCAGCCTGGCTCGCCGCATCCCCCCCACTCCTCCTGCCCGCTTACCCGATGGCCTTGGCCGCCGCGGCCTGCTGTAAGAACACCGGCAGGTGGGCGGTGAGCTGGGGAACCAAGGAGTCTGGCGGAGGGGGCGGCCGTGAGGTGGGAGGCCCGGCTTCCCAAGGCCAGTCCCTCGCCCCGCAGCCCCAGTCCGAGCGGCTCCCTACCGTTGAGGATCTTGGGTTGCAGTTTGCTCGTCTCCTTGACGGATGGTATCAGCAGCTCCACGAGGCCTTTGAGCAGCGCCTGGCACACGTCATAGTTGACCAGGTCCTTGATCAGCTCGATGGCTGGGGAACGGCAGAGGCGCTGGGGAGGCCTGACGCTCCAAAACCCCCATCCCCACCAAGCAAGCAAAGACCCCCTTGAACCAAGTCGCTTCCCTTTACCCCCATTCCCCTTCCTGCTCCTTTCCTAGCACCTTTTACTGGCCAGCACCGTGCAAGCTATGTGTGGGGGAAGCTGGACAGGCAACACCTCAGTCCGGCTGGATCTGGGGCTAAAGAGGAGGAGGAGGGGGCCGAGCCTCATCCGCCACACTCAGCCCTCACAGAACTCGCCACAGAAGGAGGAGGAAAGGTTGGATGGTGAGCCTACCCATCAAGGAGGCTTTGAGGCTGTCAGAGCTGGAGGCCCCACGGAGGTGGGGCCACCTTCGGCTTGGAGGAATCCGGGAATCCGGGTGTCACGGAGGTGGGAGGGGCTAGGTCTTCAAAGGGAGAAAGGATGGGCAAAGCCCCCCGGCGTGGGGGGGGGGGTGAGAGGGAGACAGCGAGTGGGTGGAGGATGTGTGGCAGCAAGTGAGAAGGGTGGAAGCAAGTTTTCTGTAAATACCAAAGCAAGCGGTAGTTTTTGACAAACCATTTATGGAGCCCTCCTTTGCCTAGGCTTTCCACACAGCATCCCCTCGAAGCTCACCATAACCAAAAGAGGTTTGCTTTGCAATGACACTGTAACTGTAGCCCGTTTCACTTTTTTTTTTTAAAGATTTTATTTATTAATTTGACAGAGAGAGACAGCGAGAGAGGGAACACAAGCAAGGGGAGTGGGAGAGAGAGAAGCAGGCTTCCCGCTGAGCAGGGAGCCTGATGCGGGACTCGATCCCAGGACACTGGGATCATGACCTGAGCCGAAGGCAGACGCTTAAAGACTGAGCCACTCAGGCGCCCCTAGCCTATTTCACTTTTGAGAGAGTGAGGCACAGAGGCAAAGCACTTTGGCTAAGGTACGGGGTGGAAGCAAAAGGAAAGACTTGGTTAGGAAGGAACTAGGATTTATTGAAGGGGCTTTCCTAGAGGTACTTTCCAATCATTCGTTCTTTCCACCATTCTCTCGGCTTTTGCGCAAGCCTGCACTAAACGCCTGATGCGCCAGGTGCACAGTATAGCACTACAAAAGGGGTTAGGCTGTGGGGGTGCCTGGGAAGATGGGGAAACGGGGGACGGAATATTTTTATAAAGAGAAGGGAATCGCATAGAGGCAGAGCTGGGCGGGGGCAGGGTGAGTTGGTCATGTGATGGAACACTGGTAAGTGTTACTTTAAACACACGTGCTTGCTACGTTGAAGACAGATCGCGCTGTTCCCCAGCACAGAGTGGGGTGCGGCCCCTCTCTCCACTTACTCGTAGGGGAGCTGAGACTTCGGGGAAGCGCGGTTCCCTGACTAGCTCATTTACATACCAGAACTCATATAGACACATGGGAACTAGTACCAGGAATATCTCTTTGAATAATGAAAATTAACCTTTTATATCCTTGTCAGGAAAGCTTTGCCCAGTAAGGATATGCTTGAGATAATTCTCTGTCATGGAAGAAAAGCGTTTGCTGGTAGGTGCAAAGGCACCGCAAGCGTAGGGGGATCAGCCGGTATCCGGGACCAGGGTACAGGGGCAACATACATATCGTTTCTCTCCATTTTAACTGGGTCTTTGGTATAGATACCAAAAACCTTTTGTGGGAAGAAACACTAGAGAATTGGTAGTGCAATTTTTGGAGGCCTTACTTAATTAGGGCTAAATGTTGTCTGTGTCAAAGACAAATTTATAGGTTCGTCATCTGCCTGTGAAACAATACTGCTGTTTGAGATCTCAAGATTTCCTATGGTTGGGCAAAGTGCTTTTTTTCTTTTTCTTTTTTTAAGTCAGTAAACATTGTTCTATCGTGGTAATTTTTTTTTAAGAAAACAACTCGTTTAGAGCCCATGCATGAATGGGGGAGAGGCAGAGCGAGAGCATCTTTCAAGCTGACTTCTCAGTGGGCCAGGAACCTGAGGCAGCTGGATCCCACAACCCATGAGATCCTGATCCGAGGCGAAACCAAGAGTCGATGTTTAACCAGCTGAGCCTCCTGGGCGCCCCTTAAAAAATGTTTTGGGTCCCCTCCACCCCAGCAGTTGGTGGGGCAGGTGCAGACCCTGCACTACTGTGAGCCAACCCTACCATCTCACCCAGAGGGCTCATTTGCATATCCATGGGTGCCACCCCCAGTACTACATTTTCGTTTAAAACTGCACATTTCAGGCGCTGGGTGGCTCAGTTGGTTAAGCGACTGCCTTCGGCTCAAGTCATGATCCTGGAGTCCCTGGATCGAGTCCCGCATTGGGCTCCCTGCTCGGCAGGGAGTCTGCTTCTCCCTCTGACCCTCCTCCCTCTCATGCTCTCTGTCTCTCATTCTCTCTCTCTCTCAAATAAATAAATAAAATCTTTAAAAAAAAAAACAAAAAAAACCCCTGCACATTTCCCTGTTTCCTTGGATCAACATATGTCTTTTCCAAAAATCCCTTTCACAAATTTTCCTAGCAGGGTGACGGTGGCACAGGAATAGACACCAGTCTTGGAGAACTGCAGTCAGTTATGGAAAGAGTGGCAAACATAGCTAAGTATACTCTGGTTTCTCTTCAGATTGCGTATCTCACCTTTTACTAAAGATTTCCGTGGAGAGGAATGTTTGCAAGTTTGCCTTATTTCTGAGCTCCAAGGAAACGTTTCCAATGTTTCATCTATTAGGTATGGCATTTGTTATAGTTTTTTGTAGATATCTTATTGGACATTGTTTTCAAACTTTTTTCCTATTAAGATGATATATGTGCATTCCTAGATGACATATTATCCTTGGCATATGCTGCTAGATTGTTTGCTAATATTTTGTGTAGAGTTTTTGCAGCTATGCGGGTGAGTAAGATTGGTGTATAATTTCTCTTTTGCATGGTATCATTGATGGATTTTTATATTAAGATTAGGCTAACCTTAAAAAAAAGATTAGGCTAAACTTAGAAAATGAGTTGGGGTTTATATTCTCTTTTTCTAATCTTGAGAAGAGTTTGAGTAAGATGAGAATTTTATCTTGAATTTTTTTTTTTAAGATTTTATTTATTCATTTGACAGAGAGAGAGAGGGAGAGCAAGCACAAGCAGGGGGAGCAGAGGGAGAGGGAGAAGCAGGCTCTCTGCCAAGCAGGGAGGCCGATGTGGGGCTCCATCCCAGGACCCTGGGATCATGACCCTAGCTGGAGGCAGACGCTTAACCGACTGAGCCACCCAGGTGCCCCTATCTTGAATGTTTGATAGAATTCTCTAAAGCTGACTTTATGGGAAAAAAAATTACTGATTCATTTTCTTTAATGATTAGAGGACTATTTGGGTTTTCTCTTTCTTCATAAGTCCATTTTGGTAGGTTATAATTTCTAGCAGTTTTCATCTACATTTTCAAACATTGAAAAAAATTCATTATCTCATCTTTTTATCATTTTAATGAGTGTAGCATCTTTAGTGATGTCTTCTTTTATATTCTTCATATTGATTATGTGACTTTTCTCTTTTTGCATCGAATCCCTTTGCCCCCAAGTCCCATGGGGGTAACACACTTGGATGCCTCCTTGTGCAGTGGTGTGCACTACAATGAGAAACACTTAGAAGACCTGAATGTTACAGTCAGTAAGCATGCCTGCCTTTTGCTCTAAAGGGGGAAATGTCTTTATTTTCCAAAGCTGTTTGCTCATCAACATCCTTGAAAAGATAGTTTGGGACAATGAGCAGTTGTTATTTCACTTAAAAGATATGCAGAAATGTGATAGACCTGTAGAGAATTGTCTCCTAGGATCATTTTTCTTTTGCTAGTAGTAATCCTTCAGTAGACATTCTTGCCTTGTTCCTGAACTCAGGGGCAAAGCATTCAATGCTTCACTATTTCTTTTTTAAAGATTTTATTTATTTGACAGAGAGAGAGACAGCAAGAGAGGGAATACAAACAGGGGGAGTGGGAGAGGGAGAAGCAGGCTTCCTGCTGAGCAGGGAGCCCGATGCGGGGCTCCATCCCAGGACCCTGGCATCATGACCTGAGCCGAAGGCAGATGCTTAATGACTGAGCCACCCAGGCATCCTCAATGTTTCACTATTAAGTATAATATTAGCTGTAGGTTTTTGGTAGATGCTTTTTTTTTTTTTTAAATCAAGTTGGGGAAGTTCTTCTCTAGTTCTATTTTCCTGAGGGTTTCCTGAGGGTTCATCAATGGGTGCTGACATTGTCAAATGCATTTTCTGCATTGATTGATATAATAATGTGATTTTTCTTCTTTAGCCTGTTACTTTGGTAGATTAAATTGATTGACTTTTTGGATATTGAACAGCTTTGCATTCTGGGAATGAACCCCAATTGGTCATCGTGTATGATTCTTTTTATATATTGCTGAATCCTAATTGCTAATCTTTTGTTAAGGATTTTTGCATCTATATTGATGATGGATATTGATCTGTACTCTTCTTGTACTGCCACTGTCTGGTTTTGGTATTAGGGTAATACTAGCCTCATGAAAAAAAATATTTTTAAAGATTTTATTTATTTATTTGCCAGAGAGAGAGAGAGCGCAAGTAGGTAGAGTGGCAGACAGAGGGAGAGGGAGAAGCAGGCTCCCACTGAGCAGGGAGGCCGATGTGGGACTTGACCCCAGGACCACGGGATCACGACTTGAGCCGAAGGCAGACGCTTAACTGACTGAGCCACCCAGGCACCCCACTAGCCTCATAAAATTAATTAGGAATTATTTCCTTCCCTTCTGTTTTCTAGAAATATAGAATTGTGTTCTATAAATGTCATTATACCCTGCTGGTTGATGATGTTGAGTTCTATATACTTGCTGATTTTTCTTTTCATTTTATTATTTTTTTTTAAATTTCATTTATTTGAGAGAGAGAGATGAGAGACAGAGCACAAGCAGGGGGAGCAGCGGAGGGAGAGGGAGAAGCAGATTCCCTGTTGAGCAGGGAGCCCCATGTGGGACTCGATCCCAGGACACTGAGATCACGGCCTGAGCCAAAATCAGATGCTTAACTGACTGAGCCACCCAGGTGCCCCTACTTTGTGTGATATTAATAGAGCTACTCCTATTTTCCTTTCATTAGTACTTTCATGAAATATTTTTCTATCTTTTTACTTTCGACCTGCCTATATTCTTTTATTTGAAGTGAATTTCTTGGAGACAGTACATACTTGAGTCATTTTGTGTGGATTTATTTTGATTTAACCTTTTTAGACTTTGTTGTGGGTTGGTGTCTTTCATCAGTTCTTGACAACTCTCCACCATTGTCTCCTTAATGGTGCTGCCCTAGTCTTTCTTTTTTCTCTTTGCCTCTATTAGATAGTCTCACTCTTATCCTTACTTTTCTTCCCCTCATCCAGGTGACTAATTTTCTCTTCACCTGTGTCTACTCTACTGTTAAATGTGTACACTGAGGAATTACTTTTAGCTATTGTATTTTTTTTTTTAAGATTTTATTTATTTATTTGACAGAGAGAGAGAGGGAGAGAACATGAACAGGGCGAATGGCAGGCAGAAGGAGAAGCAGGCTTCCCGCTGAGCAAGGAGCCCGACGTGGGACTCGATCCCAGGACCCTGGGATCATGACCTGAGCTGAGGGCAGACGCTTAATGACTGAGCCAACCAGGTGTCCCTGGGTTGGTTATATATTTGCAAAATTAAATGTAGGGAAAAACTTCAGAACTACGATGCAGATCCTTTCTTCCAGAGAGCACTTTCCTTTCTTCTTTCAGCCACCCGGGCACTAACAATTCTGAACCACTTTTGTCAGAGTTCAAGACTTGAGGTTTCCTGGACCACACAGGTGGTTGTACAATAGCCAATAGCCAATGATTTGCTCATCAGTCACCAATAACCATGCCTACATAGTGAAACTTCATAAAAACCCCAAAGTGAGAGGTGAGAACTTCTGGATTGGTGAACACACTGAAGTGTGGGAGAGTGGTGTGCCTGGAGCAGTCCCCCAATCCATACCTTGCCCTACACATCTCTTCTATTTTCCTGTTCCTGATCTGTATCCTTTACAACTAAACCGTTAATAGTAAGCAAAATGCTTTCCTGAGTTTTGTGAGTTGTTCTAGCAAATGACTGAACTTGAAAGAGAGGAAGGGTTGCATGAACCCCCCGGCTTTGTAGCCAAGTTGGACAGAAGTATGAATAACGGGTGCCTGGGTGGCTCAGTCGTTAAGCGTCTGCCTTCGGCTCGGGTCATGATCCCAGGGTCCTGGGATCGAGCCCCACATCGGGCTCCCTGCTTCGCGGGAAGCCTGCTTCTCCCTCTCCCACTCCCCCTGCTTGTGTTCCCTCTCTCGCTGTCTCTCTGTCAAATAAATAAATAAAATATAAAAAAAAAGTATGAATAACACGGGAACCTAATACTTACGACTGGCATTTGAAGTAAGGGCAGTCTTAAGGTGCTGAGCCCTTAAACCTGTGGAGTCTGAAGCTAACTCCGGGTAGTGTCAGAACTGAACTGAATTATAGGGTACCCAACTGATGTCTGCGAAGAACTGGACAATTGCTTGGTGTGGAAACCCCCCTCCCCCCATTTGGTGTGAGAAGTGTTGTGAGTAAAAACAACTCAACATCAATCCCTCCAGAAGGGGGACTGATCCAAATTTCCTAGCCTACCATTATCAGGAAGAACAGTCTTCTTCACCTGCCTCTTGTTACTTATTCTTCTAGACTCACCTCAGAAATTAGCTTTCCAGTAGCTGCCTGGCCTGTTCTCCCTCTGCCTCCACTCTGGACCACCGAGGAGTGGCCGTCCTGGGTCTCTGGCCCTACAGCCCCCCTTTCTCACCACGGAGTACCGCCGTCATCAGTCAGTCTCTCCACGACTGTGAACTCCAGTGAACGTATCTGAGGCAGCTCTGCCTCCCCAGAGCCTCGAACCAGTCCAGTCCATAGGTGGCTGAAAAGAATCGACTGGAGCCTGCCTTCCCGTGCGCGGGTAACGGCAGCCTAGCACCGTGCTTGGAGACCGCGGGCCCGGTGAGAGCGGCCCTCAGGGGCGGCCCCGCGCTGCCCACTGCCGGCCTCGCCCGCCCCGAGCCGTGCAAGCGGCCCCGGCCCTGCCTCTCGGCAGGCTGGAGAACCGCGGCCGCCAGAGCGCCGCCCTTCCGCCCCCGACGGCCGGCTCAGCCCGGAACCGAGGCGCGCGCCTGGACGCTCACGTCAGAGACGGCGCGCGGGCGGAAGGGCCTGCGCAGTGGGGGCCGGGGGGGCGGGGCAGGCGGCCAGTGGCGGGCCCCGCACGGGTCTGCAGCGCACGCAGGGCGGCGGTCCGCAGGAGGCGGCGGGCAGCTCCTGGCAGCTCTACGTGCTAACCACACACACGCATATGGTGCCTAACCATGAACACGGGCTGGTGATTAGAATCTTGTCAGAAGACTGTCACTGACAGTCACCAGCCGCGCAGCGGCCTGTTTACCCGGAGGCGGAGGCTGGGGAGGCAGCCAGCAGCCCCCTCCTGGGTCTCAGGCGCCATACACGGTTCTCCTGCCCGGTGCCGAGCGCCGTCAGCTCCCAACGCTCCCAGGAGGAGGGGTGCCCACGTCTCCACTCCAGGACTCAGAGTGTTCTTTGGCAGGAAGGAGAACCAGTCTGGGCTGTGAGTCGGTCTAAGGAAAGGTACCAGTAAGGCCTGCCCCAGGTTGCCCTTGTCCCAAGTCCTGGGGGGGCCTCCCATCCACCACACCGCAGAGCCATGGAGCATACAGAGGCCCCGTCCTGAAGCCCCACACAAAGCCAGTCTTGTCTCCGCCTGTTTTTCCTAATCATTTACTCTCTGGCAGAAGGACTCTTAAGGACATCCCTGCTACCCCTTCTCGCGCTTAGTATTCTGGGGACAGGCCTTGTGCGGCCTCCCCTTTTCTCTCTGGGCCAGCCTGATTCAGAAACCGCTGCTTCATTCAGAAACACTTCCTAGGACTGTCCAGCTGCTGCTGGCTCCTGGGCTTCCTCTTTCTTCCAGGTCTTCCTGCCCTCCCAATCCCAGTGGCCCCCCACTCCAGCCTCCCGTTGCTCAGATGTGGTTCTAACTTGGGATCACAGAGGGAGAGGGACCAGCACACTGACCCCCCCCACCCCCGGGCGTCCCCCAAACATTCTCCCACTTGGACAAAAATGCAGCCTGGGATGCCTCAGGCCGCTTGGCCGGTGCGTGAAACCCCCAAGTCTTTCTCACTTGTTCTCTTATTGTTTGGTTATGAAATTTTCTTCCTTCTTTTTGAATTAGCGGGGCTTTGGATCAGTGTGCTTGGCCCGCCCTCACGCCCAACTCCGCTGAGCCTAGTCAGCTGTTGCACAGCTCGCCTCCCTTAGTAGTTGGGCTCTTTCCCAGGCCCAAGCTGACGGCACCTGAGTGCCAGGACGCCTGCGAAAAACCCTTGCCTGTGCCTAAGAGAGTTCTCCCTGCAGCAAGAAATGACTCAGAACACTCAGGGTGGAAAGAATGAATGAAAATATTTTTATGAAATTTCCCTGACCACAAAACGTATTCTCTGCCCACGTAGGACCAAGTTCTCCCGGAGATAAATATCTGCTTTTGCCTACTCACTTTACCCTAAACGCTTAAGCCTTCATTGCTAGTGTGTCTGCAACACTTGGAACTCCTTGGAAAAATGAAACTTTATTCACTGAATCATTTTTGATTGAGTTTTAAAATTCACAGCTGTCCATGTTTACACCAAAAGTGAAAGGGCTAGTCTCTGTCCAAATGTCTCCATAGGAACCACAGCCAGTTACAACTCTTTACCCACTGTGCTAATTCTGAAGCATAGCAGAGCATTCAGAAAGCAAAGGGCAACGGGGGATTACTGTCTTAGGCAGCTTTGCCCGAAGCCTGTGTTGCTGACAACACCCAACTGTCCTAAATTGTTTCAGTCACTGATTTATTCATTGGTTCATTCATTTATCTAACAAAATACTTTCTGAGCATCTTCTGTGTGCCAGACCCCTGTGCTATGGCTACGAGGAGGACAAAGATACAATCCCTGCCCTCAGGGATGACACAGTTTAATGGGGGATACCAGTAAGGAAACTGGTATGTACGCTGTAGTATTATAAGAGCCATGGGAACACAAAGCAAGTCAGGTTGGTGTGAGGGTATGTTGAGGAACTGGGGGACAGAGAATCAGGAGAAGGCTCTCTTGGAGAAGGTGACATGTGAGCTGACAAAGCCATGGAGGAGAAGGGAGGCACTGGAATGAAGAATGTGGCAAGTGCATGCCACCATTGTGGCCGGACAAGCAGGGAGGTCTGGCTAGGACATGGGGTGTTGGGTCATGGAGTGAGACCTAAGCCTGAGGAGACAGACTGGCTTCTGAGGACTTTGCATGTGCCAGCCACCGCATAGGGCAGGTGTTTTTTCTTGTCTTTCATTTCATGACCTGAGCCGAAGGCAGTCGCTTAACCAACTGAGCCACCCAGGCGCCCTTGTCTTTCATTTCAAAGATTAAAAAAATATATATTTATTTAGAGAGAGCGCACGTGCATGCTCACAGGTGAGCAGGGAGAGGGGCAGAGGGAGAGGGAGAAAGGGAATCTCAAGCAGACTCCGCACTGAGCATGGAGCCTGATGTGGGGTTCTATCCACGACCCTGAGATCATGACCTGAGCTGAAATCAAGAGTCAGATGCTCAACTGACTGAGCCACCCAGGGGCCCCTCTTGTCTTTCATTTCAGAGGAAACTGACTCAAAAATGTTGAGTAGCTTACCCAAGATCAAACAGCTAAAAAGTAGCAGAATGACTCTGTCGGGATTCCAAAGCTCATATTTTTCACCACTAAGCTCTGCTGCCTCGGCTCGGGTGGAGGATGAGGAGGACGGACTGCGTGGGGACCATGCTAGAGAGATGGAGGTTGGCTTAGAGGTGAGAAATATAGAGATATGAGTTACAGCAGTGGAGACAGAATGAAGAAAAGGGAGATTTGAACGATAGTAAGGAGTTAAGAGTTGACTGGTCTTGTTAGAAGTTGATTGTAGGCGGGAAGGAAGAAGAGATGGCAATGACCTACATTTCCAGCCTTGGGTGCTTTTTGCTGAGATTGGGACCTTAGAGCTGGAATCTCAGGAGTCCAGTTCTGAACATGGTCAGTGACACCTGAGGGGAGAGGTTCAGAAGGCAAATGGAAAAATTGGGATGGAGCTCAGGAGAGCAGTGTGAGCTGGAGAGAGGTCACTCAACTGCTCTGCCCGACTGCCACAAAATGGGAATAATAATTGTGCCTACTCTGTCAGCTGGTTGTGAGGACTAACGAGTAGAGAGCTGGAGCAGTACCTAACGTGGAGTAGACACCTTATAAAGGCGAGCCGTTCGTGTTTCTAGCGCTATAGGCGGTCACTGAAACCGTGGGAGTAGATGAGGTACCAGAGACAGAAAGGAAAGAGAAGAGCAGGGGACCTGGGATTGAATCCTGAGAGCAATAGAAACCTGCACCTAAGGGACTGGTGGAGGGATGGGAATGTACAAAGGACTGAGCAACAGTTTCCTGACAGAGAGGAGGAAACTAGGAGAGTTCAGGTCAGGGAAGGAAGAGATCAGAGTATTCAGGGAGGAGAGTGTGACCAGGAGGGTTAGAGCCATGGGGAGGTCACACCCGTTGAGGCTGAGAAGCAGCTCTATGGGGCCCAAGCTTTCATTTGACAAACCGGTCGGCTCTGTGTCAGCTACAGTGCTTTGTGCTGCCTGGCACAGCAGTAGACCAAACAGATGCAAAGTGGCGCACTGACGCTCACGGAAACTGCAGTGCGGAAGAAGGGATCCCTCCAGTCCAAAGAGCAACCACAGAAGCCACAGCCTGTCAGCCCGGGGAGAAAGTTCCTTGATCACCTGTCTGATAGCTGAAGAAACCCTGAACAAATGACTTGCCTGGCGAATCACAACGAATAGGAGACAGGGTCGCAGTAGTGGGCTCAGTATTCTTTGGACAGACAGAAACTTAGACATGGCATTGCACCTGGGAACTGTGGCATGTGACTATTTTCCTTCCTTCCTTCCTTCCTTCCTTCCTTCCTTCCTTCCTTCCTCCCTCCCTCCCTCCCTCCCTTGCTCCCCCCTTCCTTTCTTCCTTCGATTTATTTATTTATTGGGGGAGGGGCTGAGGGAGAGAGAGTCTCAAGCCCACTCGGGTCTGGGGACGGGGCTTGATCTCACCACCCTGAGATCAGGGCCCTGAGATCACGACCTGCGCCAATACCAAGCGTTGGTCGCTTAACCAACTGCGCCATCTAGGCGCCCCAGCACGCAACGATTTCTAAGGCACTCGGCACTGAGGAAGTTTGTTTTATAATTTTTTCTCCTAGAGCCTTGGGAAACCCGAGTCCCAGTTCTTGGTCTTCACTTCCACGCGAGACTGCCACCTACTGGCCACATGTGAGAAGTGTGCTTCAGTGAGCGTCCAGACACAGGTTTGCTTCCTTTTCCAGGGGTGAGAGTGTGAATACACTTGGCAAATTGCTGTTATAAGGAAGAGACCAGTGTCAAGGATCTTCCCGACCAGCCGCATTCTATCTCTGATTCCTGTACATCTCACCACCTCTTTCACCACATCCTGTTCAAAGCCCATTGTTGAAACATAAGAAGCATATTTTACACACTACTTCTTTTAAAAAAGCCAGTCGATGAAGTAATTAATGTTATGTGCTCTGGTGGTATATGTACTGCTTCTGAATTAAGAATTACTGTAGTGTCTTCCACGGGTGTCTGCTCTTCCGGGCAAGGCTCCCGGAGTCCAACCAGCCCGTGCGCGGGCACCTGAGTGGGGCACTGACCACGGCCCCAGGCGCCCGAAGGGAGACAGTGCCAGGTCCGGGCGGACAAGGAGGTTTGGAGGGCCAGGTAAACTGGGCCATTAGAAAGGAGTGTTCCCCAAGGACTTTCTATTTAAAAACAAACAAACAACTACAGGAGACTGTTTAATAAAACTTAGGAAGAGTGAATAAAGTGTGGCAGTTCAAGTATGTAATTTTGGGGAAATAACCTATCTTTTAATGAATATTCAGCAGATTTTTGGGGCGCCTGGGTGGCTCAGTCGTTAAGTGTCTGCCTTCGGCTCAGGTCATAGTCCCAGGGTCCTGGGATCGAGCCCCCAGTAGGGCTCCCTACTCAGCGGGAGGCCTGCTTCTCCCTCTCCCACTCCCCCTGCTTGTGTTCCCTCTCTCACTGTCTCTGTCTCTGTCAAATAAATAAAATCTTAAAAAAAAAAAAGAATATTCAGCAGATTTTAATGTTAAACTATCCTTTAGCATCGGAGCGTTGTGACTGTTGTTCAATGAAGTCACACGGGACGGGTGGCCTCTTACACAGCCGGAAAGGCTGAAACTTCTGCTGATGTGGATTAGCTCAGAAGCGGAAAGTAAAGGCACAAGGTTCTATGGGGCAAAAGGTGTAGTTTTTTTTTTTTTTAAATTTTATTTATTTATTTGACAGAGAGAGACACAGCGTGAGAGGGAACACAAGCAGGGGGAGTGGGAGAGGGAGAAGCAGGCTTCCCGCCGAGCAGGGAGCCCGATGTGGGACTCGATCCCAGGACCCTGGGATCACGACCTGAGCCGAAGGCAGACGCTTAACGACTGAGCCACCCAGGCGCCCAAAAGGTGTAGTTTTAAAAATGAGATCTTATAGTATTTGCATGACCCTGAGAAGGGCATAAAGCTAAGAAAACATTATTTGTTTTATGGTAATAATATTGTCCATCCTCAGGTTTTTGACTGTTTCTCAAAAGTGGTAAAAATTTTAAGTCTTCCGTTTGGAGGCATCTTTGAGCTCGCGGAGTGCACACCATGAGCAAAGCTCACCCTCCCGAGTTGAAAAAATTTATGGACAAGAAATTGTCATTGAAATTAAATGGTGGCAGACATGTCCAAGGAATATTGCGGGGGTTTGATCCGTTTATGAATCTTGTGATAGATGAATGTGTGGAGATGGCAACTAGTGGGCAACAGAACAATATTGGAATGGTGGTAATACGAGGAAATAGTATCATCATGTTAGAAGCCTTGGAGCGAGTATAAACAATGGGTGTGTTCATCAGAAGAAATCAACTGCTTCCACATGTCCCCTCCATAGTACCTGTTTTACTACAATATAAAAATCAGGTCGTGTGCATTTTCATACTGAACTTTTTTGTTAAATAAACTTTTATAATAGTCAAAAAAAATTTTTTTAAGTCTTATTTTTGTAATACTGGAGAGATAGGACAGTGTGGTGGTGAGGATTTGGGTGCAGGGGTCAGATTGCCTGGGTGTGACCCACAACTTTCCCACTTATTGTCTCTGAGACTTTGGGCGGGTTATTCAATTGCTCTGTGCCTCAGTTTCCTCATCTGAAAACTGGGGATTATAATAGTACCTATTTCTCAGAATTGTTCTGAGGACTGTATGACATAATTGAAGAGCTTAAAACGGTGCCAGGCACACAGTCCTCACTGGTAGTGATGACGAGTTATCATTACTGGTATTATGACTGCTGGGTCAAAGCTCTAGCCCGGCAGGGACTTCGTTTTGTGTGTCACTATACACTCAGTGCCCAGCCCAGTGCCTGCTCTTTTGATTAAGTAAATGAATGAACAAAAAATGTAAATCATTTAAAAATAAACCAACAAATGGGGCACCTGGGTGGCTCAGTCGGTTGAGTGTCTGCCTTCGGCTCAGGTCATGATCCCAGGCTCCTGGGATTGAGTCCTGCATCAGGCTCCTTGCTCTGCGGGGAGCCTGCTTCTCCCTCTCCTCCCCACTTGTGCTCTCTCTCACTATCTCTGTCTCTCTCTCTCTCAAATAAATAAATAAAATCTAAAAAGAAAATAAAAAAAATAAAAATAAACCAACAAAGGACATTATCAAAAAGGTGAAAAGACAAGGGCACCTGGGTGGCTCAGTCAGTTAACACGTCTGCCTTTGGCCCAGGTCATGATCCCGGGGTCCTGGGATGGAGCCCCACGTTGGGCTCCCTGCTCGGCAGGGGAGTCTGCTTCTCCCTCTCCCTCTGCCTCTCCCCTTGCTTGTGTGCTCACTCACTCTCTCTCTCTCTCTCCAATAAATAAATAAAATCTTTTAAAAAAAATAGTGAAAAGACAACAGAATGGAAGAAACCATTCTAGTATCCAGAATATACAAAGAACTCCTACAACTCAAGAGCGAAAAGACAAACAAGCCAATTTTTAAAAATGGGAATAGGGGGCACCTGGGTGGCTCAGTCGTTAAGCATCTGCCTTTGGCTCATGTCATGATCCCAGGGTCCTGGGATCAAGCCCCGCATCAGGCTCTCTGCTCAGCGGGGAGCCTGCTTCTCCCTCTCCCACTCCCCCTGCTTGTGTTCCCTCTCTCACTGTGTCTCTCTCTGTCAAATAAATAAAATCTTAAAAAAAAAAAAATGGGCATAGGACTTGAGAAGGTATTTCTCCAAGGAAGAAATATAAATGGCCAACAGGCACTTGAAAAGATGTTCAACATCTTTAGTCATTAGGAAAATGCAAACCAAAACCACAATGAGGTACCACCACTCTGCATGCACTAGGATGGCTATTAAAAAAAAAAAAAAGGACAATGACAAGTGTTGGCAAGGGTGTGGAGAAATTAGAACCCTCACATATTGCTGGTGGGAATGGAAACTGGCACAGCTGTTTTTTTTTTGAGATGGTACAGTGGTTTTAAAATATGTCCACAAAAGTTCTAGTCTGTTTCCTCTCAAGAGGTGGAGCCCATTTCTCCTCCCTAGCCGCCAGCCCCCCCCCCCCCCCCCGCCAATGACCAGGGTAAACAGAAGTCACAGTGTGCAACTTCTGAGAGAGATTAGATTATAAAAAGTAGTGGGGCCCCCTCTTTGCGCTCTCTCAGATCACTCGCTCTGGGAGAAGCCAGCTGCCCTGGTGTGAGGACAGTCAAGCAGCCCGATGGAGAGGCCCACGTGGTGAAGACTCAAGGCTTCCTGTCAAAAACAAGCTCTAACTCGCCAGGTATGTGAGTGAGCCACATCTGAAGGTGGGGGGGGGGGTCCTCCAGGTCCCGTCATACCTTCGGATGACTGCAGCCCCCGCTGACTGCTTGACTGCAGCCTCATGAGATACCTGGAGCCAAAACCACTCAGTTAAGCTGTTCCCAGATTCCTGAGCCACAAAAACTGTGTGAGATAATAAATGTCTATTTTTGGGGCTCCTGGGTAACTCAGTCGGTTAAGCATCTATCTTCAGCTCAGGTCATGATCTCAGGGTCCCGGGATTGAGTCCCTCATCAGGCTCCCTGCTTCTCCCTCTGTATTCTCTCTCTCTCTCTCTCTCAAATAAAAAAAGTCTTTAAAAAATGTTTATTTTTTTAGCCACTAAGTTTTGAGGTAATTTGTTATAGAGCAATGTATAATGGATTACAGATGGATTGATTTAACAGCTTTTGTAGATTTCTGCAAAGTTTGAATATAATGACTTTCATTTTGTCTTCAAAGCAGCATTTTGAGGAATCTCCATTTGTCTCTGCCCAAGCTCTGTAGCTGTATGGCAGGGAAGGGGGACCCTGCTGGATGTCACCGTACTGTGTGGCCTAGCCCACCCATCCTTGAGAAGAGGGGATGGGGAGAGGTGGGACAGAGAAAGGGAGACCAAGGGCTAGAGAAGGGGGCCAACCAAGGGCAGATAGGGGTGAAGGCCCAGGGAATTCTGAAGTCCCGGCTTCTCCCAGCTCTCTTAGGCCCTACTGATACAACCAATGGCTAAATTTTACAAATATTTAAAGGAAACATGTTGTCAGTAAATTGGTAATTTGGTGAGTTGGGCACGCAGCAAATTGGTCATTTGGCTAATTGATTTTTGGCAGGCATACATTTGGGAAATTAATTTACAATGATTGGTCTGCTTCTAATTAAGTCATACATAGTAATTTTTATGATCCTAAGGTAATAATTGATTTGTAAAAGATACCAATATATTTACACACACATATGTATTTCAAATTCCCAACAGAACTCATTAATTTCTTCTTCTGTAAAACTTTCTATGACTTTGACATTTCTCTTCTCTAGGAAGGGAGGCCAGTGAACGAGTACTTCCACGGCTTTAGATTGCTCGTCATGATTAAGTCCCTGCCTGCCACCAATTCCTGGAATAGCAATCCTCCCTGGGAGGAAACTGCCATTTTTCACTTCACAGAAATCATAAATGGAGATAAATTCCAGGCAGGACCACTTTGAAGAAGGCCTCCCTTAATTTTAATTTTGGCTCTCTAATGTTAAATGGGATCATCATTAAAAGAAATTCTAAAATCTTAATTCTAGGGAAAAAAAAAACCCTCAGAAATTAGTGGACATCATTACCCTTTCCCTGGTTATTTCTACTTCAAAGTGAAGAATAGACAGAGAATGGACAACCAGAATCCCCTGTACTGAGGACTGGAAAACCATTCCTTGGCGCACAGGTTTCTCTTCCACTCTTTCGGAAGAAAAAAGGTGCCATGTGGAACCATACTGGAGCCTGAGGGGAAAGGAAAAATCAGTACTAGCCTCTCGTTCCAGCTGTAACCCCCAGCTGTCTTCCTGGTGGGCTCCACATAACAGGGAGCCGAGATAATCCATCTCTGCTGTGTCCTGTTGTAATACTTGACCTACATACTATGTGAGAGTTAAAATAGTGATCATTTTCTGACACTAAATTTGGAGTGGTTTGTTAGAAGCAATGGGTGACCACAGCATCCACTCTCTGTGCATTTGGCCTTCCCATCTCTTACCTTCCTCTAGGAAACGTTCCTTTTTTCCCCACCCTTCTCCAAACTCTCTTCCTTGGCCTTAAGAACTCTCAGGAAATAAAAGGTCATTTAATACACACAGCCTGCACTTCGCCATCTGGGCTGAAAAAATTAGGTATTTCAAATTCTATTTCCAATTTGATGACTGTCACTATAAACGAGGATATACAAGATTCACTCATCTCCATTCATTCATTCGACAAATATCTAAGAGGCTACTTTTGCCAGTACTCTGTAGGCACCAGGGTACAATGGTAGACAAAGATGATGAAGCCTCAGCTCTTGTGGAGCTGACTTTCTTGCAGAGCACAGACACTAGACAAGTAAATGAGTGAGCGAGATAATTTCTGAAAGAGGTAAGTGCAGTGATGTGGTGTGTTGGAGAGAGCCTCAGGGGTCAGTGGAAGGGAGTGGGGACGCTTTAGAGAGAGGGGTCAGAGGCCTCTCTCAGAGGAGACGTCTGAGCTGAAGTTTGAGAAGTTGTCCATCAATCCAAGGTCTGGGGGAAGAGCCTTCCAGAAGCTTTGCTGGCCATGGCAGGTGTGGAGAGTTTAGTGTAGGTGCAAGGGGAACCTATTTTTGAAATGATCGTTCTGGCTGCAATGGGAGAATGGATTATAGGAGGCCAGGATGGAAGTGGAATTTAGTGACAGGATGGTGAGTTAGCCACGGGCGATCACAGTGGTGGTGGGGACAGAGACTGTAAGTAGGGACAGAGCCGAGAGGACTCGGTAACGGTGGGACACAGTGGGAGGTGAGAGAAAGCAGATCATTTGGTACTAGGCCTACACTTTTTAGTTGAGCAGTTGGGTTGGTGGTGGCACCTTTTAGTGAAAATAGGAGACAGGGTAGGATTTGGGAAGAAAATCAAGAGTTCTGTTTTGGCTATAAATTTCAGATGTCTGGGGAGATTTCAGGGGAGAGGTCAGGCCAGAGACACAGTCTGGTACCTGAATATATAACATATATGTGGTGTGTAAAGCTGGGGACTAGACAAAATCATGCGGGCGGAAGATGTGGGTAAAGAGATGAGAAGTAGGCTGACCCAACAGTCAGGTAGAAATAGGAGAAAGTAGCAAAGCAATCATAACAAACATGGCAGACCCAGCTTGAGGGAGGAGAACTGGAAGTGGTGTCACAGAAGCCCAGAGAAGAAAAGTTGCTTTGGGCCAATTCGGTCAAAAGCAGCTGAGAGATCAAGTAGGAAGAAAATGGAAAAATGAGTAGCTGGAGTGGAACTTGGGGTCAAGGAGCGCTATGCATCCTTAAACGCTATCATTGAATTTAATCTGGGGGGGGTGTCTTTTAAATCTCTTTTAATCCATAGATTAAAGTCCCCAAGGAGGGGCTCTTTTTTTTTTTAAGATGGGAGATACAGAACATATTTGCATGTCACCGGAGATGATCCTCTAGAGAGAAAGAGAGAGCCTCTGTTTATGAGAAGGCTTTATGAATGTGCTTCAGAGCAGAAGCAGAAGCAGAAGAGCTGGCTGCGGCAGGAGCAGGGACACTCAGCTGAGATGGGAAAGAGGGCCGAGAACGTGGGTAACAGGCCAGGCAGGCAGGTAGATTCGGAGGCGCAGAGGTGCAGGTCTCAATGAGAAAAGAGGTGAAGCCGCCACCGGGCTCTGGCACCCTTGGGCCCACGCTGCAAGGGAAAGAGTCACTTAGCCTCCCAAGCCTCTCCACCTGTTGTCACGGCACTCTCCCTGAGAACTGCACTTTCCCTGTAGCCTTCTCAGGGGAACGATGTCAACTACCCCCTCCCAGCGTGGGAGGTGGAGTGCGTCCTCCTTCCCTCCTCCTTCTCAACTATTCCTTTTTCTTCTCAGTACAAACACAACCACCGCCCCCGCACCCCCAGTACCTGGCACAGTACTTGGCACACCGCAGATGTTCACTCAATATTTGTTTTTTAAAAACAAACCAACCCTGCCCTTTTAAGGTTAGTCGATTCAGCTATACCACCCACCCCTCCTGGTCACAGGCTTCTCTCAACCGTGACTGTTGCCATCACCCTGGGGGGACTTTACCTTGGTCTTGCAATTTGGTGTCCTCCAACTCAGAGAAATTTCTCCCTGGTCCTCCCTGTTCGGCACTGTTGGACCACATCTAAGACCTGTCAGACCTTCCCTGCCCTGCCTTTGGAGGATTTTCAGTGGGAGCTGAACGCCGCGTTCGCTCCCTAAACTTCCACTCTGCCGAGCGTGTGGAATAGCTCCCCCTAGTGGACAACCGCACATATACACGCTCTATATTCCCAGTTACACCAAGACCCTTTTGAAGTCCCTGGTGAAAAAGAATTCCTTCATTCAACAGACATTTCTTGAGCACCAGTTATGAGTCTGGCCTGTTTGAAATTATTTTGAGGCTCACAGTTTCACTGTTATCACAGGAGCAGACATCAAACCAAAAGGGCAGTGAGAAAGCTTCACACTTTTCTGCCTCTGCCAGGGTTCAGGGTGTATGGACAGAACTCCCTCCCTCTCTCCCTCCACAAACATGCAACAAGGACCTACCCTAGGCCAGAGACTGCTCTGAGGATATAAGGACAGAAGTGGTAAGAAGTGCACTGAAACTGGGGCGTCTGCTGGGCGCAGTTAAGCCTCCAACTCTTGGTTTTGGGATCACAAGGTTGTGAGATTGAGCCCCCCACCCCCCGGCTCTGCACTCAGCGCAGAGTCTGCTTCAGATTCTTTCCGCTCCCTCATCCAGCCCCTCTGCTTCTCCCCCTGCTTGCACTCTCTCTTTCAAATAAGTAAATAAAATCTTAAAAAAAAAAAAAGAAGAAGAAGTGCCTGAAACTGTGCAGTGTATTCTGGAAATGACTGCTCCAGGGCTGGGGGTACTGGCAGGGAGGAGGGTGCAGGGTGCTACAAAGGAAGGAGGGCTGACATCTGGGCAGGGCTGGAAGGCAGGTGACAGAAGACCTTGGAGAAGAAAGGCATAAGCTAAGAAGTGATGATGAGTAGGAGTGGTCATGTGAGCCCCATGGAGGTGGTGGCAGGGAAGGAGGCTCAGTGCCACCCAGTAGTCTTTGCGGGCTGCTTGATTACATTTCCTAACATGAGTCCACTGCCACGTCACCCCCCTCACCCTTGCTCCCATGCAGCGACAACTCTCTGCTGCTGGGTCTGACCTTTACTCAGTTCCCTCCACTACCCTACCCCTCTCTGGCAACTCCTCCCCAGCTAGGAGACTCTCCTCCAACTGGTAATTGATTTTAACACAGCATTACTTCTCACCATACAAGGTCCATCTTCCCAAGCACACCTGCAGGGGTCAAACAAATACAAAAATGGCATGCTACTGCAGGAAAAACGGACCAACATTCATTTTCAACACTGCCTCTGAAAAACAATCGATATTTGAAGTCACCCTCTGGACCTTTGCTGGTCTTCCCCAGGGTCTCACATGCATACCTGAACCCTGGTCCCTGCCTGCTCCTCTTGCCCCTCCCAGACTTCCTGGATCCGGGGCTCCACCAGCCTGCCATCTTGGACACAGGGATCCTAATATTTGCTGATGTCCACACTTTTCCTGCATAATGGGCCTCTGTGTCCCCGCCTCTTCAGCCCTGCCCTTTCCCCTTATGCCACCTCATTCTCCACACCCAGGCACTTCCTAGTCCTGTCCATTCCCTCTTGCCAGGGCCTCTATATTTGGCTAGATGGGGGCATTCTTACTTTGTTATCTGAACAACCCAAAAGGCCTCCCAACTGGCTTCAAGCCTCGAGTCTCCCTGTGGTTCTGACCTACTGCGGATACCACCACCCAGGTAACCTCCTGGACAGAGTGCCCACTATTCCATCTGGCATTCAAGGTACTCCTCGGTCTGGTCCTAGCCTACCTTTCTAGGTCTTCCTGGGCTGAGACCTCTACCAAACTTCCACTAAATTATCTACCTGTCATTCCTCAGATACATCTTGTACTTCTGTATGCCCGGAACTTCGTTTATACCATTCTCCTTTCCAGAATGCCCTCCTCTGCTCCTTTCCACTTTCCCAAATCCTTCCCATTCTCCAAGGTCAGCTCAAACACCACCTTCTCAGCAATCCCTTCTTTGCTCCCTCCTGTTGAAAACAGAATCTTCCTTCTCTGAACCACTATAGGAACATGGAAGGAAACAACATCCTATAAACACCTGCCATGGGCTCATGTTAAAAGCATATGCTTTGGGGGCGCCTGGGTGGTACAGTCTGTTAAGCATCTAGTTGGTTTGGGCTCAGGTCCTGATTTCAGGGCCATGATCTCAGGGTCATGAGAGCTGAGCTTGGAGTCCACTTAAGACTCTTTCTCCCTCTCCCTCTGCCCCTCCCCCCACCATGCGCATGCATGTACTCCCTCTCTTTCTCAAATAAATAAATAAATCTTTTCTTTTTTTTTTTAAAGGACCACTTTAGGGCAACCCTCTCGGGTCCCCTCCCTCTTTGGGAGCTTTGTACTATCATTCAATAAACTTTGCTTTGCTGCCCACAAAATAAATAAATAAATAAATAAAAATAATGAAAAAAAAATAAATTAAAAAAGGATCACTTTAAAAAAGTAAAAGCATATGCTTTGGATTCAGATCTGGTTTGACTCTGGTTAGCTGTATAACCTGGGGAAGCATACTTAATATCTCTGTGCTTCAATGCTTTAGCTTGAAAAACATAAAAATACTTACCTCCACCGTTCGTTCATTTGAGCATCTGAATACCTAATATGTGTCAGGCTCTGTACTCTTGTGGTTCTTTTGAGAATTAAATGAAATGATGCACGGAAAGTAGCAGGCACATAGGAGGACTGAATACATGCAAACTTATCAATACTACCACTGTTCAGTTTCGTTCCTTACAAGTGGAGTCCTCTGGGTGATTTCTGGTTAGAGGGGAAGTACCACATAAGACTGGGAACCAGAGGGCGCCTGGATGGCTCAGTTGGTTAAGCGTCTGCCTTTGGCTCAGCTCATGATCCCAGGGTCCTGGGACTGAGTCCCGAATCAGGCTCCCTGCTCAGCGCCTGCTCAGCGGAGAGTCTGCTTCTCCCTCTGCCCCTCCCCACTGCTTGTGCACTCTCTCTCTCTCTCTACCTCCCTCCCTCTTGCAAAAATAAAAATAAATAAAATCTTAAAAAAAAAAAAAGACTGGGAACCAGCCAGCTCTGGACCCAGGTGGATCATAGCCAATGTTAAAGTACCACGTGGCTGGGCGCCTGGGTGGCTCAGTTGGTTGAGCGACTGCCTTCGGCTCAGGTCATGATCCTGGAGTCCCTGGATGGAGTCCCACATCGGGCTCCCTGCTCGGCAGGGAGTCTGCTTCTCCCTCTGACCCTCCCCCCTCTCATGTGCTCTCTCTCTCATTCTCTCTCTCTCAAATAAATAAATAAAATCTTTAAAAAAAAAAAAAGTACCACGTGGCTGATTCGAAGTACAGAAAGTGACTGTCATTTTCTGAATAACTTGCAGATCAGACCGAACCAGCATCTACCATCTGCCAAAGCTCTCCAGGATACCCAACAAGGTTCTTTGTGACTAAGAGAAAACTGTTGGAGCTAGTCTGTCTAGTTCTCACGGTCAGCTTCTGTAATGTGTGAGCAGGAACAGACCCAGCTGCCCCCCCCTACCTTCATACTGGACTTCCAGGTGCATCGTGCGCAGCACCTTCAGCACGCACTCCACGATGCTGGGGTGGGTGGTTCCAATGATCGACTGACGAGACAAGACAACAGGACAAGGGGGTTACTTAAGATCTAGTACACCTGGAAGAAACGAAACGCAGGCTTGCAAACAGCTAGGCAGCCTGGCCGAATGGGGAGAGGGAGGGTAGTGGTGAGTCACTGGGCCTTGGCCGCTGCACTGTATGAGTACATTTCTCCAGAGGAGGGCCAGATATGGCAGCCGAGGATCCGAAAGACAGTCTGCTGAGCTTGCCACTGACCCCTCTAGCTCAGGAGGCATTCAGTTGGGGTGAGCCGGCCACCGGCTAGAGGTGCAGGCACAAGCTGCTACCTTGCTGGGGGGAGGGTGGGCACTGGCTGGGGAGAGCTGAACTCATCCAGGATCCTAAATCTTCTCTCCCTCAGGGACCTCAAGCGACTGGGGAGCCCGTCTTTTCTACCTCTTCAACATTTATCCGGGCATCGGTTCCTGTCCTTTAGCGTGAAACATCCTCAAGCTCACCCACTTTGCACACAATTGCCCTTCGGATATTGCTCTTATTCTCCCTCTACACCTAAGCCTCCCAGGAGCCCAGGGGAAGCCACTTCATCCTCGTGCATCCTTTGATAGGCTGCTGCAATTTAACTTCTCCTGCCATGGGACCAACATTCACCCAAACTTTTCACGCGGGGACCATCTTTCTGTTCTACCTACACTTAGCCCTCTCTGTGGTACATGACCCAGCTGGTCATGTTCTCCTTGTTGAAACTCTTTTCCCTTCACTTTTACAGGCGTTTTTTCCCTTGTTTTCCTTTAACGGCTTCCATTGCTCTTTTTCAAAGAGGCGGAGTGGTATATGGAACGACTAAGAACTCTGGAGTTAGGGAGAGTTGGATTTCAGTGCCTGCTTAGTACATACCTCTTCCTTAGTGTGTGGCCTTGAGTAAGTCACCGGACACCCCTCAAGGCTCAGTTACCTCATCTTTAAAATGTCTGCCTCCGGGGCGCCTGGGTAGCTCAGTTAGTTAAGCGTCTGCCTTCAGCTCAGGTCATGATCCCAGGGTCCTGGGATCAAGCCCCACATCGGGCTCCCTGCTCAGCAGAGAGTCTGTTTCTCCCTTTCTCTCTCCCTCTGCCTCTCCCATGCTCATGCTCTTTCTCTCTCTCAAATAAATAAAAAAATAATAATCTTTAAAAAAATAAAATGTCTGCCTCCATCAGCTATTGTGAAGACTAAAAGAGATCATGGAAGTAAGCCCCTGGGACAGTGCCTAGCAGGTAGGAGGCACTTAATAAATGGAAACCGGAAATAATAATGATAATCCAGCTGTTTTGTTGGACCTTCTTGCTCAGCTCATCTCTTTTTTTTTCAGCTCATCTCTTAAATGCTGGTGATTCTCCTCCTGGTTCATTTTACCTGGCTGACCTTCCTCACTTCTGCTGTTTCAGTGATCCTTTCTCTGCTCAGGAAAACCAACTGCCATCCTCATCTCGGGTCTCTTTCCGAGGCTTCAGACTTTTATTTTCTACTGTGCGGTGGGTATCTCTACTAGATGTCCTCAACAGTAATTCCTCAGTTTGAGCTAGGAATCAGAATTACTTGGGGGAGCTTAAAAAGAAAAAGCATTACCAAAGGCCGTCTGAAAGCTGTCAGACTCTATGGGAGGGAGGCCTGGGATTCGTTTTTTGTTTGTTTGTTTGTTTGTTTTGTTTTTTACACAAATGACCTATTTATGTCCTCTGCAGCCGGCTGGGCCTGCTCCTTAGATGGCACTTGGGAGCCACCAAGTCTCATCGAGTCAAAACCTAACTCTTCCCACATCCGATCGATCTTTCCCTGCTCTCTCCCGGTGGCACACAGCTCAGCCTGCTGCCAAGTCCAAAGCTGGCGGTCATTTTTGCCTGCTTTTCTTTTACTGCCCCACGTCCCACGCGCTCCGCCTCAGAAATGTCCGTCTGACCCAGTTGCCTCTGTTCCCCCTGCCCCAGGGCAGGCCTCACCATCCCTTCGACCTCTTATCTCCCTGCCTCCACCCAGCGTGGAGCTGTTTTGAGAGCTTTTGCTAATTTATCTCAAGACCACTCTTGGAGCCTCTCTTCCCTCCTTACCAGTGCGGTGTCTTCAGGCGGCCACCATGTCCCAAATCGGATCCCACTCACATTCCAGGGCACTGAGAGGAAGGCAGAAGCCAGGAGGAGAGGAGGAGCCTTCCCAAGCCCTGGCGATCTGGCCTTTCCCTCCTGCGCTGTCTACAAGTGCACCGTGATTCCTTCCCTACCAAATTGACTCCTGTAAGCTTTTCTACAGTCTTTTCATCATCTTTGTTGCTTGTCTCAACCACTTTTAAGTCTGCCAACATCTTTCTGATCCTTAAGTAAACAGGACAAATCACTCTGCTGGGCGACATGAACTCTTTGCCCTGCCTTGGCCTTCTGGAAGTAACACTGATTGAACAGCAGACGTGCCGTGGGAGGCTGAGCTCTGTTTCTCATGCCTGCCTGAAGTGCAACCGTGGTAGGTAATTTTAAGGTTAGTGTGTGGGTTGAATCAGAACCACGGGAGCATGCAGCTGGGGCTCACCTGTGCAGTCCTGAGAGTCTGCAGGGACAGCTGCTGAGCTTTTGGTGATGCGCAGGACAGCAAAGCTATTAGACCTTTGTAGACTTGATTCTGGTACTTGGGGTTTCCGTGGACCAAAGAATCCAACAGAAGCTGCACTTCTTCCTGGGTCTCTTCGGATTTAGACTTTGCCAAAAATTCTGCTATGGATCGTACACCTGAGCACAGAAGAGAGGAAATGCTCAATTAGAAGGGGATTATGAAAACAATCCTCACTCAAGACGACATAATATGGGCAGGGGACGACTGAGATGTGTGAACGAGGCCCGTTCAAGCGAAGCAGAATCAAGGCTTAGTTCTCATGCTGCCTCCCTCTCTTGTTTGCTTCATGGCTCTGTGGCCAGAGGATTTGATTTCAACACAGGCACGTCAGCTTGTCAAAATCTGTTCTAAAGTTTAAAATGGCTCCGCAAAATGCACAATTAAACACGCGTTTGGGATTGCTATATGATCATTAACACGTGCAGCGTTCAGTAGTTTACTAAATGTTCTAACAAAGGCTGCCTCATTTAATCCCAGAAACTATACTGAGAGGGAGGTGTTAGTCCCATTTAATGGATATATACACTGAGGCTCAGAGAGGCCACGGGGAGATGTAGAGGAGAACCATGATGAAAAGTGCAGCGAGGGAAGTGCTTTGAAAAAGGGACATGTGGGGGATGGTATCTTCCCCAACCACCTCGATCAGAGCACTTGATGGAACATAGGGAAATTACAGGGTTGTTTACCCTTCTCACCACACCACACTGTAAGCTCTTTGAGGATAAGAACTGTATTTTATTCATCTTTGTATCCCCAGCACTATATATATATGTGATATATATACATATATCACACATATTCAATGAATGACAATGATTTTATTTCCATTTTATTTCTAGAGTTATTCATAACTCAATTTCACAAAGGATTTTAGGCAATGGCTTAATAAATCTTTGTTGAATGGATGCATGAAAGAGGATATATTTAAAATGGAGAAGTATTTCCAAAACCACCATGGAAAGATTGGAGCAAATGATGAATCAAGGAAATCATAAATCTGACTCTCGTGGTGGTGACACGGACAGGAGCTAATTGACTCCACTGTACAAAGTGCTTCCGTGCAACATTTTCCTAGAGCGGTGCTGGGTGCCGCGACCATTTCACCCAGGCCCCTAGGGAGACATGGAATCGCCACCCCCGTCGTAACACAGTACCCACCATAGCTTTCACAGATGAGCTCCTTGTACTTCCTGCCATAGTTTGCAATAACCTGAAGTAGCTTGATGGATTCCTTCTTGTCCTCCTCCCTGATCTTCTCCAGCCCAAGTATTTCCAAGAGTGTTAGGACGCCTCCAACTTCCAGAAATTCTCTAAGGTACCGATTACTGTCCAGGGGAATACCAGAGTAGAAATAAGACACTTGTCATGTTCCTTGGCACTCACCTTTCTAAGGGATCTCGAGGTCCTTTCTTCTCATACTTTGCCCTCCTATCCAGGAAGTGTTCATGGGCAAAGTGACACAATAATTTGGAAGTTCTTCCTTCTAGCAGCAAATGCAAAAGTTAAATACGTTGGACGTTTCTTGTGTTTAGTTTTCTTTTTTTTTTTTTTTTTTAAAGATTTTATTTATTTGACAGAGAGAGAGACAGCGAGAGCAGGAACACAAGCAGGGGGAGTGGGAGAGGGAGAAGCAGGCTCCCCGCTGAGCAGGGAGCCCGATGTGGGACTCGATCCCAGGACTCTGGGATCATGACCTGAGCCGAAGGCAGACGCTTAACGACTGAGCCACCCAGGCGCCCTTGTGTTTAGTTTTCCAGACTCTGTTCCTCTTCTTCTTGAGATAGCACCTCAACTATCCCTTGGGGAATCACCCCTCTGCCACTCATGGGCCGTGTGGTTTTGGCAGGGTGAGCGGGTTACAAGGCATGCCATCATTCTGACTGCAGTAATTGGTTGGGACCAGCCATGTGACCTCAGTTGGTCCAATGAGGCTCAACACCTGGGGCTTTCTTGGGAACCCCTGGCAAAGATATGCTCTCTTTTGGGTGTGGTTGAGCAAGCAGGATGCATGTCTGGAGCTTCTGAGGGCCATAGCACATGGAGACCAAAGAATACAGAGGGGAACAGAGCTGAGAAATGGAGAAGAGAGAGGGAGAGACCAAGTACTGATGACATTTTTTGAACCCCTGGATCTAGCCAGGCTTTTTTTATTTTTTTTATTTTTTTATTTTTTTTTAAAGATTTTATTCATTTATTTGAGAGAGAGAGAGAGAGAATGAGAGAGCGAGAACACCTGAGAGGGGATAGGGTCAGAGGACGAAACAGACTCCCCGCCGAGCAGGAAGCCCGATGCGGGACTCGATCCGGGGACTCCAGGATCATGACCTGAGCCGAAGGCAGTCGCTTAACCAACTGAGCCACCCAGGCGCCCAGCCAGGCTTTTTTTAAAAGAATTTTTTATTTATTCATTTGAGACAGAGAGATACAGAGAGAGAGAGAGAGAGAGAGCAGGAGCAGTGGGGAGAGGCAGAGGAAGAGGGAGAAGCAGACTCCCCGCTGAGCAGGGAGCCCAATGTGGGACTTGATCCCAGGACCTGGAGATCATGACCTGAGCCAAAGGCAAACACTTAACTGAAATCTGAGCCCCCCAGGCGCCCCCTAGCCAGGCTTAAAATACAGATTTCTACCCGTGTGATAGAAAACACGGTAGTCCCATGTGGTGTGAATGCCAAGGATACCATGAGCCCCATATGCAACTGAGACCCCAGAATCTCTCTAGAAATAGAACTCACCTGCTCACCGCTGACAAGAAGATGCCAATAGACTTTAGAAGCTTATCTAAACAGGAGCCAGTCATATAGCTGCATGACAGGTTAAAGAGTGAATTTCAGGGTGGTTTTCCACACAGAAACCAGATCCTGTGTCGATTCCTGGTACCTTCTATGGCCCAGGATGACCAACAGTTGAATTGTGCCCTTTATCTGAGAGGGGCCACTAGGCTGAAGGGGGAAGTGGTGACACACAGTGTCAGGCACAGGGGTGGGTGGTGCTAGCAGGCATGTTCCTGGTTCCCCAGGAAGCTTTTCTGGGGCTGGTCAGCCACCTTGGGTCTGAAAAGGCCCCCTAGAGAGCAAGGAGGCTCTGATGAATAAAAGGTGCATGGAGAAAGCACAGTCAATTTTCCAAGCCTCTCTAAGCCATGACCATTGCACCCTTGGGTCTCAGCACAGTTCATTACTTTATGCCTCATTTTTAGACTTCTCTAAAAATAATCGGCTTCATCATTAATTCTCAATTTTGTACTTGCTCAAAGCTTTACACTGGAGGTCACTATCTTTATGAAGAATTGCGTGCCTTCCTAACAAGAACAACGGGAGATGGTGGAAAAATTAAACTCTGATTTAAAACAACCTCAGTATTTAGTGTTATTTTTTAATGTGAGCCTTGCAAAAAGCTTCATTGTAATAAAGCACCCAGAGCACGCATCAGCTCGGATACAAGGTATGAAATCAACCCACAACAGAAAAGGAACCAGTCAACAATTACTAGGCTCATAACACATCACAGGCTCTTAGAACACTTAAGAAATTAGCTGAAATTATTGCAGCTCATGGAGGATGACTGAGAGCTTCCAAGACTGATAAAGGCTAATGTAATGGGTTGGAGGTAATGGTGCTTTGTTGCGGGGGAGGGCGCGTGAGGCAAATTATCTCTGCTGCACCCTGGTTCCCAGGATGCCAATAGAAGTGGAGACAGATTGGCTCATTAGGAAAGGCTCTTTACTGCAAAAACAGTGTTTGCTCTGGAGCCAGGCTCCCCTGCCTGTTGCCACTACAGCTGGAGGCCAGGTTATCAGCCCACAGGGTAGCCTCTGTCTTCCTACATTGTCCTCCACCCAGCTCCCCATGAGCCCCAGCCCCCATTCCTGCCTCCCTGCCTTCTCCCTCTTTTCCTCAGTTGCCAGCCAGGCTCACCAACTTTTGTCACCTCTTTTTCCTCTGTCCGAGGCTAGTCTTGCTTTCACAGTCACTCATTACACATATTTCTGGTCCATTATTTCCAGCAATTAGTTCCAGGAGTTTGCCACAGTATCAGCAGGCACTAACTAGTACTAGGCACTGCGGTGCTCTGCTTGCCTTGTCTCATTTAATCCTCACCACACCCTGGGGTGGCTGCTAGTAATATGTCCATGTACTTCCTGAGGAAACAATCTCAGACAGGTTAATGACCTGTCCAGGTCCCAGAGTTAACTGATGGAACTGGGATTTGAACCTAGCAGTCTAGCTCAGAGTCTGAGTTCTTCCGGTCAGGCCTTCCTGCTTGTAGACAGACGGAGGGTGTGGGGCTATTTATGCAGATCATCTCCTGGGATGGTGTTGGAGGTGGAACTGTGGGTCCGCCCTGTCCCAGGGGAGGGAGGCCTGAAGGAGAGTGGATAGTGTATGGGCTTTGGGCCAGACACACCCATTTCAGACCTTATCTCTGCCATTCACTAGTAAATTACTCAACCTTTTCAAAGCTCTTCTCTCTTATCTATAAAATAGGATAATGCCGATCACCTATTAGGCTTCACAAGCAGCTCAGAGGAGTTAATATTTGTACATCACATAGCTCAGTGCCTAGAGCATAAAAAGACTCAATAAATGGTAACTAATACTTTTGTCATTATAATATATAAATCCTTAGTTTTACTGGTCTCTTCTGGAAGTTCAAGGTTAAAAAAGCGGTTTGAGGCTAATGTGAGATTAGGTGGTAGTCAATTTTACAAGACATAATGATGCTATGTTGATTTGTTTTCCTTCCAAATCCACCATAACTAGCGGGCAGCCGAGGAGCTGTGGGCTCACTGGTTTAACACACTACATCACTTCAGCCCGTCTCTTTTCTCTGTTGTATGACAAGGTCACAAAAAGTTAGGAAACTATGCATAATGTCAGGTGTAGACACTGAACACATGACTGTATATTGAAAGCATGGTTCTTTCAGTCATTCAATAAGCGTGCCGTAAGTGTCTCATGAACGCAGGCGTTCTGACTGGCACTTGGGAGATGGGGAAGAATGATACAATGCCAAGGGTAGTAAGTGCAATGACTAAGAAGAGAACACTACCACGTAAGGGGTGGGGAGGAAAGATCCTGCCACAGAGGCTAAGAACTGGCTGTGGGAGAAGGTGGGGGACAGGACAGCGTGGGAAGGGGCAGTGGTCAAGCAGGACCGGGGCTAGGGGGAGGCGATGTAAGTAAGATGAGGCAGGCAAAAGGTGGTCTAGATTTGGCGACCAAGGCATTGCTGATACCTTGGTGAGGTTAGTATCACAGGTTGTGAGGCAGAAGCCAAATTATAGGTGCTGATGTTTCTCAAAGTATCATCTTTGGACCACAGGCATCAGAGTCCCCCAGGGTGCTTATCAGAAACAAAGAGGCCAGGAGTCCTCCCTCAGTCTACTAAATCAGAGCAGTGGGGTGGGGGTGAGGAGGCAGGCTGGTAATCTGCAATTTAAACCTCTGGTATGAACTCTAATGTCTGAGGAGATTGGGGTCAACCTAGAGACATAATCAGTGGTATTCCCCTTGACCTGTTCTAGGTCTGAGTCTGATTAGAAATTTTATCGATGATGTAACTGTAAGATAAAGAGAGCTGTGGTGACTGAAGCCTTTAGTTCTGCCCAGCGGCAGACGCTGCTTCCCTCCTTCCTTTCCTGAACAAACATGTAGTACGTACCTCTTACGTGCCAGGCATGGTCCTAGGCACTGGGAATGCAGAGATGAGGAGAACAGATGTGATTCCTGCTCTCACAGAGCCTATAACCCAGTGGGGAAGAGAGATTTTTTTTTGAAGATTTATTTATTTATGAGAGAGAGAGAGAGAGAGAGAGAGAGAGAGAGAGAGGTGGGGGAGGGGCAGAGGGAGCGGGAGATAGAAATTTTAAGCAGACTGCGCTGAGTGTGGAGCCAGATGTGGGACTCCATCTCATGACCCTGAGATCACGACCTGAGCCTAAGTAAACCAAGAGTCCGACTCTTAACCGACTGCACTACCCAGGTGCCCGAGATATTTTTTTAAAAGATTTATTTATTTGAGAGAGAGAGAGAGCACGAGCGCACGCACAGAGCAAGTGGGGGTGGGGGGAGGGGCAGAGGGAGAGAGAAAAATCCCAAGCAGACCCCTGCTGAGTGCCCGGAACCCGACACAGGGCTCAATCTAGAACCCTGAGATCATGACCTGAGCTGAAATTAAGAGTTGGACGCTTAATCGACTGAGCCACCCAGGTGCCCCAATATTAAGCAGGTACAAACAATACAATGTTATAACGATCAAGACAGAGGGGCTGCCATGAGCATATGTAACAGGGGAACCTAGGCTAGTCTAGGGCTCAGAAAAAGGCTTCCTGAGGAAGGGATGTTTAGACTGAGATCTGAATGATGGAGTAAGAATTAGTCAAATAAGAAGTAGGTTTAGAGGAGAGGAGATGGTTCAGGCAAGGAGAAAAATATATAATAAAAGGATCTGAGGGGTGCCTGGCTGGCTTAGTCAGTGGAGTGTGTGACTCTTGATCTCAGAGTTGTGAGTTTGAGCCCCACAATGGGTGTAGAGATTACTAAAAAATAAAATCTTAAAAAAAAAAAAAGGATCTGAGATGATCCATGGATGCTGTGGGCACACAGAGCAGGAATATCCTCAAATCCACCCATAACCCAAACTTTCACATCTGTCTTCAACCCCAATCTGTCTCTAGGACTCCTGAGCACGGGCACCTCAAACACAGCATGTCCCAAACCAGACTTAACTAACCCAACTCCTTTTCTTGTATTCTCTTCCTACATAATGGCACGCCATTCACCCAGTTTCCCAAGCCAGAAACATGAGAGTCATTCTGTGGGGTAGAAGTGGAGATGGTAGTTGGATTAATAGGTATGGAACTCAGATTCCAGAGAGAAATGTGGGCAGGAGTACACAACTGAGAACCCTTCACCTGGAGTAGTGTTGACATCATGACGATGGATTAGGTCAACGAGGGAGAGGGATGTGGATGGAGTCCCAAGAAATATCCACATTTCAGGGATGGCTGAAGAAAATGAGGAAAAGACAGAAAGAAAGGAGAAAACCAAGAGAATTGGTATCCCAGAAACCAAGGGAAGAGTGGGTAGTTTTTTGTTTTTGTGATGACCTATATGTGCTTTTTTCTTCTTCTTTTTCTTTCTTTCTTCTTATTGAAGTTTAATTGACATATAACATTATGTTAGTTTCAGGGAAGAGTTTTTTGAGAAGTGGTAATGGTTGACAAGTGCCTCTGAGAGGTCATGTGTAATGACCAAGGATGTAGTCACTGGGTTTTGCAATTAGAACAACAGCAGTAACCTTGGCAAGACCTGCATGAGTGAAGGGGACAGAAGTCAGACTGCAGTGGGCGGAGGAGAAAAGGGAGGTGAAGAAGCGTAGACAGGGAAAGTCAATAACCTTTTCAAGAAGCTTCCCCATGAAGGGTAGGAACTAGGTGGAATATTGGTTTGAGATGGGGATTTAATCTAATTTCTTAAGGTAGAAGAGATTTGAGCATATGTAAATGTTGATGAAAAAGCTGGTAAGGAGGCAAAAGTGAAGGCCATCAGAGAGGAAGAATAAAGTCCTTGAGGACAGAGAGGATTAACCCCAGACAGTAGGAATATCCACACCAAATCTGATGGGAGCGTAAGAGGTTAGGGGTGAGAATGAGGATACATGTGTAGGTCGGGAAGACAGAAGTGGGAGGGAGTTCTTGACTTTTTGGACGCTACTCTGATCACCAGATTTCCTGATCTACAATTTTAGGGAGACTCAAGAGAAGAGCTCTCCCAATAATCTCCGTTCCTTTTCTCCTTTGAAGATTGCCCAATTTATTTCTGTTCGGCAAAGGATACATGAGCCTAAGCCAGGTGGTCAAGCGTACCAGGAACAAGCTGGCTCCCTGGGAAAACTCCTGCTCCAGTTCAGGAGAGGTCTTGCCTTGGTTGGTCTTGATGAAATTGTCAAGGATGTGACTCCTTGCGACTTTGCCACCGTTGTCCCAATCCTGTAAAAAACTCAAGAGCCGGCTAATTGCTGCCTGCTCCTTTATGGAAGTCATGGTCAGTCAGTCCTGAAGTTGGCTACAGAGGGAGGGAAAACAGACAGGTTACCAAAATATTTAGAACTATGCAAGTCCTGTAGGTTACTCTATGGGTTTTGCTTTTCCAGCAATCGGCTGGAAGCAGGGTGAGCCTCTGTCACCCATGCAGATGTTGTGACATTCAAAATACACCTCTTGAACAGATCATCTCCTACTTGAACAGGGAGGATTTAGCTGTGTTGTAATGGCGTGAAGACTATCAAGGTGGTAAATGTCGACTTCATGTTTAAGAGCTAACGTTTTAGCTCCTTGGATCCCCTGCTGCCAGCAACTAAAGGACCAGCTGAGATGAAGGTGCTTGCTAAAAACCTGGGTGCCTTTCACCCCTCACTTCACACAGGGCCAGAAATGTGGGGGTCTTTAGAGACCTGGCCCTTCTCATACCAATCAGCTAAGGAAAAATGCTCCTTAACCTTGTACCTTGGGCTTTTATACTAACTCTCTTAAAAACAACTTTAAAAAAAAGTTAGTAGGAAGAAAAAGTTTCCATTCTGTAGTTGGATTAATGGGCTGTGGTTTGTAGGAGTCTGTGTCCTTGGGAGAGTGTTTTCAGTGGGGGAGGGAAGGTTTAAAATAAACCCGTTTTCCAAAAATAGTTGTGATTGAAAGTGTTATTATCCATAACAAATGTTAGTGCTGATGGGAGAGAGGCATGTGTGATTCTTTTGTCTAACAGACAAGTGAAAGTCATATTTCACATTATCATGGGGTTTTCTGTGATTTACAGAATATTTGTGAAACATTACTTGCAGGGACCATGATTGATATGGAGAGAACAGCTTGTGTGTAGGGGAGATGTGTATTTCACGAAGACTGTTCAACATGAAATTTACAGTCCCATAAAGTGCTTCTACATCTTCGCCAGAGATCTAGTTAAAAGGACTTTACAGTCTGAAACATCCTAAAATTGATTCTAAATTAACGTTTCCTCACATGTATTTGAGATATTGATGGGGCCCAGCTAACAGAATTTTATTAGGAAGCAATAATCTGAGGCACACGGAGACAGACATACATACACACCAACCTCCACTACTCCCCAGAGGACACTGGATATGTGCTCCCGGGAAGGGCGTCCACGGAGCCTCGGGGATGGAGACAACCACAAAATCCTGTCAGCCTTAACAGCCAGGTGAATGACTGTGGATCAACCTAAACACAAAAATGACCAAAATCCCTCATAGGATCAGACATCAATCACTGTGAATGACAATGACATTATAGCCCTAAGTCTGAGAATAATTTTCAGAGGCCGTGGCCACCTTCAACAGCCAAACCGGCCTCAAGAAAATGGGGATGAGTGGCTGTTCTGGACCCAAGGGAAGAGGAGTTGAAACACCACAGTTAGCTTTATAAGGCAGGAACGCACCCTGTGCCCACCCAGCTGTCCCCACCCTCAACAACCCCCCCACCCCCGCCGCTGCTGTGGGTGGACCCTTTCTAGGATCAAAATTTAAAGTGCCATCAGAGGGGCGCCTGGGTGGCTCAGTCATTAAACGTCTGCCTTCAGCTCAGGTCATGATCCCAGGGTCCTGGGATCAAGCCCCACATTGGGCTCCCTACTCCGCGGGGAGCCTGCTTCTCCCTCTCTTACTCCCCCTGCTTGTATTCCCTCTCTCGCTGTGTCTCTCTCTGTCAAATAAATAAAACCTTTAAAAAAAAAGTGCCATCAGAGATGTGCCCAGCAATGCTAGGACATGGAGGGTGGGAAACTTCCAGCTGGGCGCTCCCCATTATGGCCCTGAGGTTTCCTTGGATCTTCCCTATCTTACTCTTTTCTTAATGGAAAAGGAAACCACAGATGGCAGCGTTAGAAGTCACAGTGATGCAGCTGACCATGCAGTGCAGGCCCGTCACGTGGCACTGTGTGAGGTGCTGTGGGAGATGGGGGGATGAGGCACTGCCTGGGCCCTGGAGGAGCCCCCGATCTTGTGGTACAGGGGAAGAACATGAGATCTGGAGTCAGACTGGGAGCCAAGGAGAGAGGCCTCAGAAGAAACCAATCCTGCAACCCCTTGATCTCAGACAGCTTGATCAGAACCTCCAGACCCCGAGATAACCAGTTTCTGTTGTTTAAGCCCCACTCCCCCCGAGCTTGTTGTGCTTTGTTGGCAGCCCCAGCAAACTCAGACATTACCCTTACTTAACCTGTTTTAGGCAGTATTTCTTACTCTGGCACTTGAGGAATTAGCTTCTTGTACCAGGCGCACTTCCATTTTTTTCTCCCCTTATCCTCACAATATAGTTTTCCACAATTTATAGTTAAATCAATAGTTAGTCTTTACATTATTGACCAGGTAGACAAACACTGTTCACTCAAGCTGTAAACTACTATTACATTTTCTTTCTCTTACAAGTTGGGTTTTACCTGGGTGAATCATTGTTTCTTTTTTCAATTGTTTAGATTTCTGAGTACCTAGAGCTATTTTCTTCCAAATGTTCCAAACACATAGCAATTTTTCCAAATGTTCAACCCCTAACTGATCAGTTCCATCTTTTGCCTGGTGACGTCTTTCCCACAGACTTGGTCTTTCTGCTCCAGCTGGGACTGGTTCCTTACTAAGCCTAGCACACAAATGTCCTGAGATTTCCTTTTGCCAGTTTTCTCTGCTGACTGTCCCATTTCCTGGACCTAGCTCTTCCTCCTTTTTGGTTTGCTCTCTTGTTTTGTTGAAGCACATTCCTCAGTAGTTTCCTAAGAAATGAAAATTACTTTTTTGTGTGTATCCTTGAAAGTCTCAAAGTGTGTTGACCTTGTGTTATATCAGTTGGGTATATAATTCCATGTTAGGAATAAACTTCCCTCAGATTGAGCCTCCCCAGTGTTGCTGGTTGAGAAGTTCGATGTCATTCTGATTTGTGTGCCGTGGACTGTGGCTTGTTTTTTCATTCTTGATGCTTTAAACACTTTTCTGAAACAGTAGGATGGTACATCTTGTTGCAGGTCTTTTTCACTTAGTATTCTAGGCCCTCGGTGGGCTCTTTTGATCAGGTGCTGTGTCCTTTGGGTTTTGGAAATTTCTTTATCAGGCAATGACTAGTCTTTTCATTGAAGGACACGTAAATGTCAGTCAATGGAGGGCTTTTCCTGCCTCCTGGGGGTCTTCTGGACTTCTCTACTTTCCGGGGGTGTTGTGTGGTGAGAGGGTGGGGGGTGCTAGATGCCTGGCATCTGGCATCCTGGGAGTGGAGGTGGGAGAGGGGCTGGGGCAGTGTGTAGGCTTTCCCACCATCACTCAGTTTTCTACCCTATCTCTCATTCCTGCCCTTCAAACTATGCCTGAGGTCTCTGAGTATGAAGGCCTCCAGAACTCCATTTCCTTTCTCCTTATGCAGCACGAGAGTTTAGAGTGGGCATGTGGCTTTTGAGAAAGGAGCTCTGGGATGGGGGCAAAGTGCTCTGCATACAGACTTCAGCCAGTCCCCCTGTGTTTAGCCCCTTACCTCATGTCTAAAGGTACTAAGCTTTTTAGAGGTTAAACTGGGTGAACTGACTTGCTTCTTGTTGGTAATCTCCCCTTTGGCACTAAGTTTGTAATTTCTTAGGATGTTTCAAGCCAGGTAACATTCTCCTACCTGCCTTCTACCTTCCAAACATTTGTCCAGCTTTCATCTGCTGTTGCCTCCTTCCCTGAACGTTTGTGACTTAATACCTTTCTATATTTCTTTTTTTTTTTAAAAGATTTATTTATTTGAGAGAGAGAGAGTACAAGTGGGGAGAGGGGAGAGGGAGAAGCAGGATTCTGGGATCATGACCTGAGCCAAAGGCAGACGCTTAACCGACTGAGATACCCAGGTACCCCTATATTTCTTTATTTTTCTAAGGTTTTATTTATGTTTTAGAGGGGAAGAGGGGCAGAGAGGGAGAGAGAAACTTAAGTCCAACATGGGGCTCAATCTCACGACCCTGAGATCACGACCTGAGCAGAAACCAAGAGTTGGAGGCTTAACTAACTGAGCCACCCAGGTGCCCCACCTTTCTATATTTCTTTAATGTTATGTCAGGGAGGTTTGGAGAGGTAGGGGAGATAAGGACTACAGTTATGTTTAATCAAGAGTCTCCAGCCACTTATTTATTTTTATCTTAACTTTTCTTCAAAATAATAAAAAATTTAAAAATTTTTATTTTATTTAAATTCAATTAATTAACGTATATTGTATTATTAGTTTCAGAGGAGAGTTCAGTGATTCATCAGTTGTATATAGAAACCCAGTGCTCATTACATCACATGCTCTCCTTAATGCCCACACCCAATTGCTCCATCTCCCAACCCCCCTCCCCTCCAGCAACCCTCAGTTTGTTTCCTACAGTTAAAAGTCTCTTATGGTTTGTCTCCCTCTCTGATTTTGTCTTGTTTTATTTTTCCTTCCCTTCCCCTATGCTCCTGTTTTGTTTTTTAAATTCTACATATAAGTGAAATCATATAATTGTCTTTCTCTGATTGACTTATTTCGCTTAGCATAATACCCTCTAGTTCCATCCACGTTGTTGCAAATGGCAAGATTTCATTTTTTTGACTGCTGAGTAATATTCCATTGTATATATATATACCACATCTTCTTTATCCATTCATCTGTCGATGGACATCTGGGCTCTTTCCATAGTTTGGCTATTGTGGACATTGCTGCTATAAACATTGGGGATGCAGGTGCCCCTTCGGATCACTACATTTATAACTTTGGGGTAAATACCTAGTAGTTTAATAGCCGGGTTGTAAGGTAGCTCTATTTTTAACTTTTTGAGGAACCTCCATACTGTTTTCCAGAGTGGCTGTACCAGCTTGCATTCCCACCAAGAACGTAAGAGGGTTCCCCTTTCTCCACATCCTTACCAACATCTGTTGTTTCCTGACTTGTCAGTTTTAGCCACTCTGATCGACTGGTGTGAGGTGGTATCTCATTGTGGTTTTGATTTGTATTTCCCTGATAAGTGATGTTGAACATTTTTTCATGTGTCTGTTGGCCATTTGTATGTCTTCTTTAGAGAAATGTCTGTTTATGTCTTTTGCCCATTTCTTGACTGGATTATCTGTTCTTTGGGTGTTGAATTTGGTACGTTCTTTATAGATTTTGGATACTAGCCCTTTATCTGACGAGACATTTGCAAATATCTTCTCCCATTCTGTCGGTTGTCTTTTGGTTTTGTCAACTGTTTCCTTTGTTGTGCAAAAGCTTTTTATCTTGATGAAGTCCCAATAGTTCATTTTTGCCTTTGTTTCCCTTGCTTTTGGAGATGTGTCTAGTAAGAAGTTGCTACCGCTGAGGTCAAAGAGGTTGCTGCCTGTGTTCTCCTCTAGGATTTTGATGGATTCCTGTCTCACATTTAGGTTTTTCATCCACAAAATAAGACCTGATGAGGATTACAAACCAACCCCCACCAAAAAAAAGCCCCAAAACCAAACAACCAGTAAGTACAATTTTAAAAAGAATGAAGAAGAAGAAAACAGTGGGAAAATGAGAGAAATGTACCAATTTCAGGAGGGAGTTGCTGGGATAAATTCTGTATCTGAGCTTCTTCTTGACAACCAAATATGAGGGGATACATTCTGTGTCTTTCATGGTGCAGGGAGGAGAGATGGAATGATGGCAGGAAGAAGAAACTAACATTTTTTAGTGTTTATAAGAGCTAGTCACATAGAATATATTTTATGGACATTATTTGTTTTAATCTTCTTAAGTTCCTGAGGAGGTAGTTATTATTATCCCCAGTTTTCAGATATAAAAACTAAGGTTTAGAGAGGTTTGCTCATTTATTGAAGGTCTCACAGCTAAACAAGGGTGGAAACAGAAACTACTCTCAGATTGTGTAAAACTCCAGAGTCCAGGTTCTCGCCATTAAACCCAAAGCACTGCTTCTACTCTCCCCTGTGTTCCAAAATGTCACCAATAACCTCTTGTCAAATTCTGTGGCTAACTTGCAGTCCCATCTTGCTTGGCCTCTGATGGATTGTGGATGACTCTCTGAACATTTCTTTCCTGACCTCACTCTCTCCCGGTTCTGCCCCTCACTGGATCCTCCTCAGACTCCTTTGTAGCTCTGTTCTGTTCTCAGTTGTCTTCTCACGCTTTGTAATCTCCTTCACTCCCATCACTTTGTATTACAGTGTAGGCTTTGGGACTCCAAACCCATGTTGTCAGCCTGGGCCTTCCTCCTGAGGTCCAGATGCCTCTATCTAAAGGACTCGTGCAAGTCTTCATCCTTACATTTCACACTCTCTTCAAATCCTAAGTCCCTAGGGTCACCTGGGTGGCTCAGTTGGTTAAACGTCCCACTCTTGATTTCGGCTCAGGTCATGATCTCAGGATCCTGGGATCAAGCCCTGCGTTGCGCTCTGTGCTCAGTGGAGAGTCTGCTGGAGATTCTCTCTCTCCTTCTGCCTCTGCCCCCCCCCCCCATATTTGTGCACGCATATGTGTGTGTTCTCAAATAAATAAATCTTTAAAAAATGCAAATTTGACAGATTTCCCTGCTTCAAACTCTTCAATTGTTCCTCATTACCCTCAAGATAGAGTTTCAAACATCTCAGCCCAGAGAACTTGTTTAAATTCTGCCACAACTGAAATCTGACCTCCCCCCCCCCCCCCCCCCGCCCCTTGTCACTGCTTCTAATGGGAATTAGAGGAGGCTGCCACCTTTCCCAGGTTTCACAAACCGGTTTCTAAATTCCCCATAGCAAATCACTTCTTTTCCTCTAGCTCAAGCTTCCTGTCCTTCTCCCTCTGCTGTGCCTTGGTGCTTGTTTATGGGCCACTCCCTCAGGCTCACACTGGCTTGGGCACCTGTCTTCCTGTTCACCCAAGCACGGCTGGGCAGTGTCAACATCAACATGTTCCATCTTCCCAATGGGGGTGGCCAGCTTCGTCCCTGGCACATCACGGGTGCTCAGCAAGTGTCATTTAGACTCACATCTGACGCAGTGTGCTCATAATGAGCACTTTAATTTCCTTAACTCCACACAGTAATTAATTAAACAGATGTCCTGGGTGCTGACTCCTAGCCAAGCACTGCGAGTGGGACTGGTTAACATGACAAACATAGTCTTTGCCCTCAAAGTGCTTAGAGAGTGGTGGGTGGGGAAAAAGGCAACCTGGTGATTTTAATGAAAAGTGAAAAGTGCTCTGATGGGGTAAATCCCAGGATGTGTTGGAGCGGGTAGGAGAGGCACAAAATCTAGACTCCAATGACCTTGAACCTGCACTTCCAACCAACCCAGCATTCACACTCACGAGCTACATGCTAAATGTTGTGACTCGCCTGTGATGTCTGCAATCCCCAGCTCCTTACCCTCCATCTACTCTTGGGTTTAACAAAAAGCCATGAGGCAAGAATGTCCTCACAGTCCTCTTCGTTCTTCCCGTGTGATCTGTACTCACACCTGTCCTCCTGTCTTCCTTCCCCCCTCCCAGGGCTCCCTATCTGTCCATCCTGCCTCCTGAGGGCCCTCACTCCATCCAAAGCTCCCTTCTCTGTATCCTTAACTGCTCTCTTTATTTAGGCATTTTTCTTGTTAACATACTTAATTCTTGCCTAGCCTAAAACAAAAACAAGCAAAAAATGAAAACAAAACCCATTTACCTCAACCCCATGTCCCCCTCCAGTCACCTCTCTGGTTTTCTCACTTCATAGCAAAGCTTCTTAAAAACCTTCTACACACTCTTTCCTGTTCTCCCACTGACCATTCTCTTCTCAACCCGCTGCGATTTGGCTTGTCCCTCCCCTGCCACCCATCCCCCACACTCCATTCCCATCACTTCACCCAGCGTCCCTAACCTCCTCATTGCTCAGTTCAGTGAGGACAGTTTAGTCTTTTGCTCTCTTGTCCTTTTGCTGCCACAGCTAACACCACTGACCATTCCTCCTGCTCAGACTGCTTGCTTCCCTGAGGCCTCTGCACCATGACCTCTTCTCTTGGCCGGCCTGAGTCTCTGGCGCTGCCTCCCTCCACCCCATCGTGGGCCTCTAGTGCCTGTCGCATTGCAGGAAGGCCTCAGTAACCTCAAACACGATTAGGAGTCTCTCTGCCTGACGTCCAGTCTCACTGTCAGCAATTCCATTAAATGAAATTCAACAAATAGTGGCAGACAAGTGTGTCCCATCATTATGCTAGGCCTCTAGGAATACATGTGAAAAAGACACAGTTTGGGGGTGGCATGGAGCCCTCTAGATAAGCAACTTCAGTTTCAATACTGTGCTAAGTGTTATGATGGGGGTAAGCACAGGACACTTTGGGAATGTGAGCAAGGGACATCTAACCCAGCCAGGGCTGGGGTAATGGGGTAGTGGCTGTTCTGGAAGGCATTCCAGAAGAGATGCCACCCAGGCTGAATGGTGATCTATAGCCAGCCAGGTGAAGAGGTGATGGAATCGTCTTTCAGGTAGAGGAAATAAAGTATGCAAGGGCTTACAGATGAGAGATTGTAAGGCATATTTAAAGAATTGCAAGTGGGAGGCGGTACAGGTCTGTGGTTAGGAACCCACACACCACAGCTCCACAATCTCCCACCTCCCAGCTGTGTGACCTTATGCAAAGTACTTAACCTCTCTAGGCTTCAGTTCTCTTACCTGAGAAGAGGTGATGATACCTCACAGGGCCAACAGACAACCTCACATAAGGCTTAGCTCCTGTTTTCATGGCTGAGATTGTTCAGAACGGCTGGAGCACAGTCTGAGGGTAGAAATGGCCAGGGATAAAACTGTGACAACAGGCAGAGGCCAAAGAATGTGCGTGCTGTGCATGCTGTGCTTCTGGGTCTGCACTTGATCCCCAGGGCCATGTGAAGGTACCGAAGGGTTTTAAGTCAAGGGTGACATGAAGAGAGTTTGTTCTAGAAACATCCTCTTGACTGCAGTGTAGAAAGATGATAGTAAGGGGGCAAGACTGGAAGTGGGGCTCCAGTTAGGAGGCTGTTCCCCTAATCTGGGCAAAAGCTGCTGGTGATAGTAGGGCTGGAGAGAAGCAGAAATGCCACACATTTCTGGAGAAGGGAGAAGCAGGACCTGGGGACTGGCAGTGGAGGATGAAAGTGGGGAGGATTCAAGGATGCCCAGCTGACGGGGTTCCTACCTCACAGAGAAAATAGGGCCCATCAGGTGCACCTCCCTTCTCTACCCTACCAGGTCAGCACCCAGCCCTTCCACATACATGAGACTCTGCCCCTCCATCGTCCATCTTTCCATCTTTCTGACTTCCCTTAAACACCTGCTCAATCTTCACCAACCAAAATCAGTACATAAATAACGCCTTCCTTGACTGCCTTTCCCTCAAGCTTCTACCCTTCTGCCCTTCTTTTTTTTTTTAAAGATTTTATTTATTTATTTGACAGAGAGAGACACAGCATGAGAGAGAATATAAGCGGGGGGGTGGGGTGGGAGAGGGAGAAGCAGGCTCCCCGCTGAGCAGGGAGCCCGACGTGGGGCTCAATCCCAGGACCCTGGGATCATGACCTGAGCCGAAGGCAGACGCTTAACGACTGAGCCACCCAGGCGCCCCCTTCCTCCCTTCTTCACCACCACATTTCTCCCGCTGGCCTACGGGATAGTCTAAACACGGTGTGGCACGCAAGGCCCTTCAAACTTGGCCCCAGGCTAACCTCATCTCACTTCTCAACTTCCCAGGGCCCTTCCAGGGCCCTCTGCATCTGTGTTGCTCTGCCATCAAGAATGGCCAGCTTCCTTTTTGCCCTTTGGCTAATTCCCCAAGCCAACGAGGGGCTGTCGGTTCTGTGGCCCCACCTATGCCACCTCGTCCCCTACTCTGCGTAAAACATAACCCTCCCTCCCACTGGAGTGTGAGTTCCTCAAGGGCAGGGGTTGGTCTTCCCTATCTTTGTGTCCCCAGGGTCTGGCATAATGCCTGGCACAAAATAGGTGTTTAATAAATGCTTCCTGGGTGAATGGATGAAGGAATCAGCCAGTTCCTGTTTGGATGGTTATATCTGAATGTCCATGATATGTAGGTCCATAAAACTACCAACTTCCCAAAGCTGCCATGTGCAGAGTGGCAGAATCTCCATCCAAGAAGGCCAGTGCAAAGTCTATGAGGCATTTTACAGCTATGACAGGAAATAGCAATGTCAGCGACGGTGTCATCTCTGGACACTAAGGACAGGGATTCAGTGCCATGAACGGTCAGTTAAATTGTAATTGGAGTGAACTGTTCCTCTGCAAACCATAATGTTCTTTAGCTGCAGCCAAATGGCATTCAAGAAGGGGAGAGATTTTTTTGAAATGTCAAGGAAATTATTTCCAATTTGGTGCTCACAACCAGAGACTCTAATGATCAGTGGAAATGAGAAGCAAACAAATTAGCACTAATGGAAAATGGCTTTTGGAAAAGAGGATTTAATTTATAGTCAACTGATCATGGCATGCAGCATGCAGTAAAAGTCAGCCTCACCAGCTTGGTCATAAGAACTGGAGCACACATGGAATGCCAGAGAAAAATATACGTATGCCATCATGCTTATTGGAATCTCTCTGTAAGTGGCAGCCAATTAAAATAGTCATTATTTTACCTTGGAGAGAAAATGGTCTGAAAAATCAAAGCACATGAAATTAAAATCCGGATTAGGAACCATGGTCCAAATTGGTTTGTTTGTGGCCTTTTCACCTTGGCAAAGTCTTCTGCAGGGACGACAAACCTACTTTGTCTTCAGCCCAGAGTGGACTCTTTGTTTTTCACTTCCTCTCCATTTTTAGAGGTGATGAATAAATCTGGACTCATCCATAAATCATTTCTATAGCAGACAAATGGTTCTTCCTCATGCACGGAAACTAAAATCACAAAATCTCAAAAACCCCAGCTATTGTACTAAAGTCAAAAGTCCTTAGTGACAAGTGGGAAGAGGTATTAAAAACCAAAAGGTCACTTGGTCTTGTTTCTAAATAAAATTTCTCAGAGGGCTTTTTTCCCCTAAATCAAAGACACACTTCTCAAAGCAAGAAGCCTCCAGGGCACGGGCTGCCAGCCTGGCTCCCTGTCCCCAGATGGCCTCGGAGACAAGGCAGTCACTGTCCCCTCTTCCTGCAGGCTCCACCTGCAGAATGGGACAGAGGCCTTCTCTTTGGGCTCCATCCTCTCAGCTCCTCACTCTCAGCTCCCCATTTGGAAAGAGAGAGGGAGGGAGAAGAGAGACAGAGAAAGAAACATTCTCCTTCTGACCTCAGGCCCAGCCAGAGAGTGTCCTGGCCTTTAGTTCTACCTCAGGGCACATGTGCTACAATTGGTCACTTCCTTCTCAAAAATTCCCTTCCTTTCTGCTCCCCCCTCATACCTTCTTCACAGATCCTTCCTGACACCCATCACTTCCCTATAGCCTCTAGGTGCCCCATCTTTTCCTCACAGTTGCCTTTCCCTCCATCCTCTCCCCAGAGACCACCTTTCTCCCACCTTCCTCCTCCAAAGCCCTCTGCCTTCATCCTCTCCCCAGACATACCCTCACTCTCTACCAGACCCCACTTTTCCTCTCAGATCACTTCTGCCCCCAACTCCGCTCCACAGACCTGCCCTCATGCTCTCCCCCACAAAACGTTAACTGTCTAGGTCAACCATCATCTTTCTACACATGTTCTCCTCACCCCCGCACTGCTCTGTGCTTCACCTTCCCTGACCTGATTTCCTACCCCTCTTTCCTTCCTAGCCTTCTTACTCTGCCCTCAAAGGCCTTTGTTCCCAATCAGCAGTCTCCTCCACCCTTAGCTTCTCCGCAGCCGCTCTGCCTCCCCTCAGCCTGCCCCTGAAGCTGGCTCTACCCCAGGTGCCACTTCTGCAGAGCCCTCCCTGGTGGAGGCTGCTTATACTCTTATACCCCAAAGATCTCAGGATTGGCGGGGGGTGGGGGTGGGGGTGGGGCTACTGTCTGCTCACCAAAGCCCAGCCCAGTTCCTTATTCCACCTCTTTCCTGTAAAAACTCTTACTACTTTGAGGGTCATGCCACTCTGTTGTATTGACTATTACCCCTCCTCATATTCATATCATCGCCTACAGACTCCAGAACAATGTACTTAATTCATCCAGGACTTTGGTATCTAGCTCACAAGCATCCTTTTCCCTCCTCAAGTCCTGTCATCATCTAGGGGGGGCTGGCCATGTCAACATCTTGACTGTCTTCTGTATTTCACTCCAGCCACCCATTCCCATGGCTACACCCTGGACCTTGTCATCACCTGGAACTACTCAAAGCTTCATTATTCCACTTTCTGATCACACCTCTCTCATTCAAGTCTTTCCAAGATATATGTTCTCTAACTTCACTGGGTGGGATCCCCAGTCCATAACACTTTTACACCCTCTTAGGCAGTTTAGGTTCTAAGCTCCATCATCTCAACCTTTTGCCAGGATCATCCACTTCCTTGTCCTCTGTCCTTCCGTTTCATCTGCCTGATGAAACACAAACCTGTATAGATTCAGCTAAGCTCTCTGACCCACCACTAGATGCCTGAATACTGCTGAGGGAAAAATACCTCCCGCACAAACACGCAGATCGCTGCTGCTACAGTGAATGGTCACCAACCTCATAACTGCCCAGAAATCTGTACGCTGCCTGTCATCCTGCTCCCATTCTTCACTCACTGAGCCTAGTTCAATCCTCCTCTGCTCTTCTCAGACCTTGCACACCATCTCCAATCCCACTCTCACTGGCTGACATCATGCCCACATTTCACAGAGAAAACAGAAACCACCAAACAAGAATTTCCTCAACTTCCTGCCACCAAACCTACTAATATACAGATCTCACATGCTTCCTTGTTGTCACAATGCAAGTGTCCCTCCACTTTTCTAGGTGAATTTCTCCACCAATGCTTTGGATCCCTGACCTTATTCCTTTTCCAGGGGTGCTACTCTGTTATTTCCTTTTCTCTGTCATTTTATCTTTTTTCCTTTTGCTGGGTCCATGCCAACAGCACTTCTCTCATCTGAATAAAAACCTTTGTCTCCTTCCAGCTATTGCCTTCTTTTTTCTCAGAAAGAGCCAAACATCTCGAAAGTGTATCGTACAGTCTTCACTTCCTCACCTTCCACCTGCTTCTCAACTCACTGTAATTTGACCTCTGTTCCCATCGCTCCACCGAAACTGCGTTTGCAAAGGTCACCAACAACGTCCTCGTTTTTAAAGCCACTGGATTTTTTTCAGACCTTATTCTACTTGATTAGTCATCAGCCTTCAACACTTTCGTGCCGTGGCTTCTGAAACACCACATTCTACCACTGACTATCTTACCATTCTGGACACTTCATCTCAATTAACTTTGCAGGTTCATCCTCCTTTGCAGACCCTCAGACTTGGGGACTTCTCAGGGCTCTGTCCTAGGCCTTCTTCTCTTCTTACTCCTATTTATACTCTCTGGAAAGCCCAACAAATCCATCCACTGGTGTGGCTGATGTATGTAAGGCACTACAGACCACTGCATTTTTATTTCCAGTTTAGGCTTATCTTGCAAGCTCCAGTCAGGCATATTCCAACCTCCTGGACACTTCCACCTGGATGTCCCACTGGCATCTCAAACTCATCGGAGCCAGAACTTACCCTCTCCTAAAAACCCTGCTACCTCTTCTTTCTGTTTGCTCAAGCCAGGAATTTAGAAGTCATTCTTCATTTCTCCTACTTGCCCTACCAGGCATCAAGTCCAGTTCTTTTTAGCTCACAAGTATCTAAGGAATACATCCCCTCCTCTTCATTCCTGCTATTTCTCCATTCTTTAGGCCACCATAACCTTTCCCCATTACTGAAACAACTTCTTAACTAGTCTCCCTCCTTCTCCCAAACCCCAATCCATTCTCTGCATTGATCTTTCTAAAATGCAAATCTGATCTTTATTCCTTTGCATAAAGCCCTTCAATGACTCCCCACTGTCCTCAGGATAAAGTCTGAGCTCTTGCGCTCATAGGTATAAAACACACTGGAAAATTTTTACCATCTACCTATACAAGCTCAAAGTGAGTGTGACATCAAAGACCCTCTAGGGTCTGGGCCTAACTTTTCTTCCACGTTTACTCTCACATTAGTATCTCCTCTGGCCCGAAGACACTCAAAATTTCTGGCACTCATCCCTCAGTTTCCCCTCGTTGAGCTCCTGCAAGGAGTCCTTTGTCCTCCATATCCCCATAAGTCTTTCAAGGCCCAGCTCAAGACACATCCCCATTGTCATAAATGCAACCCTTCAACACTTTCTGAGCCCCTAAAATGCTTAGGGCCTATTCTTTTGTAGTATTTATCCCTCGCACAGAATTAGAGTTGGTTAATGCATGGTTTCTCTCCCTCTCCTTTTAAGACTTATGGAATTCATGGCCAAAAGCTTAATCTTCACTAGCTCTCACCTACATAATAGGTGCTTAGTAAATATTTGTTAAATACATGGATAAATGCAAGAAAACTGTACTCTCTAGCCCCTTTGTGTCCCCCACGAACAGAACATTCTCTAGAGTCTTCCCCTGAAGACACCATTCCCTTGCCTACCACTCACCCCACCAGCCAAGAATATGCCTCAACCCACTGGATGGAGGATGGGCTGGCACGCGTCCCCTAGGCCGTTTGGTACGTTTTTCTACCTCCAGCCCTCGGAGCGGCGTCTGGTAAAGGATGGTAGAGGTAGGAGATGATGTAAATCAAAGGGCACTGCCGTCCACCCCGTAGGATAAGACACGGTGCGGAAGGTAGACCTTCCCATTTCCAGAATACCGCAAATCTCCCGCAGACCCTCTTACCTACACGGGAGGGTGGGGACTCTTCCCGACCGGCGTCCTGGTTGACCAATACCTGACCCAGATCACGCGAGCCAGCCAGTGGCTGCGAAGCAGGGCTAGAACGGGGCGGGGCATGGTTGCTAGGGCCGAGCCCTGGGGTGCCGCGAGAGGCTCCGAGAGAGACTCGGCGGTTGCTAGGACTGGAGGTCACAGAGCGCCGCTCAGGGATTGGGCAGCGACGGGAGAGGTGGGTGGTGATTGGGCGGCACCCGGGAGGCTCCCGGGTGAGGCGCGGGCGCGCGAGCGGGAGTTCCGGCGGAGGCCCGTGCTGAGGGCTGGCGCCTTCACCATGGCTTCGGCTGAGCTGGACTACACCATCGAGATCCCGGATCAGCCCTGCTGGAGCCAGGGTATGGAACGAGGGTCGGGTCCAATCGTGGGGAGGTAACCTAACGAGTCTGTGGGTCGCAAGCACAGCTGTGGCTCCGCCCCTCTCGGAGTCCCGCCCTCTCGCGACCCGCCCCCTCACGGGGTCCCGCAGGTCCTGGACTTGGTCGGGCCCACAGAGCCCCACCCCCGTGCAAGCCCCGCCCCCGGAGTGGTCGCCGCGTCCGAGCCCCGCCCCTTCCCTGCGGCCTCGGCTCCGTTGGGGGCTTATTTCTGTCTTTTCAGTTGGAGCTCTCAGGTCCGTGCCCTCGTTTCTCTCCTCGCAGCTGAAGGCTGCCGAGGGCAGGGGCTGTCCTGATTCCTTTGGGCTCAGGCTTCCCACTTCCAGCCTCTCTTCGGCGGTTGTGGCTAGGGGACCCACCCATTATTTTCCACCCACTGTTTTCCCGGGGGTCCTTGTAGAAGCCCGGGACACGGGACTCATCCCTCCCACTCTCCTTGGCAGGGGTGAACCGAGCAGTCTCTGCCGTCAGGTAGAAGTCGGTTCAGATCCTTTGCAAAACGAGGCTACCGATAGTAACCTCCCTTCCAGGGCTGTTGGTTGCACAACTGAGGTAATTTGTGTAAAGGACCCAGCATAGTGCCTGGGATGGAGTAAATATAATGATTAACATTACTCCTCGCTAGAGTCGTATCATTAAAGACAGTTGTGTGGGAGACTCCACAAAATGAGTAGCCTGTAGAGCAGGCCTGCAGTGAGAGTTGGATTGGGGGCCCAGAGAATGGAAAGTTTGGCCCCGACAGGGAATTATGATAGAGGAGGCTTGAGGTACTGAGCCCAGCATGTCTCTCCCTGCTTTAGTTCACATGGCCTTTCCGCCCTCCAGTCTCACTGCCAGCAGCTCAGCCTCTGGTATGGCTACCACAGTGATCTTCCTTAATAGAGAGGTTTGCTCTTGTCACCGGTCTGCCTCAAAGCCTTCCGTGGCTCCTTATTGCCCTCAGGATAAATCAAGTTCAGGTTTCGTCACGTGGCATTCAAAGTCCTTCGCAGTTTAGCAGCCCCTGCGTATCTCTCTGATCATTGTGTCCTTCCACTGTTCAATTTGCGTTTTATGTTCTGGCAACCCAAACTGCTTGTGATTCTCCACACACTTCTTGCTTCTCCGCCTTTGCTCCTGTCTGGAATGCCCTTTCCCCTCTGCTGCCCCACACTGCCCCCTCGCTTGTCCTTGTTCGGTTCGTCATTGAAGGCTTAGCTCAGATGTTGCCTCCTTCAGGAGAGCCTCCCCAAGCCCCTCCCATAGCATCTTGTGTTATTGGTTGGGGTCTAGGAGGAGAGGGCAGCCCCTAGGCTCCCACAGGACAGATGGCCCTAGACCAATTCTGTTGCCTTAGAGCTGGGTATGGTGGCGTAGGGCTCTTGGGCTTATGGATGTAAAAATGCTTTTGAAAAGTTTTGGCCTCAGGGGGAGATGAAGCCAGTTAATATTATTGCCCTTGGAGAGCCACCAGCTGCAAAGGGCTGGAGCTGCCCACTGTGTGGATAGGAGGGCAGATGTTCTCTCTCAGCCCAGGTGGGCAGCCTGGTGGTTTTGGTTTGCCATTCACTTCTACCTCCTACTGGTTTTATGGCTTTGGCAAGTTACTGAACCTTCTTGAGCCTCGGATTCCTCCATTGTAAAATGGGAATTATAATGGTGCCTCCTTCACGGGATTGTGAGGGTTTACAGGACAGTGACTGGATGTGTGTGCCTGGTGTCTCGGTGTATCTCCTGTGCTTGTGGCTCCCCTCACTGCTTCAGGAGGCGGGGTCCTAGAATTGGAAGAAACCTCAGGGGGCCATTTAGTCCTACCAGCATGAGGGTATTCTGTTGCTTCCAGACCCTTCTCTGATAGGATGCTTCCTCCCAAACATCCTGGCCTGCTGTAGGTAACTGGGATTGTTAGAAAGCACTTCCTTTTCTTGAGCCACAATAGGCCTTCCTGTCGTTTCTGTTTTCAGTTCAGCATTTGCTGTGTCCTGGCCGCCAGTTAGTTGCTGGTGCCTCAGAAGTGACTCACGCACAGGTTCCATTCAGGGAGCTGTGGTTTTCAGGACGGGTGAGGATTTATAAGCAGGTGGTTTCACAATGATGTGGTAACTGCAGGACTAGAGGGTCGGGGTGGGTGCAACACAGCAAGATAATCTCTCTTCTTCTCTCTTCAAGAGGTCAGCTCATGCCTTCCACACATCTCTGTTCTCCAAGAGAAATATCTCTAGGGCCGTCGTCAGCTGTCCTTCCTCTGATGTGGTTCTAAGAATCTCCTCCATCTGATTGCTTCTCTGGATCGGCTTTAGTTCATCATGCCTTTCCCTCTCAAAGCGCATGCCCCAGAGCTGAGCTAGAGGGGGTAGCACCCCTCAGCGGGAGATAACAGCACCGTGATCCCCTGAATCTGTTTCCCATCTGCAGAGAGCTCCCTCCAGTCTGACATGGCTTCACGTGGGGATAGCCTGTGCGGATCCTGGAGATTGTCTTTCTTTTGCATTTGCTGTTTAATGGTGGAGAAGTATGTAGGACAATCATGTTTGGTTTCTGGAATTTCTTTCCCCCATATTTGAAGATCAAAACTGCAGTGCCCAGCACTGCTGTGAGTTGACAGGTGAGCAGCTGCTGCTGGCATATCAGTTACCCAGTTACCTAGAAGGCAGCTGCAGGTCTGGGATCGTTCAGAGCCTGGGCTGGGCAGTCTAGGATCCTTCTGCTGGGAATCCCACCAGCCAGTATCTGTGACTGCCCATGCTGGGAGAGTAGTCGGCCTGGGCCTTCGCTGAAGCTGATCCCTTGACCTGGAATCTCCCTGCTTCCTTCTCTGACCAGTGATCCCCTTCCTCTCCTAATACTCTGCTCCCACCTCATTTCCTTGGGGAAGGTTCTGTTCTCCTGGCTCCCATAGCAGGGATCCCTTTTATAGTGCTTTTGGTGGTTTTGCTCACTGTTGCTAGGGCCTGCCAAGGATGAGGTGCCAAATGAGCTGAATGGAGTCACTTGGCAGCTCTGCGGGCCCGAGCCAGAGATGCCCTGACATCCAGGCTGAGGCTACGCTGCCCCTTCTCCCGTCCGGAGAATGGTCAGCCAAGTCCTGCCCCAGGGCCCCTCTTTGGCTTGCTGGCTGGCCAGGAGGCCTTCTTAACAGCACTGTATTGCTCTCATGTTCAGTAAACATTTTCAGAAATAATTGATTCACAAGGTCTGGACAAGGGGCTTACCCTTAGAGTACAAGGAAGGCCTTTGGAGGTCACAGAGAGGGGAAGTGACGGGTTTATTGTGAGCCCAGGTTTTATTGTGAACCTGCTCTTCTGCTAAGCACTCGCCAAAAAAAAGAAAAAGGTGGGGACAGAAAAAAAGGCCACTTAATCTTCAGGAAGCTTTTACTGGCACCTGGGAAATAGTCTGGAGTGGTTTTGAACACCGTGGTGGGCCCCAGTGGTTGCGGTGGGCTTCTTGGAGAAGAGTGGCCCAAGCTGGACCTAGAGCTTCACAGGGCTGATGGGTAGATGGTGAGCAAAGAAAGCGCAGAAGGGCACTGGGGGTGGGGGGACTGAGGTGGTCCCACAGAGCTGTCACACCAGAGAGGCCTTAGAGGCCCAGGTGAAGAGTGAGTTGGGACTTCAAACTCTCCTTGCCTGTGTGGCCCCCTGTTTTTTTTTTTTTAAACAGAGGAGTTTAATTTACAGGCATACCTTGTTTTACTGTGCTTTGCTTTACTGCACTTCGCAGATGTGCTTTTTTTTTTTTACAGATTGAAGGTTTGTGGCAACCTTGCATCAGGCAAGTCTCCGGGCGCCGTTTTTCCAACAGCATTTGCTCACTTCGTGTCTCTGTGTCACATTTTGGTAATTCTCACAATATTTAAAACTTTTCCATTATGATTATATTTTTTGTGGTGATCTGTGATCAGTGATCTTTGATGTTACTATTTTCATTGTTTTGGGGTGCCACGAACCCCACCCACATAAGACAGTGAACTTAATCGATGACTATTGTGTGTGTTCTAACCGCTCCACTGACCATTCCATCTTCCCTCTGCCTCTCCTTGGGCTTCCCTATTCCCTGAGACACAGTATTGAAATTAGGCCAGTTAATAACCCTACAGTGGCTTCTAAGTGTTCAAGTGAAATGAAGAATCACAAGTCTCTCACTTTAAATCAAAAGCTAGAAATGATTAAGGTTATTAAGGAAGGACTGTGGAAAGCTGAGAGAGGCTGAACACTAGTCCTCATGTACCAGACAGCCAAGTTGCGAAGGCAAAGGAAAAGTTCTTGAAGGAAATCCAAAGTGCTACTCTAGTGAACATGTGAATGATAAGAAAACAACCTTACTGCTGATATGGAGAAAGTTTGAGTGGTCTGGGTAGAAGATCAAACATTCCCTTAAGCCAAAGCCTAATCCAGAGCAAGGCCCTCACTCTTTTCAATTCTTTGAAGGCCGAGAGAGGGGAGGAAGCTGCAGAAGAAAAGCTGGAATCTGGCAGCGGTGGGTTCATGAGGTTAGAGGAAAGAAGCCGCCTCCATAGCATAAAAGTATAAGGTGAAGCAGCAAGTTATGGTGTAGAAACCACAGCAAAGTTATCCAGAAGAATTGGCTAAGATAATCCATGAACGTGGCTACACTAAACAACAGATTTTCAATGTAGATGAGACAGTCTTATATTGGAAGAAGATGTGATTTAGGACTTTCATAGCTAGAGAGGAGAAGTCAATGCCTAGCCTCAAAGCTTCTAAGGACAGGCTGACTCTCTTGCTAGAAGCTAAGGCAGCTGGTGACTCTAAGTTGAAGGCAGTGCTCATTTACCATTCTGAAAATTCTAGGACCCTTAAGAATTATGATAAATCTACTCTGCCTGTGCTTTATAAATTGAACAGCAAAGCCCGGATGACAGCACATCTTTTACACCATGGTTTACTGAATAGTTTAAGCCCACTGTTGAGACCTTCTGCTCAGAAAAAAAGATTCTTTTCAAAATATTACTGCTCATTGACAATGTACCTGGTCACCCAAGGGCTCTGATGGAGATGTATGATGAGATTAATGTTGTTTTCATGCCTGCTAATACAACATCTATTCTGCAGCCCATAGATCAAGGAATAATTTCAACTTTCAAGTCCTATAATTTAAGAAATACATTTCTTAAGGCTATAACTGCCACAGAGTGATTCCTCTGATGGACCTAGGCAAAGTAAATTGAAAACCTTCTGGAAAGGAATCTCTATTCTAGGTGCCATTAAGAATATTTGTGATTCATGGGAAGAGGTCAAAATAGCAACATTCACAGGACTTTGGAAGAAGTTGATTCCAACCCTCGTGGGTGACTTTGAGGGTTCAGCACTTCAGTGGGGGAGGTAGCTGCAAGAAAGAGCAAGAGAACCAGAATTAGAATTGGAGCCTGAAGATGTGGCTGAATCGCTGTCATCTCATGATAAAACCTGAACAGACGAGGAGTTACATCTTACGGATGAACAAAGAAAGTGGTTCCTCGAGATGGAATTTACTCCCGGTGAAGATGCTGTGAAGATTGGAAATAACAACAAAGGATTTTAGGATATTCCATAAACTTAGTTGCTAAAGCAGCTGCAGGGTTTGAGAGGATTGACTCCCAATTTGGAAACAAGTTCTGCTGTGGGTAAAATGCTGTCAAACTGCATCACATGCTACAGGGAAATCATTTCTGAAAGGAAGAGTCAATCAATGTGGCAAACTTTCTTTTTTCATTTTAAGAAATCACCACAGCCACCCCAGCCTTCAGCACCCACCACCGTGACCAGGCAGCGGCCGTCAACATCGAGGCCAGACCCTCCACCAACACAAAGATTATGACTTGCTGAGAGCTCAGATGATGGTTAGCATTTTTTAGCAATAATGTATTTTCTTTAAAGATTTTATTTATTTATTTGTCAGAGAGAGAGAGCACAAGCAGGGGGAGCAGCAGGCAGAGGGAGAGGGAGAAGCAGGCTCCCTGCCGAGGAAGGAGCCCAATGCAGGACTCGATCCCAGGACCCTGGGATCATGACCTGAGCTGAAGGCAGATGCTTAACCGACTGAGCCACCCAGGTGTCCCAAACAATAATGTATTTTTAAAAGATTTTATTTTTTAATTTTTTTAAGTAAACCACACCCAATGTGGGGCTTGAACCCACAACCCTGAGGTCAAGGGTCGCACGCTGTACTGACTGAGCCAGCCAGGAGCCCCAGCAATAAAATGTTTTTAAGTTAAGGTATGTACATTGTTTTTTTAGACAATGCTAGCACATACTTAATTGACTACAGTATAGTGAAAACATACGTATGCACTGGGAAACCAAAAAATTTATTTGACTCACTTTATTATGATATTCATTTTTTTGGGGTTGTCTGGGAACGAGCCCACAATATCTCCAAGGTATGCCTATATTTTTTGGAATCACAGTCTCTTTCACACATTAATAAAAACCCTTTCTAATATGTCTGCTCTGTCCCAGGTGCTGTGCTAGGCTCTAGATTTGAGATCTAGACCTGGTGGACCCTGTACAGGTCTCCTTTCTCTGAGCTCACAGGGTTTCTCTTGCCCTTTTTCTGTTGACCGTGTCCTGCTCACATACTAGGCCTGCCAGGAGCATCTATTATTAATGGCAACCACCTTGTGAAGGAGGGAGAGGTCTTACTCCATTTTACATACGAGGAACAGAAACTCCAGGCAGCTGAGGTATCTTACCCCAGGTTATCCCAGATTTCAACTCCGGAGCTCCACTCCTCAGCTAGTACATGCAGATTCTTGTTGACATTAGGAAGTGTTGCTTGAATACAGTTCCATTTCTAGGACACAATTAAGGACACACACAAAGAAAGAGGTGTCCAATAGAGTCCTTTTATAATAGTAAAAATTGGAAATATCATGTCCAATAATGGGAGATTGGTCACCACAAATTATGAAATATTCTACAGTCGCTCCATAGCCACTAAAAAGAGTGATGTAGAAATATGTAAGCTGACAGGGAGAGAGGTTCACAATATATTGCTAAATGGAAGAAAGCAGATTACAAAACAGTGGGATTCCAATTTTATTAGACATTCATTTTCTCCTTTTCTATAGGACACATGTGCTGCTCGTGAAGGAGTAGTATCTTGGGTTCATTGAACTCTTTCTTTGTGCCAGGTACCATGCTAAGCCCTCGACAGACATTATCTTATTTAATCTATATATTAATAGCCCCATTTTACAGATAAGGAATTTGAAGTTTAGGGAGTTTGCGCAAGGTCTGTTTCATAGTTACTCATGGCGAGCCAGAGATTTGGACTCAGATAAGGTTTTGTTTTATTTTTATTTTTGTAAAGTTTTTATTTTAATTCCAGTTAGTTAACATACAGTGTAACATTAGTTTCAGGTGTACAATATAGTGATTTAACACTTCCATACAGCACCCGCTGCTCATCATGACCAGTGCACTCCTCAATCCCCATCACCTGTTTCACCCATTCCCCCACTCCCCCCTCCCCCAGCATCAGTTTGTTCTCTATCCTTAAGAGTCTGTTTCTTGGTTTGTCTCCCTGTCTTGAATTCAGATATGGTTTTATAAAGTATGTACTCTTAAGATACTGTGCTACTTTCCTAGGCTCTTATTTCAAAAAGTAAAAAAAAAAAAAAAAAAGGAAATTTTTAAATAAAGTAATTTAAATATATAAATATGGGAACTGTGGAGCACCTGGCTGGCTCAGTTGGTAGAGCGTGTGATTCTTGATCTTGGGGTCATGAGTTCAAGCCCATGTTGGGGGTAGAGTTTACTTAAAAAAAAAATAAATACCGGAACTAGATATGTGAGAATCTAGATAAAGTTTTTCTGGGGAGTAGAAGAAACTGAGGATCCTTTTATTCTTTGCATTTTAAAAAGAAAACAGATTCTTTGCATTTTGATTCTGGCTTACAGATAAAAAGCACATATTGTGCCATAGACCCTTATGCCTTGTCAGCCTTTCCTTTGTCTTCTTCACATGCCCCTGGGATATACATAATCTAATTTATGCTTTAGTTTTATGACTTGAACTGTTGTACAATATATGTATCTGTAATTCTTCTATTATTGGTGTCAGTATTGTTTTGTTGAGAAATTCTAGAGGACAGGGAGCCTGTGAGATTAAATTGTTTTGTGGGTGCTCAAGAATCATGAGGGTTGAGAAGAATACTTCTGCCTTGCCAAGGAGCTAAAATAACATTTTAACTCTCATTGCAAAAGTGATACATGTTGATTTTAGAAAATGGTTAAAAAAAATAACGAAAAAGCAATTGCTTCTAGTCCCAGAAATAATTACTCTTAATATTGGATGTGTTTTTTTCTATGCATAAATATATGTGTGTATATGTATATACATAAATATATATGCACCTCTAAATATATGTATATATTCTGTTGTATATGCTGCTTTTCAACATGCTTTTTCACTTAATGTATTACTACTAATTTTTTAAAAGATTTTGAAAGTAATCTCTATACCCACCATGGGACTTGAACTTACAACATCAAGGTCAAGAATCGCATGCTCTACAGACTGAGCGAGCCAGGCAACCCTATTATTAATTTTCAAAAATAATAGCATTATTGAGATATAATTCACATACCATAAAACTCACCCTTTTAAAGCTGTACAATTCATTGTTTTTTAGTATATTCGCAGAATTGTGCACCCATCACCACTAACTCCAGAACATTTCCATCACCTCAGAAGAAACCCTATACCCATTAGTAGTCACTCCCCATTCCCCCCTCCCTTTAGCTCCTGGCAACCACTACTCTGCTTCTTTATGGATTTACCTATTCTGGACATTTCATATAAATGGAATCATGCAATATATAGTTTTTTGTGGCTGGCTTCTTTTACTTAGCGTAGATTTTCAAGGTTCATCCATGTTGTAGCCTGTGTCAGTACTTCATTGCTTTTTTATGACCAAATGGTATTTCGTTGTATGGGATATACCACATTATTGATAGGCATGTGGATTGTTTCTACGTGGTGGCTCTTGTGAATATTTGTGGTTATGAAGATTTGTGTACAGGTTTGTGTGTGGACGCATGCGTTCACTTCTCTTAGGTGTGTGATGACGTAGGAGTAGAAGTGCTGGGTCCTGTGGTAACTTGATGTTTAGTGTTTTTTTAGGAACTGCCAAACCGCTTTCCAAACTGGCTGCACGTTTTTGCGTTCTTACCGGTAGTGTATGAGGGTCTAATTTCTCCACATCCTCATCAACACTTGTTACTATCTGACTTTTTGATTATAGCCATCCTAGTGGGTATAACGTGGGATCTCACTGTGGTTTTTATTTTCATTACCCTAATGAGTATGATGTTGAGCATCTTTTCATGCGCTTATTGGTCATTCGTCTATCTTCTTTGGAGAAATGTGTATTCAAATCCTTTGCGCATCTTAATCAGGTTGTTTGTCTTTTTATTGTTGAATTGTAAGAGGTTTTTTGGTACATGCCAGATACAAGCCCCCTATCAGATATATGATTTACAAATATTTCCTCCCATTGTGGGGGTTGTTATTTTCACTTTTTTGAAGGTGTCCTCTGAAGTACAAATGTTTTTAATTTTGATGAAATCCCAATTTATCTTTTTTTTTTCTTTTATTCCTTGCACTTTTGGTCATGTCCAAGAAACCGTTGCCTAATTCCAGGCCACAAAGATTTACTCCTGTGTTTTCTTTTTTATGGTTTTAGCTCTTACATGTATGTCTCTAGTTTGCTTCATGTATTATCAAATATTTCCATATGATTAAACATTTTTTTTTCTTCGAAGTGAAATTGCTGTGTCAAAGATGGCATGTTTTTGAGAACTTTGATCCATGTTCCAAAATTACTCTTGTCCCCGTCCTTCCCCTCCACCTTCCTACCTGTCTTCCACTGTTGGGGTTCAGGCCTTTGCCTTCTCTTGCCTTGCATGTTACAGCAGCCTCCTCCCTGTTCCTAACGGACACTGCCCGGCAGTATGGCAAGCGTAGACATGGTGATGGTGGGCCCCGTGGCGGTACGGCCGAGGGGCGTCTAACCCAGTCTGGCGATTGGGAGTGGGGGATGAGAAGGGGTTGCGGGAGGCTTCAGGGGAGGCTTCCTGGAAGTGAACAGTGAGCTGACTCAGGAGGTGGGGTGGGCATTAGCCAAGCCATAAACATGGAGCATCAGCACACTGGCCAGGGGGCTCCCCACTAGGGAGCGCGTGTGAGGTCCCGGAGGTGAGAGCAGGGTGGCGTGCTGGTCCAGAGAGATGGATGCTGGCTCTGCCGCTTCCTGGCTACATGGTCTTGGGGAGAGGAACTTCCTCTCTCTGTGTTTTAGTTTTCTCATCTGTAAAATGGGAACAATAGTAACGAACTCCGAGAATGGTTGCAGGACCCAGTGAGGCAGCATCCATTGGGGCCCTGGCTGGGGGGTCCGGTCCCTGAGGAGGAGGCAGAAGATGTCAGAGTTGGATCTGTTGATGGACAAAGGCAGCTACGTGTACGCGTTTGGAGCTGAGGTGGTAGAGATTTGGTTCAGCCTGGGGGCTTGGGTTTTGTTACCCAGGGCGCCGGCGGGGGCAGTTTTTACAAGCTGGTCTCTAGACCACTTGGGTTTGGATTCCAGTTTCACTGCTTATTAGTTGTGTGACCTTGAGCCAGTTATCTATTATCTCTGTGCCTTAGTTGTTCATCAGCAAAATGAGAATAATAACAGTACATTGTTCACGGGAGTGTTGTAAAGATTAAATGAGTTGATACATAAAGTGCTTAGAACAGTGCCTGCCACATAATACTCTTTTTCCTGTTACCATTACTGGTTTTCTTGGCGCTGGGAAAGAGGGGTAGTAAGAGCTGGAAGGAGATGTGGACTTCAGAGAGGTTTGTGATGGCTTACGGGGTGGATTTGATTGCCGGCACCGGGTCATGGGAAGTCTTGGAGCATAAATGAGAGACCGAGGGCGCCTGGGTGGCTCAGTTGGTTGGGCGACTGCCTTCGGCTCAGGTCATGATCCTGGAGTCCCGGGATCGAGTCCCGCATCGGGCCCCCTGCTGAGCAGGGAGTCTGCTTCTCCCTCTGGCCCTCCTCCCTCTCATGCTCTCTGTCTCTCATTCTCTCTCTCAAATAAATGGGTAAAATCTTTAAAAAATAAATAAATAAATAAATAAATGAGAGACCGAGCCAGTGCCCAAGCCTTGCCCCTGAGGCGCAGCAGCCAGAGGCCCCGAGATGTCAGCCACAGGAGGGACGAGGGTGATACGGCCAGTGGGATAAGCATAAAAAGAACAGGGGCTTTTATGAGAGGATGGAGGAATCATGATCTGGATGTGGCAATAAATAACAATAGCCATAAGAATTACTTTTATTACTCTGGAAAGGGCAATGGGGAGCAAGAATGCTAGCTCTTTCTCCTTGGATCCATCCTTCACTTTGCAGCCACATGTTCATTCCAGCACGTTCCTCCTGCACGCCTGAATGGGCCAGCTACGGGGCTGGGCACTGGGCAGGGGGCTGTGATAAACACGCCGCACTCAGTGCCTGCCTTCACAGAGCCTGCTGGCGAAAGGGAGAGACAGACATTAAATCCTTGTGCAAGTCATTAATCAATACAGGTTGGATCCCGCTGCTTCCCCAATTCAGGATCATCATTTGCTCTCTACTGCGACGGAATAAAATTCCAACTCCTACGCATGGCTTGAAAGGCCCTGCAGGATCGCGCCACAGTGCTACTCTCAGCAGCTCTTGCAACCATTCCTGCTCCTCACCGCGGCTTCTAGCCCCCCAGGACTGCTTGCTGGGCCTGAGACCAACCCCGGCATCTCCAGAGCCTCCTGCCCCCCCGCTCATGGCCTCTCTCCTCCTGGCATGTTCCTACTGGGCCTCCAGGGCAGCGCAGCACGTGTGTCTTCCTTCGGGAGGCCTTTCCCGGTCGCCAGCACTCTCAGCCACGTTGCCAGAGCACCTCGGACTTTCTGGGTTGTAGCACTTGAAATACAGAATCAGAAGGGGCAGCATGGCTCTGGTGGGAGGAGGTCAGGATGAAGGTTGAAGTTAGGAATGCGTAGAGAGTGGGGCCCCCGGGAGGAGATTTTGTCGAGATTTTGTCGGGGGGAATGGGAGATGCCCCCGGGCAGGAGGAGCAGCTTTGGCTCAAGGGTAGCCTCGGCTGGAGTGGAGGGACCAGTTCCCTCCCATGAGGAGCACTACGGAAAGGTTGGGCTCTGGGAGTGGGCAGTGTGTTCAGGGTATCCACATTCTGAGAGCTTCTTCATGGAAATGCCTCTCTGGGGAAGAGTCATTCCTACCTGAGCTGGTGAAGCCACGGATGCCTGTAAAACCTGGTGGAGCAGAAGGGAGTTTCAAGTCCAGGGGCGGATCAGAGGCCCAGCAGAAGCTGTTCTAACCTTCCTCAATTGGGAATGCACCATCACTGCTGGTGGGGGCTGGCCTTAACTTCAGGAGGCCGCCAGGGGGTGTGGCGTCCCTTGGCTGCCTTCTCTGTGTTTGAGATAAATGCCAAAGCCCTTTGCTGTTTCTTGGTGGTGGCACAGGAGGGGACCGCTGTAGGCTGGGGGAGGGGAGCCTATGCTCAGACAGCTGCACAGAGGTAAGGGAGCCTCCCTGGGGCAGGTCTCAGAAATCTAGTTCCTGGATCTCAGAGATTCACGGGCAGGTCCAAACGGGTGGCTGTTGATTGCTACCCGTGAGGCTGCTGTGGCCCGAGCTTCATGGGCAGTCCTCATCCCCAGCAGGGTTGGTCATGGGCCCCAGGGCGGCCCAGATGCCTTTCCGCCAGAAGGGCAGGGGATGGGGACACCAGGCCAGGAAAGGTGGTGCGAATATTTGGAGTGGCCTGCGTTAGGTCTGTAGGACCGTCTCCCTCCCCAGAGGCCAGGCCAGCATCGGGAGCCTGGGAGTGCTGGGACTGAGGCGCAGGCAGCTCCCACTCCAGGCTGAGTTGCAGCCCAGCCTGGGATCCCCCCGGGGGCGGGCAGTTAATCTCTGAAGGCCAGAGTCACCACTGCTGGAGAGCGGGAACGTTGAACTTTTCAATCACATTAATTTCTACAGGAAATTGTTGTCTTCCTTTTGTCCAAAGGTTAGTGATTTATATTTACCATCCTCTTAACTAGCCTTGAAATTTACTGTTGCCCGGTCACCACCGACATCCATAAATCTCGAGGTGGCAGCTGAGTAGAGCCAAGTGGCTTGATACTTGGAAGGGCACACCCTGGCCCTTGCGGGAGGACGGATAACTAGTAATGGACAGTCCCTGCACCGAAGTCCCCTTGAGTGCGTGGGTCCTTACTCGGCAGGGGAAATGAGATGAGGTCTGACCAACAAGGTTGCAGGGAAGCCTCTTAGAAAGTAGCCATGGAGGAGGCAGCTGGCCTGTGCCTTGGCACATCTCCGCAGGAGCCATGCTTCCAGTTGGGGATGGTGCTGGTGGCACAGGAGGTCTCAAGTGGCTTAGTTAGGATGGGGAGCAGGGGCCACATTCCCAGCTGTACACTTTCTGTGTGACCTTAGGCCACTATCTTAACCACTCTGTGCCTCAGTGTCGTCATCGGCAATAATCCTCATAGTGTTGTTATGAGTGTTAAGTCTCAGTAAATACTGGCGATGATTATTCTCTGGCAGGACTGGGTGGGTGGTTTGGTGTGATCCCTCAGGGTCTGCTCTACCTCCCTGTTGGCACTATCTATCCATTTCTCCTTTCAAGGTCTCCTTCCTCCAACTGCTTGTGCGATTAGAATAGGGCTGGCAATTTTTTTCTGTGAAGGGCCATAAGTATTTTAGGCTTTGCAAACCATAGGGTCTCTGTTGCCACGAGTCAACTCTGCTGTTCTATCATGAAAGCAGCTATACAATAAGTAAATGAATGAGCGTGGCTGTGTTCCAATAAAACTTTATTGTGGACATTTCATAGAACTCTCATGTGTCACAAAATATTAGTTCTTTTGATTCTTTTTAACCGTTTAAAAATAGAAAAACCATTATTCTTTTTAGCGTGCAGTTCATACAAAACCAGACCGTGGGCCAGATTTGGCCCATGGCTTGTAGTTTGCTGACCTCTGGATTAGAAGGTGAAATTGCATGGAGAAAGTTCTCACTTTTCTCGCCTGGGCTATGTCTTTGAGTTACTGAAAAAAAGGTGCCCTCATGTGGGTTTTTGCAGTGACCCTGCATTGCCTCCTGAGAGGCTTAAATGCCACTTCTGCGGCGGGATAGAGGAGGGAGCCCCATGGGAACCTGAGGCACACGTGCTGGCAGGATGTGCCGAGGTCTGGCACCTGTTGGTTCCCTGCCTACCGCTAGATTGGCTTTGCATTGGCCAGTCACCCTCACCCCACATGCCACCTCCAGTGCTGACAGTGCCACCATGTCTGTGTTCCAGAGAACAGCCCCAACCACAGCGGGAAGGAGGTGGGGACTCGACAGCCTTTGGTGATTCTCTTGGGCTGGGGTGGCTGCACCGACAAGAACCTTGCCAAGTACAGCGCCATCTACCACAAAAGGGTGAGTACTGCAGGCTTGTGGACACGCAGCGCCCGGGGTGCAGCTGGCCGCTCTGGGGGGCACTCGGCCTTGGCTGCTGTCATTGCTGGGCTCCAGCGACCGCCGACCACCAGTGTGACAGGCCCGGCTCTGAGAACAGCCTGTGAGGAAGACACTGGGCTCATGGGGACTTTGGCAGGATTATCCCTCCTTTGCTGCCAGCTCTTTGGCCGGGTCTGTCTCCTTCAGCCTCCCAACCTGCTTCCCCTTCCTTCCTCCCCAAGCCCCACAGTGGGCAGTCCAGCCCTGATGTGCTTCCAGCTGGGGAGTTGGCCCAGACCTCCAGGCTGTTGTTGCCCGGATGGGCAGCAAGAGCCTGGGCCGAGCGTGCTGGGCATAGGGAGTACTCCCAGGATGTTCTCCTTTTCTGCGCAGGTGAGTTTCTGTCTTAGGGTTGACCGTGGCACCTTCGCATTCCCATAGGAGGAGGGCTTCTTGGAAAAGAGATTCAGGCTGGAGGTTTTCTGGCTTCTTCTTAGGCCACCCCAGGAGTTGGATGTAGAGCTTGTGGTAACTGGAGAGAGCCTTAGGACGGCTGGTTATATTTTGGAAGCCCCTTTCACATCTTTGGCCTCTAGCCTGGCCCTGCCCTCCTCAGCAGGAAGACGCCAGTACAGACAGCCCTTCCTGGTTGCCACCTGGAAGCCCTGGGCTGAGGAGGAGTGGAGACCTCCCGGGAGAAAGGCCAGTCAACACCCCCAGCCCCTCGCCGCAGCCTCCCTCCACTGGCCTCCATCTGCACTGGGCCTGAGGGGTGTGTGGCCCTGGAATGGGAGAAGGGTCGGGGGGAAAATGTTCTGAGCTTGAGGCCTTACCCCAACCAAGAAGGCTGGTCCTCTGGTGTCGCCTTTTACGAATAGCTCTGCAGCTAAGTTTCAGCGACTTCTGAATTCCACTCACTGGGCCAGGCCTGTTTTGTCTGACTTCTCCATTGGACTAAGATCCCTGAGGGCAGGCCGAAGAATAGGAATAGGTGAGTGTGGCCAGAACAGAGAATGAAAGAAAGGGCAAGTGTCAAGAGAGGAGGCTGGGAGGGGTCCTGGGGGGAACTGCGGCGGGGGGTGTGGGGTTAGATTCCAGGGAAGGCAGCGGGGTTGAGTTGGCAGGGCTGGCGGAGGGGTCCTCTGGGAAAGGAAGGGGGTCGGGACAGGATGGGTGTGGAGAAAAAAATGTTCCAACTCCAAACTCCTGATACTTGATTATTTAAAAGAAAGTAAAAATACCATATCTACACCTAGAGATGACCTCTATTTACTCGTTCGTGCCCATCCTTTCAGCTTTTCTCTGTGTGTAGCTTTTCTTAACCTAATGAGATCTACTGAATATACTTTTTTTTAAAATAAAGATTTTATTTATTTATTTGTCAGAGAGAGAGACAGAGAGCACAAGCAGGGTGAGCGGCAGGCAGAGGGAGAAGCAGACTTCCCGCGGAGCAGGGAGCCCGATGCAGGACTTGATCCCAGGACCCTGAGATCATGACCTGAGCCGAAGGCAGACGCTTAACTGACTGAGCCACCCAGGTGTCCCAGCTTCTGAATATACGTTTTGCATCCTGCTTTTTTTCAGATCATGATCTCCACCTTGCTTAATCTGTTTTCATCTCCTTGAGTTCCCAGTCCTTATTCAGATTCTCTCACAGTCTCCAAAATGTCCTTTATAGCTGATTTGCCCAAACCAGGATCCAATCCAGGATCACCCATTGCGTCTAGTTACTTTGTTTCTTAAGGCTCTTTTATTTTTTTTTTTAAGATTTTATTTTTAAGTAATCACCCAACGTGGGGCTACCAGAGAATATATCTAGGAGTGCACGATCCCGAATGCTGCTAGAAGGAAAGTAGGATGGGCGCTAAGAGGTGTCATGGGATTTGGCCATTTGGGAGAGCGTGGGTGACCTTGGTGAGAGCAGTGCAGGGGAGTCAGTGGGAGGGGACGAGGTGGAGAGGGCAGGTGTCAAAAAGATTGTCTGGGAAGGTGGAGAGAGGGTGGGATAGAGTTAGAGGGGAACACAGTGTAATGGCAGAGGCTTTTTATGGTTTTGTTTATTTGAGAGAGAGTACTCAGGTATGGGGGGAGGAGGGTCAGAGGGAGAGGAGGGAGAGTTTTTTTTTTTTAAGATTTTATTTATTTATTTGACAGAGAGCGCGCACAAGCAGGGGCAGCAGCAGAGGGAGAGGGAGAAGCAGGCTCCCCGCTGAGCAGGGAGTCTGATGCGGGGCTCGATCCCAGGACCCTGAGATCATGACTTGAGCCGAAGGCAGATGCTTAATGACTGAGCCACCCAGGCACCCCAAGGAGGAGGGAGAGTCTTAAGCAGATTCCCTGCTGAGTGTAGAGCTGGATGTGAGGCTCCATCTCAGGACTCTGAAGTGACAACCTGAGCCGAAACCAAGAATCGGGTGTTTAACGGACTGTGCCATCCAGGCGCCCTGAGGCTTTTTTTTTTTTTTTTTTAAATGAGATTGGTTTGACAGAAATCTGGAGAAAGGAGGAAACTGAGAATACAGGAGAGGGAGGCAAGGACCCATGGCAGGGCCTCGGGGCTGAGTGTGCTAGAGATGGAGAACCGCTTGGCTGGGGGATGGGGGGGGGTGGAGACTGGGATCTGACCTGCAGGGACTTCTAGGAGCATCTGACTGGGGAGGTGGCAGCGGAGATGCAGGCACCTGGGAAACCTCAAAGTGAGGCCCAGACCGGCAGGCACGGGGAAGCTTGGCAGGCATGTGCCCTTCCTGGGGAGTGCTGGGCCCTCAGGGGGGGAGTTCCGCGTGTGCACTCACAGGTGATGTGGAGTTGGAGGGCACAAAATCGTGTGTGTCCTCATAGGTGGCGTGTTCGCAGGAATTGCTGTTTATTTCTGCGTGTGAATGCTCCAGGGGAGGAGTGTGTGTGCGCGCGTGTGTGTGTGTGCGCGTGTGTGCTCTTGAAGGGAGCAGAGTGTGTAACTGGGTACCTGCCAGCAGTGCGTGTGCATGTGGGTGTCTTGCCGGCTACTCAGATGGTGTGGTGGGTGCCCCGTGTGTCCACATGTGGGATACGGTGTGGGTGGGCTTCGTTTAGTTCTAGGGTTGCGTGTGTGTGGAGGTGTGATGTGGGAGTGTGTTTGCATTTGTGGGAAATGCTGTGTGTTGGTTGGGGGTGGGGTGGAAGACATTTCACATGCCGTTGGGAAGTTAGAACAGAGCACTTGATGAAATTTCCTAGAGCCTGAGGGGCCAGGTGGCATCAGTGGCCCCCTCTGCAGAGTCCTGGGAGGGGGGCTTAGGCATGCCAGGGCCCTGGTGACAATAGTGCCAGGGGGAGTCGGGGACAGATGTCAGATTGGAGCCAGCGGGAGGGGTGAAGTTAGGGGGCTGATGGCAGGGTTCTTTCAGCTGACCATCGTGTTTAGCTCTGCGTCATTCACATACCGTGGTCAGAGGGTGTCCTCCGTGTTATCAGTCCTGCCGCCACTAGTTACTGCTACTATTAGTTGACTTTGTGCCAGGTCCTGTTTGGGGCACTTGAGGTATGTTTTTCCGTTCAGTCTTCACGATAACCCCGCGAGACGGACGTTAACCCAGTTTACAGGTGGAAGCACAGGCCCAGGAAGATGAAGCAAATTGTTCTTCACCCCTACTGTTAATAAGTGGTGCCAGGAATCGAACCCAGACCTGTGTGACCCCAGAGCCCGCCTAACTCAGTTCCCCTGACAAATGGCCCTTTGTCTCTCGAATAGGACGGTGAGAGGGGATTAGCACCGAGGCACGTGGCTTTGGCTGCCTTTTCTACCTGACCTAGAAGAGGATCTGTCTGGAGATTTTGAGGCATACTTGACCCAGGCATTGAGGGGTGCAGAAGCCTACGAGATTGGCTCAGGTTTTAGAATTTGAGGAACAACAGTGTTTACTATATTTGGAATTTCAGGGTGAGTGGGAGGAGCGATCCCAGGCCTTGGAACCAGACAGATCGGGGTGCCAGGCCCCTATGCCGGAGAGCATGGCCTGTGCTGTCAGGGTTCTGCCGGAAGGCCGCCGTGGCCGGAGACTGACTTGACGCGGTCTGGCCCACGAGTGGCCTCTGGTGGCCAAGGCTGGGCATGCAGGCCGTGTCTGCGTATTGGGTTTTATGGGGGTAGCTCCTTGTGCCTGGGAGGGTGGGGCTGGTGCAGAGCAGTCACTGCAGCAAGGTGTCGCCAAGCACGAGCCCTTAAATATGCTGGAGTTGAGCAGATGCGCTGCAGGGGGGAAGGGGGCGGGCACGGGCTGGAGTCAGACTGTTCTGGTCAGCCAGAGCGAGCTCCAGGCCTCACCCAGCGGGCTGGGTGGCCGTGGCCAGCATGAAGTGGTTATTCCACAGCTGGGCCTTGCGAGTACCTTGCACTCTGGAAGGCACCCGTCTGTGAGTGGTGAGCTGGTGCCTGGAGCACTGCTAGACTTGTAGCTGCTGGACATCTCTGACGCTAGCTTGTAGTCCCCCCTCCCCGCCACCCCCCATCCCTGAGGACCGACCCGGCCTCTCTCCTCTCCCCAGGGCTGCATCGTGATCCGATACACAGCCCCATGGCACATGGTCTTCTTCTCCGAGTCCCTGGGCATCCCTTCACTTCGTGTTCTGGCCCAGAAGCTACTTGAGCTACTCTTTGATTACGAGATTGAGAAGGAGCCCCTGCTCTTCCATGTCTTCAGCAATGCCGGTGTCATGCTGTACCGATACGTGCTGGAGCTCCTGCAGACCCATCGGCGCTTCTGCCGCCTGCGTGTGGTGGGCACCATCTTTGACAGCGGCCCCGGGGATAGCAACCTGCTGGGGGCTCTGCGGGCCCTGGCAGCCGTCCTGGGGCACCGGCCCGCAGTGCTGCGCCTGCTGCTCCTGGTGGCCTTCGCCCTGGTGGCGGTCCTGTTCCATGTCCTGCTCGCTCCCCTCACGGCCCTGTTCCACACCCACTTCTATGACAGGCTACTCGATGCAGCCTCTCGCTGGCCAGAGCTCTACCTCTACTCAAGGGCCGACGAGGTGGTCCTGGCCAGGGACGTGGAACGCATGGTGGAGGCTCGCCTGGCACACCGGGTCCTGGTGCGCTCTGTGGACTTCGTGTCATCTGCGCACGTCAGCCACCTCCGTGACTACCCTACTTACTACACGAGCCTCTGCGTCAACTTCATGCGCAGCTGTGTCCACTGCTGAGCTCCTTGTCCCACCCACCCAACTCCTCTCTGCTCCAGAAATAAATGCCCCCCACCTCCCCACAAGCTCTGTCTGTGGGTGGCGGGGCCCTCTTCTGCTTCAGCTCCTTGACAGCCCTTTGGGACTCTGTGGTCCCGCAGGTAGAGAATTCCCATTGAATTTTAGCAGCCATGCGCCGGGAACCGTTTGTCCCGGGATCCTAGGCGGGGGGAGTGCCCGGACAGGTTGCCGTAGGAGTGTCGCCGTGGCTGGGTTTGGGCAGGCGCAAGTCGGGCTGCGGACGGGATCCTATAGCTTTTAGGCTGGGTAGGGTTAACAGAGTGGGGAGGGTGGGGTTGACGAGGAGCCCCAGGGTTGATCTTTAACTTCTTGAAAGGTCGGTGAGCTTTGTGCCGAGGTGCCGGGGGAGAGGGTCAGGCTGGCGCAGGGGCTGTGATTTCTGCTCCCACGCCCTGCAGCGTGACGCCACCTGCTTAGATCCCACTCGGTAGCTCACTTGGGGGGGCCGCTGTCACCTCAGTGCCAGAGAGAGGGGAGCTGAGGGTGCAGAGGTGGTGGGCCTGCCTGGGTCCACCACGCTGTGCCAGGAAAGCTGCAGCGTGTCTAACAGGCAGATGGAGTGGGGAGGAGGAGAGCAGCGCCACACAGGAGCTGGGACAAGCGAAGTCAGTAGCCCTGAAGACCAGAACCAGGGCGAGGACTCCTCCATCTCCTTGAGACCCCCTTGGATCCTGAACAGGCAGGAGAGGTGACTTCAGCCCGAGTTCTCGATCGTCTCGCATTCTCTCAGTCACTGCTGCACAATGCTGGCCCATAGTAGGTACTCAATAAATATGTTGATTGAATGAGCTTACTGTGATATTCAAGGGACTTGGGGGGGGGGCAGGGATGGGCTTGGAAAGTTTGACAGGCAGCGAAGGAGATGGCTAGCCAGGCTCTGGGTGGGAGCTGACCCTTGATATTCTCAGGACTGCTGGGCCCTCTGCCTCCAGAGCCGAGCTCGATCTGCATCTTGTCAGCCCTCTGGGATGTCAGGGACCTCAGGGACCGTTGCGGCTGCTCCCTATGCTGTGTGGTTGCATTCCTAGCCATGGCCAACAGGTGGCAGTGCTGCCTGGGCCATGAGACCACGCTTAAGGATCCCACAGCTGGGTAGGCTTCACGCCCTCGCTCGGGGTTAATAACATTGCCTGTTAGAGAGCCTACGGCCCCCAGGGTGAGAGTAACCAGCCATCAGGGACCTATTGAGTCCAAGGCAAGGAGAAGGGAGAGTTGAGACCTGAAAGGAGCCAGCCGGATGGGAACTGGGCATTACCCACTTCTTTCCAGAAACCTTAGCCGTCACTGGGGCCGCTCTGCTCTGGCAGGCCACATACGTTCCCTAGACTCTTGGGCCCCAGGATTCTTGTATTCAGGATATTCGGTGCCATCAGGCTGGGCCTGGGGCTGTGCACGGCCTTCACTGGGCTCCAACCAGGGTGACTTGTCACCTGAGTGCAGGAGGCAGGAGCTGCCGACTGGACCCTCTTCTGTCGTACACACCGAGGGCACCCCAGGTATCAGTGTGTCTAAGGTGGGGGGTTGGGGAAGATGGAGGATGGGCCTGGTGAGAATGTGTAAAGGAAAGGACTCACCTGCAGCTTTGAGCACCTGGGATGCAGATTACTCACTGACCGTGGGCAGCCTTGGGGATGACGATTTGATGAAGTGCCATCTCCAGTCCCCGATGTGAGAATCCACCTTGGACAACTGGGGGTTTCTACTGAGGCCATCTGGGGATCTAGGCAGTAGCTATTACTGGGGTGTTGGGTCACTAGAAAAAAAGCCAGGGGGGCTGAGATGGGGTCGTTTTGGTCCCTGGCTCATTTCAGGGGACTAGAGAGGGACAGAGGCTTGGGGTTTGTGTCCTTCCCTAAGCTTACAGCTGCTGCTGCTCTAGATTGGGGGATAGAGCTATGTACCCCCAAGCTCTGACCTCTTCTGTGATTAATGAGCTGACGATTCTGCATCGATAAGGAATTAACCTGGAGCCCCTACCCATCAATAGGAGTCCAGGTCCCTGGCCCCACCCCCACTGACGGAGTGCTCCAGGGCCCCCCTGAGCAGACCAACCCCGCACCCGCACTGCTTTGCACACCCATATCCAAGTCCTCTCCCCCACACTGCTGTCAGGAATTAACCCCTTAACTGCCTCTGTCCACACCGCCCCATCACCTAGCCCTCCCTGCACAATACACACAGGCAGCAGCTGTTTATATTGGTTTAATCCATGTCAAATGTAGTTTACAAAGGGAAAGGACAAGTACCTTTGTATAGAATATACAGACACAGCATCACACCGTGGGGCCCATGTGGGAGGGGTGGGGGAGACCACTTTCCCTGGGAAGAGCAGTTCTAATCCCAGGAATGGTTCTTGGCAGAAGGCTGGGCAGCCAGGAGCACATTCATCCAGCCCCAATCTCAGCCCCTGCTTTAGCTCGGTTCCCATTTCCTGTGTCTCCCCCCTCCCCCAACTCCTTATAAAGAGCCCCAGGAGCTAAGACTAAGGAGAGGATCGTGTCCCTTGGGGCATGTGGCCCATGTCTGGGGGAAGAAATATACACCACTGAACACCGAGCACATGGGAGAGGGAAAGGGATACCATGGGGGGGAGAGAGGCAGGCGCCCTGAGAGGTGGATGGGCCGAGCCCCCAGCCAGCCCTGAAGGGGGCACTGCTTCCAGGTGTTCTTAAAAAAAGAAGAAAATCATACAACCAAAGGGGAGGGCATGGAGTGGAGGGTGAGGAATTGTCCCATTTATACACAACATTGTAAACATACACAGTCTATATTACATGTGCTTCAGTCTGGTGTTTGCATGTCTGTCTGTCCGTCTGTCAGTCTGGGGGCTGGATCTCAGGAGCCTTGCCCCACTACCCCCCCTCACCTCCACCTCCCTGCCCCACCCTGGGGACAGAACCTGGAATAGGTACGGTCCCCAGTCTTGGTGGCAGCCAGCAGGCAGGGCCTGGGCCTCAGCCTCCACTCTGGCTCCAGAGTCCTGTGTGTGTGTGTGTATGTGTGTGCGCGCGCGCGCGCATGTCTGTACACGGGGAACCTGTGTGCGAGTATGTACAAGGGGGAGGGTCACGTCACAGAGGCAGGCAGGTGGGGCTGCTCGAGGCACGGCCCACCGGGGGGGCCAGCTCACAAGTAGATTCTCCGCAGGTCTCCGGGTGCCGTGATGGTGTTGCACTGAGGGCAGAGCTTCTTGGCACCCTGCAGGGAGAACGGGGAGGGCCCCGGTTACACACACCACGCCGCGTGTTTGCCTGCGAGAGCACGGGGGCCTGCAGCCGTGTCTCCCCGCACCCGCTGTGTGCTGGCACCTCGGTCCTGGCAGCCCAGGCTGGGGAGGCACGGGCGGGCCTCTGCGAGCAGGCAGGCCCGCTCCTGTGCTGGGGGGACGCCAGGATCAAACCGCCTGGCCAGCCCCGCAGCGGGAGCCCCGGTAATGAGAACAAGGCTGGGTCCAGCTGTGGCTGCGGCGGCCCTAACGAGATTACATGCGGCCTTTGATCAGGACACAGAGCCCACGTCCGGGCCTTTTATTGCTGTCTCCGGGCGACATTTTAATGGCTGCTCCGGAGCGAAGAACAGGGGCAGGAGCAGAAGGAGCTTAGTAATGGCAGGGGGAGGGGCTGAGGCCCTAGTCCTGCTTACCCACACCCAGCCTCCTCCTGACCCGGGATCTCACCAATGTGTGTGACAGAGTGGGCCTTGGGGGTGGGCAGGGGGAGGGGAGCAGGCAGTGAACCCACGGAGGGAGAGGATTTAATAAACCTGGTGGGGGAGGAGAGAATGGGGGGAGCTGGGGGGGTGAATATCCCGGCTTCCCGCTGCTGTGCTTGACGCTCATCCTCTCCCCTGCCCCTTGCACCTCCCTCCCCTCGGCAGGCTCAAACGTGAGCATGGACATATGGGCAGCACCAGAAACCGCCACCCACTCCCCAACCGCCATGCCCCCTCACCAGGGTCCGCAGCCAGCACTCCTCGCAGTGCACATGCCAACACTGGATGGACGTTAGGGGCATCGAGTAGGAGTCCTAGGGAGGAGGTGGGCACAGAAGGGGTCACTCTGAGGCTGGCCCACCCTCTAAAGAGCTCAAATCACAGTGCAGAGGCCCTTCCCAACCCCCAGAGGGCACTGAAGCCTGACCAGAGGCATCCCAGGTTCCCTTTCTCTTACCATACAGATGAGGCATTTGTAACGGTCCCCACGGGATAGCTGCCGTTCAAGTTCCCTGACCCGAGCCTTCAGGGCCTCAAACGTGGTCACAGCTGAATCTTCGGTGATTCTGGAAAGAGGACGGCATGGTTGGGCAGGCAGCAGGCTGGCATGTCTAATCTGAACCTCCAGCCCACACCTCCCTTGAATTCTAGAAGTGTGTGTGTATAAATGTCTCCCAGATGTCCCTGCCCCCCACCTGCCCAAATCCTGTATCTGTAAACTCTTCCTTCTAGAATTGAACTCCTCACCGTCCTTGTTCCTCCACCTCCATCCTGGTGAATTTCCAAACCAGATACCTCGGAACCATTCTCAAACCATTCCTTCCCAGTCACCCTTGACACCTACAATCTGTCATCTAGTTCCTAGTATCTCCGTAGTCTCTCCACTGCTACAACTGGTCCAGGCCCTCATGGTTTCTCCTACAATTCCTCTGCTGACCTGAATGGCCCCTCTGCCTCCAGATCCTTCATTTCCATTCTCTCAGCGCCTAGAATTTTGTAGATTTGACCATTTCTACTTCAACATCTCAATGTTTCCCTCGGACTAAAGCTCTACCAAACTCCTCAGACGCTGACCAGGGACTCCTTGGTCTATAGCCCCAGCCCACATCCCTCAGCACCCCGCCACTTGATGCTCCATCCACAGCAAACTAGGAGGCTTCCCACACAGCACCATTTTTCACTCCCTTGGCCTCTCGCGGCACTTTCTGCTTCCTCTGGACCACCCCACCTCCTAACTCACCAGAAGCCTCTTCCAACCCTCCTGCCAGCACCACCGCCGGTGGCTGCTCTTCTGTGCTCTCCAGCACCCTGCACCAGACTCCGCCACAGCAGGACAACTGCAAACGTCCTTGTCTCCTGTGCAAGACGTAGTTTCCCAAGGGCAAGCTGCTCACGCTACCAAATCTGACTACGGACATTAGCCCCACGGCGCGCACGTGAGTACGATTAAATGTTTGTTGACCGAAAAACCAGTCTCGGCCCCAGAGTAAGAGATGTGTGGACTGCATGAGTCCCACAGAATCCAGGTCCTGGGCCACAGGCCTGGCCTACCTCAAGGGCTCCTTGTTGTTTCTTCCTGGGCACATCAGATGCCCTGAGAGTCCTCACCTGCTGTTCAAGCCCTGCCCATGAAAGTCCCTCCAACTTCTGGAAGGCTCTTTGGGCTGCAGTACTGAACAGTGAAGAGCTAGGACTATCTCAGAGAGTGGGGTGACCCCTTCCCACCCCTTCTAAAACAAGTGAACAGAACCCAGAGAAGCTCACAGAAGGGGTAGAATGCTGCCTGGAGGACTAGAAAAGATGCTACTAGAGATGGGCCTTAGGAAATAATAATGATGATAATACAAAAGAACCAAAATTTATTAAGCACTTACTAAATGCCAGAGATTGTACTGAGGGATTGAAAATTATTATTTTATTTACACCTCACAAAAACCCCACAAGGAGACGGTAATATTCCCATTTTATATATGAAAAAGCTAAAACAGCAAAGGAATACGAAGTAGCATGCCTACGGTTCACACAGCGTGGAGGAGGTGGGATTCAAACCCCACAGACCGATGCCTGGATCCACCGATAACTCTGTGATTAACATTACAACACTGACAATACTCAGGAGGAGTGGGGTCTCCAGGCCCAGAGACCGGGAGGAATAAAGGCCAAGAGGCCCATGTGGCTGTAAGGCTCACCCGTGGGTAAGTGCTAAAGTGGGAAAGGAGATCGTGTCAGGGAAGACTTCGGAGGCCACAATCAGAAAGTGAAGTTTATCTCACAGGCTACGGGAAGCTGCTGGGGCCGCTGGAGGAGGGCGATGAGAGGTTAAGAGCGGAGATTAAAAGGTGTGGTCAATTGAGAGAGAGAGCGTGCGAGGAAGAGCGCAGACTGAGGGGGATTCCTAAGTGTGGCACCATGTGAGCAGAGACGCTCTCCTAGGGTGGCCTGTTCTGCCGGCCTGGAGCAGACAACTGGCTCAGAAAGCCCGTGGTACTCACAAGTGGTACTGGCGGTAAGTGGTACTGGGGGGCCTGGGGAGGATGGTGGGTGACGTTCCATGGGCAGCAACAAACTTTGCTCTCTGACCTTTCTCTCTCAGGGCACCAGCGGCAACAAAGAATAGGACTTCTTGGTGGAGTGTCCCTGCGTCAGGGATGCCCTCAATCTATCACTCCCCAGGTCCGTGACTCTGCCCTGCCTCTCTCCAGGGAAGCCGCAAAGGGTCCGACTCTGGCCCCTCTGACACTGGTGCATTCTGGGAGTGTCCATTCAACTTTGCAGATCTGGAAGACTTCACCACCCCCTTGACCCTTACAGACACCAGCACAACTCTTCCCCTGGCATCCTGCCCAATGCCATGTGCGCCATCCTCATCTGGACCGTTGGTAAACTCCTGACAAGGAAACAAGGTAGCTGTGCTCCCTTTCTCTCCAAGGACAGGCTGGGTATTTGCCCGGTCCTATGTAGTTATTTTAAAAATTGGGAACCTGAGGCCTGGAGCTGGGGGGTACAGGCCGACCCCAGAGCAGAGCGCTCTCAAACTCCATAGCAGAGGAGTAGAGCTAGAAAGGCAAAAAGGATAGAGCCAGGAGAGAATGAAGCCATCTCCCCCTTCGTCTCCAAAGGCTCCATAGGCCACATCCAACTGCAGAGCCCACCTTATCGTGGATCTGCTCAGCATACACCCGGCTTGTCATCTTTGCTCTGGTACAACACCCAGTTCTCCAGTTCCTGACCCAGGCTGCTTGTGAGTTATTCCTAAGACCCTCCGGGGCATGGGGTGGAGACTTTCTTGGAAGAAGCCATGGCATCCTGCCTTCCTGCTTCCCCTGGGTTGTGAAAAGGATCTAGGGCAGGAATCCACATTGTATGTACCAGGAAGAGAGAAGTCATGGGGACTGAAGGGTCCCAATCCTGGCAGAGCCAGACCCAGTGGAGATCTCTGCATATGACTGAGCCAATCTATAACTCATCCCAGAGAACCTCGCCTATTGGTGCCTGTGCTCATACAGGTGGGACAGAAGTCCCAACTTCCCCCAGCCCTGGGTGGGTAGTACCTTCATGGATGGCCACTGGCTCTGGCCCCCACCTTCCCCTCGGGCGCCATCCCTGATTAATGATCTTGTCTTTCTGATTTATGAGCAGCCCCTCCAGACGAGGGTGGGCGCCCCTTACGGCCCCGCCCGCCCCGCTCAGCTGGAGTAGGAGAGAATTATTAAATAAACATCCATACGTCATTCCTCCCCCCCCATGCCGGTTGCGCCGAACCCGTGCGGCCCGCTCCCGCACTGACACGGAGCAGCGGCGGTGATTCATGGGCAGCCGGGCCCCGAGCCGCGGCCCATACATCATGCCAGCAGCACTTGCGGCCCCGGCCGAGATAAACTGATCAACCACAACGGGCTGGAATGAATTTATGACAACACAAAATGGAGGGAAACAAATGGGAGGTGACCCTGGGCCACCGACCCGGCCCTGCACCGGCCTGCAATCCACTCTCCTGGCAGGAGGCAAGATGGAACACTGGCCCTGGAATGAAGAGGCTGCCTTTTAACCCCAGGCAACCTAGCCTCCAGCAGAGAGAGGGGTGGGGTGCGGGGAGGTAAGCAGTGGCCAACAGCAGCAACTCCAGGCAGCTAGAGCTGGACAATGCCACCTCTGGGGGCCAGAACTGGCCTTGCTTGGGCTTCCGGAAAGGCAGTAAGACACCCAGCTGATTTCAAGTCCTTGCAGCTCCTGGGGATCCAGGCCAGGGGCTGCCCAGCCCCATGTGAAGTGCTAACGGATCCCCTCCCCACCTGCCAGAGAACCTAGGCCAAAAATTCCTACCAGAAGTGAGGAGACCCAATGCTCCTGCCTAAAACCCACTGCGAGCGCCACCCGGGACAAGAAAAATGAAACCAATTTAGCTCCCGATTAAGAAACAGAAACTGGAGATGAATCAAGTGCGCCGGCTGGGCTGGGCGGCCATACATCACATTCCCGGGCGGAGCCGCCGCAGCGGGCAGGCAGGCAGGCGGAGTGCTCCTCCCGCCGCCAGGACTCCCAGGGCAGTGGCCCAGCGATCAATTCACAGAGTCACGCTTAGCACCAGCTGGGCCCCACTGCCGGTCGTTTGCCCAGGGCCGCAGGACTAAGCTATGCTCCGGAGGGCCAGGAGTCCTGGCAGCAGGCCTTCCTGCTCGCAGAGAGCCCCCTCTCTCCCCTCCCACTGAACTGTCGTCCCAGGGGCCCCTCTCCTGGTTAGACACTCACTTCTCGATGTCACTATTCTTGCAGGTCTTCTGCATGGCCTCCTGCTTGCTGCTTTCACCGTTGCTGGTAGATGGCATCTCTGCTGGGACAGAGGAGCAACTCATACTCTGGCCAGACTGGGCAGCACAGGTGAGGGATTGGGCTTGAGTCAGTCACCACCACCCAAAGGATGTCCCCTCTCCCCCACGACTCCCAAGGTGGGTCAGGACTTACCGTCACTGGCCCATTTAGAAAACTCAGGCGTGATGCGTGTGCTGGGAGGGCCGCCACTAGGGAAAGGAAAAGAATAAAGTGAACCCTAAAGGCAGACAAGAGAGCCCTGAGGGTGGGTACTGGGTTGACCCCTGCCTCAGGGCTTCCCATCCTTCTATCCCACCCACCCAAGCCTGTGCCCACACTTGCTTTAGGACTGCGCCCCGGAGTGCCTCTCTCTCCTTGGCTTCACCAGGCTCCTCGCCTGTGCAGGGGATGACGTCAGCCTCCGTGTATCTGGCATGGTGGTCAAGGACAACAGATCCTAGTTTGCAGCAGGCCGTGAAGGTTGAATCCTGGTTAAAGCTTTGACACTGACCCCAAGGAGGGGTGGATGGAATGAGCAAGTACCAGAGGTGCTGGCTACTTTTTCAATTCCCTTTGGCTTATCCCACCAGCCCCATCTTGCCCCTCAGCGCCCCAAGGATACTGCGGCTTCCCATACTCCAGAGTGTCATCCCCATCCACATCCAGGTCAGCGTCGCTGTCCGGGTTCTCTTTGCCACTGCACATGACGAAGCCAGAGCCTGTGGGAAGCAGGGTGTGAGCAGGGCCAGGGGCCAACAAGACTACACCAAAGGTGCCCCTTCTGTTGCCTCTAGGTAGGGCTCAGGTTTGGGGCCAGGTAAGGCCTAGGCAGAAATCTGGGCCTGAAACATAGAGACCCAATTACTTAGGTACTCTTGGCTCTGATGTTTCAATCCCTTTCACTCTGTATACCTCATCCTTCTCCTCTGCCACTTCGTGCTGCTCCTGGTGGTCTCTGCTCATAAACTAGCCCATTCATATACATTGTCAGGTCCTCAGGAGACACTCAAGCTAGTCTGCTGTCCACCTGTCTTCCAAGTCTAGGAAGAGCAGGAAGAGGACACAGAAACTCAAGGTCTACAAAGCCACCGCCACCCAAGACCTGGGCATCCCCTGTGTCCCATGGTCCACCGTGACAGTCCATCAGAGGGAAGAGCAAACTGGCTAGGGCCAGTCAGAGCCACACAGCAAGACCCCCAGCCAACGTCCTGATTTTGGCCGCCAGGTCCCTGCCAGCAAAAACACCAGGCAGCTGTTCAAATATTTGGTGTCTGAAGCGCCTGACATTAATTATTCATCTCCACCTCACTCAACCCAGATTCCTGGACAAGTGCAGTTAGAAAGGGATTAGGAAGGGACGGGCGAGGGAGGATAGGCATGCACACCTGCTTCTCAAAGCAATCCACAAAGGCAACCAGGCTGGGTGGAGGCAGGGCCACGGGCCAGGCAGGTGGCTGACCCTACACCAAGGTGCACTTGGCCCAGCCACAGGCAAACCCTTGGCCAACGGGGAGGGGTGAGAGGCTGAAGCCACATTAGGGCCCCTTACCTGCCCTGTTGCTCTGACACCCAGACTCACCCTTCCTTATGGGCACAGTCAGGGGCCACAGAGCTGCTTCTCCCTCCCTGCCCCTGCCTCTGCTCCGTGGTCTCAGACCACATCCCACTGGCAAGCGTAGCAGCCCTGCCAGGATGGACAGAGATGAAAAAGGTGGAATCTGTGGCAAGTAGAATCAGCAAGGAAATCCTCAAAGAGGTGGGGAAGCAGCTCGGGGTTCTGCCTGATGATCTCGGAAACATCTTCTTGTCCGTCCTCTCCATTCTCATCAGGACAACAGTCTTATGATGGGTCCTCAAGCCTCTTATCTGTTCCTTCATCCTGCTTACCAGATGGTTCTGACCCTTCCTTTCCTGGCTCCAAAACCAGCTGTGGCTTCCCACTACATGCATAATCTCCTCAGCCAGATCCATCAAGATGTGGATGTACCTACTTGTCCACCTTTGCTCTTTTCCTCATTTCACTCCATAAGTGCTATGCCTACAGACAGACTCTTCACTACACCTCACACAACCCCATATGTCCTGCTCTTGAGACTTTTGCTCATGCTATTCACTCCATGTAGAATGTTCTCCATCTTTCGAGCCCATTTCAAGAGCATTTTCTTCCTGATCTTCCTTCTCCCACCTACGCCTCCGGTCTCCGGTCTCACAAAGGTTTCACCCATCCCGAAGGCAGGTAGCACGAGGGGAAGAGAGCTGCTAGGCACTACCAGGGGCCACCCCTCCCCGACAATCCTCATTTCCCCTCCGCACCGAGGCACCAACAAACTCGAGGCAGCAGGCAGGTCACAGCAGGGCCATTAAGCTGAGAAAACACCAAGTTAAAGCTCTGTCCCCTGTTCACGGCCAGGTATCCTGACAAGCAATTCCCTCCTCGTGGGTGAGTGGCACCTCTATAAACCCTCTGACAGTCTGGGAGACAAACCCTGCCATCAATCAGACTGTAGCCATCAGGTTCACTTACAGCCTGTGCCCCCGAGCCCTGCCAAGGCCCCCTCCCCCAAGTACACACAGCTCAGCAGCCGGCCTCACATCCTCGCCTCGGCCGTGCCCTGCCCAGCCCTGCCTGGTGAGTGTACAAAAAGGAAAGCAAAGGACCCATGGCAAAGCTGAGGAAACGGTGCCACAGAGCTGCCAGTTAAGAGTCCCAGTTTCTCAACACGGAAAGTAGCCCTGTGGCCTGAAGTCCTCTCCTCGGCCAGGCCTGGACCAGGACTCCTACTCCAGCGAAACATAGCTACTGTGCTTTCCTCGACCCTCCATGTCTGTTCGCGCGACAGTGCCTTCGTACATCTTGTCATCTCTCCTCCCTCCTGGTCTACAAAACAAACGCCGGCTTGTTCTGCAAGTCTGACCTAGCTCAGCCATGCCTCCTGCTACGAACTCACAGTGCCAATGCGCACAGCTGCTCCAGAAATACTTCCTGAATGAACTCACCCCAACAACATTCTTTCAACCTTCACTGAGCTCATCCTCGGCCTGGCTTGGCACTGGAGACACAGAGTTTCAAGATCTGATCTCTACCCTTGAGGTGCTGAGTGTAGAGACTTCCCCAGGTATTTCTACATAGGTGTCCCTTCCTTGGTGTCCACCCAGACTCCCGCGCGACACCAAAGGCATAGTTGTTCCATGTATTGTCACAGTCTCTCATCAAACTGCAAGCCCAGGTCTGACTCACTGCTGTGGTCTCAGCATCATCCAGCAGAGCTGGCCAGGCCCACAGCTGTGATGGCTAAACGGTGACAGTGCTGTCCTGTTAGGTCCTGAGAGCCCTGTGTCCGAAAGGAGGCTGAGGCCCAAAGCCTCTCAGGACACAACTTTCCCTGCCAGACCCCAACCCCAGCTGGGCAGTGACGACCTGCCAGGTAGGACAGAGAGCATGGCACATCTTATCTGCCAAGGAAAAGGCCTTTCTGTCTCTGGTCTGAGCGGTTTACCATGACCCTGACCCCACCCCCCAGTGGAGACAGATGTTGGGAACCTCTCCCTACCCCCACAGGTGTTCAGAACAGGCTGCTACCGCCAATTTCCCTCTTATGCTGCCCCAGCCTGCTCCAGCCTCCTTCCCAGCACATTAAACTTTATTTTCTTAATGAAATGTCACTTGCTGACTTCTGGCAGAATCATAATAAAAAGAAACTGCCATAAAGCCGTTGTATGCAGACAGCAGCCCCCCCCCCCCCCCCGCTTGCTTTGAGAGGAAGGCTCCATAGCGGTTTTATGTTCTCAGCTGCTGGAACATCCCAAGCCAGTGCTCATAGGCAATACGGCACACAGAGCTCCTTTCCAAGCCTCTGGCTCCTGTTCCATGTAGCTCTGGGGATAACAAGCAAGCTGCCACTCCTGCTGCTGCTATCCAGGGAAGGGACTCGGCTCCCAGGACCTCCAAGATGACCTGGGGGACCCTTCAGCCACCAGGGGAGGCCCCTTGCTATGGCTCAAGCCCACCGAGAGTGGCGCAATGTGCTGGGCTGCTGTCTCTAGGCAAACTAAGCCTGCTGGTCAATGATGCTCAGCAGAGTGGGTTCTGGAAGGGTAGGCAGTGTGAAAAATCCCTTCCCTCCAAATGAATACTTAGCAACAGAGAAGAAGAGGATTAAGTGCAGAAATGATAGGCAAGTCTAAATTTTATAAAAATGACCCCTCTTCCATAAACTCATTTCTTCCTGGGTCATCGAGGAGAAGAAAAAAAAAAAAAATCAGTGTTAATTTAATCAACTGATTAGGTGATCGATTGAGAAACTGGAGATGCCCGTTCACTGGGGGCACTAACGTCCTGGAACCCGAAACCACAAAAAAGGAGCCATCAATTTCCTCACCTGCTGCTCCGAACAAAACCTGAGCCCAGGGAGAAAGGAAAGTCTTGGGGCCCTTCAGAGGCCATGCTCTTGGGGGGGGGGGGGGGGGGGGGGGGGGCGGGGGGGCGGGGGGGGGGGGGGGGGGGGGGGGGGAGACGGGCAGCAGCTTCCGGAGAGTTTTACACTGGAATTAGTTACAGATGCAGTTACGGTGTCTTGTGTAAACGCCATCGATTGGGGAGCTGACAGTCTGGGGAGCTGCGATGCGGGACAATCAATCGGCCTGCAGTGTCACCTGCCACCTCGCTGAACAGTTGACAATGCAATTATCCAGTGTGGAGGCAGGGAGTTGGCGTGTGTCAAACGCACTTAGCCACTTTCCGGGCCTCCTCAATAACGCGTTTCACTGCCTCACGTCAGGAGAGACGCAGAGAGACGGACGCCGTTTGAAACCATTGATACTTGCTCCTTCTGCCTGCGCTCCCTCCGTCCCAGCTTAACAACTGTGTTCCAAAAGGCCATTAAAATCCCTGTCAGTTGCCACAGGGGACAGAAGGTGCCCTGCTCCCTGCCACCTCTCCTCAGCCCTCCCAGCAGCCAACAGGTAGAACTAAAGGTGGCAGGAGCTGGAAGGCAGCAGCCCTAGTCCCCCCCGTTCCAAGACTGCCTCCCGCAGCCGGCTGCTCCGACACCTGTCACTGACCCGACCACGCGGCGGGGCTGCACCGGGGGACACTTGTAGCTGCGGGGGCTCCCATCTTTTGGGACTGAACATGCCAGAGGGGGCAGCAGCGAGGGGAAGGCCTAGTTCTCTGTGCCCTGGGACTCACAATAGCTGTCGGCCCCTGACCCAGAAGCTGGTGACGTTTTAGCCAGCCACAGCCCAGTGAAAGATCGGCGTCAGAGCTGCCCTGCCTGTCCTCTCCATGAGGTCTCATCCCAGGCTACAGGAACCAGCCTAAATCCGAGACAGGAACTTGAGAAAGATGTAGTCGCTAGGCCAGGATCTGGGTAGGGCAGAGGCCTGCACAGCTGGTTCTCTAAGTACCATCATTCTCGCTCCCCTCTACCTGTTTGATTCAAAGGGGCTCAATGCTAGATTCTAGTGACTTGTTTCCTGTCAGGGCTCACAGATAAGCTGCGGCACCTTCTAGTTCCTATGTAGTTTCCTGGGAAATGTTTCCATCTTGCCACACTCTTGTGCCCGCCCCCATCACTGTTACCTTATCTGAAACCAACCATTCCCGTGTCCTCTCTCTCTAGCCAGTCCATTCCAGAACGATGGGCTCCAGGCTCCCCAAATCCAGCTGGGTGAACCTTCACTGGCAACCAATACAGGGGAAGGATCAAATCTCACCATAAGTCTTTTCTAGGACCCAGGAGCTGGAGATAGGAAATGAGGAGAAAGGTGTGGCTCGTTCATCACATACCTCCTTTGACTATAGATAGGAGCAGGTTTGTCCCCAGGGGCTGTATAATTAGTTTTTTCCTGAGGCCTGCTGCTCTAGCCCAGAGGCCCCTTGCTCTGCCCAGGGCTGGCATGGTGCCCCAGAAGAGGATCTTTTTCTCCTAACTGCTAAGCTCTCTCAGGGGAATGCTGGGGAAGCACTAGGCCCCATGCCACCCTTTATGCAATTCTAAAGCTGGGTGGGGGAAACAGCAGTAGCAGATTAGGTTCTGAGAGGACATCAACAGCTCAGGGACATAGCCCAGGATTTCTCTGAGAACTGGGAAGGCCACAGTATTTCCTGGACACTGAAAGTTTTAGGTCTTCCGACCTACCATCTTGAAATCTTTATTTCCTTTAGCCTCTTAAAGATCTATTTCTAGCTGGGCCTATCTTGGTGCTGCTTACTTACCTGTTCTGTCTGGTCCTTCATTTTGTTCTAGAGTCCCAATTCCAAGCACTCCCGGGCCTGAGCTATCTGGGCTTTGCCCTCGATAGCCACAGGTCCATCTTCAAGGCCTGTTCCCCTCAGCCAAGTATCTCCACCAAAACTCTTGCTTGTTCCTTTGCTCCATAGCAGATTACATTCAAGGTAACAGATCTGCTCCATCAGATCAGTTCCCAGTGGGCCTGGTGGAAAGCTTTGCTGAGGATGACGAAGGGGCCCTGGTTTGGGAGGAGGGATAGGGGATGATCGGATACAGGAACTTATCTGCAATTCTTCAATTCTTTCATATCTAACAAGGACAGCAATCTCTGTTCTGTCAGCACATACAGCGCAGCTTAAATGGGCCTCACCACTCGCCCGCTCATCCTGCCTCTGCTCCCTCTCTCTGAAGTCGGCTGGGCAGCTTCTTCAGCCGGCGTTATCACTCCCTCTAACCGGTCTTGGCAGGCAATCTAATTCCTCCTGAAAAGGTCACCGCCATTTTAACTGCCTTTCAATCACATTAAGCACGCGCTGCCCGGCTTGCGGCCCGGCCCGCCCGGCGGGCGATCAATGCGCCGCACTGACACCAGCCCGCCTGGCGGGGCCACACCCAACCCCCCAAGAGTTGGGGCCTACCAGTCCTGGCCAGGGAGGGTAGACTGACAGATGGCCAGCTTCTGCAGACGGGGTTTCAGGGGCAGAGGCAGTCAGGATCAACCAGGGCCTCCTTTGATGCCCCCCCCCCCCCCCCACCGAGGAGCCTCAGCCTCCTCTGCTCCACTGCGCCCCGCTCTCTGCCTCGTGGCCCCTGCTGATCTTGCTGTAAAACAGCCTTTCAAGTCTGCTTGTCTTTTGACTGCACTAAGCTGTTTAAGAGGCGGCCGCAGCTTCTATCAGGCAAGCTGGAGCCATTCTCTGCAGATAAAGGCACCTCCGGCCCTGCTCCCTCTTCAAGCCTCACTCTCATTCTCGCTCTCCAAATCGCTCAAAGAAAAGCCCCCTTTGAACTCCCCTCAGGAATTCTTGAAAGGAACCACCTCACAGTGTAAACACTCAGGGAAAACTGACACCCGCCCAGGGCCTAAGAGCACTGCACACCCGCTCTGCAAGTGCGGCCGGGCGCAGGGGAAATACTCTGTCAAATCAGGAGGCCCCATGTATGTAGCTTTATCCTCTGTAAGCCTTGTCTGGTGCCCAGAAGGCATCAGGTCCAGCTCAGTGCCAAGAAACCTAAGAAGTTGCCACAGTAATGGAAGATGTGAATATCTGCAGCTGCCAACTGTGAACCCAGAGCAGCATCCTGCAGCTGACACTGATGGGCCACCACTAGACACCTGTGTGTCCCGTTTCCAGGATCCTGGGCTTTTTGCTGCTCATCCTCCTCCCAGGGCCTCAGACACTCTAAAACTACAGGACAGGACCAGAGTGAGGTGGCAAATGAACTTTCTCCAGCTCAGGCTGGGGCAATGGTTTGGGCTGATTTACCGTCCTAACTGACACACTGGCTTGCCCCAAATGCTTGGGGAGTGAGAGAAACCCAGAGGCATAATGCCCCACCTGGACTTGGAGCCCCTCCACATATCCAATCTCCACGGCACTGTGGAGACCACTCCTCAGGACCAGCCCATGCAGCACGGCCTGGACAAGGCAGAGACCCTCTTCCCAGCTGCTGTGAGATTCCCCAAGGACCAGACCCACCAGTACTCCCATGGGTGTTTGCCCAGAGAATTGGAGGCAGATGGGAAGCAGATTGGTTCACTTAATGATCGTAAGTCGAAGGGCCAGCTGTGCTTGTGCACAGAAAGAGGAGAGCTGGAGGCCAGGAGGCAAACTCTTTCCCTTTTCCCCTGCCCAGAGCAGGAGAGTCTGACAAGAGGACATGACCCTAGGCATCCAACCAGTCTACTGTTTGACATGGGGTGGGGGGAAGGGTGGGGGGGGGGGGGAAGGGTGGGGGGGTGGGAGACTTCCACTGGGCGAAGCCATAGCCCTCCAAGGAGCTGGAAGGGCAAGGGAGCTGTGCAAAGCCCTGCAGACCCCTCTGCAGCAACTGGAGCGAGCCCAAGGGAAGCGGGGAGCAGCTGGGCCCAGGCCCCTCTTGCTTCAGGGCAGAGGGCGCCCAGGGAGAAGGGATGGGATCAGAGCTAAAATTAGATTCACCAATGAAGCTCATGGGAGGTCAAATTTTGCCATAACTCACTCTCTCCTCTGTAACTGATTTCCCTGACATGGGGCTGAGGAGGAGGAGGAAAATCCAATGTGTTTGCCTGGAAGCCCTCAGGGCCCCCAGTGCTGGAGGTGTACAGCAGGTTGCTGGATTCTCATTTATCAGCCTTAAGAGGGATGGAGTGATAAATGCATAACCGTCCCTTTAATATTTTATGCAGGTGCTAACGCGGCTTGGCTGTCACCTTCAATGCATCACCCGAGGCTGAGAGCCCCCCTCGTCACTCCTAGCTTGCAGCCTCACAATTCCATTTCCCCACCCAAATACATCCATTTTAATATGCACATCACAGGCAGGCAGCACGGTCACAAAGGAGCGCCGCCAGCAGCAGTTCCCACGTGGTGGAACGGGTGACCAGCCACCAGCCCTGACCTCTCGGCTCCCAACAGATGGATACCCAGCAGAGGCCTGGCCACCAGAGCACCAGTGCTTTACGTGTCAGCCGCTTGTACCTCGGAAACCACCTTCCAGGAGAGTGGTGGCCCGTATCCGCTTCTGCCCGCACCACTCATACTCCTCAAAGCGGTTGCTGTTTTCATGCTCGATGTCCACGGCATCATCCTCGGCCACGCAGGAGCCTTCCCTCTGTGAAGAGCAAAACAGGATCATGGCTCCCGGGCCACCACTACTTGCTCCCCCAGGTCTACAAGGAAGGCACAGCCCTGGCCCCCAGCTCTAGCGCTCCTTTCAAGGAAACCAATCCAGAAGTCAAAGAACCTGGGCCTCTTCCCAATAATTTTCCACTGGAGCCCCAGAGGAGGAGTGGAAGTGTGAAAGGAAAGGAAGAGGGTGAAGAACAGAGAGGAAGCAGCTGCTGAGACCACACGGAGACCCCAACACAGCCTCTACATCTGGGGGCAGTCAGCAGCTAGTGTCAGGGGAGCAAGGGGGGAGGGGAGAAGAGGTAGGTAGTGATGGCCCCTCTACCTTAGAAAGGCAATGCTCCACATGCCTACTCATCTCCTGCTCCGATCCTGCCAGGGGGCGGTTGCACAGGGGACATACCTGCCCTTCATCTTGCTTCCTCCGTTTCATTTTCCCAATCCGAGCTGCATGGAGAAACCGAAAACAAAGCACAGAACAGGCAGACGGTCACTGTAGCTCCCAGGGTCCCAGTGGAGCTGACACATCCTGACCTCTTGCTAGCCATTAGCCCTTTTGTTCAGTGCCTGATCTGGCCCTCATTATGCAGCACCTTCTGCTCCTTTGGGGACTGGGCCTTGCCAAGAGCACCTGGGGAAGAGACTGGTGCTAGGCCAGCAAAGTATCCACTCTTTGGCCACAGATGGCTCAAGTTCAACCCATACCTTCCTCCCTGCAGTGCTCAGTAAGTCCAATGAGCAAAGACTCTCTGAGTTGCTAGGTATCTGCCCAGAAGGCCAAGACCATGGGCTCTCTTAGAGAACATCTCTTGGCTAGAGCCCAAGGTCCCTCCACGGGGTCAATTTGTCTTGCTGGTCACTCATCAGCTAAAACCCCTTTTGTTCCTGGGCCAAGGGCCCTGTGGCACAGCCCTCAGTGTCCTACCTAGAATCCCTCAGGAAGATTTTCTCTCATGTCCACTGGTCCCATTTTTTAAAACGGAATGCTTCATAAATTTGCATATCATCCTTGTGTCGGGGCCATGCTAATCTCTGTATTGTTACAATTTTAGTGTATGTGCTGACAAAGAGAGCACTTCACTGGTCCCATTTTACAGAAGAGGAGACTGAGACCCAGTCATAAAGGTATAGAGGATCTGAGTCAGAGAGCCCATGGTACCTTGAGAGGACAGCTTTCATTGCGCCTACCCAAACCTGTTCCATCATTTCTAATCAGTGCAGGGGGCTGGCAGGCCCCTGAGGCAGACGGCTGCCTGCCATGCTGTCCCACAGGGGGCTCAATTCCAAAGTGCACACTGTAAGCCCAAAGCACTGCTAATTAATGCTGAGAGATGCAATCATTTCTAATTAGCTCACTAATCCCTCTCTGCAGCCCTCCTGTCACTGAAGCAGGAAGGGGTCAAAACAAGGGACTGCCACCCTCCCCGTGCAATAGCAGGAGCAGAGCTAGCCACTCTGAGATCAGACTGACTGAGGGGAGCCAGCCAGGGAGAAAATGGTTCCCCACTGTAAGGCCAGGAAAAACTTTCTCATGGATATTGACCCTGGTGGGAAGCTCATGAATGCAGTTTAGGGAGGGGGACACAGGTGAAAGCTGATGTTACAATTTAGAGCTTCAGCTATGTATTAGGCTCAGCATCAAATACCTTATACAAGGTAGCTCATTTAATTCTATATTCAACCCGAAGCAAGGTTGCATTATCCATTTTAACAGAAGACAAGCGCTTAAGGCTCAGAGAGAACAAGGCACTTGCTCAAGTAGCTAAAAAGTGGCAAAGACAGGAGAAATCAGGCCTGACTCCATAGGTTAGAATGCTCTCCTCTCCTAAGAGTACCACACCTGCCCCCTGACTGATAGCAGCAACAAAGACTGATCTGTGAGTGTGCTAGAGCACTAAGAATATGTACATGGGGACCTACCTCTTGCCTGTTGAGAGTCTGAGGCAGGGAGCTACTCCAACTCCAAAATAGTAGCTCTAGGAAGACCCAAACCAATAGGAAAGCCATCACCCCACCAGAGATGGCATGGAGTTTGAGAAATCTTGGTCTGTAGCCTGGCCTCAATCTTCAATTTTCTGTGCTCTCACTACAGGAGAGAGGACTATGAGTGCCCTCCTTGATTTTGTAGACAAAGATCTAGATCCCTTCACCTTGACTGTCCTAACACTTGGAATTTCAGGCTTGAGCCACCTTGGCACCCTGCAGCCAGGGCTGGGATGGAGAAATCATCAGAAAGGCCAGGGACCCTGACGGTTCTTGAAGCCCATATGGAGCAGTGGGCCAATACAAAGGGCCTATGACAAACACATGACTGAATAAAGAAATGAATCTTACAGAACTACCAAGGAGAGCATGATACTGGACACTGTTCTTGCCCAAGCCACCCGGGACAGAAGATCCCTTATAATCCCAGGAAAGCACCCTGATGGGTTGGACAACATCTGAACATTCTCAGATAACCAAGGCAGGTTTGGTTTAACTTGCCATTCACCTTGTAAGTCCTGAACTAAGCTTACTAAAGTGTAGGTAGTGTTTGCTTAAGGAGGGAGAACGACACGGTCACAGAAGCACAGATTTTGGAGGTAGACTTCAGTTTAAATCATGGTTCAGTTACATCCCATTTGCGTGATTTTAAACAAATCACCTTCTCCTCTCCCAGCCTCAGTTTCCTTATCTACAAAATGTGTTACCACTTTCTTCTTAGAAGTGCTATGATAATGATGCTTAACATGGTGTCAGGCCATAACGAATGCTTTCCCTGTCCCGGATCAGGACTCAGCCAGGCAGCAGAAACCAAGTGGCAAGAGGTGGGGATCCTGAATGTCCATAGCCTCACTCACTGACCAGCTGGCCCAGAGACCCTAAGCCCCTTACAGCCAATACCCAGATATACCACACCCTAGTCAGCACAAAAAGCTCGGTTCATCCAATTGTGTTCAGCAAATAGTAATGCTCCAGAGGTTTGAATCCAAAAGGGGGGGGGGGGCACCAGGTAGTGCATACACGACGTGCTTTCAGAGAAGGCCTCTAAGAGCTGTCGAGCCCACGCTGATCACCTTTGTGAAATGTGGGCCGACTGATAACTCAAAGAGCCCTGGGATGAGTTAGTTCCTGTTGCCGTGGGAACTCCAGATCTCACTGCATTGTCAAGTCTCAGCAGAGAGGCTGTATTCACACTACTGGGCGCTGATTAAAAACTGGAAGAAAAACATTCTCAGCGCCCTGCCGGCTTGTACAGTGAGGTCCCAGCAGTTTGCAAATTCAAAGCTGAGCTCCCGAGTGGAATTGTGTAGCTTGTTCCTCATTCTCTGGTACTTATTGCCCGCCAGGGTTCTTGAAGGCCTTTAGAGAGGCGTGGGCAAGAGCTGGAACCATAACCTCCATTAGACAGACGGGGAAACTGAGGGCGGCCGCCTTGGTTAGCACTTTCTCAGGCGCTGTGACTGCGACGAAGCCCAACAGCCCAATGTCGAAGAGACCCAGGCAGGCCTGGAGCTGCAGGCAGTGAGGGAGGGAGGAGGCCGGGGGTGGGGCGGAGGGAGGGGCCGGGCAAGACTCACCATTCAGTCGGGTCTGCCGGTTGGCTCGCACTCGCAGGAAGGTCTGGGAGAAGATCCCGGGCAGAAGCAAAAAAAAAAAAAAAAAAAAAAAAAAAGAGAGAGAGAGAGAGAGCGCGTCAGGCGCGGCCTGGAGCCCTGGCCCCCGCCCCAGCACTGGACCCCGGTCCCGGCCTGCCCCGCCCCAAACAGCCCGTAAACAAACCTACTTCCTCCCTCCCGCCGGCCCCCCTGCTCCGCCGGCCGCTCCGGGCCCTCGGCATAGCCGCCGGGGGATGCTCTAACGGGACCCCGTGGCCGCCGCACGGTGCCGCCCCAACCCCGGTCTCCGGTGCTCCGGGCCCTGCGGCCACCCGGCCGGCGAGGGCGGCGATGCGGGCGGATTCCCCCCGGCTGCCCGGCGGCGGCGGCACCTCAGCTCCCACCGGCGGCGGCGGCCATGTTGGCCCTGATCACGTGACCCGCTGCCGTCGCGCGCCGGGGTGAAAGTTCACGATGGGGGGGGGGGCGGCCGGACCAGGACCAGGAAACAGCTGCTCGTACTCCGGTAGTAACCGGCTGGGGCCGCCCTGGGGTCCCTCCCACCGTCCGCAAAGCCAACCCGCCAGAGTTTTAGCGGCCGCCAGGTCCTCCCACCGCGCTCCACGCCCCCTGCCAGCGCGGGGCTCCTTCCGCCCGAGAGCCTCAGTCCGGCCCCCGGCCCCGACCTCCGCCTCCCGCGCGGGTAGCGCTTTGCTGGGGAGGCGGCGTCTGGATTCCAGGTCGCCTCCGGGCGATCCCACCGAATGTCCCAAACTGTCCCTCCCCCAGCCCCTGGCCTTTCTGTAGTCCCGTTGCTAGAGGATTCCCAGTTCAGCTGTCTCTCGGACAGCCCCTGGAGGTTTCGCAGGCACCGCACGCCAACGCGGCCAACGCGGAACTCGACATCCCCCAAACAGCCGCTTTCCTCCTGGGTGCTCGGATACCACCATCCACTCAGTTGTGCGCATACCGGAAACGTGAGAGGTGTCGTCGGCCCCACCCTCCTTCCTGCCTCACACTCAGTCCAACTTTAGATGCCAGAGTCCATCTTTAAAGGTCTCTTAAATGTTCTCATCTCCACCTCTGTGTATCTCCTACTCAGCTTTCCAGGCCTAACAAAAATATCTTTTCCTCCCGTTAGAGTACTTCCATCTTTATCTTCATTGTGGCTCATACAAATTTTTAGGGTGGACTGACCACTCCAGGGTTGGGGCCACGTGTGGGTCATATGGGTGAACCCAGGGCCCTGCATAGCGCTTGGCATAGCATATTTCTTCAATGGCTATACCTGCCTTGGATGTGACTGCTCTAGTTCATAATCTTGTGAGCTCTCAAAATTTGTCTCGCATCTGGCCTTCTGGTGTTCAGTTTCTCTCCCTGCGACCCATCCTTCAGACTACACATAATGTGATCTTTGTATTGAACAAAATTGACCCTGTCTCCCCTCCCCCACTTCTGTAAATCCTTCAGTGGTTCTCCACCTGAGATCTGCCGCATGGCATACAGGCCTTATGTGACCTGCTTTTTTCTTCAGACTTTTCTTCTACTACTTTTGCTCTCTCCCTTTGCCATCTTGACACTCTACCTTTGCTGGGCTAACTGTAGTTCTTTAGCACTCCGTGCTCTGGACTCTGGACTAGATTATCCTCCATGCCTCCATATCTGCTGCTTGGTTAACGGTTGTTCACCCTTCAGGACTCTGGGAAGGCTCCACTTTTCCCCAAAGGTTGGGTTAGTTGCCTCCTCTGAGTTTTCACCATCCCTTGGCTTCCCTCTGATCTTGTATATTGTGATTGTTTACATGTGTGTCCCTTCTGGGGGTGGGGTCATCTCTATCCAGTCACCCAGCACAGGGTCTAGCATGCAGGAGGTATCAGTGGGAAGGGGAGAAGGATATTTATGAGGGAAGCCCCTGAGCCCAGTGCAGGGATGGGAAACAATAAAGGATTCAGGGCCAAATTCCAGTTCAAATTCTGACTCTGTTACTCATAATTTATGTGTTCCAAAAAAAGTCACATCCCCTCTTTAGGCTTGTTTCCTTAGCAATAAATTGGGGGCAACGAATCCTAGTCTGCACAGTTGCTATGAGGGTAAGATGAGGTCATGGTTAAGGGAGTTAGGTAACCCAGCAGGGGCTAAGTAAATGGGACTCCAAACCAGAAACCAGACCCCCCCCCCCCCCCCACTCTCCTGCTTTCAAGCTTAGTTCGATGAGTAAAAAAAAAAAATCCAACATAATTGACCAACTAGTACATGCCAGGCGTTGTGTAAAGATCAGGGGAGGGGATACCCAGCTAGTCTCTGGGGAACTTTCAGTGTCACCTCCTACCAGTTCCCCTTGTATTTTACATGCTAACAAAACTGAACTGCTAGCAGGTCCCCAAGTACATCATTCTGTGATACACCTCTATGCTCTTTGCACACAGGGTTGCCTTGAAATGGCAGACCTTCTTTGTCCACCAGAGTGAACTCCTACTTGTCCTCTGAAACCCTGTTCAGTTGTTACCTCCTCTGTGAAGCTTGCTCTGATTTGCCCCTCTTTACACTGTGCTGTCCCAGAAACTTATTTATAACTGTCACAGCACTTAAAACACTGGGCTATAATTATTTATTTGCAAATCTAACCCCCTGAAGGCAAGGACACTGGGCTGAGCATGTTTGAGTACAGGAAGGGTGTAAAGAAGGATGAGACAAGGTCCTTGCCTTGGAGGAACTCCTAGTCTAGTGAAACAGTCATGCTCATTGTGATAGGTTAAATATGGCCACAATTCTTTGCGGCTCCTTCTGTAAAGAGCTGCATTTCCTCATCCCTTGATTATGGGTTAGCTTTGCGACTTGTTTTGCCAAGTTGATGTGTGAATTCCAGAGTCTAGGCTTCAAGAGGCTTTGCAGTTTTGGCCTTCAGTCTCTTGGTGTGACACTGCCCTGAGGCTGCCAAGTAAGGAAGCTGATCTAACCTACTGGAGGATAAGAGGCCACATGGAAGAGAACCAAGGCATCCCGATCTCCCAGAATGTGAGGCTTTCCAGCCTAGTCAATCCTCCAGCTGAATGAGCTGCATAAATGAGGAAAGGCCCAGTCAACTGAAAAAAAACCATGAGAAACCATACATTGTGTTAAGCCACTAAGTTTTGAGATGGCTTATTATGTCAGTAAGTAATGGAAACATAGCTAAACAGGTGATCACAATATAGGATGATAAGGGCAATCATAGGGACATACAGGGGTCATGAGAAGAGATAGCTAATCCAGAAAGGCTTCCTGGAGGAGATGGTATTTGGGCAGGATATTGAAGGATAAATAGAAATGTGATGGGGTAGGGTAAAATAGTCCCATTAGAAGAAATGGCATGTGTAAAAATGTGCAGGCAAGAAAGGAATGGCACAGCCAAAGGGAGTGGTTGGCATTAATTACGTGGGGATAGCCTATAGGGTTCATGGAGGGCAGTATTAGGAATGGCAGCTGGAAATACTGGTTGAACCTAAATCAGAGAAGACCTCAGTGCCATGCCTTAGCATAGCGTGCCTATGCCCCATGGTAGTTCTTTTCCTAGTTGGGCAGGGACTGAGGCTGAATGCTGTGCCTGAAGTAGAGAGGGTGGCAGAATGCCCCCTAAAAGCAGGGCTCTGTCCATCCCTTTGGAGTGGAACTCTCTGGTACAGAGCCTTGTCTCCCTATCAGACCAGAATTCCCTGGGGTCGGGTCCTTTCTCCATTTACACTAGGGTTGTCTGGGTGAGAGCAATGTTCCCCAGGGGCTGGACTGGACTGCCTCTCTTGAACCAAGGTTTACGAGAGTAGGGATCCCTCCCCAGGGTTAGCACTTTGGACTCTGCAGTTTGAGTCCCATATAGAAGCACAGGAGGTGCCAGTGAGGCTGGTGTCCACTCCCCCGCTCCCTTCTCTAAGCTCTGCACCCTGATGCCAGGCTGTGTCAATTGGGAGGAAAGGGGGCCCAAGGAGAACATCTCTTAATTCCAACAAAGGTTCCTGTGTGCCAGCAGTGACCCAGGTCCTCTATCTGGGATTATAGGCCCCTGCTGCCTTGTCTTTCCACATCCAGTCAGGGCTTCTGAGTCAGACCTGTTTTCTCCTTTTACACTGGGGCTTCCTGAGAAGCCCTATTGCCATTTAGACAAATGTTTCTTGGAGCAGGGCCCTGTTTTCTTCCATCTGACTGGGGCTCCTAAGGGCAGGACTCTGTCTCTCCTCAGACAGAAGCTTCTGGGGGAGTTCTTTCTCTTTCCTATCACAAAGGATATCCATATAGAGCTAAGATGTTACCCTCCGGCCCCCTCTTGCTGTGATCTTTTGGGACTGTGTGATTACTCCCTTCCTCTTTGCCCAAGGCACTCACAGGTAATGTCTGCCTGTCTCTCTCTGGGTCTGATACCAAGGTTTGGCAGGACTGAATAGTTATTTGCTCAAGGGATCCTGGTTTTGAAGTCTTCAGGGGATTTGGGGCTATGTCTCTGGGTCCCTCATGAAATGAAACCACATAGGATACCTCTTGATGAACGAGAAGCTTCAGAAATGCTCAGAGCCCACCAGAACCCAGGTGACCTTGGCATCACTCCTTAAAACCCAACTGTAGAAGGCCCATTCCCTGACACCTGTGCCTTCTGGCTTCAGTTAGGGGCAGTGGACACAGAGGGAACCAAATACAGTTCAGGCTTCTCTTCTCCCCTCCCAGGGAGGGGGAGGAGTTAGCACCAGGCAGGCCCCTCTAAGCTTTCATCTACCCCCTCCTCACCTGGTATCTGTCTGAGTGGTGCAGGTCCTCAGTGGCAGAGGAGTGTGGTGACGCTGTTGGAGACTCTCCTTCTCTCTTGATGGAAGCAGACAACAGGAGGGACTGGAAGAAGAAAAGGGACATGTCGCCTCAGGCCAAATGAGACCTGCAGTCAGTCAGTCCCCTAGACTTCCTAGTGCAACGGAGCTTTGGGGAGAGGGGCAGAGAGGAAGGCAGAGGGATAGTCTCAGCCACTCTTGAGAAGGCAGGCAGGTGTTGGGGTCCCGGGGGTATGGTGGTGGAAGAGGATGGCTTGATTCTAGAAACAGGTAGAGAACTTCAAGAGGGTCCAAACCTCCCAGACCCCAGGTAATCTCTGCCCCGGTGGGGCAGGGCTCCCTGCCCACTCCCAGTGGGCTGAGATGATGTATGCTTTGTTCTCCCTTAGCAAGCAGAGACTCTGGGACCCCCCCCTGAAGGGTTGGGGGCAAAGCCACATACCTGCTGCCCTGCCTGCCCCTAATACAGGCTGACGGCAGCCCTGCCATGGAGACAGTAAATTAAATAGTATGTATGAGTTTCCTGCATGCAGCTAGGGATGTACGCTGGGTCCATTTATCCCTGCGCTGCGGCAGTGACCCCAGCAAGAACCCCAGCAGAACTAACCCCCCCCACGTCAATCCTGTGCAGCCTCTCCTACATGCGCCTGCGGTTTAGATTAATAAACTGTCTGCTTTACATTGTGTGCGAGCGCCACAATTCTAAATACCACATGGCACGTTCAGCCGGCTCTTGCCAAGGCCTGTTCAGCTGCAAATGGGGGGCCTGGAGGCCTGAAAGCAATCCCTACTTCCTTCCCCCACCCTTTCCAGCCTGCACGGCTCGGAGCCGGAAGCATACAATTCCCTAGGAGGCCTCCCCAGCCTAGAAACCATGCCAAATCGCCAGTGACAGCCCAAAGAAAGCAATTTGGGAAAGATGGAGCAGCCATTTATCCTTCATCTCCGACCGAGCCTTAGGATGTGACCCGCATGCGGTGGCCAAGCTGCACATCCTCAGGCAAGGGCCCTGGGAGGGGAGGGGCAGCTGCTGGCCTGGCAGGGCTCCCTGACTCAGCCTCTCCCCAAGAGCTGGCGGAGGAAAGAGCCTGGGAAGGGCCTGCAACTTGGAGCCCTTTCTTCACCCAGCCAGGCAGGCCCAGTGCAGATTAAGGTGGGCTTTCAGGCAATGTCCTTCTCCTTCTCTGGTCCCAGGGAGGATGCTGAGGAGGGGAAACAATGTGGGGGTCTCTGCCCCCCACCACGAGAAAGCTCCCTCTTGTGTGCTTTCTCTCTCTCTCTCATTCTCTCTAGGTTAGAAGCCCTGAGAGGCCCCAGCATTACACCTGGGGCAAGCAGAATAAAAAAAGGTCACTGGTGCTTTTTAAACATGGACCAAAAAGCAGTAAAATGTGTTTTGAAAAAAAAATCCCGGCATTAAATCATGACTTTTTGCCTGGCTCTTCGCCTCATTAAAAGTGGCCTTTTGGAAGGTAAAATTATCATTGTAAGCGATAAGATCTTTAAGAAAATAATTCACGGCTTCTTCACCCTTTAATATGATAGCCGCCACCGGCTAATTTTTTTCTTAATGGCAATGAGGCCATCAATCTTGTCTAAGGCCCCCTCGCCCTCTCCTCCTCCTCCCTCCCTCCTTCTCCCTGTCCTCTCAGTCTCTGGCTTGAACCTTCTACCTCACGCCTCTTCCACCCATGGCCCACTTCCCTACAGCCTCAGCCACAGGCCGGGGATAGACCCTGAAATGGTCAGCTTTGGGGGCGTGAGCGTGAATCTGGAAGTGGGTGAGCCGGGGTCCTTGCCTCTGAGTCTGATTATCAACATGCCTGTGTCCGTGGTGGCAGGATCCACACATGTTTTAAGACCTCCTGTGTGAGTATTCTGACCTCGGTAGTGTGTGCATGTGCATATGCGTGGGGCCAGGTATGGTCGTGGATTGCATCTGTGTTTATCCTTCGAGCACAGGCCTCACTGGGGTCCAATGCCTAGCCCTGACAGCCATGCTCAGGTGTCAGGTGTCAGGTGGCAAGGGCTGGCCTACCTTCCTTAACCACAACCACTGAATGCTGCAGGCATCCGCGGGTGGGTGGCTCCCCACCTGCATGGTCCACAGCTGCGTGGCAACACCCGCCTTTTCTCTTTAGGGCCGGAGGACTTTGCTTCCTTGGGCAGGGCCTACATCTGTCTCTGCCCCTCATTCTGTCCAACTTTCTGTGTTGAGTGATTTCCTGAATGAAGGTGCAAAATCCACTCCCACCCTTTCTGAGGCCTCCGGGGAAGTTGGGTCAACCCTTGGAGGTAATATATTATCACTCTGGCTCCTTTTCTCCAAACTGCCCTCTCAGATGTCACCAGTGCCTTTAAGGCTTCTTAATGCAATGGTTCCCTTCTCCAGACTTTCTCTCTTCAACTGCTGACCACCCCATACGTTTGGAACTTTTCTCCCCTAAGAGTCTGGGGTACCAGGCTTTCCTGGGCCCCTCCTAACTTGTGACCCCTCCTCCTCTACCCCTTTTCTGGTGCCTATACCTTATCTTGACCCCCCAGTGCAGGGGTCCCCAGATTCTCTAGTTGGCTTTCACTCTAATTTCTCTGTGCACGCCTCCTGACTGATTTCATCCATTTCTGAAGCTTTAACACTCACTCCTCACTCCCTATAAAAAGGGCCAGGGTTTCCTGCCTTTATGAGTCATTTTGAGAACTCTTAAGAAAGGATGTTGCCTTACTGAGGGTGAGGAAGGGGACACTCAGTGAGTAGGGTCTAGTTCTCCTCCTCAGATCCCCACTCCCTCAAAATCATCACCTTTGGGGAAGCAGTACCATCTGCCTCTGGGGCCACCTATGGGAGTTCTTGGTACAGATCATGTCATTGTGCTAAGGCCTCTCTGGCCCCTCCTTTGAACCAGCCACTTGCCCTTCATTCTTCCTTTCTCTGTCTGATGCTTTCAAACCTCTCTCCCATAGTATCTGTTTAGAGGGGGCAGATTGTCTCCCCAGATGAACCCAACATCCTCCCTGGCTCCCTGCTGCCCTCAGGACAAAGTACACACACACACACACACACACACACACAAACACCCCATGGCCTGGCTTTGAAGGCCAGTGCACTCTCTGTCTTGACCTGCACTTCTGTATTTTTCTTTACCTGCTACAGCTCACCTTCCTCCTTTGAGTCTTAATGTCCGAGCCCCCCATGCCCCCAGGTCATTCTTAGCTTTGACCCCTGTCCTGACTGGAAGAGGAAGAAGTCAGATGAACATACTCTGGCTCATGCTCAGACTACACACACACACACACACACACACACGCGCACACACACACGCACACACACTCAAGCACACAGGTTAGCCCTCCGCCTCAGGCTGACGATCAAACCCTGGAGACGGTTGGGCATCCAGGAAGAGCTCCTTTTCCTCGAGAGGAATCAGTTATGGGTAGGCCTAGGTTAGGATGGGTAGGAGGAAAACACACAATTGTCCACCTACCTTGGGGGTGCCTGGAGCCATGGCATCCTTCAGAAGGGAATTCTTGCTGCCAAGAAAGAAGAGAACAGGGTGACCATCCCACTTGCTGCCCAGGGCATGCAAGAGAAGAATAGCAAGAAGACCCCAAAAAGAGAAGGCATAGCCAGCTTAACCCAGCCCCGTGCAGCCAAGCTCTACCAAGGCCATTCAACCCCAGCTGGCCCTGACTAGCTCAGCCTCCATCAGGGACCCGTGGCAAGAGCTGGGAGGGGGACATAAGACACTAGGCCTGGTAGGCTGCCTCGTGAATCTGAGGAAAGAGGCTTTACCTGACTCCTGGTATCAGCCCTGAGGATTCTGCATATCCTGGATGCCCCCTTCCCTCCACCTCCTGTCCCCAGCCTGCTCTTAGCTCCTATGGGATTGGGGTGATGGAGCTGACATGGCTCTTGTCAATTCTCCCTCCAACACGCTGCAAACTGCGTTAGGCCAGGAATGATCTCCCCCTGATTCAATTTGTCAGCCCCAGGCCCTCCGGCATCGGGCGCGGCAGGCGGGCGGGAGCTGGGCCCTGAAATATGGTGGGCGGCTCGGAGCAGGCGGGGGCAGGGGCGGGAGGTGATGGATGGGCTGTGGGGGAGGCGAGGACTGTGTTTAATAACAAAATTGGTATGCAAGGCCACATCCCGCGCTAAGCATGAGTGATCCAGAGCCACAAAGTATTACAAATCCCTGCTAAACAGACGCTGACAATGGAACAAGACGTATCAAATCAGATCCACTTCAGAAACATTAATATCCCTGTTCCTGTCCCTCCCTCCCTGCTGCCCCCACTGTGCTCACCACATCTGTGCTCACACATTCATGCACGTGCACTCACACACACATACAAATACATGCACACAGAGACGCTGGCTGATACATGCAGGAGGCAGACACAGCCCATTGACACAGGGTCCCTGCACAGACACGCACAAGCTCTGCAGGGACAGCACGCCCACAGAGCTGTCCGTAGGGCACGAAAGACACACAGACACACACCCAAGGCAGAATGCGTGGGGCACGCATGGACTCACGGGGCATGGACCCAGGGAACACCCACAGGGTCAGACGAAGACACACCCAGTAGGTGAGCAAAGGCTTAGGTGGATTCAGATAAAGTCGTCGTCGTCCCCCAGGGGACGTTTGGCAATGTCTGGAGACCTTTCTGATCATCACCAATGGGGGCCCAGAGTGTGCTACTGGCATCTGGTGGGTAGAGGATATTAACCATCCTACAGTGTATGGGACAGCCCCTCCCAACGAAGAATTATCTGGCCCCAAATGTTAATAGTGCTGAGGTTGAGAAACCCTGGCATAAAGGCAAATACACTGTCCCACTGTCCATAATTCTGTCAACAGTCACTCAGACCCATGTGGTCACACCCAGAGGCTCAAACATGTTGTAAATAAAGACCCATTCACAATAGTCCCCCAGACCTGGGTGAAGAGCTGCTCAGGCACCAACAACCACAGAAATACGTGCATGGATGCAGACACCCACATGCACGGACACGCACCCACACACGCAGACACACGTGGACACACACCCACACAGACACACGCATCACAGTGCAGAGGCCACCAGGGTCAGCAGCAGCATGAGCCTAAGGTCTGAGTGTAAACGCAGAGCTGTCTGCCTGTGTGATCACACGGTGTGGGCATCACAGACTGGGAAGGACAGCCAGACCAGGTTCCACTCGGTTCCATTTGGTTCCTGAACAGTCCCTGTATTCTTGCTCCCAGCCAGGCCCTGATCTAGGCAATGTGGATACAGAGAAGAAACTGAGCTGCTCTTGAGGAGTGACTAGTTGGGGACTTCATGACTTTGAGCCTTCCTTCACTCAGTCAACAAGGACTGACATCCCATTGCACCTGTGTCTGGACAGGTACAGAAATGAGGCATCTACTGTGTACCAGGGTTCTCACTGGACCCCTGGCCTGAGCTCTGAGCTTTGTCTGAACAGGATCAGGTTGGGACCGAAAAGGAAAGAGTGAACAATGATTGTGCACCAACCACATGGGACGGGTCTGGCAGGTATGCGCCAGGTACTCTATATGTGTTCTCTCTTTAATCTTCACAAAAACTTTACAAAGTTCACTAACAGAGGTTAAATGACACCTCTATGTTCACACAGTCCATGTAGGGTTTAGGGATTTGAGTTCCTGTTGGACCGAGTCCGAAGTGCTGCTTTTCCATTGCTCACACTACTTTCCTAAAGATACTCAGGGGTTAGGCTGGAGGACAGAGCTTGGAGTTCTTTTTCTCTACTTCGGGAACATCCCACTGACACTGGGCTTTAGTTTGCTCTGCTGGTGAATAGAAATGAGGACATCTAGGGTGAGAATGTCCAACTTCTCCCTTTGCCAATACTCTTCCCTCCCCCTTAAGTTGGATTGGTCCTGCCTTAGGCTCCTTCCCTCTCTCTGAGCAAGTGCCCTGCCCCCCCCCCACCTTTCTTCCAACAACCTGATTAGCTCTGACTGTGCTTGGTCCCCCAGGGCCAGGAGTCTGGTGAAAAGCCTGCCACCGAAAGGGGAGGTCAGAGCCCCAGAGCTACAGGCCAGGCCGACTGGCTCCTGCCCAGCCCACCAACTCCTCTGCCTTCTGTCCTTCCCTGTTTCCACAGCCCGCCCCCAACGATTTCACTCCCTTCTCAGTCACTCGCTGCCTAGTGATCCATGGGTTTTAAATTATAACTGGGACCCAGGAAACGCGTTCCTAAGTACAATATTCATGGGCTGGGCTGACACTTTTAATTAAGGTGATTTACACTGAATTATCCTTGGAAATAAAGAAATGGTGTGCTGCCTGGGAATACCATCATCACCGGCCGCCTTTGTAAGTTACACTTCGTTTTAATCTATTTGGGGAATTGTTTATCTAGTTCATTACCCAACCAAACACCGAGGCCGGCCTTAAATAAGGCTTAAGTGGGGGTGGGGGCACTGCCATCTCCATACCCCGCCTCTCTAGAGTCCCCTAGCCTCCCTGTGGCTCCTTTCAGGACTTTGAAAGCACTGACCAGAGAGCTGGCTTCCCATCCTAGAGGCCAGGTCTCAAAGTGGCTTTGGAAGCCTCCCAGGAAAGGTCCCCAGGCTCAGGCCTCACCAAGCCGCACCTCACTTGCACCTCTGTGCCATCTCTCCATGCCTAGGGCTCTTTCCTTTCTCTGGGTGGAAACTCCTCCCTGAGGGCCACAGAGAAGTCTGGGGGGTCACTCCCCACAACCCTCCAATCTTCAGCCCCCTGTATGTTGCTGCCTGTCTGCACACAGCCAGTCTCTACCCCATCACCATCCCTGAGACATCTTAGGCTTAGCATGCCCAGAGCCCTGTCCATTGTCTCCTCCTTTCCTCAGAAACTTCCTTCTCTGCCATCATCACCCTTCTGGTCACCCAGGTCAGAAGGCTCTTCCTAGCAAGTACCCTGTGAGTAATCACCTAAGTTCTCTTGCTTCTTCCTCCACCAGTTTCTCATCATTCCCTCTTCTCCATTCCCACGGCCACTGCCATTGTCCCAGGTCAGTGGGTCAGCTCATCATCTGTCCCTTGGACCCTGCCCAAAGTCATTTGTCTCTCTGCTTCGACCCCCAATTCATGCTCCACACTGGCCTCCAGAGCGATTCTCCACTTCTGCAATCTGGTCAAGGTTCTTGCGGCTCACCAATATTCTGACTCCCCCTCTGCATCTAGGACAACCCTCCAGGCCTGAAAGCCCCCTACAATCTGTCCTTAATCTAACTATGCCCTCCTTGTTCTAACTAGCTGAGTCCTGGGGTCTATTTGCACTCCTGTGCAGGACTGAGAAAGGGGAGGCTGGGCTGAAGGACGGTGTGGGGCCACAGCCTCTGATCTCAAATGTCAAAGTACTTTGAAAAGTAGACGTGCTTTGCCAACAGGAGTTCTGAGTCTTCTTCCCGTAGGTGTCTGTGTGCCCATGTATCTGTGGGAATGAGTGTGTGTGTATGTGAGCATATCTCGTGTGCTGGAATGTGGGCGTGGACGGGTGCCTGTATGTCATGTACACGCGTTTGCCTGTGTCCGTAAAAAGCAGCCAGCCCTAGTTTGGGAGCCAGGAGGTCCCTGCTTCTGTGTGTGAGTCCTCAGGTGTGTCAAATAGCAGCCTGCTGCGGGTGGGGGTGGGGCTGGGGGTGGGGGGAAGGTTGCTGCTCTGTGCTGTTGGGCAAAGGGAAGCAGAAGGCACAACACCAGGCCCATCCTGAAGAACTTCTCGGGGAGCAGCCATGTGGCAGGGACGGAGGGAGGCGTCCCAGGTGATGGAGAGGCACCCTGCAGCAGCGTCCACAGGCTCCGGAGCCCGCTAAGCTGTGGGAGGGGTGGGAGAGCAGAGGCAAAGGCAGAGTAAGAGCAGGAAGGGGAAAGTTGGAGGGAAGAGAAGGGAGGGGAGCAGGGAGCAAGCAGTGGAAGGGAAAGGAGAGGACTGGAGAGCTGGGCAGGAAGGCTCTGGCCACGTGCCATGGATGGGGGATGCCCTCCATGCCAGCATGCCCAGGCACACACAAGCTCTGCCCTCCTGCAGGACTCAGTTTCCCCATCTGTGAAATGGCTGGGCAAAGGTCCCATTCAGCTCAGGGAGCCGGTGGCAGGGAGAGGGGGGTGGGGTGGGGGGGGTGGGGGGGGTAGGAGTCTCAGGAGCCCAGGTGCCACATCTTTTCCCCCACTTCTTCAGCTCTCCTCCTGCCTCCCAGACAGCGGACAGGGGCGGGCCAAGGGCAGCCAAAGCTGGGGCCCTCCCCGCGCTACCCGGGCTCTGCGGCGCCCTCAGCCCGGAGGGAGCTGACACGCTCCTTGGGAATTTATCACGCACCCAATTACAATGTTAATTGGCAAGTTCCTGAAATCAATTAATTCGCAAATTTTTTCCAATTAAAAATCCAGATAAATCACGAGGGCGGCGGCGGCCGGTCCAGCCCGCAGTCCGGTGGGCGCAGCGGCCGCAGGGAGGGGAGGGCGGAGGAGGGGAGGGGAGGGGGCGGCGGGCGCGGCTGCCCTTGAACGCCTTTGCCGGCCGGTCGGACTGTCAGCGCGCCGGGCGCGGCGGGGCCGAGACAGATAAAACCATCGACCCGTCGCCGCCAGCGCTTCGGCTTTATCGATCCGACGGGAATTTCACTTGCTGTGCAGATCCCGCTGTCCGGCTGTCAGACACCGGGTGGGGGGGGGGGGGGGGGGCCAGGGGTTGGGGGGGGCGGGGGTGGGCCTGGACGTGAGGGGCACAGAAGTGGGGGACGCAAGACACAGCCGTGAGGGGCGGAGCAGATGTGGGAGCTCTGGGTGGGGAAACGGACACGGGGGTAAGGGTGTGGAAGTAGGGGGTGCTCTGACGAAATATGGGGGGGCGACTGGTGCAGGATCACGGCTGGGGGGCACTTCTGTGGGTAGATGTGGACTCCCTGGGCTGTGCAGGGGTGGGGCCACAGGGACTAGGCTAGAGTGTGGCCCCCACTGAGGAGGCAGAAAGAGAGCTTGGGCCCCCATTTTCCAGATCCTTAGGGGTCCACAGCTTTTACAGGGCGCTGCAGGTCCCTCCACACACCTCTGCCTCTATTCTCTGTTCTTATTGAGGGGAAGTCCTCCATTGGAAGCAAATTACCCAGAAACCCTCCCAGACAGCCAAGGTGTGGAAAGATTGCGGAAAGATATTTCTTTCCCGCTGTGCCCCTTTTAGGCTAGTCCCAGGTGTGTGTGTGTGGGGGGCCAGGGGTGTGTGTGTATGCCGGGAGCGGTTAAGAGCATGGCACCACAGTCAGATTGCTTGGATTTGAATCTTATCTTTACCACTTTATGGGCTGTGCAACCTTAGAGAAGCCACTTAGCCCCTCTGTTCCTCAGTTTCCCCATCTGTAAAATGGAGTTAATAATTTTTTATTACCTACCCTAGAGGGTTGTTGTGAAGATTAAATACATTAATGCAACGTAGAGTACTTGGCATATAGCGAGTGTTCAAACAGGATTATTATTTTATCATTTGTATAGTCTTCTGTGCTAGTTTAAGTATTCTCACAAATTCTTTGATATTCCTCCTGTCAAGAAGTAGAGCTTATAGAGTTTAATTCTCTCTTGAGTGGGGGCTGGCCTTGGTGACTTGCTTCTAATGAAGAGAATAAAATACACTGGAAGCAATATTGTATGACTTCTGAGACTAGATCATATAAGGCATTGTGGCTTCCTCCTGAGTCTCTCTCTGGGATCACTTCCTCTGTGGGAAGTCAGCAGCCATGTCAGAGAGAAACTCAAGCTGTCCTACGGAGAGACCCACGTGTGGAGGAACCATCTTGGGAATGGCTCCCGAAGTCACTGGCAGACTTTCGGATGACTGCAGTCTTGGCTGACATCCTAACTGCAGCCTCATGAGAGACTGAGCCAGAAGCTACAACTACCCACAACTACCCAACTAAGCTGTTCCTGAACTGATGGTCCATAGACACTGTGGATAATAAATGTTTGTTGTTTCAAGCCGATAGGTTTGAGGGTAATTGCAGCACAGCAACAGATAACTAATACTTCCTTCAAAATTCAGCTCAGGCCGCCCCTCCCATAGGAGGTCTGCTCTGCTCTGAGCTGGGGTTGGCGCTTTCTCCATGCCCCACAGTTCTTCCCATCGAGCAGCCTCTACCCCTCATGGTTTCTATGGCCCCGCTCCCCTTACTCTCAAGCAGTGAGCTTCTGGGGGTGGGACCCGTTCGGGTTTACCTCTGGGTCTCCTGCACCCTGCAAGGGGGATTAGGTGAGACAGTAGAAGGAAGATCAGTCAAGTTTGATGACTTGGACTGAACAAGGGGTGGGGTGGGGTTGGGAATAGTGGGGAAGGCTGTTCCCTGGCAGACGTATCTTCCAGAGAGGGCTGCAACCAACCATGTCTCCTATCCCATGTGCTCTCCTATAATATGACCGTGCCACTCTCCCATCAAAAGGTGGGGTGTATGTTTGCTCCCCTTCAGTCTGGCTGGGCTGATACTGCCTCGACCAATAGAGACCAGCAGAAGTGGCATGAAATGACTTTCGAGGCTAGGTTGTAAAAGGTGACGCAGCTTCCATCTCGTTGGCTGGAACATTTGCTTGAGCGCCCTAAGCTGCCACATAGAAAATCCAACTACCCGGAGGCTGCCAGGCTATGAGCAAGCCCAGGCCACATGGAAGCCAAGTGTAGGTGCTTTGGTCACAGCCCCAGCTGAGGTCCCAGCTGACAGCCGGAATCAATCACCAGACATGTGAGTGAAGGGGGCTCCAGATGATCCCAGCTCCCAGCCATTGAGTCTTCCCAGCTGGAGCCCCAGACATCCTGGAGCAGACACAAGCCATCCCCTCTGTGCTCTGTCTGAATTCCTGAACCCACAGATTCCATGAGTACAATGAAATGGTTGCTTTAAATTGCTAAGATTTGGGGTAATTTGTCACACCCTTGCTCTGTCCCTTTGATAACCTGGCTCCTCTTTTAGGCCCTCAACGAGGCTCCATCTGGTCCTTCAGGCAGGGAGAAGGGAGGTAGGGTGGAGCATGGGGGGACCCGCCCAAGCCCATTCTTGATTGTCACCTTTCAGACCTTGAGATTCATAGAGAAGGTAGTGCTTACTCCCCTGGATGGCGGCACAAGGCCACACTGCTGGGCAGCCTACCAGGCCCAGTCCCTGCTTCTGCTACCCTACCTGGAGGCTTAGCATGTCAGTGCAAGGCCCGTGGCCGTGGCTCATCCCTTTCCAGCTCCTCTTGTGCCCTTTTGAGGCTGAGGACTGAAGAGGGGTCACCCTCTTCCCATCTCCGAAAATACAGCAAGAAGGGAAAGGCATCACCATTTTGCTGGAGGATCCGAGGACTGACGGCAGAGTAGAGGAGAGTAACAGGAGGGCCTTGCCTTCTACCTAGAGGCCGGGGACTGGGCCAGGCGGCTCTTCCGGGACCTGGCATCTAGAACCGTGAGTGGAACCGTCTGGCAGGCAGGCTCCCCCGGTTGGTGGCTTACCTGGCAGGCAGCTGGGCCAGCTGTTCAAGTTCTTGCTCCATATGCTCCTGCAACTCACTGGGCCTTAGCAGGACCTGGCAGATGGGGCAAATAGGGGCCTGGCTGTCAAACAAAGCTGCTGCCTTTTTCTTACCTGGGGAGGGAAGAAGAAGAGACAGACAGATAAGCTGGGCTAGTCTGTGGACGGAAACCCAGTGTCCCAATCCTCCAGTCCGAGCCTGCTGTCTCCCAGGGCTTCCTGGCCTAGAGGAGGGTGGAGCCCGAGGGTCTCAGAGACCAGGACCATTCACCCTTCTTTGTGGCTCTGGGCCACGAATGACACCTCCTTAGCCGGCTGCCCCTCTGGGAAATCTGTCGGGACACAATCAATGCTCTGTGCAATCAAAGCTGGATCACTTCGTTTCATACAGGTTAGTGAAGGTCTTGGGCCATCACCCAGAATATCCAGCGCCCCCTCTGTCTCTCCTTTCCTCTCTGCTTTCATATTCCCCAAATCTGGAGAAGGAAGAAAAGAGGGAGAAAGAGGATTCATTCCTGCATTCATTCAACAAACATTGTCTGGGGTCTACTCTGAACCAGCCCCGGTGCAGAGCAGTGGGGCCACAGAATATAATCAGATCTAGTCCCTGCCCTTGAGGCCCTCACAGTCGAGGGGGAACGACCAGAAAGGACCCATGTGACTTCTCGGGTAGTGTTCTCTCCTGGTTCCTCACCTTCCCAGGATTCTGCCCATAGCCTCTCCTCTCCCTGTTCTGCATGCTGGATGCTCTTCTTCCTTCTTACGGCCCTAACTCCCATCTGTGCCCTGTAGATTCCAGAATCTGTGTCTCTGCCCCCAGATCCCTCCCTGGTTCTCTCAGCCTCTGTATCCAAGTGCCTAACGGACAGCGATGCCTGGATGTCCCCCAAGAATCTGAAAGTCAACAATCCAAAAACAAGTCCTTCAGCTTCTTCACCCCTTGCAAAACTGCTCCTCTTCAGCAGTGCCCATCTTAGTTAATGACACCAACACCTTAGTCACCCAAGCCGGGAAACTTCGCCTCCACTGGGGCCCCTTCCTTTGCCTTACTGTCCCTCCCACATTCATTTAACCACCAGGTCCTGTCCATTCTGCTTCTTCAATATTCCTGGAATCTATATTCTCCCTGTTTGGGTCTCACTACCTCTTACATGGATAACCTCATTGGCCTCTTGTGAGCCTAACAGATTCTGGGTTTTCCCCTCCCAAATACCCTTCAAATTGTATGGGAATACAAGTGGGTATTGTGCTGGCTTATGCTAGCTTGGGGGGCCAGCTGGGAGCCTGCACTCTGTCCCCACTGTGTCCCAGCTCTGTCACTGTCTCTGTCGCTGATGGTGACCAGAGCACACTATTCTAGGAAGGAGGCTGAAGGTTGCCTAGTGCATGCCTCTTGGGGAGCCTAAACCCTCTCCCTTGTCACTGTTGCCACCCAGTGCTCCTCTGCCCTCTGCTTAAGGCATGGGGTTGAGGAGGCCTATTCATCCAGAAACATCCTTGCCTATCTATGTAAACGTCGACTGTAGAAAGACTTCTTTAGCTTCAGCCAAGATCTTTCTCCCTGCTTCTTCTTCCCACTGTTGCCCAGAGAGGGTCAAAATTAGCTTTCAGAGAGATAAAGGCCATGCCAGTAATGATGGTGGTTGAGCTGGGTTGCCAGATTAAATATAAGATGCTCAGGGCCGCCTGGGTGGCTCAGTCGTTAAGCGTCTGCCTTCGGCTCAGGTCACGATCCCAGGGTCCTGGGATCGAGCCCCGAGTCGGGCTCCCTGCTCTGCGGGAAGCCTGCTTCTCCCTCTCCCACTCTCCCTACTTGTGTTCCCTCTCTTGCTGTGTCTCCCTCTGTCAAATAAATAAATAAAATCTTTTAAAAAAATATAAGATGCTCAATTATATTTGAATTTCAGTCAGCAATGAATACTTTTTCAGTATAAGTATGTCTCAAATATTGCATGGCATATACTTATGCTAAAAGTTACTCATTGTTCTTCCAAAAATCAAATTTACCTGGAGGTCATATATTTTTATTTGCTAACTCTAGCAACCCCATGCCTGAAGCAGCTCCCCGTTCAGCTGAGCACAGGAACACACCTCCCTTTGACACAAGGTTGAGGATGGTCACGGCTCTCCTGGATGTCCACACTGAGTCATCTGAGAGCTCAAAGGAGGGAGTAGTTCATTCTGGGTGTGTGTTTTGAGGAGTGCAAAAAGAGAAGTCTTAACCAACGAAATGAAATTTAAGTTGCACCTTAGAAGTGTTCCAGGCAGAGAACTGGGAGCAAAACAATGAGTTGTGACTTTCTTGTGGGCAGGGACCATTTCTTATTCAACTTGATATTTATAGACAATTGAAAACAGACCTGACATTGACTAGATGTGCAGTAATGAAGCAAAGGAGAGGAAAAGAGGAAGGGAAAGGCTGTAGGAAGAAGAGCAGATCATCCTAGAAGCCAGATGATCTTTGCAGAGCTGGGAGGTCCACTGTGGAGGCTTGGTGTGGGCCAGGGTAAGGTAGGTGTGGCTCTAGTCTGTGTGGCTAGGTCTCTGAGCAGGGGAAGGGGCCCTACTGATCATGTGCCTTGCTGGCTATGCCTCAGGTGCTCAGAGGACAGCTGGAAGGCAGTTCTGAGTAAAAGAAGCAGATGTGGCCTGGTCTGGAAGATGGGAGATGAGGATTCTAGTCTCAGCTCTGCCTCGAACTTCATTCGGCCCGAGAATCTTAGAGGTGAGTGAGACCCTAGAAATTCTGCAGGCCAATACCTTTGTTTTACAGGTGGGGAAACTGAGTCTCTGAACTGGATAGTGATCCCTGTACTCAGCTCATGATCTCAATGCTTCATTTATTTATTCACTCAGCAAACATTTATTAAACAATTATTTTACTTCAGGCATTATTCTAGGAGAAACTGGAGTTCAGAGATAAATAAAACACATTCTTGGCCTGAAGGAGATCACAAAGTAAGAGGAAAGCCAAAGAAGGGTCAGTGGGTCCAGTCAGTGCTGCCCTGGCCAGGGCTGCGGGAGGTGGGAACGGGAGCTCCAGGGTGGAGGCTGGAGGGACCAGAGGGTGGTTGGTAGGGTCCAGGGGGAGGCCGTGCCTGATGGAAGCATGAGGGGTGAATAAGGGAGAATTGATAAGGCTGTTAAAATGGATCATTGAGGCAGGGCCTGGGGCATACCTGGGGGAAATGGTAAGGGAGGAGACCTGACTAAGCAGAGGATCCAGGGCATGGAGCTGAGGTGGAAAAATCAGGGTTTCTGCCCCTTTTAGCCTGGGGCACCAACTCTGGCTCTTAGGGATTCCTAGAGCCCAGAGTCTTCCCTCCAAGGCTGGGACCAGGACTCAGCATTCCCATTTACTTGTTCTCAGTTCATCTGCTTTGCTGCCACAGAGATCTACTTTTCTGAGCTTGGCCTCAGTTTCCCCATCAGGACAATGGGCCCTCTTCCTGGCTTCAGCTTTGGGAATAGCATTGACAGGGATCAGCAGAGGGACCCTGAAGCTCATGCCCTCCATCCCACCCCCATTTTCTCAGGGGTTAGAGTGGCAGGTGTCAGCCTGGCCATGGGCCCCCTGCTTCCCCTCCCCCGCTGTGTTCCCTATAATTTTATATTGAGACCTGTGGTCATGACGTGGGTTTTACTGCACTAACGACATGGCCTGCCCAGGTTTAATGACAAAATCCATACTCTGGCCCTGGGCCTGCTCCTCGTTTGCATAATTCCCAGAATACAGCTCCCTGAAGCTTTTGACCTGGGCCATTACAGTGGCCATAAAACGGGCCATAAAACCGCTGGGAATGGCCAAGAGGAGGGGGCTGTGGTCTTGCGGGGGTGGGAACAAAGTCCTCAACCCCCTACTCTTCCAAGGCCTGAAAGTAGGCATCCTGGCCCTTCTCTTCCACAGTTCCCAGAATCTGAGCGTCCTCAGGCTGGAGAGACCTCTGGAAATCCCTAGTTCAGCGGCCCATCTGATGTAGGAATCCCTGGAATCCCTTCTGCAAGGCCAATGTGCCAGCATCGCAGGTAGGCAGACCGAGCCCTCCAGAGGCAGGCTGTCAGAAAGCATCTTCTCCTTGAGCATCCCTCACTCCTGCCCCTGCCCCCCCCCCCCCCCAAGCTGGCCAGGCCCTTTGCCACAGGTGGGTGTAGGTCATGCGGGCCTAGGTTGAATCTTGTCTCTCTTCAGGAGGCTTAGCTCCATAGGGAGGTCAGGAGGCAGGCTGAGCAGCGTAGTGGGGAGACGTGGGAAGCATAAGGGGCTGGGGACAGGGACTGGGACGGGCTGTCAGTGCTAAAGATGATGAATGGGGGAGGTGAGGTGGGAGGCCCAGTGTTATCGGCGGCGGATGGCGGTGCGGGCGCTCGCCGCTCCTGTTAATCCCCGGGCGCTGCCTCAGCCCTTGCACTGATAACGAGGAAATGGGACTGACAACAATTTTTAGCTGAGAGATTCTTCACCAAAATGCCAGGCGGCCCGAGGTCTGACAGCGCCTGATTGAGTGTGTGAGTGTGTGGGGGGAACGCCGGCGGCCCCCTCCCCTCCCATGCAAAGATGGATCGCTCATTCCGCCTCCCGTCCACATTCATTACGGCGCCTCCCCCCCGCCCCGCCCCGCCCCCACTGCGCCTGCCACCTCCACTTTCCCGCCCGCCGCAGGGAGCCCCCGGAGCCCGAGGGGAGCAGGGAGCAGAGGGGCCCGACCCCGTCCTCAGCCTTCCGTGCACGGCACCTCAAGCTCCAAGAGCCAGAGGCGACGACAGGGTCAAGCTCCCTAGCTGTGTGACCTCCATGAGGTCCCCTTCGCGTTCGGAGCTGCTTAGAATACCTGCCCACCCAAATCGGTGAGGTTCCACCCGGAAGTGACTGGCCGCAGGCTGTGAAGACGGATAGGCACGCCGAGGAGAGCGGAGCGCTCAAGCCAGGTAGCCTTCTCCTCGCCGGGGCCAGGCTCCCACCGGTCGGGCCCTGAGGTCTTGGAACTGGGCCTCAGGCACCTGGGGTCCCAGATCAGCCCTCTGCTGCCCCCCTCTGTTGGGAAGTGCTGACCATTGGGAGCAGGCAACTCCAGGGCCCGCAGAGCTGCTCCTTCTCTGCCATCTTCCATAGTGAAGCCTGGTGCTGAACTGGGAACTGGAGGCTGGGGGCTCATTCACAGGGAAAGCCCTCCCTTCCGAGATCACTAACCCACATCCGACCCTGCAGCGCCCCGCCCAGCGAGTGCTTCTCTGGCTTGGCCTGTTTGGTGGTGTCCTAGTTCTGTTGCCTGTGGGTTCCATTCTTGCCTCTGTTTGTTCAAGCAGCAAGTCCCATCTTCATGATATTTTCTCTGCAGACCACAAAAGGCAGGGCTTGACTGCCCGGTGTCTGATTTAAGAAGGGGGAGGGTTAAAATGAGGGTGAGGGTACCGCTAATGACACATGGCAATGGAAGCTGGGTCTTTGAAGAGGATGTATGTGTGTCCATGTGTGTGTTTGTGTATACACACACGTGTGCCCCACCCTTCCCTTCACCGAACCCCCGGTAGAAGGGCTTCCATTTCCTGGTGACCAGGACACAGAGGAGCCTTCAAGCAGAATTCAACAGAGTTGTCTCTTACCAGCTGTGAGACCTTGGGCAAATCACTTACCACTGCTGAGCTTTAGTTTTTCCTTGTGTGAAGTAGGTATAATAATATCCAGCTCCCAGGACTTTTGTGAGGATTCAGTTAAACTAGGGCTCTGTACAAAGTGATGAATCATTATCATCTCCAGTAGGCTGCTAGCACAGTTTCTTGTTTGTGCCTGTATCTGTCCCCTTCTGACACCAGCCTGGCCTTGCCCTGTATCTGGCCTTCTTCCCTGCTATGGTCAAGATTGTATACGATTCTGTAGGTACCCTGGCCCTGGCCCTTCTGGCCTCCACGGAGGTCCTTCTTCCTATCCATCCATACCCATCTATCTGTTGATTGGTTTGTATGCCAGTATATCCATCTGTCCATCCACCTAACTATTTATCCATTATCTGTGTATTAATAATAGCTATTTATTGATTGTTATTATACGTTAGGCTGTAGGCTTAATGTTACGCATATTTTATCCCATTCATCTTTACAACAGTCCTGTGATGTAGATATTATTATTGTAATCACACTGATGAGGAAAACGGGGTTTGGAACAATGAAGTGACAGAGCTAGAAGGTTCAGAGCAGGATTTAAATTCAGGTCTGTCTGACGCCAAAGCTAGTGCTCTTAACCACTGCATAATACCCAGCTACTTACCTACCTATCCACTCACCTAGGCAATAATTTAAGAGTATTCAACCAATGTCAATTGGATACTGACAACGGGCCTGCTATTGTACGACGCCGTGCAATAATGAATGGGACAGGTACAGTCTCTGCCCTCAAGGAGCTTGGGAACTGACTGCAGACAGGGACGATAACAAATGTCCCCAGAGTGGTTTTAGAGAAAGGGAAGTACTTGGACCTGTGGCAGTATATCAGCTGGCCTGGAAGGTGAAGGGAATGACATTCAAGCAAAGGTGTGAAGGATGAGTGGGAACCAGTCAGGCAATGACTGGACAAGTCGCGTTCTAGGTTCAGAACAGTGTGTTTGAAGGTACAGAAGGGGAGAAGGACCAACTGAAGAACTGAAAAGTGTCCAGTGAGGCTGCAGCAGAGTGAGTGAGGGGCAGAGTGTTGAGATATAATGAGAGAGAGGCCAGATCCTGGAGGACTTTTTAATTACGTTAATGATTTTGGTTTGTTTGTTTGTTTTTTAACGTACAGGAGAGTTTTAAGCAGGAGAGAGACATATCAGACTTGCACTTAAAAAAGATCATTCTAACTGCAGAGAATGGTCTGAGGGGGTGGAGTAGAGAGTGCAGGAAGGTTGCTTAGAAGGTGATCTCACTAACTCAGGTGACACATGATGGTGCCTTGCTGGAGGGCGATGGTGATGATAATGATGGAGGTGGACAGAAGGGGACGAGTTGGACGTGGGGGTTAAAGGACTGACAGGAGCCAAGGGTGACTCCAGGGTTTCTGGCTTGAGCAATAGGAGGAGGAGAAGCAGGCTTGGTGAGGAAGAAAATGAGTTCAATTTTGGATGTAGTGCTTAGTTTGAGGAACTGTTAGGACGTCCATGTGAAAATGCTTTCTAGGCACTCTGTGGGAGCCAGAGCCAGAATGAGAGAGCTGGAGACATTGACACACAGGTAAGAGCTGAAGTTCACCAAAGCATTCTCTGTGCCTGGCACAATGTCTGGCATATGGTAAATAGTCAATAAATATTTACGGAATGAATAAACCAATTACTGAAGTTGAGAGTAGGTGAGATCAGCTAGGGAGCAAGTACACAGTAAGAAGAGGCTGGAACAGACCTTGAATAACTCCAACAGGTGGAGGAAGTTTAAGTCATCAAGGACTAAGAACAGTCAAGAGGAGGACGAAAACAAGTACGATATCATCAAGGCCAAGAAGGAAAGAGTTTCAAGGAGGGGGGTATCATTGATAGGGTCACATGCTGCTGAGAGGTCAAGAACGTAAGGCACTAAAAGTGTCTCCTCCACCCATTGTATCCACAGTACAACCATCTACCCTGACTTCATCCATCCATCACCTTCCAGACCACCTAACTTCTCATCCTGCCCTCTCTTGCTCATCCCCTTTCTCCTCTTCCCTCCAGAAAACCATGATTGGCGCCTCTGCTGAGTGTGGGACAGGAAGAGTTAACATGCTGACAGATGGCATTTTTTACCTTCAGTCAATATGAACAAGGCCCCAAGACTATGATTCCAAACATCTGGATTTCATCAATATGTGATCTGTCATCGTATATTGGCATTCCCCAGTCCCCGCGCCAGAGCAATGCGGCTGGTTTTATTAATACGTCAAATACATTATCCGTGTAATACACTTGTCTGGCTGGGGCCTCCCGCTGGGGCGGGGCGGCGGATTTGAATGTATGATGAATCAGTTTGCATTACATGTTCGTAAGTCATCATTTGTCAGGATTAATAGGCATCCCTGGTCGAGGAGGTGGGGGTGGGGCAGCCAGAGGAGAAATGTGCATTTAGCGATGGCCCATATTTATCTGCCAGTACCCGGGGATGCCCTGAAAACAACCGTGTACCCTCCTGCCCATACCCCAGGGCCGTGGCTGGTGCTCAGGGGGAGGGTGACATTTTTAGCAGTTCCTGAGTCACTTGGAACCAAACAGGGCCTATCCGTCTCTGCTTTGGGCTTGCCAAAGAATATGGCAAAGGCCATTGGCACAAGCCGGCTAACTCTTACTGTCGCTCGAAAGGACTCAGAATTTCTTCTTCCAGGGAGCCTTCCCTGACTCCCCCAGACTGTACTAGGTGCCTTCTCTGTGTTCCCACAGAGACTGTACTAGGTGCCTTCTCTTGTGCCACCTCTAGTGACCCAGTGTTACAATTGCCTCCTCTGTGTCTGTCACCCTCTTTAGACTGGAAATTTCTTGAGGGCAAGGATTAACTTGTTTACCGCTACAGCTCCAGCATCTAGCAGAGGTCATAGCCCCAAGTAAGAGAATAGTAATAGTAATAAGAGAAATCAATAAATATTCTTTGAATGAATGGATGAATACATGATGGTAGACCTTGCTGAACTCCCCAAAGGATGCAGACGTTAGCTGGGAGACATAGTGGGAGTTTTCTCTGACCTCTTGCCTCTGCCCTGACCCTTATTTAGGGTCTAGTCTGGTCATCTATCCTACTATAAGTGCCTCTTTGTCGTTTGCTCTTCTTTCCGTGAGACGGTGCAGAGTCCCTCACACAGTGCCTTACGTGTGGCATTTATACCCAGATATAATAATACATGGGGTGACACACTTATGCCTGCATGCCATCTTCCCTTCTCCCACCTCTGCCTGCAAAATCTCAGATTGGCATTGCCCACTCCACATGGCTTGCTACCAGCTCCGGGTCCTTGCGAAACCAGAGCTGGCTGGTTCCCTGACCCCTATGGGGATGGATGCTATTTCCTGTCTCAAGCAGTAGAGGGGGCCTGGATTGAGCCAGGCATGTCTCCTGGGTGGCCAATGGCAAACACAGGCAGGACAGCCAGGTGGAGGTCAGCCTGTGGACTGGTTTAGGCTTAGACTTGGGCTCGAACTGGAGCCAAGGGCTCTGGGCCAACGCATGATCAAGCTCACTGAGTCTGGGGCCTGGAGCCCCAACTGTTGGCCCCATCAGCCTTTGCTCTACCGAGTGCACCAGCCAACCTGTTTAGAGACTGGAGGGGCTTCAGGGGTCCCAGCTCTTTCATACCCCCGACCTTGGCTGTCCCAAACACAACTGTAGCCTCTCACCTCTTCTGGCGCTACAATTCAGCTCCCCTCCCCCCTTAGCTAATAACTTCCAGACAGCGCCCCCGTCCCAGGCTGGGCTGGGCCGGGCCATGATGGGTGGGGCAGATGGAGCCTCTCTGGGGGGCTCCCTGGGATTAGCTGTGACTGACTAGAAAAGCGCCCAATTCAGGAAAATCTCCATATGTGGACACGTACAACCTATCCTCTCAAGTGTCTGGACACACACGTGCACGTGGGGGGCACTGGCACACACAGGGAGGTGCTCACACAAGTGTGGGTCTTTTTTCACATCTAGATAAACACACCGGGGAAGCCCAGAGCACCTCTGCCTAAATGCGAGTGTAGACGGAGTGTACCTGTATGCTCTGCCCCAGTGCCTTCCTGGAGCCAAAATGCTATAGGACTGTACTGTTTAAAGTAAAGCAAATCCAAGTGTGCTTTACCCCCCGCTGGCTCTGACTATGGGCTTATAAAAATGAAGTGGGAACCTCTGCAGCTGTGGGCAATAAATCCTGAACCGCCGAGGAGGGCATGTTACCTGCTTTCTGGGCTGATGCGTGGGACTCGGGGCACTGATGGCAAGTGCCTGCTGGGGCTGGGTGGGCAGCGGGCCAGCTCCTCGGCCTCAGGCGCTGCCTGCTAGCCCAGCCCAGGCCAGCCGTCTCCCCCAGACCTGCGGGGTCAGGAGCCCCGGACCCCAGGCGCTGGGCGAGGACCCAGAGAGCAGCAGAAAGAAGTAGAGGAGGCAGGGGCTGGGGTGGGGAGAGTGAGCAAGACAGGCACGTGCTGCTAAGGCTGAGGGGAGCCCTCGCATCTGGAGATCAATTAGCATCAATTACTGACTTCATTTAATTGTCGTCCAAGATGAATTTGTCATTTTTAGCTGGGAATTAATGGGAGACCTTCACCTCTCCCTGGCAGCAGCCGCAGAGCCAACAGCGGTCACCTCAGTCTCCTAGGAGCCCTGAATCCTGCTCGGGGAGGGGGGGAGGCGGGCCAGGCTGGGGCAGGCAGCGGGTGGGGCTTCTGGTCCCTGGGCAAGCTCTGGCCTGCCCCAGGCCCTGCCGGCCTGGCCCACTAGCCCAAGGCCAAGGCGGGAGCTGCGGGGTCCCGCAGAGCAGTCCTTTGCAGCCTCTGGCTTCAGCCAGAAATTAATTTGCTGGGCTGAGCATGTTTACCTTTTCCCAGCAAAGGCGAGACAGTAAACAGCGGACCGGCGGCTGAAATTGAATTGATAACTGCATCGACGTGCCAGATAACGCCTAAAATAATACGCCGATAAGGAAATTCGATTTGATTTGCTGCTACGCGTCAGATTGGCCCCATCTGTAGCTGCCTGTAATCATTTTCAATTGCGTTGGGAAACCTTATTTGTCCTTAAATATTTCTGTCATTTTTCATTGCTGGTGACAGATCCTTGGGCAGGTGGCAGGGGTGTGCTGGTTCTGTGGGCGCGGGGCAGCGGCCCGAGGAGGAGGGTGGTGAGGACTCTCAGGAAGGGAGGCAGGGAGCAGGCAGCCGGGCGGTGACAGCTGTTCCTCCAATCAATCACGCTGTCGACAGGGAGGGACGACTGGCTGGCAGAAATTGAGTTTGCCTCACAGGGGACGATTGAGCAAATTAATAGCCCATTAGCCAAGCAGTGACCTGAGAAATGAAGGTGCAGGGGTTCCTGCTCACTCAGGCCGGCTGGGGTGGGGCAGGGCAGCGGGAGGGTCTGCGGAGGAGGTGGGGGAGCACGGAGAACAGGCGCGTGCGAAGTGCGGTGGGGAGCGGGTGGTGCAGGAGGAGAGAGGTCAAGTTGGGGGAGGTGGGCTGGCGAGGCGGACACTCCTAGGAGAGATGCGGGGGAAGGTGGGGGCGGACGGGGCTCCACGTATGGCTCTTTACCATCTTCCCATCATGCCCTCCGGGACTGAGTTCCGTGCCCGTGAATTCGCCTTCCTCGATCTCTGGATACTTCCTTTACTTCCTCTCGTCACTTTCCCGGAAAGCGGCACATGCCCCGGAGACACCACTCCCTGGAGTCCTCTTTGGTGCAGGCTGTTTATTTGCCCAACTCCGGGTTCCTCAGGCCGGGAGAGGGGCGGGGAGGTCAGTGTCTTCCTTGTGCTCACTGCCCCTTCCAGCCCACCGTTCCTCCACCCTATGGGCTCTGAGGTCAAGTACTCCCCTGCATCCCTCATCACTGGTGTCCTCCATTCTCCATAGTCCTCCAGGACTTTGACTCTCACTTGTCTACCCCAAGCCCCATCACTGACCTCCTCAGGGGTCGTTCTTTTTCCCCCGGACTCACTTCCTCCTGGAGGACCTGGTCAACAGCCTGAATTGCTCTGTGATAGAACTTCCTCTCCCCCCAACCCTCCTACAGCCTTGCACCCATCATACTTGCCTCTCCCTCTATCCTCCCATCTCTGGACACACCACTGACTCATGGAATCTAGCCCGAGTCCTAGGGCACATCACTGTAACACCCTTTTGCTTCCTCTGCCTCCTCCACGATCCCTCTATTCTCCTTTTTGTCTCAGACACGTAGGCGGCTAAACGCAGCTGGGGAAAATCACAAAACCACGCAGATATGTGCCAATAAAAATTCACTGTTTCCAATCTCAGCACTACTAAGCAATCCCTTAACATGCCCTTGGTCAGCTCTGTCTCCCTTTTCCCACAGAGACAATCCAATAATATTTTACTATCTGGAGTTCCCCGCCCCATCTTCTGTCCCCCTCTCTCTTACTAGGTGGCCTTGCTTCCCACTTTGCTCAGAAATCTGAAGTCCTTAGGTATGAATTCCCTCAACTTCCAGATCCACACTCGCCTCCTTTCTTCTTCCAGTTTCAGTGGAAGAGGTATTCATCCTCCTGTTCTAGCTATAATCCCTTCTCCTGGGTTTAGAATCCCATTCCTGCCTATGTTCGCGGGGAAAGCTGTTGTGGGCCCCCTCTCTCCTGTGCCTCCCTCCATCAGCATCTACATGCTTGGAGTCCCCCCCTCCCTGCAACAATATCAACAACTCATCTCTCCCTTCTGGATGGCACCTTGTAGCTAACGCCCTCCCCTTCTCCTTCCCGGTTCACCTAAGATGCTCCAAAGAGTCTTGCTTGCTGTCCATCCTCCTTTGTCTCCTGGCACTTCGTACGTCACTGGGGTCTGCATTCCCACCACCCCACTCTCGATCAGGCTGCTCTCAATCAGATCCTCGATGGTCATCCTTCGCCAGATAGGATGGATACTCCAGCGATATTCATTTATTTGTTAATTCAGTAAATAGTTACTGAGGGTCTTCCATGTGCTAGGCACTGCACCAAGGTCTAAGGATACAATAAAATCTATGTCCTTTTGGAGCTTACAAAGTAGGAGGAAACAGATACAATAAAATTATACAAACAACTGTAAAACTGCAGTCGTGCCAAAGAGAGGTGAACAGTGCTATGGGAACCTGTAAAGGCAGATTTGCCCTGCTCAGAGGAATCCAGAAAGGCCTCCCTGAGGACGAGACACAAGCTGAGAGGTGATGGGTATGTACGAGCTGAATAGATGAGGAAGAAGAAGGGATAATGTCGATCAAATACTTCCTCTGTGCCAAGCACTTTACTATTCCATCACCGAGGAAACGGGCATGGAGAAGCTCTGTAACTTGCCCATGGTTACCCTGTAAGCCGTGCTGCTGGACTCTCAACCCTCGAGCCCATGCTCCTGACCCTTCCCCTCTGCTCCCTCGGAAGCCAGCTATTACCCTGTCTTCATCCCCTCCTCTCTCTGCACGCCGTCCTCCTCAATCCCCACCTCTAGTCCTGTCCCACGCCTGTCACTGTGCACCAGATCCTCTACTTGGATGTTCCGCAGGCTCCTCCAACTCATTGTGCCTGGAATGGGACTTGTCTTTCTCTAGACCCGCCCTCCTCCTGCTTTTTCTATTTCCATGTGTGGCACCCCCCTCCGCAGACTTCCCTGCGTTGCAGTCTGGACTCTGACTCTTTACTCTGGCCCCTACATCCGGTAAGTTTACGTCTGAGCTGTCTTTACCCCTAAGGACCCCCAGCGCTGTCTTTTCTCCGTTGCTTTAGTTCAGGTATCATCTCCACTCTTTCCTGTCAAGACCCCTAATGCCTCTCTGTCCCCTCTAATCCATTTCTATCTCTACAGCCAGCAGGATCTTCCTAAAACACGAGTCAGATCCTATCGTTCAGCCACTTAAGACCCTTCCTGGGCTCCCAAAGCCCACAGCATAAATTCCTAGCTCCTTATCATGCAAGCCCCTCTCCAGCCTCGTATCCCCTCCGGCAGGGCTGTGTGCTAAGGCTGGGCGAGGCCCAGCTCTTCGCATCTTGTCCTCACTGCTCATGACATCTACCTCCCCATGGGCAACCTATAACTCCTATTTGTTCTTTAAGACCACACCCAGACGATACTTCTCTTTGAAGCCTTCCTTGATATCACTCTCTCTCTCATGCTATTTCTTGTATGCCTTTACCTCGATTATTGCACACATCCTACATATAATATTTCAATGATTTGTTTTTCCATCTGTCTCCCCTGGTAGACTGAGCTCCTTGAGGGCAGGGAGGTTTTCTGATTCACCTGGTACACTCAGGGCCCGACACAGTCTGGCACAGAGGGGGTGGTAGTGGCTGCTGAATGATTCAGCGGCCAAGTCAGTGGGAGGAGAACTTGAAGGGACTGCAGGAGAATGTCTGAAAAGACAGTGAAAGATGGAGTGGGTGGGCGGTGGAGGTGTGGGGGTGAGAGGGGGAGGAAGAGGGGAAGGCAGGCAAATGAGGTCATGCTGTCAATTTCTTTTGTTTAAATAAAGCCTGGTTTCATGGTCAGTGACAGGGAGAAGCCCTTGAAAGACAGAAGCTCCAGCTGTCCTAGAAAAATACCAGTGTCCCCAGAGCTGGTGGGAAGAAGGTGGGCAGTGGCCATGTGAAGACAGATGGACAGTAAAATCCCATGCCTAGAAACACTGACAGACATACCCACCAGGACGGACAGATACCCACGTGCTCAGGGAGGGTCTCCAGTAGCCTTTCCCATCGCAGAGCCCTCTGCGGGCCTCTATGCTAGTCCACCACCCCACCCGGAACCCCTGGGCTGCTCTCTCTCTCAGCAATTTCCCTACCCAAGAAAGCTCTAAGGGTTTCAATTACTGGCGCATGGGATTTAGTGCCCTGGGCTTCTCTGACTGGAGGAGATTTATTTGAAGGTTTAGTGTCGTGGAGAATTCACGTCTTCACTCCCAGGAGCCCAGCTTCCGTCCTAAGCCCCTAAATCAGGAACCAAGATGGGCTATTGTCACTTACCGCATTAGCCTCGTTAGCGGACCAGGAGGGGTGATTAATAGCAATGCACACACAGCCATCCTGCTCACTGGCCGCTCTGTCGCTGCGTGTGACCCAGGGAGGGGGTGGGGAGTGGCTGAGCTGGCTCTAGGATACCTAAGGGGTCTGCATGAGAGCCCCCACCCCACTGCCAGGCAGGGAAGTCCCTGTGGCTCTTCCAGGTCTGGGGACAGTTCAGAGATGAGTAAGCCGGGCCCGAGACCGCCCCGCTCCAGGCCTCTGGGCCCTGACTCCTGGAGGGGCGACCACGCGGAGTGCACGACGGGGGCCGGTTCTAGGATAAGGCCCAAAGTGTACAGCTGTGTGTGTGTGTGAGAGATGTGTGCACGGTGTGGGCTGGAGTTGGACGGAGAGAGCGGGAGCGTGTGTGTGTAGGAGGTAGAGAGCAGTGGGTACGCTTATTTCATTTCCCAAACTCTCTCTGAGAGCTTACTATGGGCCAAGTGATATTCTAAGAGCTGGAAATACAGCACTGAAGAGGACAGACAGGGCCCCGAGAAAGAGGAGGGGTGTGTGTGAGAGAAAGGAAGAAGTGTGTGAGAGAGAAATGAAAGCAAGTGGTTGGGGGAGAGGGAGGTGTGAACACATGAGCGGAGAGGGAGAGGTTCATAGGAAAGGCAGGGGGAGGTCCGAGTGCGGGAGCAGGGAGGGGGAGAAGGGCAGGTGTAGGGGAGTGGCTGGGAGACATTTGTGTGACAGGGTGGGTGTGTAGACAGGATTGGGATTGAGAGGACACACTGTGTGGTGGAGAGGGGTACGGAGTAGGGCACGCAGTGAGGGCAGGAGAGGGGAGAGGGTGGGTGTCTGATGGAGATCTCTGTGTGTGAGGGAGAAGGGCCTGCGTGTGTGCGAGTGTGGAGCCGGACAGGGTGTGTTAGGTGCTAGGGAGAGGAGTGTGTGAGAGGGAGCGTGTATAAGGAGAGATGATGGGAGAGAGAAGGGTGGGTATTTTCTCTTTTTTTGCTTTGTCTCTGCAGTTTCTCGCATCTTCCCCCGCCCACAGAGTTCCTGGAGTCAGGCTAACCTGGGTTTGAATTTCCGTTTTGGGTACTTCATTCACTTATTTATCCGTTCGTTCACCTGACCGTTACTGAGCATTTACTGGCTTTTCCTTTCAGTGCCTCATTTTTCTTACCCGGAAAGCGGAGACTAACAGGGCGATTATGATAACTCAGTGAAGTAATTTATTAAAATGTCTTGTGAGCACACAGAATTAGGAGCTAGGTGCACCATGGCCCAGCACCTGGCGCGTGGGTCAAGAAATGGTAGCTCTAGAGCGAGGGCTCCCTGCCAATCCTGTCTCCCTTTCTCTCTCATTTTTCTCTCTCTCTCACCTCGCATGCTCACAGTCACAGCTGAGCCATAGTATTAATTATTAGAGCCAATTGACTGTTTAGACTCTGATGTTTTAACTAATCACCACTAATGGCAGACACTGGTGGGCAATCACAATCATTTAGTTCCCAGGCAAACCCCTTCTCATAGTTGAGAGCAGACCGGGGCGGGGCTGGGGGGGGCTGAGTGTTCGACAAGAACTGGGACTGGGGAGGACGGGAGGGAGGGGATCACTGCTGCCTCCAGGAGGCTCCCCTCTCCTCCCTGGTGGCTCTGGGCCAGCAGCCTAGGGCCCAGGGGCCCTCTGGAGCAGTCAGGTCCCCTGGGGTAGGTCAGCTGAGCCCTGCCTTGAAGTGGGTTGCCTTCCTTCCCCATCCTCTTACTTCTCTGCCCTTTGGCCTTAGTCTTCTCTTTTGACTTAGGATTCTGTCACGGGAATCCAGTCTCCAGCAACCACCATCCTGGACCAGAAATATCCTAGCTGCTCCCCTTCCCCGAGTTGCTTTTCAATTGTAGTTCCTCAAAGTCCGCTTCCTGGAAGAGTCGTTCAGACATAGGTTCAAATCCCACGTCCTCGAGGGGCATCAGCTGTCCGCTGGTCGGGACAGGAAGCTGCACCCTGTCCGTTTTGGCTGAGCGCTGCCGTGAAGAGAGCAAACGCAAGCTCTGTGCTGCCGAGAGTGGAGAGCACACCAGGGGTAGGGGTGTGTCCTGAGCTCTGGGCACCTGAGAGGCCACCTGCTTGCTTCACACTGAGGCCTCAAGCCCCAGCCTGCATGAAGCCCTGCCCTGCTCTGAGGCCCTGGTCCGTCCTGCACCTGCTCCAGCCTAGCTGGGGAAGCCAGAGCCCCAGAACTCAGGAATGCCAGCTTCAGGGTGGAGGCCAGGCAGGGCGGGCCATAGGGTCCAGATGTCCCGGAGGGGCTGGCCTAGGTGCCCGTGGCCAGTAGGTGTCGCTGTGGCTCCAGCAGTGGGAGGGGGGCATCAGGCAGGGGGCCCTGGAGGAGGCCCAGGGGCTGGATGCCCTTTGGCCTTTCTGCCAGGAAAGCTTCTCCAGTGCTTCTCAAACCTTAAGTGTACAGAACTCTTAGAAGTTCATGTTAAAATGTAGATTCAGATTTGGTAGCTCTGAGGTGGGTCCCAAAGATTTTGCATTTCTGCGGCGTTCCTAGGTGCAGCTGACGCAGCTGTCCTGTGGACCACCCTTTGAAGAGCAAGGTTCTAGCCTAGACGGCTCCCTAGCTGGGGGTACTGACTGTGCTCCGTTCCAGAGCCAACCCGCACCCTCACTCCTATTTCCTCAATAAAGCTCCGAGACCAGAGGCCAGGGTAGCTACTGGGGATCCCCTCTTTATGGAGACCAGCATGAAGCAGGCAGTTTATAGGGAAGTTCTGAAGCAAAACCTAACTCCAGCCCTCTGAGTCCTACCACCTAGCTCAACTCCTAAATTTATTTATATATTTTAAAAAAGATTTTATTTATTTATTTGACAGAGAGAGACAGAGCGCGAGAGAGCCCAAGCAGGGGGAGCTGCAGGCAGAGGGAGAGGGAGAAGCAGTTCTCCGCTGAGCAAGGAGCCTGATATGGGGGTCATTCCTGGGACCCTGGGATCATGACCTGAGATGAAGGCAGATGCTTAACCAACTGAGCCACCCAGGTGCCCCTCAACTCTTAAATTTAAATCTAAACCTGGGGGTGCCTGGGTGGCTCAGTCGTTGAGCGTCTGCCTTCGGCTCAGGTCATGATCCCAGCATCCTGGGATCGAGCCCCGCATCAGGCTCCCTGCTCTGCGGGAGGCCTGCTTCTCCTCTTCTACTCCCCCTGCTTGTGTTCCCTCTCTTGCTGTGTCTTTCTCTGTCAAATAAATAAAATCTTAAAAAAAAAAAATCTAAACCTGAATCTAATCCCAATTCCCCAAAATAACCCCAGTTCCCATTGTCAGAGCTATTTAATACCAACCTCAGCCCAACTCTTGTGCCCTCCTAAATCCAACAATTGTACTATCCATTGCTTCAGTCCTATCCCAACACTGAATGTCCCCTTAGCCTCTCTGATAATCTTCCTGGTCCTCTGCCATACTTTCTTTTCAATATCAGTTTGAGCCAGGAAAGTGGGGCAATAGGATCTGAGAATATTTACCTCATCAAGCTGGTTCAGGCCTTCCTTAGCAGCAGAACTCAGGCATTTGCCCCAAGCAGAGGGGAAAAAGCAATTTGGCAGTCTAGTCGAGAATAGGTATTCCCACACATTTTCTGGAAGGTCCCTTTCTGCTGGGGAAAGGGGCAAGTCTTGTCCTTATTCTATGTTCTCCTCTGTCCTAAAGGCTCCATTTTTGGAGATGTGGGGAAGGCAGGGAGGAAGTATATCCATTAGCCCAGCCCTGATTGCCAGTGAAAAAGGAGGATGTGTGTGTGTGTGTGTTGGGGGGTGAAGCAAGCAAAGATCCCTCTAGGGCTTTTTTTTTTTCTAAATCAAGGTTTTTCTGAGGAGCTCTCCTCTTTTCCCAGCTATGTCTACGATCTGGCCCTCCTGGGCACGACAGAAGCTGATTCTTACAGGTCTGACATTTTGTGATTTTAAAGAAGGAATGCAATTTTAAATAGGAGTAATTTGGTTTTGCCCTGGTGGGCTACCCACTGTGACCCACTCCCCAAGCCTGGCGTGTGGGAGATGGGTCAACTCAGAGAAGAGCCACCTCTCACACTGGAAGGCACTGAGTAATAAAACATATTGCCATCTTTGTCAAACACTTCTGCCTTTAAAAAGCGCTTCCCTTCTCCATTTATAAATAGCTCTGTTTAGGAAAACTGCTTTTGAATTTCTAGAGCACCTCCACATTTACAAAACAACTGTTGTTTTACAAATTACTTCTCATCAACCGTTTAAACGGAAAGATCCTTTTGAATACCTTAGAAAAATTACTTAACTTCCCTGTGCCTCAATTTTCTCATCTGTGAAATGGAAAGAATAGAAGTAGCTGCTTCACAGAGTTATGCGTAAAGTCATTCGAATAGTGCCTGGTGCATATAAGCCCTTTATGTCAAGTGTTTGCTATTATTATTGCTGCTGTTGTTACTACCAATATCCTGGGATATTTAGCATCCGAGATAGGGGAAGTCTCTTTAGATCGGGACAGGTAAAAGTACTAGTCCAAAATCTGTTGACAGTAAGCTTAAAAATGAAACTCTTGGGGTGTCTGGCTGGCTCAGTGGGTAGAACGTGTGACTCTTGATCTCAGGGTTGTGAGTTCAAGCCCCATGTTGGACACGGAGCCTACTTCAAAAAAAAAAAAAAAAAAGAAAAAGAACTACAAAAATGAAGCCTTTGGCTTCTATCGTCCAGGGCTGTGTTCTGTCTACCACACTAAAAACATCTGGCCAAAGTAATCCGTAGCAGGAAGTGAAGACTGGGGAGGAGGGTGGGTCCAAGAGTCCCCTGCCCTCTGCTGGGTCTGGGGCATGGGAGGGAACAGAGGGGGCGGTCTTGCTCCCCCTTGTTGAGTTGTGGGAACTGATGGGGGGGTGGGTCTGAGTGGGGGCAGGAGACTGGGTCGGCTCCGCTCCTGGTTCTGTTCCGTGGCTGCCGGCTGGGCTTCCACGACCCAGAAGGACAGCTGAGTAATGACACTTACCATGGTAGCTCTGGACCCAATCCCCCCACTAGAAACATCTTCCTCTCCCCTCAAGCTTGTGTCTTTTTCATTTCCACATTGGCATGCTCCTCCACCCACACTCCCTGCGTTCTGTCTCGGCGGCTCAGTCATAGGCAGACTCCCAGGGCCAGGGTTGGGCTAAAGGTAGGGACTAGGAGTAAGGAGCCTGGGAGGGTGAACATGAGTTTTGGAGTTGGAGAGATCTGGTCTGGAAACCTACCTTACTTAGCATTACTAGCCATGTATCCTTTGGGCAAGTCTCTTACTCTATGTGAGTCTTCGTTTCCTCATACCTAGAGACCGAGGATAATAGTGCTAGCCTCCCAGGTTGCTCTAACAAATGAATCAGTGTGCACAGCATGAAGCACAAAGACTTGCACAGAGTAGGTGTCAGCATGCCTTCCTGCCCGGATGGGAAATAGGGGTGGCAGGGGCTGCTAGAGGTCTGGGAGTGTGGGGGGACCAGGCTGACAGCCAGGGAGCCTTAGGGAGGCTTTGCCCATAGGCTCTAGAGTTCCTCCATCCACACAGGCCTAGCCCTCCCCCAGAGTGGTCAGTGGTCATCAGGACAACACAGGCCTGTGTCATGAGGAAGGCAGCTGTGTGGGGGGTTGGGCAGGAGGTTATGTGCAAAGAAGGCCTGATGCGGGGGCAGCTGGGTGGCCTGGCCAGGCACAGCCTGTTACCGGCTGCACCCTGGGGCTCTAAGCCCTGCCGCCACCAGCACCCCCTAGCTGAAGGCACCAGCCCTGGGCTCCCGTGTCCTAGTTCGAAGTTCTAATTGCGCAGTGGGGCTGAGGAAAGGAATCCAGTGAAGTCCCCCACAGCTCAGGCTGGGTCTGCTCAAGGGAGAGCCTGCCCTCTGCTCTCTCTCCCCCTCTGGCCACTGGTCAGTCTGTCCCTTTCTCTCTCTTTCTTTTCAGTTTTATCATGAACTGTTCGAACTTAGTCCCTCAAAGTTTGGGGGCCAGTGCTTGGGAAAGAAAAGCAGCCGGGGCTCCAGGGCTGGGCACAGAAGATCCCACTGCAAGGCTGAAGGGGGCAGGACTGAGGAGGAGAATGGGGTTGGGGCTCAGGGGAGGAGAGGTCTTCCTGGAGGAGGGAGTGATGGAGTCTGGAGTGTAGAGTAGATGGCAAGAGAAGGAAGGGTAGAACAATAACCAAGGTAAAGGCGGGGAGATGGCCCAGCAGGGCTTGAGAGCGTGGCTGGAATAGAGGAGGATGGGGGTTCATGGTGTCGGGGTGATACTGCCTGGTGGGGGCTCCCCTGGGCCTTCGTTCTGTAGGCATTAGGAGCTAAGGATGTGTTGTGAGCCAGGGAATCACACGGCCTTGGCATTTCAGCGCTGGGAAGACTTATAGACCATGCTGTTGAACCCCCCCTCAATTTTTAGACAGGGCATTGAGGCTTGCAACTAGAATAGTCTTTTGCAGAAGGACATGTCTTGGCCATGTCTAGAACTCTCACAGCCTAGGCACTGGCCCAGCATGAAGCGGTTCGATCCTTGCACACGGTGGAGGTGGCTGGGATTATTGCCCTCATTTTACTGATGTGGGAGTGAGAGGAGTCAGGTGAGATGCCTGACGCCCCCCAGCAGCTCATAATGGAGCTGGGCCTTGCAAGGTTGGGTTCCTAGCAAGACCTGCAAGGGCGTTCACGTGTAGACCACTGTTTACTGGCCAGCCTCGTCTCTTCCCCACTTCTCGCCGTGTACACCATGGTTCTGGCCACACCGAATTCTTTCAGTTTCTCAAGTGGGCTGTTTCTCTCACCTGTGGGCCTTTATATACGTTGTTCCCTCTGCCTGGACGGCAGACCTTTCAGCTCTTGGCCTCACGGTGAACTCTTCCAGGAAACGGTACTATTTGAATCTTTAGACTCAACCGTATGTCCCCATAGCCTCCAAGCCTTACTTGTCACATTGTAATTACACTTTTCTTGTCTGGTTTCTCAACAGGGCCTGGCACAGGGAGTGACGTCAAATGCGCTCAGGCCCACCCCAGCCTTCCTAGCTGTGCATCAATCAGCAGCATTGCTCCCCGCAACGGGAAGGGGGTGCGCAGGGACTCAATGAACACAGGGGATGCTGAGGATGGTCCTGGGACTGCCAGGAGCAAACGGTCAGGAGGGAACATTGGAGAAAGCAGAGACTCACTTGAATTTAAGTTCAGGGCAGGACCTGGCTTAAAGCAGGCCCTGGTGAGACTTCAAGGAGAAAGGGGGTTCCTAAAGGCTGGAAAGGTGCCTTTGTTGAAGGATGGGGAATACCGCACGGAGAGCAGAGGACTGTAAGCCTGGGGGTGGGGGGAGGAGTGGGAGCGAACACGGACACAGGAAGGAATTCGGCCCCCTCTCTCGACTCTCTCTGCCTGGCAGGGCCTGGGCTGCCCTCCCCACCAAAGGGCATCATATGGGTGATTGCCCGGGAAGCTGGTCCTTCTAACATACCGAGTGGCTGAACCGGGACCCCATAAACCACACCCGTGAATCCTGGCACCAGGTGCCTCCCCAGCTCAGGGCTTACCACAGAAAACGCATTCTCTGAGGACCATACCATGGGCCGGCACCCCATGGTCCCAGAGCCACACAGGTCAGCCCCGGGTGTCCTGTCCATTGCTCCCAATGCCTCCGGCCTCATATCTGGCTTTGCCTTGGGCCGGTGACTGTCCCTCATTTCTCCTACAGCACTTTACATCTTAACTTGGGCCAGGGTCCGTAGCCTGCGCACCTGTTCATGCAGCCTCAACTTAAGCCAGACGATTGTGCGCACCCCTTTTGCCCGCACTGTACCTCCTCCAGGCTGGAGCTCCCTGAAATTCAGGGGTGTTGTTTTAGAATCATCTCGTTCTTGGGCGCCCGGGTGGCTCAGTCGGTTAAGCATCCAGACTCTTGATTTCTACTCAGGTCATGGTCTCTGAGTCGTGAGATCTAGCCCTGTGTTGGGCTCCGCACTCAGCGGGGAGCCTGCTTCAGGATCCTTTATCTCCCTCTGCCCCTCTCCCTGCTCTCTCTCTTTCTCTCTAAAATGAATAAACCAATCAATCTTAAAACAAAAAAAAACCAGAATCATCTTGTTCTTTGCAGTTCCCAGCCTGGGTGTTGTTTATAAATATATGTTAAATTTAACTATTGGGAGAGACAGAAGTATAAGACACAGGGATGAGGGCTTTGCCTCCCGTAAGCCTGTTTTGTTACATGTAAAACAGAGACAGTGATCCCCATCACCTGGGATACTTGGGAAGCATCGGTGAGATTAAGATTGACACGAGTACACCTTTAAGGGATGGATATTCTTGTTATCTTTATTTCACAGATAAGCACACTGGGGCTCAGAGAAGCTTAGGGACTTGCCCGAGGTCACACAGCAGGGAAGTGGAGGGGCTGGGATTCAAATGAATTCTTTCCCCCTCTCTGCTACACTTCAGCTTGGGTGGGTGGGGGGGGTTGTGAAGTTTGGCTACAGGTAGGGGTATGTAAGTCAAGTAGGGGAGTCAGGTAAGGTTCTTACCTGACCAGTGGGGTATGGAGTTCAACCTGAGGCACACAGCCTGGCAGGGTGAATCAGAAAGGAGAAATAGTGGGGAGAGTCATGCCTGCAGGCAGGGAGCCGATGAATTCTGGGAGAGGAGGCAGGCTGAAGGCACAGGAAAGGCAGCGGGTGGGCTGGGTAGAAGGGCATGATGGTAAGGGTGGCTTGAGATCACAGCATCTGAAGGTATGAGAGCCCCCCGAGATGAATGGCAGAGACGAGTCCACCCAGCCCGGATACTCTTCATGCCTTGGTTCTGCAAGCAGGGGTGGGGACTGGCCACCTGCCATCCTCCTTGCACCTGGGCTGGGGCCCAGCCCATGGGCAGCCCTGGACTCCAACTACCTCTGCCCCCTGGCCCAGCAGCAGGCCCAGCTGGCTCACCTTCTCAATCAATACTGTGCTCTTAATGGGCCCAGCCACCAGCACCAACCAGGGGCATTAAATGTTAATTATATCTATTTGGATTTGAAAAATTTTATTACTCAAGTTAATTATGGCTGGAGTCATAAAAAGGTTTCAGAGTGAAAAGGCTGCCTTATTGGGGCCACTTTCCGCAAGACAGATTGGAAAGGAAAAGAAGAAATAAAAGCATCTGGCTCAAAGGGCTGGGCGCTCCCCATCCACTAGGCTGAGAGCCGGGGGGCTCAGGACCCGCATCCTCCAAAGCCTGAAGTAGAGCTCACGCACCAGCAGTGCTGGTGCCCAGAAGACAGGAGAGGCCTATCCTGGGAAGGCAGGGCCTCGGCTCGCAGCCCTGGTGTGAGTGGTGCTGTCAGTAGAGAAGGGCCCCTTGCCCGTGGAGGTCCAGGGAAACTGCTGAGAACATCTGGGCTCCCAGAGATCTGGGATTGAAGGATATGCCCAGGGCTCCTCTCCAAGTGGTCTTAATACTGGGAACTCCTCCAGCCCATCTCCCCACCCTGGCCTGGCCCCACCCAGCCCAGTCTGATTGCTTCCTGCCGGCCTCACTTATGATTCATGGGCCTGACCTTCGGCTGTAAAGTGTTCACTGTAGCTGGCATAGAGGCAGGATTTACAGCTCTGGGGTCAGCTGTAGGCAGGGACACACACAATAGCTGACTCACAGGGTGCCCCATTTCCAGCCCACGCATAACTCTCTTTTGCACACGCAGGTACACATGCACACATCTTGACAGAGACACAAATGCACCTTCGTGCCCAGGAGCTATCCTACTCATGCATGCAGTAATGGGCATTCCATTTGTGGAGCAAGGATGGTGTATTAGGTGCTTTACAGGCATTTGTCTAGTCCTTAACACCAATCCTGTAAGGTTGAAGCAGAGTTACTCATTTTATAGAAGAGGACGCAAACTAAGTCTCAGGCAGGTTAAGCTATTTGAGCACGTGTGCCCTCGAAGGGAATCAGCTCTACAGAGAGCCGCGATGCCCATGCTGTTGGCCAGGGAAACAGTAAATCCATCAGAGAACTGGCACTACAGCAGCCTGGGGGCGCGGGGAGTAAGACAGGCCATCCCATCCCTCTTCCCTCTTCCCTCTTCCCCATCAGAAGAACTAGAGGCTGGTTCAGAGTAGGAGGGAATGTTCTAGAAGCAGACCTGCCCCGTGGCCCCCTGCAAAGTGATAGAAGGGAGACTAAAAACCAGGAGAGGAAGGCCTTAACCAGATATGAGACTGGAATTGAAGAGTGCACAAACTTTTAAAAGTCAGAAGTCACTGGGAATTAGGGAGGAATTTGCCCATGTTGTGAAGGGATCAACTGCCCATCTGACAAAGGGTATTTGAGGAAGGATAGTTGGTAGGGAGGGAAGAGGTTTCATATTTGTGTCTTCCAAGTTGAGCTCCTCAATATACTGGTTTTATTATCATTATTATCATTCTTGTTCTTATTACTATTCTCTTACTGGGAAGACGATGTAGAAGGAGTCTGCCACTCCTCTCTTAGGCTCACGTAGCATTTGCCTCTAGTTGGTTCCTCTCGTTTTTTCGGGTCTCGGAATTTCTGCCTTTCCCCCAAAGCTGGTGCCCACTGTCCCTTAGGGCCAGCCATCTCAGTCCTCAGCAGGGACTCCACTCTCTCGGCCGTTCCCCATTCGTCTCACTCTTGCGTTTTGCCCCTAGATGAGTCCTTTCTTCTCTGTCTTCAGACGTGTATGTAATTTCTCTCTTGCCATGGCCAGCCCTTCCCTTGATCTTGTTAATTCCTCTATGCCCTTTCTAAGTCTCTTCTGTCTTCTCATCTGCCTCCTGGAGTAAGGGCCTTCACCCTCTGGGATGGAGCACCCATCACCACTGACGTCACTACCATGGCCTCACCCTCAGCTGCTCACTGGCGCTCCATGGAAGCTGTGACCCTCAGGTCCTCCGTGGCCCCCTTCTCACGGCATCTGTAGCTTTCCCTCATGCCCCTGCTCTGCCACCTCACCTCACCTCTGCCGTCTCTCCTCTCCCTGTTGCTCCCTCTTCCTCAGCTGACTGGATACCAGGATCTTGTCTCCTTTTCCCAGTCCTCCTGACTCAAGGCTCACTCCTGTGCTCTTTGCTCTTGTCTTCTTACCCTTGGGGACTTCAACTTTCCCCCTCTCGATGTGACTCCCAAAGCTGCCTCCATGTTTCTCCTGAACTCCCATCCTGAGTTGTCAACTGTCCAAAGGACATAACTATTGAGATGCTCTACTCCCACTTCCAATGAAACATGCTGAAATTGGTCATTATGATCCTTTCTTCAAAATGGCTCAGCTCACTTTCCTCCACCTCATTTCTACCCATAAAATAACTATTGTTCTGGTTGCCTAGCCTCCCCAAACACCAGATCCACTGATTAAATTAATACACTGAGCAAATATTTTCCAGGTAACTCTCATGTGCAAAGCCCAAAGAGCCCAGGGTGGCAGGGGTGGAGATGGGAGGCAGGACAAACAGGGAGTAGTAGGATGCCACCGAGGGGGAGGGCTCTGGAATCAGGTAGATTTGGGTCCAAAGCCTGGCCCCACCACCACTTGCCCGCTATGTGATATGAGGCAAGTTACTTAAAGTGAACATAGAGCGCTTCCTATTTGCCACACACTGACTTCAAGGCCTTGCCTTTCTAATCCACTTCATCCTCACTACCATCTTCCCAATATTACTATAATTATTCCATTTCAGAGGCTGGAAAAATAGACACATAGAGGTTAAGGAATTTGCCCAAGGTCATACAGCTTAGTAAGTGGCAGAGCCAAAGGGTGAACCCAGGCAGGCTGGCAGTCTTTACAACCACTTCTGAGGGTCTCAGTTTTGTTCTGTTTTGCTTACTATTGTGTCACCGGCATCCAGGAACCCATTAAATAATCTGTTGAGTAAAAGAGTCCAGATAAATGGCTAAAACGCACCTGTTGGACTTGATGGCTTGAGTAGTTGCCGACCTTGGCAAAAGCAGGGTCAAGGAAGAGGTGGGGCCGTAGGTCTGGCTGCAGTGGTCTAAGGGGTGAGTGGGAGGGAAGGGGGCTAGGGGGGTGTCAGGTGGGGACAACCCATTCAAGCACAGAGGGGCACAGGGTCTGGATAATGACTGCGGTGTGTTTCGTTTTAGCGTATGGAAAAGGGTTGGGGCTCCAGGAGGGAGCACCATTGCTGGAGCCGGGCCTCAGAGAGGACGTGAGGAAATAGGGTCCCAAGCGCCTGGAGAGGGGACACTTCCTGACCAGGAGGGATGTTAGTCAATTGGAGAGAGACAGGAGTTAAACAGATGAGGGCAGCCTCACTAGGGAAGGGCTGAGCTGGAAGAAACCCCGGGGGCTGGAGAGCCGGGAGAAGGGAAATGCCTCCGTAACACCATCTTTGCTGGGACAGCCAGTGATCTGGAGGGTGGGCATTTGAGCTTCTCTCCTGAGCTTTCCCCCAGGATGCTTAGTGCCAGTTCCAGAGAGAGGGGCTTGGGTGGCTGGATTGGAAATGGCTACTTCTGGCTGTGCCAAGACAAGTCGGGGCTGAGGGAGGGCAACTCTTGGGCTTGGCGTACCTGAGCCCTAAGCCCCAGTCTTGCCAGTAGCGGCAACTAAGTACTAGGGCACAGCCAGCGAGTCCCCCCCCCCCCCCCGCCCCCCGCCCCGCATCTTACACCCTGACTGGGGGAGCCAAGCCCTATTTCCAGAGCTGGAGCCAACTATGCTTTCTTTGAGTGAAGCAATAAAAGGGGAAAATCAACATCCCAATGATCTTGTTTATGGTGCTAAGTAAGCTGCACAGCTTAATCCGTTCGAGGTTAATGAATTTACGACTTGCTTTGGAGTTTGACAAGGGCTATAAAAGAGGAATGAATGCTCTGGGCAGCTCCTTCCCTAGCGGCTGCTTAGGGTTAGACCAGCCTGGCCTGGCCTGGCCTGCCCTGGTGAGGGGAGGGGAGAAGATTGAAGTGGTGGGTTCATGGCCAGTTGCCTGGGCTCTGAATGGAGAGGACCAGAGGAGGGACAATCCAAGGGCCAAAGGACCCTTTCTGGAAACTTCTGGTAGGCTGGTGTGATCTAAAGCCCCCCAGGCGCTCGGGATCTTTGCATCTTGGGCAAGTCATTTAACATCTCTGAGCCTCATCTGGAAGAGAGGGATGACCCCATCTACCTCTTAGTGCAGCCGGGACAAAGAGGTGAGGTTCCGCTTGTGAAGAAATTCGCATCAGTCCCTGATAAATGGTAGCTGTGGTGATTACCATTTTCTTCTGTCTCACATCGTAATTTGCTGTTTATTAGTCTATGTCCCTCACCATGTGCCCGTTCATTCAGAAGTCCAGTAAGTCTTTGTGGAGAAGTTACACCATGTGCCAGGCCCTGTGTCCCACACAATTTGGTGCATGAGGCACACACCTTAAAACCCCCTGAAAATGCAGGGAGCGCAGCGCCAGGAAGGAGCAGGGAGCGTTACTCTGGAAGAGCACAAAGAAAGGCGCGGCCAAACCTGCCTGTCTGTCTAAGCCGGTTTGAATAACGCCCTGTACGGCTATAGCCCCTGGCAGGTCACGGAATACGTCCATGTGCTGCATTCTTTTGATTCTCACAACAATCCCATAATGACCACATTTTCTGAATCAAAGATTAGAACCCAGGGTGACCACCTGGTGTGACAATAGGTCAATACATTTGAAATTCGGGCCGTTACAAACTGTGACATGCCGAGTTCCACAAGCAGAGAGGGCAGGGATTGCAGATCTCTATTTGAACAGTTAGGAAAATGAAGCTCAAATCGTCAGTGAGAGAACCGAGGCTTCACCTCGTCCATCCACCCGTTACTTTGTGAGGTTGCCAAGGTCAAGGGCTGTGCTGCTTACTTCTGGGTACAGAGGGCCTAGTGCGGAGGCTTGAAGAGATGAGGGCCTCAATACGTGTTTCTCGGATGAATACGCGAATCTCTGTGTGAATGTATGTATCTGCTTCTGGGAGCAACATTCCTCAAAAGAGCCGTCAATATTCCTCATATCCCCTTCCTTCTCTCCCATCCTCTCTCGAACGTGCTCTTGCCAGGATGGTCGGTGTGGTCCCATCCGCCAGTTCGCGAGGTTAGATCCCAGTAAACCTCGCCTTATTCTACCAGCAGCAGCTTGAGCACAGGGGCTCACTCCTTCCTCCTGGAACCCTTGCTTTACTTGGCTTCTGTCACAACACGCTCTCCTGTTTCCTTCTTGCCTCCCTGGACATCCCTTCTTAGTCTCCTTGCTGGCGCTCCCTCCTTTTCCCATCCTCTCAATACTGGAGTGTGAGGCCAGGTCCTTAGGCAGGTGCACACGAGTGTGTGAGCGAACCCACATGCAGTGCGGGCTCCGGCTCCCTCTGCTTATGCTGGGGGGCTGGTTTCTCAGGCTTTCCCTCAGGGAGTACCTCTTTCCAGTTCCCCTCCTCCTAGCTCACCGGCCCCCCAGTTCCAGTGTTTTCAGCGTTGTCTCTCTTACTCTGTCCTTGTTCTACTCTGAAACTAGAGTTCCTCTGTGATCTGTTGGTAGCTTCCTACAAACCAACCATCCCAGAGACCAAGGATCAGGAGGCTCCCATTTCGCTGGTAAAGAGATGGCCTCCTGAGTGCTGGCTGGTTCACGCACCAGCACAGGTGTACGAGGCCCAAATGCTGGTGCCGCCTGGCTCATCCCTTGGCCCCACCAATGCCACCACGGACAGATACTGCCTCTCCCACGGACCTGGCCAGTGGGCCCCGCCGCTTCATCCTAGAGATGAAATCCAAGAGCATAAAGAACACAAGAGTGGAGTAAGAAGACCCGGCTTGGGCCCCAGCTTTGCCGAAGAGGACTGAATAAAATACCAGGAGATCCCAGATTCTATCCAGGCCCCCAAAGGAAGGCCCAGGATCCTGCCCACTGTGGCCTCCCAGGCCTTTCTTTTCCCCCACATCCTTTATTTCCTCAGAGCATCCACGCTGGACCCCCAGCTCTCCCTGCAGAGCTCCTCACATCTCCTTCCCTCTGCCCAAAGGATGATACTCTCAGGAAAACGCTGAGGCTTTGGTTCTGTCTTTCCCCTTGCCATGCACTCCAGAGCTGAAAGTCATGGTTGCCTGGCCAGAGACTTCATTTTCTCTGGAGACCAACCCTCCCTCCTCTTCAGGCACGTGTGGGAAAGAGTTCGGCCAAAGCAAGGATTCCCTGACCAGCACCCTGGGGAGTCCTTTTGCTCTCTAGGGAGGGTCCCTGTGGGCTCCACCTGTCCAGCTGGCCCTACTGCAGGGGACAGGCAGCTGGGACCCGTCCTGCAGGCGTAGAGGCTGAAACAGGCTAATGAATCCTGATGGGAGAAGTGACCTTTTCCAAATGCCACATGTCATTGGATTTTATATCACACAAGGACAATGTGCCATGGGTATTAAAATCGTTTTTCCAATAGTTATATATGTGTGTGCGTGTGGTGCAGAGTCTGTATGACGAGAGGAAAATCCTAATGAAGATGTCATCAGATGAGCCTTCCTTCCTCAGCCCCAGACAGGCAGTCCTTCCCTCAGCCAGGGTTTGGCTCTAGACCTGAGCTCTGGACCACAGATAAACTTTTCTCCCACCAAGTTTCCCGGCTCAGAACCTGGTTCTGGACCTGGCATTGGCTCTACTAGAGAGGGCTAGTGGGAGGTCCTAGAGAGGGCCGTTGCCCAGAAGTTGAGGTCCTGTAGACACAGGCCCCAGGCATGCGGGGCTCCTCCCCTTGGTCTCCTGGAGAAGCTAGAGGACACTTCGGGAGGGAAGAACATTATCACCAGAGAGAGCTGGCTAGGTGGCAGATGTGATGCTCGAGGTTTCCAGAGCTCTGAAGGCCCGGAGAGGCTGGACTTGGAGCCAAGAACCCCAGACTCTTCTGTTGAAATCCTCATAGTTCCCATGGTCTAGCTTATCTCTACAATGTTCCTGACAGGTGGCCTGCCTAAACACCTCCAAGGCCAGGAGACTCCAGACATCCCCAGGAAGCAGTTCGGCTTTGGAGAGCTCTGGCTGTCTAGAAAGTTCACACACAGCTTGCACTAAAATCTGTTTCCCTGGAAGTTCCACCCACTGGTCTGTGTTTAACCCCTTGTCCTCAGACAGAAAAGTCCCTGGTCTCTGTTTGACACAATAGCCTTTTGGGAATCTGAAAACACTAACAATGTTCCCTGGAGTCTTCTTTTCTCCAGGTTGAGCATTTCTAGTCCATTCAATGATTCTCCATATGACCCAACTTCACGTATCATGACCCATAGGCACTCCAGTTCTGTTCCACTGAGGACATTATACCCATTTTCTATTGTCATGATGGGCAAAGGAAGTCTGTATGATAAAGGGGAAAAGAGCAAGCATCCAGAGTCAGAGCTCAAGGTTCAAAATCCTGTCCTCATTCTTTAATAGTGATATGAATTTGAGTTGGGTGCTTCACCTTTTTGAGATACAGTTTCTTTATCATAACACTAGATGATGCAACAACTTCCTCACTGGGACAACTTCTTCAGGATGTGGTCCAAGGACAGGCCAGGACCTCAGTGGAGACCTACTCAGTCAGAGGAGGTCAGCAGAGGTCGTAGGAGGAAGGGCAGAAAAAGTAAACACTATCCACAAATAGCTCCTTGTCCCAGATGAGTGCCCAGAACTAACTGCCCCAAATCCTAGTAAAAAGCTTCAAGCACGCAGTCTGTCCCCATTCTTGCCCTTCATGCTCGGACAAACAAGGCCATGTGGAAGAGGCTGCTTGTCTCAGGAAGGGAGCCACTCCCTTCTTAGGCCCCGCAGCACCAGAACTCAAGTAGCTCAGCTCAGAGTGGGGCTCCCCAAGTCCAGGGAGAGATTAAGATCCAGCCTTGCACTGCCTCCCATAGCAACTGGTGCTGATTCCCAGAGACTCTCCATGTCTTTGGCTTGCTCAGACTCTTCAGTTACCTGGGTCTGAATCTTGGTCTAATGGCTCGCTAATTGTGTGTGACCTTGGCCAAGTTACTTAACCCTCTGTACCTGTTTCTTCCTTTGAAATATGCTGATAATTTACCTACCTTGGGGTTGTTGCAAGGATTATGTGATTTTATACACGTAAAACACTTAGAACAAAGAAAGCTGAGCACACGGTAAGCACTCAATAAATATTGGCTATTATTATTATCCCACTGCTAGGACAGTTGTGAAGGTCATGGGTGCTAGATAATAGGAACATGTCATTTTTGGCAAACAATCAGGCTCTGCGTCCCGTGGGGGTGATTCGAGTTGTTGACTGCCTATTCTCCTGCATCAGACCTGGGCCTCCAGGTTGGTCTGATCAGTGCAAAGTGGAGCAGAACTGTCTGTCCCCTCAATCATTGTGGGATCCAAATGATGGAAGTACTTTGGGGGGGGGGGGTAAGCCATAGCACTTGCCGGATTCTTCTGAATTTACTATTGAAGATTCCCCAGACCTTCTCTAGCTTTGCCTCCCTTCCCTCTGCATGTACTCAAAGTAAAATGTTTATCCTGGTTTTATTTCATCTGGCTGGAAGTTTCTACCCATTATTTGACCCAATGAAGATCGCTTGATATTCCCCTGATTCAGTCATCTTTCCTTCTAGAGTTGTGTCTTCTGCAGGTCTCATCAACAGGGTTTTGGATCTTTTGTTAAATTCCATAGTCCAGAGCCAGCAGAGAGAAAACGTCCCCTCTGCCTGGCAGCCCACTGTCTCAAGTCCTCCTTATTCGCCTGGTAAATTCACTCTCGTCCTTCGGGACCTAACTCCAATGTCAAGCGTCCTTAAAAACCCTGGACTAATATTTAGTTTAAAGAACATTTATCAGAATACTTTATACTCACTAAGAAGGCCATACCCCACAAGACTGTACCAAGTGCTGGTGAGGATGTAGAGAAATTGGAATTATTTGCTGGTGGCAACATAAGATGGTACAGCTGCTTTGAAACACATTTTGGCAGTTTCTAAAAATAATAAATGTGGAGTTACCATAAGACCGAGCAATTGCACTCGGAGGGGTATACCCAAGAGAATGGAAAACATACTTCCACACAAAAACATTTGTGGGAATGTTCATGGCAGCATTATTCATCAGGGCCAAAAAGCAGAAACAACCCAAATGCCCTTCAACCGATGAACTGATAAATAAAATGCTCTATATCCATACAATGGAATATTATTTGGCCATAAAAAGGAATGCAGTACTGACACATGCTACAGCATGGATAAACTGCAAGTATGCTAAATGAAAGAAGCCATCCATTGATATGACTAGGCAAATTTTAGAGACGGTAGTTTAGTGGTTGCTTAGGGTTGGGAAGGGGGAGAAGGGAGATTCACTGCTAATGAGGTTTCTTTTTTCTTTTTTAGGATTTTATTTATTTATTTGACAGAGAGAGACACAGCAAGAGAGGGAACACGAGCAGGGGGAGTGGGAGAGGGAGAAGCAGGCTTCCCGCCAAGTAGGGAGCCCGACCCAGGGCTCGATCCCAGGACCCTGGGATCATGACCTGAGCTGAAGGCAACCGCTTAACTGACTGAGCCACCCAGGCACCCCCGCTAATGGGGTTTCTTTTAGGAGGGACAGAGTGTTCTAAAATTCTGGATTCTGTGTTCTGATGATGGTTTCACAGTCCTGTGAACACACTTTAAAAACCCCAATTACATTCAACTATACACTTTAAATTGTATAGCATGTGAATTCTATCTCAATAATGCTTGCATTTATTTATTTATTTATTTATTTATTTATTTATTTATTTTTTATTTGAGAGAGAGAGAGAGAGCAGGAGAAGGGGCAGTGGGAGAGAATCAAGCAGACTCCATGTTGAGCGCGGAGCCTGAGCGGGGCGGGGGGGAGGGCAGCTAGATCTCACCACCCTGAGATCATGACCTGAGCCAAAACCAAGAGTTAGACGCTTAACTGAGTCACCCAGGCACCCCTCATAATGCTCTTTTTAAAAAATTATCAGGCATCTACTACATGCTAAACATTGGTAGCAGTAGAACTGGGGTTCTGGGAGAGAGATTGGGGAAGGGTGGTAAAAGAACATTCCCTGGAGTGAATGATTCTCGAGCTTCGTCTTCATGGATGAGTAGAGATTAGGCAAAGAAGTAGAGGTAAAGGGTGTGCTCAGCAGAAAAACAGTAGAGCAAAAGGTATGAACTCTGTAGTCAGACTGCCTAGATTTGAATCCTAACTCTACCATGTACTAGCTATGTGACTTTGGTAAGTTATGGAACCTCTCTGTACCTCATCTGCAAAATGGGGATAATTATAGCATAGTATGAATAGTATAGTATTAAAGAATAATACAATGTAACATGGCCAGGGTGATGATGAAATGAGTTAACACATGTCAACTGCTTAGAACCGAGACACATACATAATAAGGTCTCGATAAACATTAGTTATGTTGGCTACTGGGTACAGCACTGTTTGGTGTTAAAGGATAAGGCACAGAATGAAGGGAGATGAGAAAGGAAAGGTAGAGATCAGATCACAGGGGGACTTGGATGCAGGCAGAGAAGCTTGGTCTGGAACAAGAGGAGGCGGGCCTCTAGAAGAGAGAAGGGGAGAAGAAAAGGTTTAGGTGGAGTTGAAGGGAGAGGCTCAAAGTTAAGGGATGTCAGGTATCCTGGATTTCTATGTAAAGTAGGAAGTGAAAGTGGTAGAGGGATGGAAGTGAGTCAACACTGAGACTCAGATGATGTGGAGGACAGGTCTGTAGAGTTGTGTGATTTTGTTCACCAGCTCTTAGCCATGGGCATAAAGATAGACTGTGGCAATGATCCAGAGATAGGGTTTTGCTAAGTAGTGTCATAGGACAGGTGCAGAGGACTTGAGGAGTACTGGTGAGAAAAGAATTCAGAGGTTATGTCTTGGTAAAGAAATAATGAGCAGGATGTGTTAATACACTGGGAGAAAATGTTAGAATTGGGTACCGGACATCTTGATAAGGTCAAAGGGGAGATGTTCAGCTGTAATTTATTTGATTATTCATTCCCTCATGCAAACAACCCTTATTGGGAACCAACCACAGGCCAGGGATACAAGGGTGGAACCTGCTGGATGCTGTCTTTGCCCCTCCCATGGGAGGGGGCTAGGAGGTGAAGTGGGAGTCTGGGTGTGAGAGACAGGAGAGCATAGGTGGCTGGAGTGGGCATTTTCAGAGATAATGCAGTTTTATCCAATGACTTAACCTTCAAATAGCTTCCCCCTCTACTTAGAGTATACCCAAACTTCTTGCCATAGGCTACAAGGCCCTACATATTCTGGCTCTTTCCTGCCTCTCTGACTTCATCCTGTACCATTTCCCCCTTAGTACATTCCAGCTACTCTGGCCTCCTTATCAGGTCTTTGATTACTCCCACTTCTTCCCTTTCTTGGGACCCTTCTTTGCATGCCTGGCCCCATTTCCTCCATCAGTTCTGAGCTCAAACGTTATGCAGGACTCCTTTCCCTGACCATCCTACATAGAGGAGTCCCTCCCACCATGACTCTCTATCTTAGTGTGCTGTTTATTTCCTTCATAGTACTGATCACTCTAATTACCCGGTATTTTTTCATTGTTTGTTTCCTGCCTCAAACAGAAAAGCTTTTGATAACGACAGGGTTTTGTTTGCACTCTATCTCCAGGGTTGAGGACACAGAGTAGGCACTTCATAAACGCGTGTTCAATGGACGAATGACATGGGATCAAGGGTGGACAAATAAAGTGGTGGTAAAGACTGTTGAAGCTGAGGTGGTCAAGCCTGAGAACTGGGGTGGGGGGGAGCTGGATAGCTTATCATTTCGGGAGCCCTGAGATCCCCTAAGATGAGGGAAGGAATGGGGGAGAAAAGACTGATCCAGGTGTAGGTGTTGGGGAACAACAAAGAAGCCAGTAGATGACAAAGATAGCAAAGAGAAATGATCTGACGAAATATCAAGAGCTTGAAGGGAAGAGGGATTTTCTTTTTACATGAGGGTAGACCAGTGACAGCCTGAAGTGGCGCACGAGAGGAGCATGAAGCTGGGATCCGGGAGAGTGGGTGGCCTCTGCGGACAAGAGCTGTAAACGATGAGGCCTTTGCAGAGAGCTGCATTTCAAGCAGAGTAGGAAGTAGAGGGAATATTCAGAAGCTGAGGTTGTGCGGAATTGATTGGTAGCTTCACACGGCAGGGGGAAAAGCTAGGAGGGGAGGTGGCAGTGGGTCAGGGGGAGGAGGTGCATAGTAATTTGGGGATGAAAACACTGGGGAGAAGACTGTAGGGGCTTGTACTTGGGCAGTGACTGGGGATGGCTGGGATGTGACAGCTGATAGGAAGGACAGTCCTAGGGTTCCAAATGGAACCTTGGGATCAAGATCATTGCAAGGCTAGGGTGACCTTGCTCTGCAGAGCCACAGTAGGGGTGTCCAAGACAATGTAGTTCAAGCTGTCTTGACTGGTTGGATCTCTACTTTATGTTCTCCCAGCACCTTGGACACAACCCCATGGATGTGCAGAAACTTGGCAAATGCCCAGTTCCTTTACCCTCCCATCAGCTCCCGGAGCCTGGCCCCACTTGTTTGCAGTCTCCATCTTTGGCCCCTTTCCCAGAAGTGAGCCTAGAGTAGAGAAGGCAGAGTGAGTTGAGGTGAGGGAGAAGAGAGAAGATGTGGTGAGGAAGATTACTCAGACTTTAGCTCAGTCGGGCCCAACCCCTCCCCTCAGTCACCACAGCCACTGTCCGGCTGAAATAACAAGTCAGAGACTGAAAAACTGGCCAGCCCTCTTTGTTTACTCAGCTTTTTCCCCACCTTTTTCTTTGGACAATGCCCTGCTGGGCTGGGGCTGTCCTGCTGGGTTGTTGCTGGGGCTCCCCCGCCAAGATGGAGCCCAGCTGCTCAGCTGTTTACAAGGCGATTCCGGTTTACACTGGGGCCCATCCTGTCCTGGCTGGGCCGGGAGCTCAAGTCAGAGCCCAGCCAGTGGCCTCTCGTAGCTCAGAGCTCCTCAATCTCCTTCTCAGGCTGGGGAGCAATAGGGCTGGGGCATCCTACATGCCCAATGGCCAGGGAAGGCACTGACCTCAAGAGGGAGTGAAAATGGAGTAAGACCCGCCCCACAGCCAAACTTCTGCCCTCAGGAGCCCCAGAGATAGAAGAACTGCTGGCACCCCATGGCCTCTGTTCTCTGTTCTTTCAGGTGGTGAACTTGCGACAACAAAGATGGCAGCCCCTTGGCCCCCACCCCCATTCTTCCTGGTAGCTAAGGTTTGGGAACTAAGCTCTGCCTTATCTGCCACCTCCCTCAAAGCTGCTCTGAGGATCAAAGGAAATTATGTGTATGCCAAGACTTGCCAAGCACTTGTGACTATGATGAAATGATCTATGGTAATTCACTGAAATGCAACAGATGCTCTCCAGCCCTAGATGGGCAGCTGCTCAAGGCAGGGCCCTTGTCCTAGTCAACTTGGTGGCCCCAGGGCCCATCACAGAGTCCAACACACAGTGGGGGCACAATTATTTCATTTATTAAACAAATACTTCTAAAGAAACTCTCAGACTAGTGGGAGAGACAGGTAATAAAAACACAGTGTGAGCACTGATAGGACAGGAATGAGCACAGGGTCCGAGTAAGCACAGAGGACGCCTCTTCCTTGGCGGTAACAGCATCTAAGATACAGCAAACAAATGTGCTTATAAAATGAAGAATGAACTTGCCGATTCCCTAATGGCAGTGCAGGGGCAGGGTGACTTGGGTGATCTCTCTTATTCCCTTGTCCTCCCAAAATAGTACCGAAGGGCCTGGCTTTAGGCTCTTGGGCCCTGAGGCCAGTGAACTGTCTGAATCTGGCTTCCCTAAGTAAATTTATTCAGGAATCATGTGAAGCCTTGGGAAGCTTTTGTCCATGCTCCCTAATTTTCTTCAGTTGGAGCAGGCAGGGGAAAGTGATGGCATGCTTGTGGGCTGCAGGAAGCACATGATAACTATATGGTCTCCTGAACTTATCTTTAAAGCTTGATCTTTAAATATGATCTGAAGGACAAGTAGGAGTTAGCCAAGTGAAAGAGGGTAGGGAAGAGACAGTTCCGAACTAGAACTACTGGGGAAAGCCCAGGAAACAGCCTACAGGTGGACCAGCATGGTCTAGCTGGGGAAATCCAAGAATTACAGTATGGCCAGAGGGGAGAATAATTTTGGGGGGGACACTGAGGGATGATTCCTGAGAGGTAAGCAACCGCTGGTTGACGAAGGGCCTAGTAAGCCCAGCTCTTTGTCCTGAATGGGGATACATTTCCTTGGAATCAACTGCCATCTATATTCTGTTGATTTTAAATTTGTATCTTTATCCTGGAGCTCTCCTGGGAGTATCAGACTCTCATATCCAATTGTCAGTGGATGTAAACACCTGAAATTCAAACTATCCAGGAGGAACTCCTCCTGGTCTCCTTCCAAACTTAGTCCTGATCCTAGTTCAGGCCTCTGCCCTGGTTCAGCTCTGCTTTCCACGACGCCCATCTTTAGCTTCCTTTCCTAGATTCTGGCCTCTTCTCTTCTTTCTGACCTACCTCATGGTTTTCCTGGTCCCAACATCTCCCTTTTTTGTATGCAGCATTCCACATGCAGGCCCTACACAAATCTGACCAGGCAACTCCCCTCCTTCAAAGCCTTCAATGGATCCTCATGCCCTCACGGTAAACAAGATGAAGTTCCAACTCCTTAGCACCTAACTCGTAGAATTCTAGTGAAGGGTAAATGAGATGATGCACAGAAAGCATTTGGCATGCCACCTAGGACATTTTGGGCATTCAATTAATAGTAGCTATTATTACTATCATAATAATAATTATACAATTTATGTCATATTATAATCATATTCTAAGCTCCCTCCAACCCACTTTCTGCTGCTTTTCTCTTCAGTCTCCTTTTATGCCATTCTCTTCCGTGTTTTCTTCCATGAGCTCCTAGAGAACTATTCTTTCAAGCCTCCATGTCCTCGTCCATTTCACCCAACCTCATTTCAACCTGGACGACCCTTCCCTTTATTGTTTACTCCATCAGCTCCCCATAATTCTTCCTCACGAGCATCTCTCCACAAGCGGAGCAACAGAGCAAGATGCTACGGACACGCATTTCACTTAGACAGCCATGGTTACTTGGTATTGTAGAGAGGAGTGGTGACAATGACTCAAATCTTTAGTGGCGGTAGCTGATGGTAGAGATCAGAAGCTACACTTGAGGCAGTGAGTCACAGACACCCAGAGAGCTGAGAAGTAGCTGAGCCGGGGAAAATAGGCCTGGCCGAATGGCTGGCCCTGCTACTGAGGAGGCCGGCTGGTCAGGAGGAGTAGAAGGACCAGTAAATAGGATGTTGCAACATACTAGAGAGAGATTCAGTCTGATGAAAGAGGGACTCATCATTTAGCAAGGAATCAGACAAGTAAACAGAAATTACAGTACAATATGATAAATATTGTAATAGCAGTGGTGGGGTGCCATTGAGACATGGATTTCAAAAAGAGTCCCTTCCCTGATGAATTTCAGGGTGACAATTACATGCAATAAACATTCATGAGCCCATGCTCTGTGTCAGGCACGGTGCTGGGTGCTGAGGACACAGAGGACACAAAGATGGATGAGATGATTTCTGCCACCTAGTGGGAGGAGACAGCCAAGCTAAAAAATGCCACAAAGGCAGTCAAATGTCACAGGTCTCCAGATTGCCTCTTCTCCCATTTAATGGGATAGGAATCATTATCATTTAATTCCTCAAGCTAGAAGCCTGGACATTATCTCTGACTCCAAGATTTATGTTTTATTATTTTTTTTTTTTAAAGATTTTATTTATTTATTTGACAGAGAGAGACACAGCGAGAGAGGGAACACAAGCAGGGGGCAGTGGGAGAGGGAGAAGCAGGCCTCCTGCTGAGCAGGGAGCTCGAAGCGGGGCTCGATCCTAGGGCCCTGAGATCATGACCCAAGCTGAAGGCAAACACTTAACAACTGAGCCATCCAGGCGTCCCAAGATTTATGTTTTAGATGAAATATAAAGCATCCTGTAGAGGATGGATTAGAGGGAAAGGAGACTGGAGGCAGAGAGACCGGCTAGAGGCTGATGCAGTAATTCAGGGGAGAGGTGATGGCGCTGGGTTGGATTAGGCTAAGAGCCTTGGAGAGAGCTGGCTAGATCTGAGAGCTGTTTAAGAGAAGGGTTAACAGAATTTGAATGGATGATTCAGTGGGCAATTGAATGGATGTACCAGTCAGAAAGAAGGAGTCCAGGGCGCCTGGGTGGCTCAGTCGTTGGGCATCTGCCTTCGGCTCGGGTCATGATCCCGGGGTCCTGGGATCGAGCCCCACATCGGGCTCCCTGCTCCGCAGGAAGCCTGCTTCTCTCTCTCCCACTCCCCCTGCTTGTGTTCCCTCTCTCGCTGTGTCTCTCTCTGTCAAATAAATAAATAAAATCTTTAAAAAAAAAAAAAAAAAGGAGTCCAAAATGATCCCAGGGTGGGGTGCCTGGCTGGCTCAGTGGGTATAGCACGTGACTCTTGATCTTGGGGTTGTAAGTTTGAACCCCATGTTGGGTGTAGAGATTACTTAAAAATAAAATCTTTTTTTTTTTTTTAAGATTTTATTTATTTTTTTGACAGAGAGAGACACAGCAAAAGAGGGAACACAAGCAGGGGGAGTGGGAGAGGGAGAAGTAGGCTTCCCGCTGAGCAGGGAGCCCGATGTGGGGCTCGATCCCAGGACCCTGGGATCATGACCTGAGCCGAAGGCAGACGCTTAACGACTGAGCCACCCAGGGTCCCCAAAAATAAAATCTTAAAAAAAAAATGATCCCAGGTTTCTGGATTGGACATCTAAGATTGTGGTGCCATTTAATGAGATGGGAATGAAAAGAGGGAGAAAAATGATACGTATTGTGCTTTAGATATCTTTATGGGGAGGTGTCCAGTGGGTAGTTGGAAAGTGAATTGGAAGCTCAGGAGGTTGATATGGATTGAAGTTGAGATTTGGAAGCCATTGGCATATTGGAGTAGCATTTACATGTGAGTGGATGAGATCACCCAGCTAGGCTGTGTGCAGAGAAAAGTGGAGTGAAAATAAATTCATTCATTCATTCATTGAATAAATTTATTGAGCACTTACTGTATTCCAGGTACTATTCCAGGTGTTGGAAGTAAAACAGTGAACACGGAACTTACCTTCTGGTGGAAGCAGATAATGGACAAATAAAAATAGAACAGGAGGTCAGAAAGGGATAGTTGCAATGAAGAAAAATAAAGCAGGGTAAGGAGATGTGGAGAGTGATGGCAGGCAGTCAGGGAAGGGCTCTCTGAAGAGGTGACATTTGAGTAAATGTCTGAATGAAGTGAGCAAGAGACTCATGGGCATCTGTGGGAAGAGTGTTGCAGGCAGAGGAAACAAGGTCAAAGGCCCTGATGGGGAATATGCTTGGTGTATTAAGGCACAGCAGGGCTGATGTGGCTGGGGTGGAGAGAACATGTGGGAGAGGAGCAGGAAATGGGGGCGGAGAGAAGCCAGGGGCCAGACCATGGGGTCCTGTAGGCCAGGATGAGGAACTGGATTTTCTTCTACATGTGACAGGAAAGCCTGGAAAAGTTTGTAGCAGGGAGCCATATAATCTGACTTATGTGGTAAAGGATTACTCTGGTCACTGTGTGGAGAACAGAGTGTCGGAGGGCAAGAAAGGAGTGCAGTGAGAGATGATGGTGGCCTGCGTGATCACAGTGGCAAGGAAGATGGTGAGAAGTAGTCTGAACACAGTCCCATTGGTGGATATATTGGGTAAGTAAGGTAAGAAGAAGGGCCAAGAATCAGAGGGGAATTAGGAAGGAGCCTTCAGTTCTAGTCTCTGCTCTGCTCTAACTCTGTGGGCTCGGGTACGCTATCCGCCCACCCTCTGCTTCACTTCCGTTAGCCCAGCAAATATGTATGGAGAGCCTACGGTATGCAGGACCTGTCCTAGGCGTGGGGCGAAACTGCCTAAATTCTAGTAGGAAAGAAAACAAGCAATTTGAGGAAGTCATAAACGTTACCCCAAAAATCAATCAGGGTACTCTCATAGAGAGTGGCAGGGGAAGGGGGACGGGTAAGAAAAGCTCCCATGGAGGTGACCCTCGAGCTGAGTCAGGAGTTGGAACTGCACCCTTGTTGGGTCTGTGTCCCAGCTTTTCTGGGTGTTCTCTGAGACAATAGATGGAAAAGCACATTGACGAAAGCAGTTACAAATGATTGTCTTCACTTGGCTCCGCTCTCCTCCCTAAAATATACACCCATCATTTCTGTTAAGACCTGAAAAAACAAACAAACCCACAACCCTTCCTTTGTGCTAGGCTGGCCCTTCAGGCCCCACCTTCTCCAGCACCTGTCTCTGGGGGCCTTCACGGGATTATCCCAAGGATGCCAGGTCTTCCAGGAGCTCTTCGTATCTAGAACCACTACCACATGCCATCCCACAAATCATCATGGGGCTAAGCTCCCCTTGGGATCCAGGACAACGAAGGCAGAAGGCATCTAAGTAAATGACTATGGAAGGAATAGTCTAGAAAGAATGCCCTTTCTGCCTCCTCTTCTCTTTTCCTCTCCCCATGGCCTCCCTTCTCCCTTTCTCGTGTTCTCTACTCAGCAGCCCCCCCACACCTCCCCACTGGGTCCTGGTCAGCTGCTGCCCCTGGAGGTCGTGCGAAGATCCTGGGCTCCGCCAGGGTGGGGTCTAGGCTAGCCAGCCCAAGTCAGCAGGCTTTGCCCACAGCCCCACCCTCACAGGCAGTGGCTCTGGCAGCAAAGTCATGGCCCTGACTCCTCTGTCTCCACGTTTAAGAACATCTCTAACTGCTCCTTGGATAGCTCAATTAGTAAAGTGAATATATTATATAAAGTCTAAAAGATTAAACTATCATCGTCAGCCCATAATTTCATGAAGAAGTCAGGGGACCGTATCCCTCTTATTAACTCTATAACAAATGTGATGAAAATGTTCAAATAGAATGTTAATGCAATGTTACGTGTAATTTTCCCAGGCGATTTTCTGCTGAAATATTTCTTTATTAATAGTAATTGAGGGTATAAATTATGAATGAGGCGATTTTCTCCTTTCAGTAGGAAAGACGTACTAATGGCAATAATTCTTTATAATAATTTTTGGGGAGAGTGTGGCGGGGAGAGAGGCTAGTCTAAAAAACAGACAAAAGCCTTCTTCCTGAGTCTCCCTAGGGGGAAGACGCCTTGGCCCCAGCCACCTCTCCGTAGCTCTGCCCACCCCAGACCACCCACAAGTGAAGTCTTTGTTCTTCATCAATTTTCCAAAAACCTCAAGGTCTGTTTGGGGGGCAGGAAGGAAGTTTTGCCTCTGGTCCTCAAACGGACCAAGTTCCGAAGACAAACTTTTCTGCCTGGAAACCGTTCTGATAACAAGACCAAAGCCAGGCTCCTCTGCTGGGCTTCCAGGTCCAATCAGTCTGGACCCAAACTGTTTTTATAGCATCCTAGAAGGAATGGCCCTCAGAAATCTTTCCATCTAATCCCCTATCCCTGTCTATAAATGAGAGGGAAAAAAGGGTGGAGAGTGGGGATGAGTTGTTCTATGCCACACAGTGAGTCTTGAGGGAAAGCAAGGACTCAGCCCAAGTGACCCTCCACACGCCTCTGAGGTGGACAGCCTCCAAGCTTCTCCTCTCCCATCTCTTCAGCTTCTCTCATGGGTCCCCAGCCTGGGCATCCTCCTCATCTGTTAAGACCCAGCTCAAATGCGGGACACCTATGAGTAGGTGGTCTATTACGCATCAGTCTTAGTCACGTGGCTTTGACTTCTCTCTGTTTAGGATTATTATCGGTCTGTGGAGAAACACTTTCCAAATTCTGCAGAGCGGTTAGACTAGTGTCTTTCTCTGAGGTCTTTCTCTATTCAGGGATATCCCATTTGACATTTGCCCATTCATTTATTTGGCAGACATTAAACATCTACCATGTGCCAGACACAGTGCTAGGCACTAGGGTTACAAGGATGAATTTATCCAATGAGAATGAAGATAAATAAATTCAGTGTTCTCAAGATCACAAGTGAGAAAGACAATAACAGGTACACAAACGCCTATGGGCAATAACACATGTAAATAACACATGCTTGTTTCATAGCAAGCGTTTATTATTATTACTGGATGTTTGAGGAACTGCCAGGCGGCCCGTGTGGCTGGAGCAGAGTGAGGGCAGGAGAGGCAGATCCTGCCGGACCTTGTGGCCACAGTAAGGATTTTACCCTGAGTGAGAGGAATGGTCACTGGGGGTTCTCAGCAGAGGGGTGGCATAATGTTACCTACACTGTTAAAAAGAACACTCTGATGGATCACCAGTTGGCTGTGGAGGTTGAGGGTGAGGAAGCCATCTAGGACGAGTTGTAATTTTGGCTGTGGTGCCATTTACTGGGTTAGGGACACCGCAGGGGGAACTGACTTGGGGACAGAGGACATGTTCAATTTTGGACAAGTTGAATCTGAGGAGTGTGAGGGTCAAACAAGTGGCACTGTCCAGAAGTCCAGGTGGAATCTGGAGTGGCAGGGCGAGGTTGGGCCCTTAGGACTGGTTTCAGCCAAGGGCCTCTGGGCTCGCACGGCGTCTCGCATGCTGGATTACATCATCTGCGTTTACAAATCTGTTTCTCTCTACTAGACTTGAGCTCCTTGGGGGCAAGAACTGGGCCTGGTTAATTTCTCCACCTTTGGTCACCAGCACAGGGCAGGTTACACAGTTGCTGGTGGCAAGAGTGCTGTAAATGAGCAAATGAATGAATGAGTGAATGAAGGGAGGGGGCGCAATGCTTATGCTCTGTGAGGCACCCCCTGTGGTCTTGGGGGCGCCTTAGAATCTCTCTGGATTGCTCTAAACAAAGGCTACCCCCCCACCCTATCTCTACCCCAGAAAAGGTAGGCTCTCTCCAAGTCTCCTGAAAGATCTTGTGGGAAGTGTTATTGATGCCCTTCACAACTGCCATGATATTGGGCATTCTTGATGTCCTTCAAAGAGCTCCGTCTGTCACGGCTATGAGTAGAGCAGGAGAAATGGTCCCTTTCAGGTCCGAAACTCTGGCTGGGAGCTATATGGTCAACTTGTGTCCCTGCCCCAGGATCCTGCCCAGCTGGGGACCTCATCACATGCCCTTTCCTCCACCTTCTTGCTATGTCTGGATCCCCAGCAACTGGTCAGAAATGGGGCCACTGGTATATGAAAATCTTGTTTTGTTCAAAACAATATTTTTCTATGCCTTCTGTTCGGAGTCTTCCTGGTTCCCTAGCCAGGGTCCATAACAGGAACATCCTACCTCCTGCACCTTGATAAGGGACACAAACCCACCCACTCGATCCCATTCCCAAGAGCCCAGATTTCAGGAGAGAAAGCTGCCAAGTGCTCTACGGACATAGTCCAGGAGAATTCTCCACCAGTTCTTCCCTGCCCTTCACCATCTCTGGCTGTTCCTCCTCTTAAGACACAAAAACCTTAGGAATATTCTAGAAGTCCTTGGCAGGGGCAATGGCCCAGGCCTATATAATCGGGCTGGCTTAGCTCTCTGCCCTCTGAAAACAGTGAAGATGGGGTGGGAAACAGAGCTATGTTAGTGATGTTCTCTGAGTGACATAGTGACCTCTTGACCAGAGGCCACTGGGGTGACCTCCAAGGACATCTCTATGTCTCCCCAAGCAGGGCCCTGGGGCCAGGAGGCCAGGCAGAGTTCCAGAGGTCTTTTCTCCTCCCTCAGGGAAATCTATCCATTAGTAGTTGCCCTCCAAATTAGGGTAAAGTATGTGCCCCTGCACAGACCCCCTACACTGTAACAGCTAGCTCTGAGATTTCTCCAGCTCTGTTTCAGATCCATACCACTTGGCCGGAGAGACCCCATCCCTTATTCAATACTAGGTCATTTCTAGACAAGGAAAGCTCAAGGCTAGCCCAGAACAGCCTTGATGGGGAGGGGGAGATAGATCTGACAGTCAGGATGGAGTTTCCCAACTCGAGAGCCTATCTTCTGATCCCTTCCATGTCCTACAGGCTGGGGCCTGGGAAACAGGCAGGCTTAGCCAGCCAGAGAGGGGCTGGGACTTGATTCACACTCCACCCCCGCAACACTTAGTCTTGGCTCCCCTGGGCACCCTCCTTCCACTTTGGCCCCCTTCCTTGTTGAGCCAACAGCTCGATCTTGATCTCTGGAACAGGAAGGTTGACTCCAAAGGGGCCTTCTCTGAAAGCCAATGCTAATCGGGTTAGGGGCCAGGCTAGGGCGCTGCACTCCCCTCTGTAGGACCAAGTGCAAGTGAAAAAAACACCAATTACCAGATGACAAAAAGGGTCCCTGCCCCTGGGGAAGGGCAAGCTGGGGGGAGCGATGGGAGGGGCACAGTAACTGAACACCTTGCCGGAAATAGCTCCCATCAGTCCACTTAGGGAGCCATCAGCCCCGGCAGATTTATGGGCAGTGTGTGCCCCTCTGATAGATCGGACTATTTAAAGGCAGCCGAAGCCTCCATTTATATCAATGTGGAGCAGAGAGGGAGGGTGAGAGGCTGTGGCGGGGGAGTGAGGAGCGGCAATGGGGGCAAGCCCCAACGTGGCACCGTGGCTTCAGAGAAGAGGTGAGGCTGCTGGCCGGGAGGACTGGCTCAGGCTGTGGGGACAGGAGTCTCCAGATCAAGTCCCAGTGGCACCCAGAGAGGGCCGGGCGGGAGGGCTTCAAAGCTTCCAGGAGCATCTCTGCCCCAGCCCCAACCCACACTCTTTGCCAGCCCCGCCAGCTGACCCGGGGAGCTCAGGCTAATACAGAAGTGGAACTCCTGATTGGATTTCTAGCCATGCCCCCACCCTCCCAGCTGCGGGGCATGCTTGCCCTCCCTGCAACCTCCCCCTTGCCTGGGCTGAGGGAGAAGGAATTGGGTTAGGCTGGGGGCATTAGCCGCTGAGGAATGGCCTGCTGCCTCCTGCCTGCCTGTCCCCAGCCTGCACTTCCTGGGGGCAGATTAAGCTGCGCCCATCGCTCTCCCCGGGTCTGCCTGGGCCTTCCTCCCTAACTCCATTAGTCCCAGGCTGAGGTGCTTACCCGACCCATGGTGGTCCCACTGATAATTCACCTCTCAGGAAACTCTGCCTTTCTGACCTCTCATTGCCTCCTCCCCTACTCCCGCCCTCCCCCTGCCCAGCCTCCTTCCCAGGCTTCGAGATCTGGACCCAACTGGCCTTATTCTCCCGGCTCAGGGGTAAACTGCTGTCATTCACCAACATTTTGCTAGGAACAGACCTGACGGCTATCGGTTTGTTGGTTACTGATTCATTAATTCATTCACTCAATCATCGAGTGCTGACTGAACATTCCCTACTGAGGGCTCTATGCTGGGTCCTGGGGATACTGAGTGGATTCACGTATAGTCCCTGTCCTGGGGGAGCCTAAGATCGAAGGGCAGGTAAGCAAGGGAACAGCACAACCAAACTTGTCCCCGAGGGGTGGCGAGCAGATTAATGGGGATTCGAGCTGAGGCAGGAAGGCAGAATAGTAGTTCTCAACTCTGGCGGCACAATAGAATTAACTGGGGAGCTTAAAAGTGATGATGCTCAGGCCACACAGAGATCAACCAAATCCAAATCTCTGGGGAGAGATCCAGGCATCAGATTTTAAAAAGCCTGCCCCATCAGAAGATTCCAATGTCCTGGAGCCAAGGCTGAAACCAGTGACTTAAAAGTCTACTGCAATAGTCCAGGCAGGAGAAGCCGGTGATCCCAACAAGGGTAGCAATAACATGGATGGAAGGGAGAGGAAATTTGAGAACTGTTTCTCTTGCAGCTGTTTCTAACTGGTCACACTCTCTGGTTCCCCCATTCAACCTCTACTCCCACCATTCTTATCATATGACTTCAATCATGACTTCACAGAAGAAACTGAGGCCATCGGGCAAAACTCTGCAGGACTGTAAGTCCTCGTGGGCAGGCAGTGGTTCTGCATTCATGGGGGGCAGTGGACTCGCACAGGACAGGCACCTCACAGACACTGAATTGAACTGACTAGCAGGCACCTAGAAGTGTGGGTCCCCAGCTCAGGAGACAAATGTGAGGAGAAGACACAGACGGGGGGGGGGGGGGCGCGCACCAGCTCTGGGGAAGACCAAGGGGCTTGTGGAAGGAAAGGAGCGCAGAGAAGAGACAGAAGGGACAACCAGAGAGGTGGAGAATGGGGTGTGGAAGAGGGAACAAACCAAGGAGCCCACTTTCTCACAGTGCTGACTTGGTGCCCAATATTAGCACTGCATTTGAACTTCCCATTTTGAAGGAGGTGCTCTGTCTCTATTGTATAGGTGGAGATCCAGGCTCAGAGAGTGTAACTCAGCTCAGGTTAGGGGTCCCAAATTCAGGAGCTAAGATGTGAAACCACGTCTGTCCGATCGAAGGCATTTTTGCCCTACGGCGCACTCTGGGACACAAAAGGGTCACAGAGCCCAGTGACAGGGAAGTTCAGGGATGAGGACGGAGCCAACAGTATCAAATGTGGCAGCTTCCCTCTTCCTGTTCACCTGGCCCCACTTCCCTGGACGGCCTTGGAACAGGTGCCATCAGGGCTGGGAGGAAAGTGCGGCGCCCCTCAAGTCCTCAGCTCTTTGGGGTAGGGCCCCTTTCTCCACGATCACTGTGCCACTTCAGCCTCCTCCAGCAGCAGGGGCCCCACAGCCCGGGCTGTGGGGGGTGCGGGGGGCTCCACCTGAGCCTCAGCTCAGCCCCGTTAGCACACGCTCAGCTCAGAGGGGCCCAGCCTGGCCTTACCCCTGCGGATCTAGGATGGTGTCAGGAAAGAAAGGGAGGCCTCCCTCCTCCCCAGCTCACAAAATCCTTCTAGCCCATCATCCCTTTCTCGGTAAAATATCCCAAAGCTATTCCCCACCGCCCTGGCCTCACGGAAGTTCTCCTGCCCCATTCTCTGGATTCCCACCACAGCGCTACCCTCCTGCCTGCGAGAACATGATCATGATGTATTCTGGTGACCTGATAGGTGTTATTCTCAGCCCCAATCAGGTCACCAGCTACCCAAGGGCAGGGAGCAAGTATGGTTCTTGACTGGTTCCCCGACACCCTTCTGTGGGGGCATTGGATGAATACGCATTGACGGAATGACTCAAGAAATGCTAGGACAAGGCTGGAAGGGGACATGGGGGGTGGAGGAGGGGAAGGGGGGAGAAATGAGGCCTTTTTTGATTTATCATGGCCCAAGCCGTGCAAAGGGCCCCGGGCTTTCTAGCAACACTTTCTAGTCCTTAGGAAGAACCGCTGGGGACACCTAGGGAGCTTGAGCCTGCCCTTATGGGCTTCCTTGAGCTAAGCATGTTCTAGTCCCCTCCAGGCACCCCCACTTCGCCCCTGTGGTTGTCTGGGACCTGCTGAGTCTGAGGCGCAGATTGAAATAGTGGCAGCAAGGACATGGCCGACATGGCCGGGAGAGGCTGAAGGCGCTCCTATATCTTTGCTCAGGAAATGGCCTCATAAAAGTGACAGGGAGACGCACCTATGGATGCTTGTTAAAGTTTTATTATTAATCACCTCCAAAGTCAGCGAGGCAGAGGGAGGGAGCTGGGAAAATGGAGTCATCAGGGCCTGGGAGCGGTGTCAGCTGCCTCCGCATGGGAGGCAGAGACTGCCCTGTGGGGCGAGGTGGCCACAGCTCGCAGCTCCCGCAGCGCCCTGCTGGTTGCACCGGGATTGGGCGCTGCCCTGGCGCTCTCCCTCCTGGTGAGACGGAAACTGCCTCGCTCATTCCCATGTCCAGCAGGTCACCACGCGGAGTTCAAACCTCCTCTGAAGCATCCGACCCGTCCCTTCCTCTTCCTCCCCAGCACCGCTGCCCTGGTCAGGCTCCCCATCTCTCGCTCGGCCCATCCAGACGGCCTCCCAAAGGGCCCTGCATTTGGTCTTTGGTCAGCCCCTCTAGACAACCTCTCCCACTGCCGCTGGGGTGATCTTCCCTCCTCAGCAGCCTCTAGTTGCCTCCAGAATGGGTCTAACTCCTTGCTATAGCATGGACATTCCTTCGGGACTTGGGCCCTTCCTCGACCTCTAACACCATTTTCCACTATTTCCCTCCATGGCTGAACAATTTGAATTTTCCACCAAATCCATGTGCTGTCTGCCAAGAAATGCCTCGTCCCCAAATGCTTGGTAAACATAGGCTCTTTTTTAAGGACTCAGCTCAGACATCTTTAGGAAGCCTTCCCTAACCCTTCCATGCATTCGTCACACTGTTTGATAATTGCGATTCCTTGTACAAGGGCTTCATAGACTGTAAGCTTCTCTAGGGCAGGATTCATGTCTGATTCATTTCTCCTTCCCCAGGCCTCTGGCTTGGCATCAGGGTTTGCTGAACGAAAGAATGAATGAATACAGAATCGTTATGAAGTTTGCACTCCGCAAGGCCATACGCTACACAAGGGTAGGGGCAGTGACCCCGGTTCCCCGGGCCGAGTGAGAGATGGGGCGTCTGACCAGGGCAGTGGCGCTGGGAAGGAGGGGTGGGGATGGTTCAGACGGCTTCAGAGGAGGTTTGAACACGGCTAGCTGACTTGCTAGGTCCAGGAGTTGAACAAGAGTTCAAGTATTTATTGAATAAGTGAATGAGGATTAAATGAGATAATGTGTGGGAAAACATTCAAACTCTAAAGGTCCTGTTTTTATTGTTCCTTTCCCACGTTTCCTGCTAATGTCCATTTTCTTGTCTAGTTGGTTACCACTGCTTCTATTCCCCCGGAGCCAAACTGACGAAGGCAAGAAAGGAAGCTGAAGATATTGGAAAGTCTTGAGGCTATTTTTCCGGTTTCAAAACTACGCCTGCTCCTTAAGACCATCATGATTCCTCCCCCTTCCAGGATCTGAAGGGGGTGAGAGGGGTGCAGAGTTTTCCCTCACTCAGTCAGCCCCCAGCTCAACCTTGTATAGAAGAAGCCCTTCTGTGGGCCCGGCTCTGTGCTCGTGCTGGGGACATAGAACCATCAGACAAGCTCCTGCTCACCGCAAGCTCTCACCGTGTCTCAGGAGGGGATACAGTTAACGAGGGGCCACAGCCTTTTCAAAGGCCACCCCACTCTGGAGCGCTGGCTCTGCTGGCGCTATCTGGGTGGGCACTGAAGAGGACAGAAGCCAGGGAGCGTGGAGGGTGTTGAAGGAGCCATGACTTGGCCTGGTCTGAGGGGGCCCAGCCAGCCCCAAGTCCCACCCCAGGGACAGCCCTTCCTGGAGGGAGCTGTAGGTGGGGGAGTGGGGGGCCCTGCCAGACAGCCGGCTCCCTCAGAGGGGGCCGCTTCACCACACTTGTCAGTATGGGCCTGTTCTCCCTGACAAAGCACAGGTCACCCTCTTGCCTTCACAGTAGGCAAGTGAACAGGGTCAGGGTTCTTCAGAAATTAGGTGCCCAGGGCGAAGGGAATGACATTTGATGCAGAGAAGTGAGCATCGCCCAAAGTGGGCCAAGATGCCTTGATGACCTAGGGCCAAGTCCCTCCGGCCACCGCCCTGGATTGACAGCAGCCTCGGCGGGCACAGCTCTTCCCATTTTCTCCCTTTTCCTGAGTCATGAGACACAGGAACCACCCGCCTGTTCCAGCCCCCACTCCTTTCCTTCTGGGCTAGATGGAGGTCTCCCCCGAGGCGGCCCCTGCCTCGCCTACATGAGCTCGGTCAGATCCTATGGTGCTGCTTGCCCCCCCTTCCTCCTTCTCATCTCTATATATCTGTCTAATGAACATTTCAATAAGCCGAGCACAGCTTTTTCCACTTAATAAGCAGAGTGCTGACTTCATTGCGGGTTTGCTCTTCACTTATCTGTTCGGAGCCTTAAATCACTCCTAGGAAAAAGCTTAGCAAAGGGAAACCTGGTATCCTGGCTCTTGGCTGCTCCCGTCAGCACCCTGTCCTGCTGGGGCTGAGCTGAGGGGATGCCCTGCTTCCACAGAAAAGCTAGAAAATGCAAATAAACTCCTGGTAGCCAAGAGACCGGAAGGCTGAGGGCCGGGGCCAGGGGGTGTTGGAGCCGCCACCATTGAAGGAAGTTCTAGAGGCAAGGTGGAGGTGGCAGAGCTGGCCTGGGCTGTCCTGCTCCAAGCTGGGGACGAGGCGGGGGGTTGGAGGCCAGTGAAGCTCCATAAGGGAGACATGCTGAGAAAGGTGTGTTTAATGAACATCTACTATATGCTAGGAACTATGCTAGGCGCTAGGGCCAACATGGTGAACAAAACGATCATGGGCCCCGCCCTCATAGACTTGCTTTCCAAGAAAGGAAAACAGTAAACAAACCATTTACTAAATAAGGTCTGTGAGGGACAACAACAGGTGTTATGGGAATGAGTAATGGGGGCTGGGGAAAGCTTCCCTCGGGAAATGAGGTATAAGCTAAGGTCTGAAAAGACTGGCTGAGACAGGTGACAGGTGACCCGGGGGAGACCAGAACAGCCCAGTACCTGCTCACTTTCACCGGGGCTACTGCATGTTGTGTGACTCTTATGTGTTGGGACCATGTAATGTAGTGGCAAAGGACTACAGACTTTGGAGCAAGACACACCTATGTCTGAATTCTAGCTGTGAACTTACTAGCTGTGTGATCTTGGGGAAGTGAGTTAACCTCTCTGTGCCTTGGTGTCTTCATCTGTAAAATGGGGTTAAAGTATCCACCTTGCGGGGCTGTTGTAAAGATTAAACTTGATCCTCATTGTAAAGAGTGTTTAAGGTACCTGGCATGTAGGACATGCTCGAGAAGCAGTAGATGTTTTTACTAATAGTACTGTCATATGTGCCTATTTTCCCCCTAAGCCTACCACGAGGTCCTTGAAAGCTTAGACAAAATCTTATAGGTTTTGTGTCTGATTAGACAGGGAGAACTGGGAGAGACTGCTATTTCACATGGTGCAAGGACTCTCCCAGAAAAGAGCACCAGGCATCCAGCCAAAGAAAGGTATGACCCTTGGAGTATATGTGTATATATATGGAGGGGGATGCTGTTTTCCAGGACCCTTCTGGATCTAGTTGGCAGGAAGACTTCAGGGCAAAAGGGTACAGACTCAATTAAATGTGAGCAAGTGCAAGGCAGCGCCTTTTGTGATAAACACATCAAAATTCCCTCTCCAGTGTTCAACTCTGCATGGTCAGCCACAGTTCTGGCAAAGGACCTAGAAATCCTTCTTCATTTAGACAGCTCCCCGAGGCTGTTGGCCAAAAGACTAAGAGAAATGTGAGTAAGATATGAAAGAAGAAGGAGAACATACTTCTCAAGGTGTCCAGCTGGAACAGTCCTACCTTGCAGGGCTCTGCTGGGTCGCTCTGTCCTGTCCTAGAGAAGATCCAGGGGGTGGGAGACTTCCTTACTGGGAAAGGCTAAATGATTTACTCTCAAGTCTGCAAAGTTGAAGGCTGCTGGGGGATGTGCGGGAAATCACAAGCAGTGTAGAGAAGGTGATTAAAGACTTACTCACGAAATCCTGAAACCCTAGGCAAGTGGGTTTGCTTTGGAAGCTTGAGCACATTTGAGATGAACAAAGGTGATTGCCATTTTACACAGTAGCCAGTAAACTTCAGAAATTCATTAGCCCAAATGGTGGGTCTAGCAGAAGACATAAATGAATTAAAAAGTATTTGGACAAATTTATGAAAGACAGAGTCCTATATGTCGCTTAGTCAGGGTTTGTTCAGTGAATGAACCAATGAATACGAATGATCCTGGTTTTCAAGGTATTTCAATTCAATGCAATAAATATTCATGGAGAACCTACTATGACAAAGCATTGTTGCAGGATGTAAACCTGAACAGTTTCTGTCCAGAAGCTTACACTTTTATAAGAGGATTAGAAAGCACAGTGTCAACACAGGGTGAACATAGTGAGTGCTGGAAGAAAAATGCAGGAGACTATGGCCACTCACAGAAGGGCGAGATTCTGTAAGGTTTGGAAAAGGGATCAAGAAAGATTTTATGGAGAAGGTGGTATTTAAAATGGGCCTTGAAGAACAAGTTGGTTTTTAGCAAGTGGAAGAGGAAATAAAGGTATCCCAGAAAGACGGAATGACAAGTCCCAAGATGTGGAGGTGGAAAAATAAAAGGACATGTTTAGGTACAGATAATAAGCACAGTAAGAAGGGGTGAGAGGGAGAAGATCAGGGGGAAGGAGGGAGAGAAGAGAAACTTAGAGAACAGAGCTGCGTTCATCGAATAGCAAAGGAAAGTCTGGGCCACCCTATAGTGAGTAAAGGCAGAGTCAGGATTCCCAAGGCAAGATCTTGAAGATCCTCTGACAATCGGGCCCTGAGATGGAAAGGAACAGGCAGAGATTAGGGTAGCTCTTAAATTTAAGACTCAAAATAACCAGTAGATTTCAGAGCTAAGCAGAAAGAAGCTCCTTCAGCTCAGTCCCTAGGGAGATGCAGAATGAGGCCCCACGGTTCCCCGTTAGTACAGAGATTGTCTTTGTCATTTCTGGCCTCCTGGGGTTCTTAGTGGGCAAGAACATTGAGTCCAGTCACGCCGTGAGCTCCCTGGGTACTCCTTCCCCGTCCAGCCTCATTTGTACAGAGGTGAACTTCAATGAAAAACGAACAGGAGCAGCCAGGAAGAGACAAGAGAGGGAAGGAGATACCCGAACTCGGGGCAGCCAGGCTGGGAGAGTTGTGCTAAAAAGAGGGCGGGTTTACCAGAAGGCAGCGGCTGCATCTTGGGACAGAGAAGGGAGTTATTTGTTCATTCAGGTTGTTATTAACCAGCAATTTGTGGAGCATGTTTTATGTGCCAGGCACTGTGCTAGATCCAAGGAAATACAAAGCCTGTCTTTAAGAAGCTCACAGTCTGGGAGGGGAGAAGAACATACGGACAGATCATTAGAAAATGGTGTGGTTAGAAAAGTAAGCACGGGGTGGGTACCAAGGAGGGGATGGTCAGCGACACCAAGAAGGGCTTTAAGGAGGATATGTCACTTGAGCTGCCTCTTGGAATATGAGTAGCAGTTCCAACAGGTGGATGAAGGGACAGAAGGGAAGGGTAAGTGCAGTCAAAGAGGTAAAAATAAATTGGTATTTGCAAAGGAAGTATTTCAGTGTGCCTGGAATTTAGGGTATGCATGGAGGCTCCCTAAGGGCTGAGACTGGGGAGGTGGGTGGGGTCAGCTCATAAAGGGCTTTGAATGCTGTGCTAACAAGTCTGGACTTGCTCCTGTCAGCAAAAAGGAGCCATTGAGGGAGTTAAGGAAAAGGGGAGACATGGTTGGATTTGCAGTTTTGAAATATCAATCCTGAAACAGTATGGAGGAGAAATTAAGGAATCAGAATTATTGGCAGGGAGACAAGCTAAGGAGCTATTGCAGAAGTCTAGGAGAAAGGATGAGGACAGGTCTGAGCGAGAACAACAGGAGCAGTGGGAATAAAGAGGACGACAGCAAAACAGAGTGAAGAGGTGAGTGCGGAAGGTGATCTGGGAAGGCCATTGCCTTTTGCCTGCTTGCTCTGGAATTCCAGCCGGGACCTAGACTGCCTCTCCACCTGCATTCGTGTAAGGAGGCAAGATCTTGAAGGCAAGATCTTGAAGATCCTCTGACAATCGGGCTGCTCCATTATGGAGCACTGGGTGGCTGGGCCCCACAGGTTTGCCTCAAATGATTTCTAGGGAAAAGGTAGATCTTTCTGTCTCTCCATTCTCTTGTCAGCTGATTCCGGGCTCCTGATCAATGGCCCACTCCCATCCTAGCCCAACTGTCTCCTGTTCTTGGGTCTAACCTCAGAGCTCTTCCTTCTACACACTGAAGAAGCTATAGGATGGTTCTTTTTTTTTTTTTTTAAAGATTTTATTTATTTGACAGAGAGAGACACAGCGGAGAGGGAACACAAGCAGGGGGAGTGGGAGAGGGAGAAGCAGGCTTCCCACGGAGCAGGGAGCCTGATGCGGGGCTCGATCCCAGGACCCTGGGATCATGACCTGAGCTAAAGGCAGACGCTTAACAACTGAGCCACCCAGGTGCCCCTAGGATGGTTCTTGATTGTACAGGACAGACAGCTCTGTTGAGCATGGATAGACCAGGGAATGTGATCTTGAGATACGTATCAGGATTCCTACTCTGCTTGGGGCCTGGTACCGTGCTTGGGCAGTGAGCTAGCAGAGGAGTGAAGGGCAGATGAGAAGGACACTCCCTATACAGTGATAAGAGGTTCTCACTTTTTGGCCCAAGTCTCTTCTCAATGCCCACCAGGCTGCCAGCTCCCCACATTCTAGGCTTCACCTCTTCAGCGACTCTTGTCCTCAGTGAAGCCTGAGTGGACAAGGAGAGCCAGCCCTCCTCATCTCCATCTTGCCTCCATTTCAGGAGCGGGCAGGCAAAATCTGTTCGCCCCTCCAGTTCCACACACCACCCTTCTCCATGCTATCCTGTGCCCAGGAAGCTGACTACTGTGGGCTGCCTCAACCAAGCTCCCTTGCCTTCAGGATTCTTATTGGGTTTGACACATGGAAGACACTGGTGGACAGGAGGAGAGAAGCAGCTGGGATAATATTATCCTGGCTCCTTCTTCCTCTACTGAAGGTCACAGCTCCCAAGCACAGCCCAGGTGAAGCCACAGCTCTGTCTGGGATCTGGTGCATGCTCCCTTGGGCCTAGAAGTGGTAGATGCTCCCCCGCTGCGCTCCACCTTCTCTTTGCCAATAGTCCCTTCATCAGACTTTCCTCAGCTACTCCATTTGTGGACCTCTGTTTCATGTTAGAATCCTGACTAATATTGCAGGCATCCTCAGATATATCACGCTAGCTAGACATATATTTATTCTAGCAAGTTCTCTTCAGTTCCATCCTACTTTGTCTACCACGGGCCTTTTAGGATTGTGTTAGTAAATGTCACTCCCTGCTGGGTTGATGGGCAGACTGTAGAGCCAAACAAATTAAATTCCACGCTCTTAGCCTGGCAGCTTCTCATGCAGCTCTACTTAGATGTTCATTCCTGCAGCTTTGCAGAGAGTACAATGGTGAAAAACAAGTTAAACCAAGACACACAGAATGCCAGCACTGGGAATCTGGAGGGTTTGAAGCATTCATTCATTCATTCATTCTTATATTTAGCAAATATTTGTGGAGCACTTACCATGTTCTAGATACTGTGCTAGGCACCATGGATACAACAAATAGTAAACAAAATATGATCCTGGTCTCACTATGCACATGATTTTGTTGGAGAGACAAAAGAGTAATTAGGTAACTATAGTAAGTTAACCTTACTAGAGGGGTGTATATGGGGTGTAGTGGAAATACGTGGTACCTATCCTAATCTTGGGGGGTGGACAGAGAAGGCTTCCCAGAGGAAATGAGTCTAAGCTATGATCTGAAGGAAATCTTGGAAGTGACAGGAGTGCAGAGTGGGGGGAAGAGGAGGGAAGAGCATGTGCAAAGGCCAGGAGTTGGAACCTGGTGTGCTGGAAAGCTGCAAGTAAGTCAGTATGGCTGGAGTTTGTAGGACAGGGGCAGAGTGGTGAGAGATTAGTCTGGAAAGGTGGTAGACCAAATCATATACAGCCTTTTAGACTGTATTAAGGAGTTTGGACTTTGTTCCAAGAGCAATGGGGAGCCGCTGGTGGTTTTCAAGTAAGGGATGGACACGATCAGTTTTGTATCAAAGTAACTGGCTGTGCTGTGGCGAATGTTGGAAGAGGCAAGAGAGGAGCAAGGGGCCACCTCAGAGGGGGAGACAGGGACAGTGAGACTTGGTAGAATATGGCTGGTGAGTGATGGCTGTTGGGAAGAGTGGGAAGACCGAAGAGTCCAGGACTGCTCCCATTTCCGATTTAGTGTCTGCAGAGAGGGGCAGTAAATAAAGGAAGAGGGGAGGAGCCGGGCTGGCAGGAGGTCGAAGATGAGTTTCCTTTGCATTCTTGAGATGTTAAGATGGACATGTCTGAGGACAGCCTAAAGGAAGCTGGGTACAGGGATCTGGAGTTTCCACGTTCACAAGTTCTGAGCCTGCTGTCGGGCTCCTTTCTCTGAGCGCTCTGAGATCGTCTTGGGCGAGGTTTATCAGAACCACTAAGCAGCCTGCACACTTGCTGTTTCAATAGCCTGCTGCCTGTTCTCGGATGGCATCTGCCAGCACCGGAAGGGCACTAGCTTCCACTCGCATACATCAAACCATTTCCAACTCTGGGGCAGGCCCCGGGAGGTGGTGGCTCCCATCCATCTCCCATAAGGAGGTAAAATGGAGGTGCATGTCAGGGGGAGACGAAATATATGGCTTGGCTCGTGGAATGTCAGTTGAGGAACTCTGCCTTATGAAGCAGGCGAGCCTAGGAGCAGGACTGAGGATTCGGAGCAGGGAAGGAACATGGTGAAACTGTAACCTTAGCATGTATAACCTGGTGGTGATGCACGAGGTGATTTGAATGGAGGTAGGAAGTTGCTACAATAACGCAGAAAGTGGCTTTTTGTTTGTTGTATGGGGTTTTCTAACGCTAATCAAATTAGTCGAGGTTTAAAAATTGATAATGTGGATAATGGTTTAGGAAAATGGGTAAGCATCTGACTCTTGATCTCAGCTCAGGTCTTGATCTCAGGGTTGTGAGTTCAAGCCCCACACTGGGCTCTGTGCTGGGCATGGAGCCTACTGAGAAGAGAAGAGAAGAGGAGAGAAGAAGAGAAGAGAAGAGGAGAGGAGAGGAGAGGAGAGGAGAGGAGAGGAGAGGAGAGGAGAGGAGAGGAGAGAAGAGAAGGAAAGAAAAGAAGAGAAGAGAAAAGAAAAGACAAGAGAAAATGGGTATAGTCATTCACTGCTGAGAAGATTGTGAAATGGTATAGCCTTTCTGGAAAGCTGTCTATCAATATGTATCAACAAATTTTTAAAAGTTCCTACTATCTGACCCCATAATTTCTTTGCTAGGAATCTAACCTAAGGTAATTATCAGAAATTCTCAAAAATATGTATGCTCAAAAATGTTTTTTAGTGTGTTGTTAATAATTGCGAAAGAAAGAATCATCTAAGTACCTATAAAGGGAGAATTGTTCAATAAATTAAAATGCAAAGAAATAACAAAGAAAACAAGTGAAGAAATATTTTAACATCATTGGGAAAAGAGCATTGGAAGTATATTTAAACAGAATTAGAAAATGTTCACAATAGAGTGATTAAGTGGTAAAGTCATGGTACAAATGAAATTTCGTATCCTGGATTGAATCCTGGAACAGAAAAAGGATATCAGCTGAGAAACTGGAAATTCAAGTAGACTTCGTAGTTATAGTTCAATAGTTTAGTTAATAATAACATCGTACCGGTGTTAACTAATTCTTAGTTTCGATAAACAGAAGACTGTGATCTAAGATGTTAACATTAGGGGAAGCTGGATGAGGGGTGTATAGGAATGCTTTATTGATCTTTGTAATTTTTCTGTAAATCTGTAATTAACATTTTTTTGAGGCTTGCTACATGTCAGGCATTGTGTAAACTGCCTTTCTTACAATATTTCATTTAATCCTCATTACTCTCTTATGTGGTAGATACTGTTATAGCCCATTTTAGAGACGAGGAAATGGAGGCTCAGAGTCACATAGTTTTTAAGTAGTAGAGCCAGGATTCGAATTCAGATACTCCTGATTTTAAGGTCTGTGCTTTCTCAGTTCTGCATTGCAAAAAGAAACACCGAATCAAATGGTTAATAGCTGTTATCTCGGGGAGGTGGCATCCTGTTTCTTTCTTTCCCCCTTGGGGGTTGTTGTGGGAAGAGAAAGGATAGGGGAAAGAATGGGCAGGACTTCCCACCTGATGAGGCATGGGTGATAAATCGAGTCAAGAATTGAAGAGGGCAGCACACGTGGGCGCTGCTTCCAGCGAGGGGGCCTGTTTTGGGGGACGCTGGGGAAGACAGTGACTTTGGCTTCTGCTCTGCTGGGATAGAGGTGCTAGGGGATGGCCAATGTTGCCTGAACAGCTTGAGTGGGAGGTCAGGGCCTGCCTCAGGGTCCCCATAGTTCTGGGGACCATGGTTTAAGTATGCCATGTGACACTAGGAGAAGGCACACATTCAGGGGTGGAGGGAGGAGATGAGATGAATGGGGCCCCCCTAACCAGGGGAAGCAACCCGGTGAGGCCTGGGAACTTCCTGAGTGTCTCCACTAAGTTGCCACTGAAGCTGCTCACAGGCATATGTTGTACTAATGATCCATATGATACAGACCGCTGATATAGTTCGGTACAGCTCCTGCTAGTCTAAGCCGGGGGCCGGGACAAGGTGGAGCGGGGATCGGGGACAAGTCCTCAGCAGATACAGTTTAGCTTTTTGGAGAGGTTCCTGCTCCTGAGGGTGGAAAAGCAATTTTTCTGCATCTTTTTAGAATCTCTGGCTCTCCTGATTTCCCCATTTCTTATTCTTCCCATCAGCTCATCACTGCTGACAAGCCCTCAGATTCTCCCTTGGCGCCCAGGGGAGGAGCTTGGCCCTGTTGTCCCTGAGTTCAGAGGACTGAATGCTGCCCAAACTCGGCAAAATCAAGGGCAGCTGCTCAGCGGCCTTGCCAGCGAATGCACCCCGGGACTGGCACATAGTGGGTTCCCCTAGGGGATGTATCCTAACCCCAAATATCTCCCCCTGCCTCCTCATCAAACCTGCCTCACACAGCTGCAGTAGGCAAGGTCAGACCTGGGCCCTCTGGGTGTTTTCTCTGAACTAGCCTTGGGCCACCTCTCCAAGACCCCCGGGACCTCCTGGCCTTGACAAGGGGACTGCGGAGGGACACCGATCAGAAGCCAGGAAGGCTCAGGCGTGCACTTACACTCTCTTCTCGGTTGATTTGCTCTATTTCTATGCATCTGGGCAATTGGCCCTTAGGGCCTGAGGGCCTCCCAGGCTTCTGCCCTGCAGGGGACAAACTCCAAACTTCTCAGCTGGCTCCAGGTCCCTGCAGAGCTACAGGCTGAGGACAGGGATCCTATGGTGGCTTGGAGCCCTCATTGCTTCTCTTTTCGGAGGTTGGACAGATGGAGCCCAGGCATAGGATAAATAAACCAATTAAATCTGAGAAAACAATGTCCTGCTACTTCTCTCCAGAACCACTGCCCACCCCCCGAGTCAGACTGAGGGTGGGTCTGTCTGAGAGCTAAGAGGCTGGTATGAGGCTCTCCCCGTCCTTGCCTAGAGACCCCCTCCTTCAGGCTGGTGCCTGCAGCGTGGCGTGTTTTCCTAACGTGGTGAACACATGTCTCTGGAGGATCACTGTTTTTCTCTCTGAGATCCTTCAGTTAACCTGGAGGAAGGCATGGGAGAGGCCAGGTGTCCCCCAGCTAAGAGGCAGGGAGAGGAAGGGGAAGGGGTTGTCAGACTGGGGAGGCAGAATGGGGAGGGGTGACAGATCAGGAGGGTGGAGGCCAGGGGAGAGAGAAGGAGTCCCAGACTTCAGAAACTTGAGGCTGGTGAATGCCTCCTACCCCCAGACACACCCGGATCAGGCTGAGAACAATGTGATGCAAGAGAGAGATGATCCCTTTTGGACTCTGCCCCTTTTGAGAACCTCAGAAAAGGTGGAGAGAAAAAAACCCCACCGTAGATGAAGTTTCCTTAGGTATGCCGTGCCTCCTTTACTTAAATTTGACCTGCCTTTAGCACTGGTTCACAGAGATCCTTCTAGATGTAAGGTGCTCTGTTAGCTGCTGGGGCTAGAAACTAACAAGACATGGCCTAGCTAGAGGAGACAGCTGTCCCGTGTACTAAGCATGACAAGGCTACAGCGTGTCTGGTCTCATAGTGGCCGTGAACAAAGTGCCCTTTTGTGCCTGGAGGGGTTGGAAGATGGCACAGAGGAGAGGACCTCTGAGCTGGGTCCCAAAAGAACCATCGGAAGTGTACTGAACAGAGGCTGAACCAAGGGGTCGGGGTGGGGAGCTCAGGTGGAGGGGCACACTCCAGGTAAAAGGGTTTGTGCAAATGCTTGGCGGCTTGGAGGGCTTGGGGATTATTCTAGAGCAGTGAGGAGTCTTTGGCAGGCTTTAGACAGGTTTGAGGATGGCATTCTAGCAGCATCACGCTGGCAGCAGGGTGAAGGATGGGGGGGAGAGAGAAACACTGGATGGTGAACACCAGCTGGGAGGATTTTTAGATAATATGAGTGAGGCATGTTGAGGACCCCATACTGAGCTAAGTCAGTAGCAGGGGCTAGCGATGAGGGGACGTACAGAAGGGATGGTAAGGAATCCACAGGACATAGCGACTGATGGAACACAGGAGATGTGAGGCCAAGAGGGAAGAGAGCGAGGAGGCCTAGGTTTCTGGCTTAGGTGCCTGGGAGAAGTGTGGTGCTGTTCATGCTGAGAGAGAAATAAAGGAAAGAGAACAAGTTGTGTGTGTACGTGTGTGCGTGTCGAGGCGTCATAATGCTGTGTGGGGACAGCACTGGCCCAGGTGGGGATATTCAGTATGCAGTGGGTTTGCGGGTCTAGAGCCTCTATACCAAAGATCACTCCAGGATTTCATGACTGGGTAACTGAAAGGATGATAATGTCATCAACAGAAATAAGGACCACTGAAGGGGAATTATGACGGGGGTGGGGGCTAGATGATGGATTGAATTTCATGATGTCTATGGGACACAGTGCTGAAGGTATTCACCAGGCATTTGCAAAAAATGGGATCAGAGCAGTCCGAGGTCAGATCTGGAGCTTTATATTCAGGAGTCCTCTAAGTAAAGATGATAGTTGCAGCTGCAGAACGGATGAGATCATCAGATGCAAGTGTATACTGAGAGCAGAGGGTCAAAGGCAGAACGCAGGGAGACACCTACTTCTATTTAGGGCGGGAGGGGGGCAAAAGCCAGAGAAGGAGCGTGGAGAAGAGTTTCCAAAAGGCGGCTGGCAGGTGAGCCGAAGGGTTGCTGAGAAGGGCAAGGGCGAAGAGAGACTTAGGGATTCAGACGCATGACCTTTCAGAGAGCAGATCCAGTGAAGAGGCAGGGATGATGGCAGAAATGAGCCAGCGCTGAGAAGTAGAGGTGGTTAAGTATAAACAACCCTTGGAGCCACGAGGCTGTGAAGGGTGCAGATTTTGAAAATGGGAAAGACTTGGCCCCGTTGCATTTCTGTGAGGCACACAAGGACACATCTCCACTTCAGGCGTCTCACACGGCTGTCGGCGATGCCCTTCCCTTGTCCTGGGGCCTCTCGTGGTCATGGATCCCTAGGGCCAGTGTGCTAGTGATCCTGGAGGAAGGAGACCCTTCCACCTGTGACACTCTGGAACGCCTCGAGGCATTCCTCCCTTCTTTCTGCCCCAACTCCTCCTATTCCTTTGCAAAACAAACATTGACTGAACACCTATTCTGCGTCACCTGCCGTTAGGTGGCCCAGGACACCCCCGAGGGGAAGCAGGTGGCCAGGCTGGCGCAGTGAGCGGTGTGAAGTGGGCAGCAGGAGGTGTGGGGAGAGGAGGATGGCTCTGAGACAAGGGGACTGCAGGGGGGACACCCGTCAGCAGCCAGGAAGGCTCAGGCGTGCCCTTCCGCTCTCTTCTCGGTTGTGTTTGGCACAGAGACTGGGGGCCTTCGGGATTGACTGGAAGAGGGCTGAGGGGAACGAAAGGACAGATGTGGCCTTAGGAGTCCCAGCTTTGGGGTGCCGGCACTGCGGCGGGCTCAGGAGCGAGGCCCGAGGCCTTTCTCGCCGGCTCACAGCCAGAGCGGGGGGCGGCAACGGTTCTGAAGCAGGCACTCCATCTCGGGGTAACGTGATCCTCTACTGCAGGGCTCCTCTGATGTGGGCTGCTTGCCTTTTACAGCATTAGGGGGGCAACATTTCATGGAAAATTCAATAAATCCCCCTGTACAGCCAGACGTCTGTAAACAATGGCTTCCAAATTCAATCAGGCTGGGGACCCGCAGCAGCATTTATGAGCTCTAACGTGGAATATTATATAGGGGAGTGAGTGGTGGGGGCTGGGGGAAGGCCTTCCTGGAAGATGAGCGCTCCTGTGTGGCTTCTGCTCTCAGATCCTGGCAGCGGAAGGGATTCGCCAGGCACAAAGCCTGGCTGCTGGGACTCCTGGGCTGGGCGCACGGGCCCCTGAGCCAAGGCTCCGGGCTGGGCGAGGAGGACGAGAGAATGCGGCCTTCGGTACTGGCTATGAGGAGGCTGAAGGGTTAGGACAACCAAGGCTGGCAGCGAGCCGCCCACCTGACCGTGCGCGTGAGCCCGCACAGTGTGCTTCCTGTCTTGGTCACGGGGGGAAGGCCCTAGAGCTTTCAAGTCTCCTTTCTATCAGCCTTCTACCCCTTTGGTTCCACCGTCTGGCAGTGATCGTTAGAGAACTAGTCCGTCTCTCTTGCTCAGGTTCAGATGGTTCCTCACCTAGTACAGGAAGATCTGCAGTAGGGTCGGGCCAAGGACAGGGACTTTAACTTTGAAAGGATAAGGGGGTTGATGCTTTAGGGAAGCTGAGGTCTCGCCTGCTCTTCAGGCCCCCCCTAGATTTCTCCTCTCCTTTGCCCTGTTAACACTCCAGACTCTGGCCCGCTCTCCCCGCCTCACTCCCTCCACAGTTGTTGCCTCTGAACCCTCCGGCAGGCTTTCTCCTGCAAACCGATATGGGACATTATGGGGCAGAGGAAAGACCCACAGCTCTGGATTCAAATCCACTTCATGTACCAGCTATGGGTCTTGGATAAGGCATGTTCTCCTCTGACTCTCAGGGTCCTCACCTGTGTGGGGAGAATAACATTAACTGCCTCACAGAGCGCCTGTGAGGTGAGATTGGCCAATGTACATAAAGTACCTGATGTTCTGGCATGGAATAAGTACGCGATATGCTCTAGCTTCCTTTTCTGAGTTTCTCCCCCTCCTCTCAAACCTCCCTTCGATGAAGCTTCTGCTAATCATTGGAGACTGCCTTCCATGCAACCAAAGTTCCCAGATGTTCCATCAGCTCTTATCTCACGTCCTGCACACCTCTCCAGCTCCCTTGTGGTTGGCTTTCCTGTGGGCCTGAACCCAACAGGAAGAGCCTCAAAGACCACTGTAGGCCCTGGCCACCCTGGAAAGCCCATGTAAGGGGTGGAGGCAACTCTGACGTGTGCCAACACTGAGGTAGATTTCTTAGAGACCTGGGAGGTAAGCTTCCCGAGGGCAGGCGGTTTTGCCCGCTTCATCTCTGGCTCTCTTCCCAGTGTCTAGAGCAGTGCTTGACGTTTGGTAAGTGTTCAGTCAGTATTTCCTGAATGAATCAATCACTTCAGTTTGGGAATCTTCCTGTGGTTTTTCTCTGGTTCTAGAGGGAGAATGGAGAGTTTGCCTTCTAGAAAAACAAACCGCAAACCCTCTTGAAGGTCAGGAATCCTCTCTTCCCTTGAAATGTCCTTGGAATGTTGGCCAGGCTTCCTCCACGGAGTGGGCAGGGAGGAGAATCCCTCCCGGCAAAGATGCTCCTTGCAACCTGCTGCTAGAAACGTGAGTTTTGGGAGGATGAGGGGGAAAGGGTGATTCTTGCAAGCAAGGCTCTATGAAGGCTCTAAGGCTAACCGCACCAGGCCTTTAGAGACAACGGATTTAACTTCTGCGGCTGCGGCCTGGATATGCACTTCCTTTCCCCTGCAGAGGTCAGTTCCATACAGCACACCCCCCTCCCCCTTGTCAATCTTAAAATACAGGGCAAAAGGGAGAGAAAGGTTGGCCAGCCCCAGAATAATACTAAGTAGCATTTATAAAGGATTTATCACATGCCAGACTCTACACTCAACACTTCATGCCTTAACTTGTTTAAACTTTGCCTCGGCCTATGTGGAAGGTACTAGTAGGATCCCCATTTTACCTATAAGGAAACCAAGGCTTGGAGAGGTTAAATAACACGCCAAGATCACAGGGCCAAGAAGAAAAGGAACAGGATGGGACCCTAGATCTGTCTAGCTCAGGACAAGCTATTAATCACTACATTCTGCTGCCTCAGAGAAAGGTGGAGACCAGTCTTGGCTTGAATGGTTCTGAGGCCCTGGCAGAGACCAAGCATTCTCCATCTGCTTCTGCTGTGTTCTGCTGCTACCCCCCATCCCCAACTTCAATTTACAGCGGGCAACCGAGATTGTCTGAGAGAGGTTATCTCCTCTGGGCCTCCAGCCCCCCTGCTGGGCACTCCTGGGGGAAGAGAAAGAAGGTGGGATGGGACCAGGGGAGAGGCCCAGCTCCCTGACCTGAGCTACAAGGACAAGCGGGCTGCTCTGCTGCCCGGCTGGGACAGTACCAGCCCCCTGGGCACACCTCTGCAGTCTCAGGCTTGGGATATAGGCTCTACCACTGTCAATATCCCACCCATCTGGAAGGAGGAGATCCTTTAAGATTGGAGCCAATGTTGACCTTTTGGTTTTCCATTTGGCAGGATGGGGGAGAGGGTCCAAGGAGACAGAGACGTCTCTCCCCACACAGCCAGACACCCAGCCTCTGGGGCTCTGGGATTCACTCCTCAGGTAGTCATGCAAAATTACTGTGGTTTTTTTTCCCCAAATGTCCAAAATATGGTATCATGTTCACCGTACACCCCAGTCACATACCCCTGTCCATGAACAAGCAGCTTCAATGTTGACTTCGGTGACTAGCTGGGTCTGTGCTCCGGCTTTCTTTCTCTCTCTCTCTCTCTCTCTCTCTCTCTCAACTCCCCCCTCCCTCTCTCTCTCATTCTCCCTGCTAGCTGCTGTAAGGATCAGTCCCCAAAGAAAAATGCCCAATTTGTCATGTCATGTCCAGCTGTTAACCTCCCGTCGGTAAGCCATGGGGAAGACTTACTTTCTCCTATTTATTTATTTGCCACTTGGACAATAGAAGGCCCCAGGCCTGCTGAGTTCTCCATAATAAAGCCACCAACGATCTCCCCCATCACCCCTCCCCTCCCCCCACCCCCATGTCAACAACACTAGCCAACCTGCAGGTGTCACTGGGCATTAACCCCGGGCTTAACTCTGGCTCTGCTGAACCGGAGGGAAGGGGGAGGGGGTCGTGAGCGAAGGTGGGGGGTCTGACGGGGAGGTCTCTGCACAAAGAGGAAGGCCTGGGGATGGGCTGGCTCATAACCATCCCTCCGGAAAGCTCACTGTGCTGAGGCTGGGGGAGGGAGGGAGGGATCAACCAAATAATGCAGCTCCTTCTTCCCAGCCTCCCCAGTGGTCTCCAGGCAGAGCCTTGGCCAGCCGGTGGCAGGCGCCGGACTCACCGCACCTAGCAACACTGCTGAGAGACGGGGCCCTGCAGGAATGAGGCCCCGTGTGGCTGGCCCTAGAGTAGGCCCCGGGGAGGGAAGGGCTGGGGCAGGGCGGGGAGGCTCAGACCCTCCAGGCTCCAGGCTGCTCCGTCACCCCTTCTTTCTCTAGCACTCCCTTGGTCCCCTCTCCAGGCTTATTTGGCCCAGCCCAGTTTGCGAAGGGAGAACGAAGAACGAGGTGCTCCGGGGAGGAACTGCTAGAAATGTCCAGGCTGGGCTGCCAGTTCTCCTGGGGATTAAACAAGGCGGGGGGGGGGTGGGGGGGGCGGGGGGGCTGGGGGGGGGGGGGGGGGGGGCGTAGGGGGATGGGCTGCTTTTTAGTCAGTTGCCCTTCCTTCTGTTCAGATGTCAGAGTGAGTTACAGATCACACCAAAGTGCAGCCCCCATGGCCTTTCATCTGGGGCTCCCAGGCCCGTGGTGCCAGTACCACTGTCCTATCTCCAGGGACCCGAGCTTCCCCTGGGACAAACCGTGGAAGGGAAGCACAGACTAGGATTAGCTGGATTGTCCACCCAGGCCATATCTCCATAGTTTCGTACTGCCCATTGACCCCTTCTCCACTCCCAACATCCTTCCCATCCCACGAGAGACAGCCCGAAGCACAGAGGCATTAGCAGGGCATTTCCCAAGGCTAGTCACTGGGGGGGCTCGGTGTGTAACCCACCCCTGACTGCCCTTAGTGAGGTCTCGACCTTGGACTAGCAGCACCCAGAGACAAATGAAAGACTTGGTCAGCCCCTGCCCGCCGAGATTTCTTAATTAACTGTTTCACAGTAAGAGCTCGCTATTTGTGCATCAGAATGGAAATAACCAGGAAAGGGAAAATGATGGTTGACTGTAAACATGTCTTGAGGGTCCACAGGGGTCTGCACAGGTACCCACTCTGTTCCTGGCCCAGTGCTGCCATTATTTAATGAGAAGCAGCTAGAGAGACTCTGGGGCCTTAGAGGACCAGAGTGCAAAGACAGAGGTCAAAGATCAGGAAGACCAGGCAGCCACAGGTGATCAGCATTAGTTAGGTCAAGTCCAGACTCTCCTGCAGCACCTGTCCTGGTTGCCACCATGAGGGAAGCAAGGACTACCCTCCATCTGGGGACTTCAAATGCTAAAAATTTTTCTCAAGAGGAATTTCTCAATATTGCATTTTGTAAAATGACCTATGTCCAAGAGATGTAGGGTAAGAGGGACGCTAACAGTTGCCAGGGCCCAGCCTGAGGTGACCAGAATGGGAAAGTGTCTGACCCAACTGGAGATGTTCAGATCACTGTCCAGTGTCGGGGCTCCACGGGCTGCCTTGAAAAATAACAGCATCCAGCAGGGGCTTGGTGACACCTATCCAAGACAGAAAAGGGGAAGATTCTATGGCCGGTAACAGATGGGACTATGAAATAGGTTTCTGAGGAGCCTTCCAATTAGTGCTCAGAAGTTATGCTTCTAGAGATTTCAGGATTCAGTCTAGGAGACAAGGTGTACAGAGGAACAAATCCAGACAATGGTATGAGATGGACCTGGATTGGACTCCCAGCTCAGTTGATTACTAGCTACGTGACTTTGGATAAGTTACTTGACTTTTCCGAAGTTCAGTTTCTTCTTCCATGAAATGAGCATAAGGATACCTAACTCCCGGTTGTTGGGAAGATTGAGTGAAATAATCTAAGTGAAAACACCTGGAATAAAGCCTGGTTTACGGCAAACCACAGCAACTGTCAATTACTGTTTCTTTTCCTTGTCTGAAACTTCCTTGGTTCCGTCTCCACCTCAACAAGGACAAATTTGTTGTCCCTCATGGCCACCATGGAAGGGGGAGATGTGTTAAGCGGCACCTGGCTCGTCCTCTCAAAGAGTTTGATCTTTCTCCCTCCCCACTTCTGCATCATCCTCAGTTCTGGGCAGAGACATTGCAGTGGCTGGTTTGTGCGGGAGGCATATACACATTTCTTATCTGGCCTGAATAGCAGGCATTAAAATGCATTTTGGTTCACCCAGGACAATAAAGAAAAAAAAGGAAGCTTTAAGTCACTAATAAAAATCAAATGTAGGCAGTTTGCAGGAGTGATCAGCTCAGAGCTTTGCTGTTCTCTTGTTAAGGGTCTGGAGCCATAAATAACTTCCCCATAAGAAGGCAGAGGTGAGGGGGAGTGAGTGAGAGGGAACGCAACAACACAAAATTTTTCATTTTTCTCCATAAATCATTTCAGCGTGCGATAATATTTGTTTTTTCTAATGAGTCTCTTGTGATCCATTCCAGGAGCTAACATCAGGGCCTGTCAGGGGGTGATGTGTGGTACAGTTCAACGCTTTACAAAAACTGCCTGCTACACAGATTTTTTTTCCCCTCTCTTCCTTATGCTAAGTATTCATGAAGCCCATTATTCTGTGCTCCTGCTTTACGGATTCTTCCTTTCTGTCTTTCTCCTTTGGGCAGCAACTGCCCTGCTCTCTCCTCCCGCTTATGCTGAAGGGTTTGCTGCAGCCGGGGAAAGAGATGGAGGCAGTGGGAGAGAGGAAGGTGGTTTGGAGGTATTGGCGGGAGGCCCTTAGGTGTAGGCTTTGAACTTGGGTGGGTGGAGGAGCATTCTTCAAAGTTCAACTGAAGCTATGTGAGAGAATGCCTTTTATATGCTGGATTTCTCATGGCCAACTATGATGGACCCTATCAGAGCAGGCAAGACCACCTGCCAAGCAAAAAGCGCCCAAAGAGAGCAGACACATTAACGGACGCCAGATTTGTAAGAGAGATTGTGCGTACAACGCTGAAGAGTTTGGAGTTTATCTTATAAGCAAAGGGAGTCAATGAAGTATTTTACAAAGAATCAGAGTTATCTTTTAAACTCTCATGATGAGTGTGGAGGATAGATTGGGGAGTAGTGCAGGTTGAAGGGAGCAAGGAATGAGACCTGGAATCTGGAAATTCTGGAAGAGTGTTGCAGATACAGATGGAAAAAGGATAAGGTAGCAGATTCAGAAATAAGGGATTTTTCGAACAGCTTAGCAACCCCCTACTCGTCCTTTAAGACTGATTTTAATATTACCTTTGCTGTGAAATCATTTCCGCCCTCTCCAGATTGGCTCACCCATTCCTCCTGGCTCCTATAATATCTTCCTCATACCTCTCCTCCCTTCAAACACTCATCACATTGTATTATGACTATTAGCTTGAGCTCCTTGGAGGTAGGGTCTGTGCTACATGAATCCTTGAATCTTACCATCTAATATGTGCATGGCACATAGAATTACTCAGTGGTACTTATTTTGAATAAGCCAACAAACAAATAAAAAGAAGAGGGAAAGCAGAACTAGTTGTAGAAAGCTGAGGGGTTTAGGGGCAGGTGCAAGAACAGGAGCCACCCAAGGAGACTGAGAAGGAATGCTCAGAGTTAGGATAGATCTATGAGAGTCATGTCCTGGGCTCATGGCAAGTCATAGGAATAGATTTTTTTAAGAAGAAGGCAATGAGTGGTGCCTGGGTGGCTCAGTTGGTTAAGCATCTGACTCCTGATTTCAGCTCAGGTCATGATCTCAGGGTTGTGAGAGTGAGCCTGGGGTTGGGCTAAGTGCTCCATGGGGAGTCTGCTTGAGAGGCTCTCCCTCTCCCTCTGACCCTCCCCTTCCTCTGCTGGCTCTCTCTCTCTCTCTTAAAACAAAATAAAATAAAATAAAATAAGAAGGCAATGATTTTTGGTGTCAAATGCAAAAGTGAAATCAAGTAAGACAAAGAGAAAAGTGTCCACGGGATTTGGCAATTCAGAGGTTGTTAGTGATCTTTGTGACGGCAGTTTCATTGGCGTGAGTGCAGGCAGAAGTCAGACCAGCCAGCTCACTTCCGGATGGGAAGTGAGAAAGCGTGGACTCTTCTTTCAAGAGGGAATGTGAAAAATAGGGGTACTTCAGGGGAAAAACAGGAGCAAGGGGAGATATTTTCAGGAAGGAGGAAGGTTTAAAAAACATTTGGTGGGTAAAATGACACAGAAAAAAGAGGGTAAAAAAGAAATGACACACATACAGGAGAAAGTCAGGTAGATCCAGAGCATACTGGATAGCCACACCCGAAGAATATTGATCAGTGTTTGTAAAAGAGGTCTTCAGTGACATACAGCAGGATGATGTCCTTTGCTCTGTTCAGCATTTTTTATCAACAACTTGAAGTCAGAAACAATAAAGCTAACAAATGTATAAGTGAGACAAGGCTAAGGACAGCGAAGATGGGTTACAGAATCAGGATTCAAAAGTCACTTCCACAAGTTGGAACACAAGTGAAATTTAACAGAACAACTAAATATTCTACTTGTAGGCTAAAAAATATATATAAAATATGAGAAAGTGTAGGTTGGAGGAATTACACCTTGAGAAGAATTCATGGGAAGAAGACCCGGGAGTCCTGGGTGAATTTATATTTGCCAAAAGACTTCGGAAGACTTTGGCCACATTAATGAGGTACGGTGTATAGAACAAAGGAGGGCTGGTCACACCACAGCGCAGTGGAGATGGTCTGCTTTGACTTGGGCTTCTTACTCCTGGTGGGCCATTGATAACTAGGGCAGATTTGGTCAGGGTGGAAAGATGTCTTGAAACCGTGATTTGTGATCAATGGTTGGGGCAGCTGGGGAAAGAATAATTTGAGAAATGTGATAGGAATTCTTAAATACTTGCCAGTTTATCACAGAGTAAAGAGGAGAGATTTCTTCTGAAGAGATTCAAAGGGCAGAACTTTAATCCCAGGGCAAGAATTAAATAAAGGCAAATTAAATTTTGGCCTAATATGAGGTGAGAAGTCTATGGATACCCCTCTATGCATGGGTTTTAGGATTCCTAACACCAAATAGAAAATGTTGCATATATGTGAATATGTATTGGGGTCCATGACTTTCAACAAATTTTTAAAGGGGTCTGTGACTGACACACATACACACACATTAACAACCACGAAAAAGGGAGTATTGTCTCTCAATTATGGCAGTTGGAATGGAACTATGGCTTCCAGAAGGAGCAGGCTTCCCATTACTAGATATGTTCAAACAGAGGCAGAAAGACCTAGTCAAACCTCTATCAAGTTTGGAGGTCTGATTCAGGAAGAGGTTGGTTGTAGACCATGCAAAGGAAGGTGTGCGTGGTGTGTGTGTGTGTGTGTGTGTGTGTGCATGCAGAGGGGTAGAGAGAGAGAGATAAAGGAGAAGGCAAGACAGAGGTACTGAGATAAACACTGTCATGGGCCGTTTCCATCATGTACTCACAAGAGCATAATAAAGCCCTTGTAATATACTAGAACTTGTGTGGTCCCGGGGCCTAATTTGCATACTAATTACTGAGTGCAAATGGGACTGAGGGGTAGGGAGGGAGGGTGGGGGAGGCATGCAGGGAGCGAGGGGCCTGGACTGTTTGCTCTGCCATTTCATATCATGCTAACAAGCTAATCCGGCGTGCAGTTAGCTCCTGATATATAACTGCTCATTAGTATTATAATAAAGTACATGAAACAACCATAAAACGTTATATACTGCACAAGTGTTGTTTTCTTGCCAATTATCTGCAGGCGGATTTATCACCACAGTTGTTTCGAATTCCCCTTGGTGAGGTTTGGGCGGAATAAAGAAAGGTGTTGGTGGCGGCAGCAGCAGAGGGGGGCCTTTTCAAGGGGCAGACCATGTGTTTTCTTAAGTAGCACTTACTGATGCGCCATTTCATGAGAGTGAAGCAACGAGATCCCATCCTTCCCCATCTCGGCAGCTCAGGGGGAAAGCAAGGAGGGTGAGCGCCGAGGAAGGCTGCAGGCCCACGGTTCCGGACCCGGAGACGCAGTGCCCTTAGCCCTTTGGACAGCACAGAACCTCCGAGGACAGAGTCCTGTACCAGGCCCACAGGCGGTTTAATGAGACCTTGTAAATCCGCACCACTTGCTTTCCAACCTTCCAGAGTGGTAGCTCAAGTAACCCAGTTCAAAGCAACACTTCGCCCCCACCGCCTTCCCCCAAAGCGCTTACTGAATGACTTGTAGCCCAGACGGCCTTGTTTGGGGAAGACGTTCCAGAGATCGGTGGTTCTTGCAAAGACTTGCTTTCTGCCTCGGCATGCTCCAGGCACGCCTATGACCCAGTCCCCCACTCCGCAGGGGAAGCTGAGAATAAGTGAGGGAACCCCCAAGAATTTTCCAGCCAGTCCACGGGGCCCAGGCCACACCTCTTAAGGTCACTCTACTCCATCACCACCAGCAGACACAGGAGAGGCCCATCAGGGTGCTGGGGTTGGGAAAGAGAGAGGCCCCCTTCTCCGTTTTTCTGTTAGATTTTAAGAGCCCCCTTATTTAGTGATGGAGCAGGGAGAGGCTCTGGGGCCCTGTCAGCCCTCCTCACCCGGCCCCAGGCTGCAGGGGAATTGCCGAGCTCTCAGTGCACTTTGCTGGTAAGGTCTCTTTCGGACTCTGCCGGCACCCATAGCATTCCTAACCAGCTCCTGACAGCCTCACGGTCAGGGACGGGCCACAGGATGGAAGAAGCCAGTGCTTAACAGGGAGCCCTCCGACAGAAGCCTTAGCTAGGCCCTGTGTGTCCTCTCAGACCTGCAAGGGGACATTGACTTTAGTCATTCCCCAGGAGCTGTGGCAGGGCGAGGAGTCAATTCTGTCTTGCTCTGTGCTGTCTTGAAATACCAAAGGATGCATGAGGGTTCCAGGAAATGGATGTCAACTTCAAAAAGGCTGGAGACGTACCCCCAACAGCCACACTCCCTTTAGTGATCCATGGTGGATCTGCTAATTCACAAATTAAATTCCACTACATTCCCAGAAGCCGCAGCCTCCTGAAGGGAGGGTATATCGGAACCCCTCCCCACATGGAAGGAAGGGATAGACTGAAGCTGTTTGGTCTACACGGCTACCACCCCCTTGAAGGCAGAAAGCTTTACTCTGGACACGCTGTAACTACCCCTGGTCATACGTGTGCTTATGTGTTATAGACGTGTCTGTACATACATGCTCTAAGTACCCCCTGGACCGCTCAAGAGCTCCCCTTTCTCCCTGCGAATGACACCTCCACTGAAAGAGCTTAATAATATGTCAGAACTTTCTGTTCTAGATATGCTCTTTGTTGTCTTTATTCTCTACACTCTTTAAATGTCTGTCTGAATCAGACTATGGCTGGTCAGAGAAATGACCACTGGACTATTTTCTAATACCAGAGACATGCTTTAATATCCCAGAGACTTTAGGTCGATGAAATGGAGGTTCACAATTCTCTCTCACATGCAATTCTGTTTTATTATTCAATTATTATGATAACCATGATGATGATGATGACAATGATGATAAAGGAACGACCACCTCATTGGGACACCTGATGGTCTCCAAGTCCAAGGACAGAACAGCAGGCTGAAGGGTGATTGTGTCTCTAGAACAGACTACATACCAGTGCTGTGGCAGACTCCAACAGCTAATAAATGGTATTTGGGATATAGGGGCAATTGTTATGTGAACTGACCAAAGAATCAAGTTCAAGTTCTTTAGCAGAGGCTACAAGACCTTCGGTGAACTGGTATCCACCTCCCTCTTCACCCCATCTTTTGTGCTCTGCTCCTCCCCCAATGCCCCTGCAATGCTGAATTGGGTCTAGTTCCCGCTAACAAAGGAGGCTTTCCTGTTTGCTCATTTTGATCCCTCTGCCTGGAATGGCCACCTACTTTTCCCCCCGGCCAACTCGTCATACCTTAGGTTGGGCATTATCTCCTGCAGAAGCTTTTTCTGATACTCCACCCCTAGTGTGATCTAGTCTGCCCTTATGTGCCTGTACTTACTTCTATCTCAGTGTTGATCAGCAGCTTTGGAATCTCTGCAGGGCAGGTGTCTGATGCCTTACAGTCCTAGGACCTAGCATAGAGCCTGGCCCAGACCAAGCACTTAGTACATGTTTTTACTTATTGCAGTTTGAAAGAACCGATGTGAACTGAAGGTCTGTAAACTCACCCCAGCATCCCAAACCACATAGAGCTTTCAGTGGACTTCCGTTTACTCTCTAGGTAACAACCACTAATCCAGCACGCATTAGGCACTCAAAGCCAGGTAGTCCCCTCCAAAACCAGAGAGCAGGGGCAAACCTCTGTTTCTGTGATATTGAAAGCCCTTGGCTTCACTGTCATCTGCTTTCTCCTTCCTTTGAGTCTAGTCCTTAAAGGCGCAGGTAGCGACTGACCCGGTCCAGGGACAGCTCCACTGTGGCTCCATCTTGTTGCTCTGGGCGGGTCACCACTCCCGTTCCCTGAGGACCCTGGAAGCTCCCTCTTCCTCCCATGTGGTGGTCAGTGGGTCTTCAGGGGCTGGTTCAACGGAAAGCCCCAGGAGCCCCCTCTACTCTGGGCTGTTCCCATCTGCAGGAGCCTGAGGTGGACAGGAAGCAGGCTACTGATGCCCTCCCCAGGGTCGTGATGGAGAAGAACTGAGACCCCTGATGCAGCACCCCTAACCCTGGGTCAGTCACACGACGAGCACTGAAGTCATACTGTCTAGTCCTTCTTCCCCATCGAAAGACACACTTTATCATGAGAAGAGGAAAAAAAAAAAAAAAAGAACATGGGCTTGGAAGTCCAAAAACACTTCTGTCTCTTCTAAACTATTCATCCTTGGGAAAGCTTCTTAGCTTTCTCAGCTTTAGTTTTCCTACCTATAAAATGGAAATAATAAAACCCACCCATAATGTTAATAAGGACTAAAATATTTGATAGAAGATATCAATATATGCATATATCTGAAGTGCCTACCCCTGGTATACAGTAGGGACTCAATGAAGAGTAAAGATAATAATAATAATAATAATAATAATAATAATAAATGTAAAGGTCTAAATTTGGATCTAAAAATCCAACAGCACATGGGGTGCCTGGATAGCTCAGTCAGTAAAGTGTCTGCCTTTGGCTTGGGTCATGATCTCGGGGTCCTGGGATGGAGTCACGCATCCGGCTCTCTGTTCAGTGGCGAGTCTGATTCTCCCTTCCCCTCTCCCTCGTGATCTCTCTCGCTCTCTCTCAAATAGATAAATAAGATCTTAAAAAAAAACAAAATAAAAAATAAAAACCCAACAGCATAGAATGGGGTGAAAGAGACATGACTCAGCAATGAACAGTTTGGGGTTTCGGTTGGTAACCAGCTCAATAGGAGCCAGCAGCGAATGAGAGATCCCACTGCATTCACGAAGCAGTGACAGGCTCACCCTTCTCCGCCCTGGGTCAGTTGCCTCAGGCAGCGCAGGTCCGGGCACCATCTCCAAGAGCCCCAACCAACCATATACGAGAAGACCTACTGTAAACCATGGAGCTTTTACACATGGAAAGCACTACTATGAGCTGTCAGCAGCATATTGCTCAGTGGGGTAGAGATAATCTGTACTAAGTACAGTAGTAAACAGTACTGCAAGGCAGGGCAGGGGACTCAGCACCATAGAAAGAAAGCGGGGAATCATTAGTTTGTAAAAAGGAAGCTGATAAAGGCAGAGGGAGCTGATTCCTCTATGTCCCCCATGAAAAAAACCAAGAACAGGAAGGTAAAAGCTAATTTAGACTCCTCAAATTTGGGTTCTTTTTAAGAAAAGTATTTTCTAACAATCAGGTATCTAGACAAGGACTGCTTTGAGAAGTAATGAGCTCCCCCTCATAAGAGGTATTCAAGCAGAGGTTGGTTGATGTTAGTTGGTCCTAATAGAGGGAATTCAAACAGGGAGGTTGACACCAGAGCTCTCCTACCCTGAAATGTCATGGCTAGAGGGGCTCTCTCCCTCCTGTTCTCTGTCATCAAAGGGGCAGGGAAGAATCAGAAATCCTCAAATCGATCACTTATCTGATATTCATTAAACATCTACTACACACCAGGCATTGTGCTAGTTGCTGAGAAAATAGGCAAAAATGAGGAAAAGACTATGGCCTCAGCGCTCTTACAATCTCACGGGGTTAACTGTCACGACAGAGGTCCGGTAGAGTGCTTGGGCGCACGCCAGAGAGAAGAACTAAGTGCTGGGAGTCCTCGAGCTGAGTCTTGAAGAAATGCTCTTACAGGATGGAAAAGGGAAGTAGGAGTACAACAGGTGGAAGGGGCAAGTGTGCAAGGCCATGGTATTGTGCGCCAGCAGAGCACGTTTAGGGAGGATGAGGTATGTGGGAAGCGAGACTGAAGAAACAGGTGGGGTGAGGCACTTCGTGCAACTTACTGCAGACCTTGAATGTACGGTAAGGGTTACAGGAAGCACGGCGGGGACTGAAAAACAGTGACACAGTCACACCTGCATTTAAAAATGGTCGCTGGCACAGGCTGTAAGAAAGGACTGAAGTGGAAGGACAAGCATGGGAGGATGATTGGTGACTATATGCTCAGAATTGTTTTTTAAAGATTTATATATTGGGGCGCCTGGGTGCTCAGTCGGTTAAGCATCTGCCTTCGACTCAGGTCATGATCCCAGGGTCCTGGGATTGAGTCCTTCTCCCTCTCCCTCTGCCTGCCACTCCCCCTGCTTGTGCTCTCTGTCAAATAAATAAGATCTTTAAAAAAAAGATTTATTTATTTATTTGAGAGAGCGAGTGGTGGGGAGGGAGGGGCAGAGGGAGAGAGAGAATCCCGAAGCAGACTCCCCGCTGGGCGAGGAGCCCAGCCATCTCAGGACCCCAACACGGGGCTCCATCCCAGGACCCTGAGATCATGACCTGAGCAGAAATCAAGAGTCAGATGCTTAACTGAGTGAGCCATCCAGGTGCCCCAAGAAGTTTTTTTCTAACTGTAAATGTAACATATGTCCATTGTAGATAATTTAGAAAACCAAGAGAACTCTAAAGTGAGTGACCTATAATCCCACCACCCAGTATAATAATGTTGGTGTGATTCCTTTTATTTTTTTTTTCTATGCATAGTTTTAATTAACCTTATTTTAGGATCTCTGCTAATATTCTCCAAAATATTCTCTGAAATATTCTCCAAAAACATGATTTTTTAATGGCTGTGCAATATTCCATTGTATGATTTTACTATAATTTATGTAATCATTCCTTCGTTGTTGAATGTTTAGGTTGTTTTCATATTTTCCTGGCTATACGTAATACTGACATGGTTATCCTTATGCATAAATCATTGACCACAGGTCCAGTTATTTTCTTAGAATAGATTCCAAATAGGAATTACTAAAATAAAGGGCATGAATATTTTAAGGCTTTTGCTACACATTACAAAATTGCTTCCAGACAGGTTATACAAATATGTGCTTTTACTAATAGTATATAAAGATGCCTATCTAACTCCACACTTATTAACACTGAACTTTATCATTTTAAAAGTTGTCCATTTGTATAGGCAAAATATTATCTCATTTATTTAATTTATACTAGCTATATTAATTTGAAGATTTTCCTATTTCTTTTGCAAACTGCTTGTTCATGCCTTAGTTCGTTTTTATATTGAGCTAGTAGTGCTTTTATTGATTTGTAAGAGCTCTTTATATATTAGGAATATCAAATGTTCTGCTGTGTTTACAGCAAATCTTTGTTCTTCAAGTGGCATTTTGGTATTTGTCTTTTATTTTTGTTTGTGGTGGGACTTTCATTGTTGTATAGAAATCTAAAAGCTTGGTGACTTCTTCCATTGTGTTTATGCTAAGAAGGTCCTTCCCTAACTTGTTATACATATCTGTATTCGATACAGATCTAGTTATGGCTTATCCTTTGCATTTAATTTTTTAATTCATCTGGAATTTATTTTGATATGAGGTACAAGACAAGGAACTTACTCCTTCACTACCCCCCAATATTTCTTTTCCTTGTAGGTGAAAGAGGACAGGTAAAGGGCAGGGAAAGAGGGAAGAATCTAGACTGAACCAGGTTTTGCTTGAGTGTTTTGTTGAATGGTGCTTAAGGATCATTTAAGTTGCAGGATGAAAAAAATACACGGATGTCACTTTTGAATATGTTGCATATGAGGTGCCCTGCAAGGGTTCAAGGGGGAGATAGTGAGTTGGCAGTTGGAATATGAGGCAGGAAGCTCAGGAGAGAGGTTGAGGCTGAAGCTGTAGTCATGGAGTCATCAGTGTTCAGAGGGCAAGTGGTACCACCGGCATGGTTGAGCTCACGCAGGGCAGTTGTGTAAAGTCAAAAGAGGTAAGTGAAGGTATTCTGGGCAGCAACCATGTGGAAGGGACATACACAGGAGGAGAAGCTAGGGAATGAGAGTGAGAAGGAGTAGACAAAACCCAAAGAAATGAGTTGGAGAAGCTAGGGAAAAAGAGAATTTGAAGAGGGGAAAGGTGATCCAAGTATCCATAACGTCGTGAGATCGAACATAGTCTACAATGGGCTGAGTGAGCTGGAGATGGGGCAATGGATGTGTGAGAGTTAGGACTGCTTTCGAACAAGTCTATTGGTAAAAAGAAAGGGGAAGATGGGGCAGTAATATGCTTGAACGATAGTGTGGAACAAGGTTTGAAGGGGAGACTTGAGGGTGCTTGAAGGTAGAGGGAAAGGTGCTGGTAGGAAGAGGGACATTGAAGAAGACATGGCAGTGCAAGGTCTCAAGGAGCAGTGGTGATGGGCGCCAGGGCACAGGGAGAGGATTAGTACTGAGTCAGGATGCACGGCTGTGCAGATGGCCCTCTGGGTCAAGGGTAAGGTTAAGAGGGGAAAAAAATTGAGCTTTTGGCCTCTAGTCTCTCCGTAAAGCAGGAAATGAAGTCATCCAGGGAGAATGAGGTAAACAGAGGCAAGGAAGGAAATTTTTTGAGAGAAGGAAAGGCTTAAAACAACTGCTGTGGGGAAAAGGGAATTGATTCTAGGCCAAGCCGGAGGACTGGTGAGAAGCATTCGGGGCCCAGCTAAAGTCTGTACCAGGCAGAATGGTTGTGTGATTTTCTCAGTCCAGCATCACAGGGCGGAGCTAGAGGAGAAAGCAAATACTTATGCGGAGTTGGATCTGAGATGGAAGAAATTCTTTAAAGAGATTGATCAAAGGGTCAAGGTTAAGAACAAAAGTGAGCCTAGGAGGGAATGATGGGCTTGTTGCATTAGGAATGGTCCAAGGATCGAGGGTCTCCATAAGGTCAAAAACCAGTCTCCGTGGGAGTGAGGAAGTAGCACAGATGTAGAAGGATAGAAGGGTCTGGTTAGAATGTGGGATTCCTGAGGTGAAGAAATCCTGGGACACAGTCAGACAGAACCTCCCTCTTCCTCTGGCCTTCTGCTGTAGGAGTGCAGGAGACTGGAGCAGAGAATCTGGGATTTGGATGGTTCCCGTGGGTGTTGAAATTCCCAGGACGAGGGCAGGAATAGGGGCCGGGGAGATACGGAGCCAAGTGTCAAAGTTCACAGTGACCAGAGGGGAGATGTCATCAGCAGATGGCAATGACGAGAACAGGAAGAGGCTGGTGTAGGCTCAGAGAGCAGGGCTGGTCGTGGGGGGCTGAGAGAGCACCTCACTGCTGACAGTACTGGGGCCAACAGGTTTGGGGCACAGGTGCGCCAGCCAAAGTGGGGCGGCAGCTTCAAGGCTCTGTTTATTTGGTTGGTCGGTTCAATCACGCATTCATTCAAAAGGGATGTGATGAGATGAGTCTGATGAGCCGTGAGCAAGGCGCTGGATGTTGTGCGGAGCCTACCTCTCCCAGAGGAATGCACCAGAGCCAGCAGCCTTTCCCCTTTCTGCCAAAGGTGGCCCCACTCTCTCTCAGCAAGCCCCCCACACCAAAGTCCTGCCACCAAAGCCAGGCAGGCCCTGACGCGGCTGATGGCCGGTAGGGGATCTTCTTGTTACAGCTTTTTCCCCAGAGATAAATAGGCCACAGTAAAAAAGATTGCTACATCCTTTCAATAAAGATTTTTTTTCTTTTCCAGACAGCTTGAGAAATGTTTTAAAAGCTTCTCACATTTCCAGTGAAACCCACAGAGAAGAATTTTGCTTGTTATCAGCCCTGGAAGCCTCTGATAGACGGGTGACATTTTTTTTCTTTTTCTTTCTCTTTTTCTCTTTTCCTTTTTTTCACCAGCTGAAGAGAGAGTCACAGTGTGTTTTATAACTGGCTCTCTGCATTTCAAAAGCTCAACGAGAGCTCTCTGCTAACCCCGATAAGCCTTGGGCTCTTAGCGTCTTAAATACCTCTGACAAGCTATACATTACAGCGCTAATAATTTGCCAAATTTGCGCCCATAATATGATATCTGTAAAACGTCAAGGGCAGTAATGCGATTAGCGGTCTCAAATGAAATATCGAACATTCAGCGTTTAGGTCCTGAATAGGGGGAGAAAGGAAAGGAAATCAATTTCAAAAGCAGGAGGGAAAAAGGCGATAAGCGTGTAATAAAAATAGAGAGAGACGGAGGAGAGATGCGGAGGAAGAGAGACAGGCAGAGCAAGAGTCAGGACGAGATAGACCCGTCTGGTATTCATGTTTTCAGCAGGTAAGAGATGTAAAAAACTTTTACAAATTAGTTTGAATACGAAGCTGGGAAATAACCTTCGGTCACCACAGCAACTGGGTTTGGGGGGGGGGGCGGGGAAGGAGAGAGGTGGGGGCCGGGAGCGGAGCGAGGGGTTGGCCAAGCCTAGGGAGGGCCTTTCACTCGCTGCCCCCAACAGCCCGCTTCCATAAAACACAGGAAGTTGAATTACAAGGAGTCTGAGGGTGGGCTCTGGCCCTGCCCCCACCCACCCGAGGTGGGAGAGTCGTAATGGACTAATTATCTGGCCAGCAGAGGCGGTGGCGCGGCAGGCGCAGGAGAGAGGGCCCGGGCTGTCACATACCAGGCTCTAGACTAAATAACAACATCTCACACCTGCAGCTTTACGAGCCCTTGCCCAGAGAGGAGCGCAAACCCTCCCCTCTCCTCTGGCCCCTCCAGCTTCTCCCCAGGCGCTGTGGGCCCCCACTCGAGCCAGGCTGCCCCGGGGGCACCTGCCGTGTGTGTGGGGGTCCTCACCCTTGCTGAGGCCTTGGCCCCTTACTCAATCCCGGCAACCTGCACGTATCTCCGCAGGCGATGCCCCTTCTCCTGGGTCCGGCGGGTAATCCTGCAGGGCTGTCAGCAAGGCAGGGAGACCGGGCCGGTCGACGCCCCATCCCAGAGTTCCCCGGGGAGCAGGTCTGTCTCCACCTACGGCCATCTGTCTCAGGCTGCGGGACTGTCTGGAGGATGGGGCTACACTGGAGCACCAGGGCAGAAATGACTAGGGGGTCCTCTTGGACCCGAGGGGACAGCAGAGGCAGGCGCCCTCAGCACATCTCTCTGCTTTGCTCTTTTCATTTCTCGCCCTAATACCATGCTTCACAGAGAGAAGCACTTCTTTCAAAATGTGCTGTGCCTGCCTTTCTGCACCACTTGGTCTTGGAAGTGACCCCATAACCCTGAACCTCCCTCTTTTGCAAGGAGATGAGACAGAGCTGCCTCAAAAGAAGAAAGAAAACCGTGCTGGTGTAGGAGCTGGTGCCTCATGAAGGCGATGGCAGTCCAGGAGAGCAGGGCCGAGTCCTTTCCCCACTCCCCACGCCAAAGTCCCTTGGTCCCACGGTCACCCCGCAGGCAGCTGGAGGATGCCAAGCAGGATGCAGGCCAGCTCACTGAGGCAGAGAGGGCCTGAAAGGTGGTAGATGGGCCGGGTGGGAGAAAAGCAAACAGGCTGCCTGGGGCCTGCCCCAGACCCTTCCCTGGGGCGGCCTGGAATGGCCATTCCAGGGCCACTTCTTGCGGCACCACGAGCCATTAAAATAGGAGTGCTCGGGGAGCCATCAGCCCAGCACAGATGACTTCCCCAGATGTGGCAGTGGGGCAGGATGTGGAAGCCCCCAACCCCAACTGTACAGACAAAACATTCCCGCACTAACCATCCTCGGAAACCCCACAGCCCAGAGCCCCTCTTACAGATGCTTTCTAGACCATTTAGCAGGAGGCAGTGTTTATTTTTGAACATATGTTCTTTCCCATCTCTCGCCTCCCTTCTCCCTTACTAGTCCTTCCATACCCAAAGCCACCCTCTGGATGGGCTGCTGTTGGATGTTACAGCCGAGCTCCGGTGTGGCTAGCATGCTTTGTTTTGGCTTGGCTGTGGTCTTTAGTGTGTGCACGGGCACACGCATGTGCACGGGCACACGCTTGCTCAAAGAGCCATTAGTGGAGTGCATGACCTACACAGGCTCAAAGAGGGCAGGTTCTTGGAGGTTGCCCAAGTTTGTGCGCAAATCCTGAACCACGTTGTAGGTTTCCTACTTCCCCAAACCGGTACACTAGTCAGAGATGGTTCCTGGACATTATATGTCTATTGGGAAGGCGAGATAAGGGATAGAAGGTTCCTGCCCAGAAGGGAAATTTTTGGCCTGGAGCTTGGAATGGGCTCTACTTGGTTCTTTATCCATGCACAGAGCCCAGCATATTGTCACGCTCAGTAATCACCCACCCCCTCGACTGAAGCCTCTCTCTTTTCTTTAATAAAATAAAGTCCCCCAGTCCCTAAGTGACCTGCTCAGATTTTGCCCCCTTCAGGAAGCCTTCCTTGGGGTGCCTGGGTGGCTCAGTTGGTTAAGCGTCTGCCTTCGGCTCAGGTCATGATGTCAGGGTCCTGGGATGGAGCCCTGAGTCAGGCTCCCTGCTCAGCGGGGAGTCTGCTTGTCCCTCTCCCTCTGCCTCTCCCTCTGCCCTTACCCCTCCCCCTGCTCCTGCCCCTCCCCCTCCCCTGCTCATGCCCCTCCCCTTCATCCTGCTTATGCTCTCTCCCTCTCAAATAAATAAAATCTTAAAAAAAAATAAATAAATAAAGACGCCTTCCCTAACTCAAATAGCCCAGAGTTCTTTTTCTTCTAATAGATGTGGAGGCTCACATTTACTAGGTGCCACTTGTATTAGGCATTTTACATGTTATTTTATTTAGGTTTCAGAACTTTGGATATTATTATTTCTATTTTATAGACAAGAAAACAGGCTCCGGGAAGTTGAGTGATTCGTCCAATCCAGCGAGCAAATGGTAGAGCTGGAATTCAAACTCAGGTGTCTGTCTGAATCAGAAATCCCATGATCTTTCCATTATGTGATAGAACTTCCCACATGGAAATGTTTTGCAAATATGTGTCAGAGTCCTTATTAAAGTGTGGCCCCTGGAAAGAAAATAACACCCTGCACTTAGTCTAGCCAGGGCAGAGTAGAGAGATTTTTCTCAATGAAGCCCAAGTTTGTAGCCATCTATCCTACTTTGTTGTTTCATACATAGCTGACAGTCAACCAAACCCTCAGATTTTTCTCACTCTTGGTCTCCCCCTCACTCCGTTCCCAGACACACTGGTCTTCGGTGCTTGTTTCCTCTGCCTGGAATGCCCACCTCTTCATTCATTCTCTTGACAATTCATTCATTTACTCTTTCATTCATTCAGTAAACATCAATTGAGAGCTTCCTATATGCCAGGTATGGTCCTAGGCACTGGAAAGACACTGGTGAACAAAATGAGACAAGTCTCTTCACTGTGTACACAGTCTAGGGGTGTGATGGGCATTCATCGAGTAATGACGGAAATACACGTGGGTCTGCGACTGAGATAAGTTCTGCAAGAGCCGCCCATGTTGCTATAGGAGATGTGACCTTGTCAAGAAGGTCAGGGAAAGTTGACCTACGGAAGTAATAACAGAGCTGAGATCTGCTGCGAACCACATCTCCTACCCCAACCCCCACTGACCCCTTGACTTTGCCTAGAGAACTCCAGCAGTCTTTCAGGTCAACTTATATAGCACTGCCTCGTAGAGTCTTCCCCAGAGACGAGGTTAGATCTCCATTGCTCTCTATGCTCTTCTCTATAGCGTTTCACTTACATTAACTATTTGCTTGAAATCTATCCTCTCAACAGATTGTAAACTCCATGAGGGCAAAGAATGGGCCTCCCTGGTTGCCTGCTTTATGTCCAGTGTCAAGCACAGTACCTGGCATGTACTTGATAGCCAGTAGATGTTTGCTGGATGAGTAATCTTGCTTTCCCATCCTCTACTGGTGCAGCTGAAGTTTTGGATCCAAGCACAGGAATTTGCATTTATTAAATTTCACATTAGACCATCCCACTTATTAGTATTCCAATAAATTTCAATCCATCTAATATTTAGAGTCCCTACTGTTTACCCTGAAGGTACCTGATATTGGGGATACAGGGAAACTTGCACAGTCTTAGCTCTTGAAGAGCTGACAGTCTAGTTTGGGAGACAGATAAGAAAACTAGTAGTTCTAGGGACGCCTGGTGGCTCAGTCAGTTGAGTGTCCGACTCTTGATTTTGGCTCAGGTCATGACATCAAGCCCCATGTTAGGCTCCACCCTTGGAGGGGAGTCTGCTTGGGATTCTCTCTCCTCTCTCCCTCTGCCCCTCCCCCCGCTTACACACACGTGCACTCTCTCTCAAATAAATAAATAAATAAATAGGACAACCACTAGTTCTAGAGCAGTTGTTATGTCCAGAGAATGGAACTATTAAATCTGGCTGGGGGAAGAGGGGTAAGGAAGGCTGAACTGAGACCTACAGTTTTAATTTCAGATGGATACAAGGCAGGGAGGACCTTTCGAGAAGAGGAAGAAAATGTGTCCCGGCATAGAGACAAACCCAGGACATGTGAGGCAAATACATGGCAAGTAGTTCAGTTGACTCATGAGGGTCAGAATAGGGACTCTTGCAGATAGCTTCTTACAATTACACACACACACACACACACACATCCCATAACACACACATTGTCTTGGACTTTGGTATTTTCTTACTGTTCTTTTTTTCCAATCTGAAGAATGTCTTCTTGACAGAAAATATGACAGAAAGTGGCTTCTGGTTATGTCTCTGTTAATCCAAATCCATTTTTCATACTAGCTATGAGTTATCTTTCTAAGATATGTATCTGATCATATCACCACCAAGACCCTTCCTGATTTTAACCTTTCAATGGCTACCAATTGCTCCCAGAAGTCATACGCTTTACTATGGCAAATAAGGCTCTTATCAACTTGGTGCAAGCTTATGATTCCAACCCCACTTTCTCCTCACACACACCGCTGTGAGCCACAGTGACTTTACTAACATCTACACTCGACTTCCAGCGTTATCTATTCTCTCTGAATGGGGAGACAGAGAGGAGGGATGTTGAAGAGGTCCATGGCTTGGATCTCTTACTACTTTCCATGGAGCATCCTGCTCCTCACACCATGATTCCCACTTGCTGAATTATTTATAGTTCCTCAAACACTTTTCTTTCTTTTGCCACTGGGCTTTTGCACATGCTACTTCCTTTGCTTTGAACACCCTTTCTCTGGCTTTTAGTCAGGCTGGCACCTACTTCCTCCAGTTTTCAGTATGCAAGTGAGGTGTTACTTTCTCTAGAAAGTCTTTCTGTCTCCACTTCTGAAGTCCCACAGAACTATGTGTTCATCTTAATAATGGCATAACTACTCTAGGTCATGATCTGTTTTCTTATCCATTTCCCTTACTTGACTTTAGCTGACTTATTGTCTTATGTTAAGCATGTAGGACAGTGCTTGGCATATACTAAACTTTTAACAGGCATTTGTCGATTAAATGAATGGTCAAATAAATGAATAAATGAATGGATAAACTGATCACTGTTCCTGAAACACACGCTTACTGATGTTTGTGCCTTCTGTGCAGGTCATTCTGCACAAACTAAACTGCACAAACTGAACTCTTCATTTCTCCCTACTTCTCCCCATCCACCAGTGAAACTCCTCCTCCTCCACTCCCCTCTCCACCTCAGTAAATGGTACCTATGCCCATTGGTTCATATTAGAAACTTGAGAGTTTCTCATGGTTCATTTGTTCATTCACCATTTATTGAGCACCTACTCTGTGCCAGGCACTTTGCTAAACAGTGAGGACATGAACCGTCACTTCACAGAGTTCCCTGCCCCGTCAGGATTAAGCTTTTGAAGGCTCTCCATCTCATCTCCGAAAAGAACTTTAGGAAGACCACATGTCGCCTACCTGTCCATGCTGGTTTTCACCCACAGGAGGGCAGGATGGTGGAGAGGTAAGTGCTGGGGCTTTGGCGTCAGGAAGAGGTGAGTTTAAATTCAAGCTCTTCCTTATCCTGAACCAGTTTCAATTAATATTCTTTTTTAACAAAACATAATATTTTAAAATATAATATTAAATGCCTACGCAATGCTTGGCATTGTGCAAGGTGGTGATGACTCAGTGGTGAACAAATGAGACATAGTACTCCCTGCATAGAACTTAGGCTTGTGGAGGAGACAGACATTAAACCAACACACAAACAAACATATCACTGCAATTCATCATAAACACTTAGAGACAAAGATAATAAATAGAAAAATAGGAGACATTTTTATTAGATTGGGAAGAGTTCTCTGGGAGAAATGGCATTTAAGCTAAGATCTGAAGCATAAGGACCCAGCCATGTGAAGAGGTGGGTGGGATGCAAAGACTCCCAGTGTGAGGGGAAGGTCAGGGCAGACAGGGAGCATGTCTCACCGTGTTAGGGATTATGAGCTTGACTCTAGGGGCCAAGCATCTTAAAGAGATTTCTGGGTTGCCCGATGGAGAGGCTGGATTGTGAGGTGGCAAGAATGGAAGAAAGAAATCAAGTAAGACTATTTCCATCATACCAGATGATAGGTGATGATGGCCTGCTTGGGGGTGGTGGAGAGAAGCGGGGTAGAAGTGCATGCACTTGAGAGAAGTCTTACAGGTAGCATGGTCAGGACTGAGTGATGCATCAAATGTGGGGTTGAGCAAGAAGGAAAGGTCAAGAGTAGTTCTGGTTTCCTGTGCAAGCACGTGGATGGGGAGGGGGCTTGGGAAGAGTGGAGAAGGAGCAGATTTGGGGGGGGGGATGAATTATTGGCAGCATTCCAGACGGGGAAGTTGGAGTGTCTGTCAGAGATCCAAGTGATGGTAGTCAACAGCTGGCGGGGGCTTCAGAGAAGGGTCTGAGGTAGACTTAGAGTGGGAACGGGGCTGAGGGGTGGGCGGGAGAGGACGGAAGAGTGAAGGGAGGGTGAAGGAATTCATTCATCTCTCCGAGCCACGTTTTCGTCACTTCTAAAGTGGGAGCAATAACACGAAATGAGATAACGTAAAGCCACCTGGCATAGGACAGGCGCTCCATAAATACCAGCTTCCTTTCTTTCTCTTCCTCTTTCCCTCTAATTTATTCCCACCTTCCTTTCTCTTCGTGGTTCTTCAAGCCCTTTCCCTTTCTTACTGCCCCTATACAGTGCACACAATTGTCACAAAGGTGAGGAGAGTGAACTTCTTAGAAACTGCTAAGGAACTCAGGGCCGGGATTGGTCGACTTAAATTTCATGCTTTCAACAATTATGCTGTGCCTTCTGCTTGGAACGCCCTCCCCTGTGCTCTTCTGCTGCTTATCAAATTTATGTTCTCCCTAAAGAATCATTCAACAGTTTTGCCAACTCTGTGATGCTTTTTCGAGGTCTCTAGCTGATTTAGGTGCTTGCTTCTTCTAGGTGGTGCTGCAACTTGTTCAGACATCTATCTTGGCATGTATCATAGTATACTGAAATGATCTCTCCAGCTGGGCTGTCTCCTCCATGGACTATGAATTCCTTTAAGCAGGAACTATTTTTAAATCTCTGTGTCTCCAGCATTTAACTTAGAGTAGGCTGTCTATTAAGAAATGTCTTGGGCACCTGGGTGGTTCAGTCGTTAAGCGTCTGCCTTCGGCTCAGGTCATGATCCCAGGGTCCTGGGATCGAGCCCTGCATCGGGCTCCCTGCTCCACGGGAAGCCTGCTTCTCCCTCTTCCACTCCCCCTGCTTGTGTTCCCCCTCTCGCCGTGTCTCTCTCTGTCAAATAAATAAATAAAATCTTAAAAAAAAAATGTCTCATGACCTACAAGGCTCTGAGATTCCATAATTTTAAGCAAAAAGTTTAGATGAGTGAAAAAGCAAGCACCACCCACAGCTCCTTTGGATCCTGTTAGGAGGGTATGCTCTAACAGCCAAGATCACGTCCAAAGGAGTCAGGCTGGAAGGTTTTAGCATCTCGTCTTCTGATGAACGCGCTGCACTGACTGGCAAGCCAAGTGGTACCCAGAGGCACCTGCAGCCAAGTCATTATTCCAGATCCCAGTGAAAGGACTGTATTTTAGGAAAATGCATGTAATTTACAATTTTAATATTCCTACACTGAGGTAATATAGGAGGACAAGGTTATCATCTCTGTGCTAAATGCCAAAAAGAAGGAAAATTCTGTAAGCTGCAGCTGTTCCCGTAGACTCTTGGAGCGTCTGCAGAGCTCGGAGAACCCTGAGGTTGCCAAGAGAGCCTTCTCATATTTTGTGATTTTCCTACATGGAATGCCAGCCATTTTTTTTTTCTTTACTCACAATCTCGATTCAGCATATAAAGGGAAAATAAAAGGGAAGTGACTTAAACAGTAGGTCTGGAGGGCTTTGACCAAACGGGATGCCTGGAATAGAGTAGGCATTCCATAAATATTGGCACAAATAAATGGTTCTAAAGCCCCAAATGCCTCCACTTTTCTTTCAGAACCCATTCTCTGACCATAAAAGATCCCTTCCTCCTCTCTCCTCCTAGAGTGCATGAATCTTATGACTCATTTACATCACTTGCTATTACTGTACCTGACTCTGTACTGAGCACATGGGCCACACCCGATGTTATTCCAGAACTGTCCCCTGAATTGTATCAACTTCTCATCAGTTGGCATCTCGGTGACCGTCACAGTTCTAGGAGGATCACTCCATTGGATTCTAGCCACTGCTGCCCTTCTCCTACCCCCAGCGATGTCCACCCAGGGTTCTGGATTCCCTTGGTGGTCTTGGAAACTTCTACTTTGCCTGGGTTGAAATTTTTTTCTGTTCATTGAGGTAAAATGGAGAGAACATAGAATATTGCCTTGTCTCTGCTGCTGGTACCTATCCATTCCCATTCTCTATCAGTCTCCTGGACTCTCCTTTCGGAACTGGTTTCCACCGCTTCAGCAACTTCCTGTCACAGTCCTTGCTAGGCCTCCCCTTTCTAACTTTGTCCCCCACGACTGACCCATTCCCAAGGACAGACTCTTGCTCAGCCCAATCCTAGCCCCCTCATTTCTTGATTCCCACCGGACATGCCAATCTTTGCTTCCAGAGCTTAAGGGGTTATTGTAGAGCTTATATGGATGTAACTAGTGAAAGATGGACTTCAGAACCTGTAAAGCCTCTCCCCAATCTGAGATTCTGTGATTCCGGTACCTCACCTTGAGCTCACTTGAAGAAAACATTTGATTTAGTTTCATTCATGCATCTCATTACTACTTTAGTCAAAGGATATATATATATATATATATATATATATATATAGGCCCTCGCCTCACTGGCCTATATATTTATATATATATTTTTAAAGGATATATATTTTTTAAAAATCTAAGAAGTAGCTGGAGAGCTGACCAGTGCTCAGCTTGGTCCATACATGATGCTTAACCTCCAGATCAAACAGGGAGCTGCAGTCCATCTTGCAAGCCCCCAGTGGACCAGTCTACACTGGAAATGGTCACTAGCATTAAAGAGTTGATTGGAGTTTGACTGAAGAGCTTCTAGGACAGCTCATGGTGGAGACAGTCTGAACTACTCTGAACAAGGGATGAACACCTCACATTCTAGTTTCACTGCCTTCAGGCCACATTGCCAATAAGCAATGAAGAATCAATTGGTACCCAAGAATATTTTGGTGTTTTTTTTTTTTTTTAAGATTTTATTTATTTGACAGAGAGAGCACAAGCAGAGGGAGAGAGAGGGAGAAGCAGGTTCCCTGCTGAGCAAGGAGCCTGATGTGGGACTCGATCCCAGGACCCTGGGATCATGACCTGGGCCGAAGGCAGCCGCTTAACTGACTGAGCCACCCAGGCATCCCCCCAAGAATATTTTGGTACCCAAGACAAAAGTCTGGTTTCTCAGCATTTTATACTCAGGAAGGTATGGTCTTCCAACACAGCTCCTGTCTCAACGTAATTCTGAGATTCAGGGCCACCCATTGAACAAATACTGAAAGCCTGCTACGTGCTGGGCACTGTTTTGGGTGCTGGGATTATGGCACTGAACAAGATAAAGTCTTGCATTCAAAGGGCTCACCGTCTGGAGGGGTAGGAGTCATACACTAAACCAATACAATTACCTCATCTATTATTTGGTTCTATTTAAGATGAAGTGCTACAAGGATAAATACAAGATGCCAGTTGACTATATATTGAATCTGAACAAGCAATGCTGAGGCGAAATTATTAAGGGTGGCCTAAGACATTACTCGAATGGTTCTCTGTTTCTCCCTTCTCGTAGGCTCCTTCGACTTCTGAAAGAGAAACTTCCAAAGCTAACCAATACCTCCGATTGAGTAAGGGAGAGAATAGAAGGCATTGACAATGTAGGTATAAATGCGCGTGTACCTGGGGGGACAGACGCACACACACATACCCATACATACACGCGTGTGCGCACACACACGCACCCGGCAAAGGAAGACCCATGAAACATGCCCTGGGGGGAAGAAGAGGAAGAAAAAAAATGAAATCCAAACAGTCTTTTTCACCCCGAAAACATATAATTTTGTGTAAATTTTTACTTTAAACATCTCTCTTCTCCTGAGCTGTGATATGGGCCCTGTCAAAGCCAGGGCCAATTACTGCCATTAGGTTCCCATCATGTCACCGCTTCTCCCCCGTCAGGAAGGCCCTCGCCTCACAGGCCTATAATCTGCACTCACTTTCGCTCCATCACTTTCAGAAGGAACAAAATTGTTTTGTGTGTTTTTTTTAAAAGGGCCTTTATTTGGCCCCTGTCAACTCTGAAAAGAAGAGAGAAAGAGAAAGAGGGGGAGAGAGAAAAGAGGAGAAAGAAAGATTGTTTAAGTGTTTAACCGTGAGATTGCCAACAGGAAGCATGGCAAGAGGCAGCCCAGCTCTCCTGAGGAGGGTCCAGACTTGGGGACCCCTGGGCCTTGTCCCTCCACTTTTTGGGCAAGTTCTTTCTGCTCCTAGAAGGGCTCCTCTCACAGGTGCTGATCTCACAGCTTTGGAAAGACTCCATCGGAAGACATCCTGAGGGACTGGCCTGGCTATGAACCACCAGACCAGCTACTAAGAACGTCACAGGCCAGAATGTGGAATAAACTTTTTGGGTTCCAAGCCTCGTAAGTCGCCGGCTGTGGTGGGGGCAGTGGGTCAGAGAGGACCCTCAGGGACCCCGGAAGATGCTGTTAGCAGAAGGTAAAATGAAAGCCGGCCCATTGGGACAGTCCTGCTCAGAAGGCAGGTTGGCTTGGTCCCTCCCTTCTCCTCAGGTCAACGGACTACTCCAGGAGCACCGAGCTCACCGCTGGGGGGACTCTGCCTTCATCTGAGGCCTGGGCAGCACCTGAGCTCGCCGCTCCTCCTGCGCTGGAATTACCCCTTTCCGAAATCTGCACACAGTTATCACACCCCCAGCCTGGCCAGGCCGGCCCAGCACGCCACTCCGCTCCTGCCGCCTCCGTCGTCACTTAGCCAAGCTAAACAGATTTAGCTCCTTTAATCTTTCCTCATTAGCTGGCAATCTGGAAAGGAAACAAATGCTCACCCCATACAGGTTCAAGCTGTTGCTTTAACCTTGTAAAAGCGTGCGGGGCGCGCTGGGGCTGTGGAGTCAGTTAGGATCATTACCATGAGAGACCACTCCCTCTCAGCCAGCCCGGAGGGGCCTTCCCCACTCTTTCCGAAGCCACTCCAGAGTGTCACCTCCCTTCTAGGCCTCCCCTCTAGCTCTGCATCCAAACGTGCGTGTAACCCCCAAAGCCAGGTGGCTTCCTGCGCCTTCTCTATGGCTCTCTTGGAAGAGGCGGGGGGGGGCTCACCCCCACATTCATTTGTTCGAGCCCAGCCGGTCCCCACCACACACACACACACACACACACACACACACACACCACACACACATGCGTGTCAGTGGGTGCCCACACCAATGACTTCTTCAGGTTCCTGTGTTATCCTTCCGCCACGTTCCCCTATCAGCTTCTTCAGCTCACACAGTCCGCACCCCCTTTCCCCGCCCTGAGTCAGTGGGCTCAGAATCCTCTGTTCATTGGGAGGGTATCCTTCTCCTTGAATGGATTCTCTGCCACTGATTTTCCCTTTCTGTGCAGTCTTCACTCACATGTCTACACCACTGGCAAAAACCTGAACCTGTTTTAACAACAGCCACTTGTGGTGCACCCATTTCAACACATCTGTTGTTCTGTTTCCAATTTGATCACTTAGTATTATTCTGTTTGGTGTGGTTTGGCCCTTAGGCACACTTAGACACACACGCACACATGCACGCACACACTGCTCTCAGTTCTATTTTCCTCCCGAAGATGACAGATTCCTTCCCCCTTTCACTGTATCTAGCTCCAAACTAGCTGGATGAACATTTTTAGGACTGTTGTACCATTTTTTAGAAGTCACATCCATTTCACTTCCCCAGGCTCCTGATGGCCCCTTTTACTTTCTATGATTTTCCAAGACATAATTATAAGTGGTTCAATCAGCTCCCCGCTTAGCATGTTCCCAGAACACTAGCCTTAATACCTCATGATGGATGTCATCCTGGCTTGCTGATTTGTGAAACCTTTACATTTTCTGAGTATTCTCCTACCTGCTTTCTATCAGTAACGATTTTTGCACCGTCTGCATTTACTTCCTAATTATCCAAATTCCTTTTTGTCATTTTTCTTTTTAAAGACTGATCTGAAAAATGAGCTGAGTATCTCTGCCCTGTAGGAGGTAAGATGAATCTCCCACTTCTCCTCATTTATTAACGGTCTATATGCTCGCTGGTCTTTCCCCCATCTTTCCCTGCCCCTCACCCTAGATATATTGCAAAACATGTTTATTCCCTTTAACTCTTCACTAGTTCAAGTTTCTCTCCACCTCCTCTGGTTTGTCCTCTTGCCCACAGGCCCCAGGATCTCTCCTCTGCTGCCTACCAAAGACAATCCTTTTATTTGGCTGAATACTAGGGTGACCTCACCCAAAGCTATTCTAGCCAGCAAAACCTTTCTTTTCTCTTACTGTGCATCAGAACTGGCTGAGATTCTAAGCGTTCTTCCAGCCTTCTCCTCCTCAGTGCTCCAAAATTGGATTGGCATCTTTGGAATATAGGGGGAAAACTGAAGCTAGCTGCCTGCATTCCCTGCCTCACCTAAAAGACCTCAACCATCATTTCCATTTTCTCCCATCCCCTGCCTTGAAAGTGTTCTCTGCACCATTCAGGCTCGCTGGCTTCCATTATGGGGTTCTAAAGAAATTTTCTAGATGTCAAAGCAATACTTAGTCCTCACTTGTACCTCTGGAAAGACTTGGTTTCATTTTGCTCATTTTCTCTGCAAGTTGCTACCTTTCCTCTTTCTCCTTTCATTCATTCACTCACTCTTTCATTCATTCAACATGTATTAAGGGCTTGAGTGCCTACCACAAGCACTGGGGTTAGAGTGAACAAAATGGCAGGATGCCTGATCTCACAGTTCTGAAGGTCTAGTAGAGGAGACATTAAATACTCTCCGAGTGCTATGAGAAAGTAAAACTGGAGGACAAAACTTACATTGTGAGGACAGGAAAGGCTTCTTTAAGCAGTGAAATTCACAGAGATGGGAAGGATGGGTTCTTGGGTGAAGTATACACTAAGCTGCCTAAAAGGAAAGTTTGAGTGTTTGATGAACCAAAGGAAAAGTAGTTGACTGAACACAGGGAAGGGGAGAATGCCCTGAATTGGGGCTAGGGAATAGTGCCCTAAACTGAGCATGAAATTCAAGACAAGGAACAGGCTTGGGAAGGAAAAGTATGCTCCACTGTGCCCTAGAAGAGTTGAGGGACTCATTTCCAGTACTTTGGGATATTCCAGTATCATCTCCCCTGGTGCTTTGATGACAGGGGATGGTAAAAAAATCAAGTGAAACTATTGGATTTATTCTCTCTTTTGCCTTAGCTAATCAAGTGACCTTCCTGATTTTCTCACCTATAAATGGGACTCTATGCTTGGCTAAAGAAAAATGCAAAGATACAATTTCATGAAACAATTCTACTCTGGAGTGAAGGGACGGGTAGGAGGGGTGAAAGTTTTGGAATCTTTGGGAATGGACGGGCAATTAGTAAGAGATCCCTAGGTGATGCTGATGTACCATCCAAGGGTTAATTTTTCAAAATTAACCCTGTTTCAGGCCCAGTTTCCTCGTTGTAAAAAAGGGATTAACACTATCCACCTAACTCCACAGATCAAGAGAAGACTCACATGAATCCTTTGAAAACTACGGAGTGTTCTTCAGGTACTAGTGGTCAGAATGGTGAGAGAAGTCTTCACTATGGGGACCCAGGAAGAGCTGGGGGGCCCTGTGGTTGCTGTGTGGCCCACAGTGAGGAAGAGACCAGCAAGGCTGAGGAAGATCTGCTCCCAGAGCCCCAGGAAGATGGACAAGGCCGTGGGATGCAGCCCTGAGGATGTGAGAATGGTACAACCTGGACTCTTGGATGATGATTTCCGGCCATGTTATATTCAAGGTATATTCCACATTGCCATCGAACAGGGTTGCAAAGGTCTTGGAGCACATCTAGGTCAAACACCACCTGAGCAGAATCCCTTCTACAAGTGTTCTTCCATGTTCTGGGGCACCCCTCCCAAGAGTTGAAACTAAAAAGCAGGACTTCTGGAGGAAAAGAAGGGGTGACGTGTAGAGAACGGGGATAGCCATTAAAGGGGCAGTTGCCCAGCCGTAACTCTGCACCCCACCTGCCAACTCCATGCGGTTCCCCCCATCTCTCCCAGGGTGTGCACTCTGGGGATGCATGCACAAATTCAATCTACACAGGTGGGACCTCAGATCAAGGACACCAAGAGCTTCTTAGAATATTCACCAGAGGAGAGGGTCCCTGGCTGGCCTAAGGAAACAATCCCACTGCTCCCCACCCCCACCCAACCCTGCCTCAGGAAGAAAGGTCATTCCCTCCTCCTCGTCTCCACAGCAGCTTTTCAAAGGTTAAATTCAACCAGCCCGCTCCACCCCCCCCCACGCCCACCCCCAAACAAGAGAGGAAAAGTTAATTGAAAATGCTGTTTAATTTTTCAGCTCCAGTGGATCCTACCCCAGCACAGATGGCTCCCCCAGGACTGTCTGTCCCGAGCCCAGCTCCACCACTCCATTGCCCACCCCCCCCCAAGCACGGGGGCAGAGACACAGCCAGCAGTGGCTCAAAGGGAGAAAAAAGAAGGGGGAGGGTGGGGGGGGCACCTCCACACAAAAGAGCATTCTGAGCCCTTGGTTCCCTGGCCTAGGGAACAATGCTCCCGACTTGATCCTTTCATAAAGACTTTCTGGTGTCAGGAGACAGCCGCCCAGCGCCCAGGCCGCCCGCACAGGCCACTTCTCTGCCCACCACCAACTGCCGTGCTGGCTGGGCTTCATTCCGCACCCCCCTCTGCGGCCAGCTGGAAAGGAGTGCGGTACCAACCCCCACCCCACGCCCCCACTCCCAGCGGCCCGCCACTTGTTGCCCCCTAAAGGCTCTGACAGGGCCCCAGAGAGGCCAGCCAGCTGAGATGAAAGGCGACGACTCTAACTGGATTACCCCAACCAGCCCCAGGACTAAAGAGGCCAAGAAGCCCTAATTAAAGCCATCCCCCTGCCCCCTTCCCTCCCATCCCAATCACCGCAGTATTTCTCCTTTCATCCCAGGTTCTCCACTTTGTTCAAATTTCCGCTATTGATGAGTTACTAGGCTGGGGGGGGGGGCGGTGAGTGGAGAGAAGTATAAGTCTCCTCAGCCTCCTACAGCTTAAAGCGCTGGCTGTCAACATGCTTGGACTCTGTTGTCCCTCTGTTATAGCCAAGAGGGAGAAACCCTAGGGGGGAGGAAACGGAGCTTGAGGCAAGGGAGCCAAAGAAGGAGAAGGGAATGGACCCGAGGGTGAGAGGCCATCCTGGCTGCTGGTTCAATAGGTCAGGCACAGCCCGGTGATCTGCCCTGATGACCAATGAGGGGCTATATGGAGAAGAGCAACAGTGATCTCCTTCTCCAAGCGGAGCCATGGGGGCTGGGTGGGTGGTCTCTGCCTTCCTCCTCTCCCTTCCTTTGTACCACCCCAAATCTCCCCCACTCCCACCTTCCCTTCCTTGCCCAGAATTAGCCACTCGCCTTTGGCGAGAGAGCATGATGGGACATCTGCGCCTCCATGATAAACCTACCACAATGGTTCTGGGCTTTGTATTAATCAGTTATCTCCTTTTGGATCTTCATAATCTCACAAGGCAGATATTTTTGCCTTCACTTTACACATGAAATTGGGAGGGAAAGATCCCAAGGAACTTCCATTGCCACAAGTTCACTACTGTTCGGCTAATCAGTGGCAGAACTAAGACAAGAGCCCAGGCCTCCTGACTCCTACGTCATGTTCTCCCCTCAGCCAAACTCCCTGAATGTCAGAGAGGCCCAGAGCAAGCCGGAGTGCCCTTTCCAGTGATTCTGGGCTTGACCTTCGGGGAGAGGGGATGGAGGTTTTACTTTTCTTGGGTCATCCCAGCCTATGGGGCATTGCCAGAGGCTGAGAGACGACCCTTGGGGCAAACAGACGAAGGCTGGGAGCTCTCATTTCTGGGAAAGCAAGAGAAGGATCCAAACCGAGGGCACTTTCCCTCTTCTCCGTTCCCTGGCCTGTAATGACAGGCTTCCTAGGCAGACCAGGGAAATATGGGTAGGACAGTGCCTTCAGCCTGCCTGCCTTGGTGTGATGGCAGGAGGGGAAGGGGGAGAGTCCCAGTGGTCCCTGGAGACCGTTTCCCTGTCCCACTATCAGAAGTTGCTGGCAGGCCCGGTCTTCCTGCACACCTGCCCTCTCTGAGCCCTGCAGGGCTGTCAGGTTGGTGAGGTGGCCCTAAGGAGACTGGTGTCCTAGCTGGTGCCAGCACCCCACTTCCTTGTAAGAAATGAAGGGACAACCACCTCTGGGCTGGGATGCCCGGGCATTGCTTGGGCACTGGGTCCATGCAGAGGAAGCCTCGGTGTTTGTGTTTATTCTTTTGTTCTGTCTTGTTTGCTGCCCAGAGCAGAGGTAAGGGATAAGAGTGCTCTTTTCACCTAATTTTTCAAAATAAGGGGGCTAAGATGGGCTACCTTCCTGAGGTGTTAAGGGTGGGGGAAAATGATTCTACCAACCAGAGTGGGGCGGAGACTGGGCAGGGCATGGGGGGAGGGGAGTGGAGAGGATTGGAGGGAGGTCAAGGGAGAAACGAAGAAAGAGGAAAAAAGAAAAACCCAGCAGTGCGCCATGTCGCATTGTTCATGCTCAGCCCTTCAATTTGCTCTCTGCATTCTCCTGCCGTGGGGAGAATGTTACGCTGGCTTAAGGGACAAATCAGACACAAAATAAAGACCAACACTCAGCAGTAAAGCAATTATCGCAACATTTTATGCCAGGACTGTTCCTTTTGAAGGCAGCCTGGTGCTACCCGCATGTACCTTAACCCGTTCCTAATAACCATAAAGTTACCATTATTTACGGTACAAGACATTAAATAAATAATGCAAACTCAGGCAGGCGAGCAGTCCGTGCAGAGCTGGGCAGGAAGGCCTCCCTGCTGTGGGCCAGCCGCAGGGGTTAACAGGGGATGGAAGGGACGCTCCCAGCGACCTGTCTAGGCCTCACTCTGCCCTCTCCCTGGGGAGCCCATGAAGAGCCAAGAGGGCACACAGCACAGCAAACCAGAAGGGGAGGACAGAAATTAGGTAAGGCCTGATCCAGAGCCTAACCAAGAAGGAATCCGGCCCAGACCAACACGGCCCGTGGACTTGGCCAGGGTCCTGTCTCCTTGATGGTTGCCTGGGAGGGAGCCAGGACCTAGAAGAACTCTCTGGAAATGGTGTGGTAAAGGGGGTTGAACGGGAGCTCTGAAGTCAGTCAGATCTGGGTTCAAATCCTACTGCTTCTTAAAAGCCAGTGGACCCTGCCTAAGTGGTGATCTCTTCAAGCTCTAGTTTCCTTAGTGATAAAATGGGGGGCATAACATGTAGCTTTGGGGGTTGCCATGAAGATAAATGAAATGAATGTAAAGCAGGGAGCACAGTGCTTGGCGCTTAATATCTATTTAACGTTGACTTTTTCTTTCCCTCTGAAAGGAATTCTTAGCCTCTATTTTTGGAGATCAAAACTGGTCATGTGATTAGAGCAGTCTGAATCTGAGGATGCCAAAGGTTTCCAGCGCAAGGTGAAAGGGAAGCTGGGGTCGGGGAGAGAGGCCAGAGACACAGATTGGATAAAAGGATAGATGCCACTTTCTTAAGACAGAAATGGTCATGTGGCCTCCGAAAAGACACTGTCCATTGATGCTGAGAAAGATACTGATGCCAAGGAGATGTAGGTGCCGCGGTCTCTTGAGCCCTGTTCCTGAGGTGTCAGATACTATCTGCAAAATCAAATATGGAAGAGGGGGCTTTGCCCTTTCCCCCCTGTCCCGTTCTAACCAACTCTTCATAACCCGTGCCCATCCAGAACCCCAGAGAACCAAACCGTGTTAGGTGTTGTTACAAGCCCGGATTCCTGACGGGAATCTCAAAGGAACTGGCCGCACTGGGTCGCCGTTCAGTGCTTCCACCAGCCTCTCCTTCTGCCGCGTCCTATTCTCTGATTCTGAGCCCAGGAGGCCGAGGAGGATCACAGGGGCCTGGGCCCCAGGGACCCATGATAATGTGGTCCTTAAAGCTTCTGTGCGACAGTCATTAATGTTCACAGCCTTAGGCACATGAGACCATGATCCAACCCAAAGACAGGTGCTGGGCTGGATTGGCCCACTGGCTTGGCTTCTACCCAGAGCAGGATATTTTTGAGGTGCATCAGGATTATCTAAGCAGGAGTAGTTGATCAGCATGCCTAGAACTTTAAAGAGCATCAGAATCAGGTGGAAAGCTGATTAAAAGACAAATTGCTGGGCCCACACCCAGAATTCCTGGTTGAGTAGGTCTGGAGTGGGGGCTTGGGGATTCACATTTCTGAATTCCCAGGTGATGTTGACACTACCAGTCCAGGGACCAGGCTTTGAGGACACTGGCCTGGAAATCTTCCTCTGGTCAACTTTCCCAGGGCCCTCTCATCACCTCAGACCTGGCCCTGAAAGATGAACTGAAAGACCTGCTCTTGGAGGTGGGGGTGGGGGTTGGGGTTGGGGGGCCTGGGATGGTTTTTTGGCTGCAAACCAGATGGAGAACAAAATCAGAAAAGTACTTTCGGTCTGCTGGTGGATGGAGGGCAGCACAGTTCTGGACATCTTGTAGCACATAAATTTGCGTGCACACAAAAATGGGCTCATTCCTCTTTTATTTCCTTTAGCCAGGATTTGGAGTCCAAGCCTCTTCTTGCTCACTGGGGCGAATTTTCATCTCCGGAATGCTTTTCCTTTGTAAACATTTCAAATGCACCAGAATTAAAAGACAAAAAAAAAAAAAAAAAAGTGACTGTAATCTTAAAAAATAAATTCACACATAGTTCTGTAGTATTCCCCTGTCAAACTAAATTAGATGTGATTTATGTTGCAGTGTGTTCTGTGCTGGGCTGACAGCATTGTTATCTCATTGGATTATAATTATCTCTTCCCGTTTTTCTATTCTAGACTGTGAGCTCCTTGAGGACAGAGACAGTTCTTATTCCCTCTTGTCACCGAGGGCCTGGCATAATGTTTAACACAAGGAATGTTTAACAAATATTTAACAAACAAATATTGCTCCGCGAGGAAGAGGCCGAACACCGTGCACATGTTTATTAAATGTAAAAATGAGAATAAACCCATTCACCAATTCCCCTTCTCTGCGCCTCGGACTCTTTGCCCCTCAAATATTTCCAGGCTGGAGTCTGGGGGGGGGGCGGGGGGGGGTATCATTGGCAGGTCTGTAACCCGTGGAGCTAAGAGCGCATAGTGGTACCGTTTGGAGAACTGAGCACCCTGTAGATTCCTTCACAAGGATCCCCAGAACACCACATCGTGCTGCAGCCGTACCCAGCAGCCTTATAAATTGGGTGTGTGGGGTGTGGGTGTGCACTTCTGCTGCAAATTCAGGGAAGAGAAAGACCCACGGACCTGGCCTGTCTGTCTTGCCCGAGGTGCTGAGCTGGGGAAGGACTGGTCCCCACACCCGACTGGTGGCTGCAGCCTGTTTCCTGGCCAAGGGTCCCTCATCCTTTTTCTTTTCTCCCTGTTCCAAAGACTACAACAGCGCCACGATTTTCTCTTTTATTGTTGGAGGAGTTAGGGTGCTGGGGAGGGTCAGCAGAGGCCCAGAGCAGGGAAACCAGCTGATTCCTGACCACCAGGGGGTCCTAAGCCACCCTAGCTTCCCTGCCCCCCCCCCCCCCCACCGCAACCTAAGCCCGCACTTGTCACAAAGTCAGTCCTGGCAAAGGCGCTTTGGCAACTGGGGGTGGGGGAGGGGAGAGCGGGAGGGAACTTCATTCTCTGCTGGCTTAAAATAAGTCAAAGGCTCCGTAAGACTAGCAAAAAGGGAGAAAGAAGTTCCCCTGCTCTGCCCTGCAGTGCTTCCCTGCTGACCAGGTTCTTCTGCTCCTACCCAACCAACACTCCCCAGGCTTCTCTGCGGGGCGCTCCTCCAGGGGCTTCCAGTGGAGGGAGATGGGATTCCTGCACCTTCCTATGCTCCCATCCCAGTCTTGCTGCCAGCCTGGGGGTCCCACAGCTGACTGGCCTGCAAACAGGACTCCATCTTCGGAACCCACCCCCTCCCCCTCAACTTTAGCATTAACCTTTCTCTCTCTTACAACAAAAGCCAAACTCTTTCAAAGCCAATCTGATTGAAATTCAAAAACTTTCCAGGGCCCCGGCACCACTCTCTACTCCTCCCCATATTGACAGCCGCTCACCAGCCCCCCTCAACCTTCCAACCCCTCACCCCCCCAGCAATGCATAAAATAGAGGGACAAAGGGCTCTCCCACCCCCTTCCCCCAAGCACAAGACTCTCCCTTTGTATCATTGTATCACTTGAGGCTGGTGGAAAAGGAGAGCTGGCTCTGGGCTCTCCATTGTCTCCGGCCACCCCCACCCCCACTGCCTTCTGCAGCTTGGAGGCCTAATGCTGGGCCCAGCTTAGTTGACCAAACCAAGAGAAGTTGGGGCCCTCTATGGAGGCTCAAGACCCACCCTCTGACAGAAGGAAAGAGAGCCAAGAGCAAGTCTAGGCCGAAAGAGGGCCTGGCCACATGGCTCCCTAGCCACACATCCTGGGCTTGAGAGTGGACCTAGAACAGCAGACCCAAGCTTGCTCCCTTGTTTTCCTGGACACCAGATGGAGATCCTCCCTCCCTCCTTCCTCTTTAGAGACTCCCTCCCTCCCTCTGCTGCAGGAGCAATTAGAATGCTCTGGCAGACTCTGGGGAGGGGAGGGGGGCCCAGGTGGTGGTCAGGAGGCTATTAGAGAAGAGAAAGGCAGCCTGGGGACACCTCGCTGAGCAGGGTGGCAGCCACTGGGGAGGAAAAATCTAAACAATTTTCAATTAATTAATTAATTCAACAAGTATTTATTGAGCATCTACCATATGCTCACTGGGGAAATGGCTGAGAACAAAATAAAGTCCCTCCTTGCAGAGCTTACAGTCTAGTGGGAGAGATATAACCAACAAATTGAATCAATATTCAGGTATAAGTCTATATGGAAAAATAGAGACAGAAAAGGGCTAGAGAGCCCCAGGTGGGGTAGTGTTAATGGGGGGAGGGGAGGCTGTGTCATGAAGGCCTGCTGATACAGTCAGAATTTAGACAGAGACCTATCTCGAGGAAGTACTGGAAAAGGAGGATCCCAGCCTGAGGGAACAGCAAGAGCAGAGCCCTAAATTATTGATTAAGGAAGAGAAAGGCTGAAGCAGTGAGATCAAAGGGAGAGACTGTAAGCTATGAGATTAGAGAGGAGCAGGGAGGCCAGATAATATAGGGTCTCTTATGCCTTGATAAGGGGCTTGGATTTTACTCTGAATGGGTGGGAAGCCAGAGGGGTCAGATAATTTGATTTATGTTTTAAAAGTTCCCAGGGCAAGCACAGAAGTGGGGAGACCTTATCAGGAGACTGTTGCAATTACCTGGGCGAGAGATGATGGTGGCTTAGACCAGGGACTGTGGTAGAAATGAAGAGGAGTGGCCAGATTTTGGATATCTCCTGCTGGCAGAGCCAACAGGATTTGCTGGTTGGTTGTATGGAAGGCGTGAGAGAAAGGAATCAAGGATGACTTCAGGGTTTGGGGCCTGATCCAAATGGAAGACTGAAGTAGGCATTTCTTGATAAGGCAGAGATAAAGAGGATACTTGTTTGGGTTTATGCACTTAGAAGAAAGAATGAGTAGTTCAGTTCTGGGCTTATAAATCTGAGTTACCTATTAGACATTCAAGTGGTGATGTCCAGTAAACAATTGGGTACAGGGTTTGAAGTTGAGGGGACAGGCCTGGGCTACAGATATACATCTAAGAGTCACCAGCAATGACTGGTATTAAAGCCAGGAGACTGGATGAGATTGTCTAGGATGGGAGTATAGATAGAAAAGAGGAGAACTCTGGGTGCCTGGGTGGCTCAGTCATTGGGCATCTGCCTTCGGCTCAGGTCATGATCCCAGAGTCCTGGGATCAAGTCCCACATTGGGCTCCCTGCATCGTGGGAGGCCTGCTTCTCCCTCTCCCACTGCCCCCGCTTGTGTTCCTGCTCTCGCTATCTCTCTCTGTCAAATAAATAAATAAAATCTTTAAAAAAAAAGAAAAGAAAAAGAAAAGAGGAGAAATCTGTGGGTCAAATCCAAGGGTACTCCAAAGTTTAGAGGTCAAAGAGGGGAGGAGGAACAAGCAAAAGAGGAGCGAGCAGTGAGGTAGGAGAACCAAGGGAAAGCGGTGTCCCAAAAGGCACGTGAAGAAAGGCCGGGAGGAGGGAATGATAGGTTGAGTGTGATGTGGACTGAGGCTTGGTCACTGGATTTGGCAATAGGGGAAGTCCCTGGTGACCTTGATGAAAGCCATTTCAGAGGAAAGATTGGGGAAAAATCTGACTAGAGAGGGTTTGAGTGAGAACGAAAGGAGAGGAGGGTGACAACAAGGATAGATGTAAAGGGGAGTGGGACCAGTGGAAGGGTTCTTTAGAAGGTGGTCAATATTAACACATGTTTGTCTGTTGATGGGAATGATCCAGCAGAGAAAAAAAATGTGATGATGAGAGGGAGAGGAGACAACTGCAGGGACAGTGGGTGTCCTTAAGGAAGTAAGAGGGACTGGGATCCAGAGCATAAGTGCAGGAGTTCTCCTTCTAGAGAAGCATGACAAATCACCCATAGCAACAGGAGAGAAAGCTCAAAAACGGGTACAGACACAGATGAGATGAGGTACATGAGAAGGCGGGAGCAGGTAGAAGTTATCTTCTGATGGCTCCATTTTCTCAATTAAATGAGAAGCAAAAATTAAGCAGAGAGAAGGCAAGAGGTAGACTCAACTAGGGTTGGAGTTTTGCTAGGACAGCATAATGAAAGAGAGAGGAGTAAGGGAATAGGTTGAGGGTACATACAAGGCAACAAAAATAACAGTGGGCCATGAAATCTGAGCTAGGTTAGGAGAGAAGTTAGGGCATGATGTGGTGAGGGACAGTGAAAAGCTGGTAAGACCAGTGGAGTATTGTCCCACTGCGGTTGGAATTGGGGCACTTAGAGGCAGTGAATTGGTGGCGTGAGGGAAGGATGCTTAAAATGGATATTAAAAAGGGGTACAGTTATTGGTAATGACAAGGTTTTGGGGATGAACTTCAGAGTCCCTGACTGAGGTAGGGTGGAAGACAACATTACTGGAAGAGAGAAGGTCTAAGAACCAAGAGAGCAGGAAATTGGAAGTGGTTCTCCGAGTGGGGTCCTTGGACCAGCAACACTGGCAACGCAAATCTTTGGGCTGCACTCTAGACCTACATGATCAGAAATTTGGAGGGTAGGGCCCAGAAATCTGGCCATCTCGGATGATTTGATGATGTTAAAGTTTGACCATTACTAGTATAGTGGATTCCGATGGATTGTGGGAGTTGGGGTCAGATTAGGGCAGTAGTTCTCAACCATGGCCACACAACTTTAGAATCACCAGAAGAGCTTTAAAACTCCCAGTGCCCAGGCTGTCCTCTAGAGTCAGTGAAATTGTAATCTGTCAGGGATGGGGACTTTGACGATATCAGTATTTTTCAGTTTGTCCTGTGATTCCAGTATGCGGGCAAGGTTGAGAACGACTAGATTATTCTATATACAGAGCGCTAAGGAATGACACAGTCCAGGTGATGACATCCTCCTGGGAGCCAGGGGACTTTTGTGGTGAGTGCAGTAAACAGAAAGCAAGATGACACTACTCCAGGTAGACGGGGCAGAATTTGGTGGTGAGGCTGATTGTGCTAGCAGGAAGGTATGACAGTATTATTAGGAGCATGTGGACCTCTGGAGTTTCCACTTTATACTTGCCAATGTGTCTTTCTCTTCTGGGAACCCAGAAGAAATGTAGTTTGGGAGAACAGACAGATCTATAAATGAAAGAAAGAGGGATGCTCACTGCCCACCAAACACACTCCATGGTGAATGCTGGCTTCCTTTGGGCATGCCCATGTCTAGGGAAGCAAGCACAGTCTGAGCCAAGTTCTGGCAAGGTCTCTGTTGATCCGCCGCTTCCAACCAGTGAGCTCCTTGGCCAGGCCAGGCTTTTCCCCAGCTGGTTTCTTTTCTCATGGAAGCACAAGCGGCTTTTCATGTATCAGGCATCTTGGCCTCCACGTCCAGCCCAGATGCCTTGGGAGTTCAGATAAGAGAAGGAACACAATTAGCTTTGGAGGAAGATGTACCCTAAGAATTTAGGAGGCAACTTCTAGCAGAAAGGGAGGGGTTTGAGAGCAGTATAATATGTGCTTAATAAATGTAGATAATAAACCCAGGGATGAGGAGAATTATTGAATTTGGGGGAATGGGGAGATTATCAGGTACTGGGGAAAAGGAGTAAGGATGATCGTATAGTCATCATTTATGGTTTGGCCTTTATGCAGGAAGACTTGAGTGGGGGAGATTCTCTCATATAATAAAACAACACTAAGGCCAAAGAGAAGGATTATCACATGGTGGTGATGGGGCACTAAGGGATTATCACACACAGGTGGATGGGAGAGATTGCCAGACACTGGAGTCTGACCATACCCTGATGGTCACTTAAGATTCCAGATTAACCCACACAGGTGCATAAGGGTCCAAGGACATAAAGGTCAGGTGATTTTATATAGGAAGAGCTTGGTCTCTAAGCATAGGGTAGAATGCTGGTGGTGGGGGGAAGGAATTATCAAGTACATACATGCCCAGAATCACTAAGACCCTTGAGAACATATCTGGACCGTGGATAAGTTAAGGCGGACACCATCTGAAAGGAGGGGACAGACAAATGAAATATGTCTGTCATAGCAGCATTGTTTTATTATTTTTTTTTTTTAAAGATTTTATTTATTTATTTGACAGAGACACAGCGAGAGAGGGAACACAAGCAGGGAGAGTGGGAGAGGGAGAAGCAGGCTTCCCGCCGAGCAGGGAGCCCGATGTGGGGCTCGATCCCAGGACCCTGAGATCATGACCTGAGCCGAAGGCAGACGCTTAACGACTGAGCCACCCAGGCGCCCCAGCAGCATTGTTTTAAAGGGACCTCCCTCCAGAGGTGCCTCAGGAATTCTGAGCTCTAAGACTCAGAATTAATTTGAAAGGTGACACCAATGTAGCTCTTTCTCTGCATCCAGGGAAAGGGCAGAAGTGGTCGGAGGAGAAATTGTCCTGAGGGTCCTGCCCCCGTCCTCAGGCCAGGAGCTGTAACTGGCCGGGACTTTTCACCTTTAAAGCAATAGGCAAGTGGGCAGGAGGAAGGTGCCACTGTCTTTCTCTTCATCAGGAGTTCAGACGGGGACACCTGACACAAAAAGTGCAGGCACCTTTTGCGGCTCTCACGTGGTCATTCTCTGCCCTAGCAGTTCCTTGTTCTCGAGGGCAGGCTGCAAAATTATTCAGCATTCCTAAGTGAACATGCTTGATTAAGTTTCAATTTTAGCAACTTGCTAGGTGAACAGGGGAGGCTGTTTCATTGTTGGGGCGGGGGAGGGAAGAACTGGAATAAAAGCTGGGCTCTGGACCCTCAGCCCACATCACACAAATCTAGACACAGCAGCACCACACGGGACGAGGGAAGTGGCAAAGGGTCAAGGGTGAAAAGTAAGAGCTGCTGATGTGGCGAGTCCCCCTTGCCTACTCCATGGCCCATACCTTTCTTTTACACCAGCTCTGCAGGGTGGGGTGGGGAGGGGGCACTGGTTCATTAATTTAAGCCTTCCTTTCTTTCCACAGCATTCCTCAGCCTGTGGGTTTTCAGCCAAAGCTCTTCAGAGCGGGTTTCTGCGTTTCATTCGTTCACTCATTCACTCATTCATTCTCATGCCATTCCATCCCTCTTCCAGGGATATCTCATTCACTTCCGCAGCTTTAGTTGTGATAGAAATGTTAGTGACTCTAACTCTATCACCTGCCCAGACCTCTCTTCTGAATTCCATCCTGGGAAAGCTGCCCGTACCCTCAACTTCACCAGGATTCCCCCACAGACACCTAAAATGCAGTATGTCAAAAGCGGAACTCATTCTCTCTCCCCTTCACCTTAATTTGTCCTTCCATCTCAGTGGATGGTCCTTCTGTTCACCCTGCCGCTCAGTCTATCCTGGAGCTACTCTTTATTCTCCACTCGAGAGCCATACTGCTCTTTCTAAAGTACAAATCTGCTGTGTTTCCTAAAACTTAAAACTCTTCAATGGTTTCCCATTGTCTTTAGGATTCGGTCCAAGCTCCTTAACAAGGCTGATAAAAGCTCCACATGTCTGGCTCTTGCCTACCTATCCTGCATAATCTCTTGTCACTGTTTCATTTATCCATTCATTCAGTGACCATGCATTGAGTGCTTGCTACGGGCCAGACTGTATTCCAACTGGTGGGATATAGCAGTGAACAAAATGGATCTTTGCCATCTTGGAGCTCTAACTATCCTGCTTTACGTTCTGTTCCCCTCTCACCTCTGGGCCAATATATACAAAGTTTATTCTGCCTAGAAAGCTCATTGTCTTCCTTCTACCAGAATGTCTACCTACTCCAGTTCCCCCTGACTAGCTAACTCCTACTCATCATTTAGGTCTCTCTCGCTCTCCAGACTAGGTTAGGTTCCCCTAACTACATGCTTCCAAAGCAACTTGCACCAGCCCCATCAAAGCACTCCACTACATTTTCTTTTAACTGCTTTTTAAGCTGTCTGTATTGCCATAAGACAATACATTCTTTGAAGGCAGTTTTCGACATCATCTTGTGGTATCCTTAGTGCCTAGCATTGTGGAATTCTGCGAACATTCATCTTGCCATCCAAATGTACTCTTCTTTTAAAATTTTTTTATTTCCTGTTCGTATGAATGGTGTTACCCATTGCTCACAGGCACCCAACTTAGAAACTTTATCATGAATTTATTTCTTCTCACTTGCCCATACATAAAAATCTTAGCTAAGTCCAACAGATCCTCTAGCTGTCATCTCTCTTTAGTTTATCCCCTCTTCTTTATTCTCACTGTTACTTTCCAGTTCAAGTCCTCAGCTTTCTTGTCTTTTTAAAATACATCTTTATTGAGGTGTCATTTACATACCACACAACAGACTCATTTAAAATGCGATGGTTTGGATATATCCAGAGAGAGTTGTGCAGCTATCACGCAATGGATTTTAGAACATTTTCATCACCACCCTCCAAAAAAACCATACCTTCAAGCTATCACTCCCAATCCTTTTATTCCCCACAGTCCTACCAACTACTAATCTACTTTCTGCCTCTACAAGTTTGCCTATTCTGGAGCTTTCATATAAATGGAACCAAACAAAACACGGTCTTTTGTGTGACATATTCAAGGTTCATCCATGTTATAGCATGTATCAGTAATTCATGCCTATTTTTTTCCAGCTTTATTGAGATGTAAGTGATATATAACATTGCATAAGTTTAAGGTATACATTTATACCTTAATTTGATGCACACATATTACAAAATAGTTACCACAGTAGGGTTAGTTAACATCTCCATCACCTCATATAATTACCATTTCTTTTTTGTGGTGAGAACATTTAAGACTGACTCCTTTAGCAACTTTCAAGTATATAATATAGCATTGTTAACTATAATCATCATGCTTTCCCAGATTTTTGTACCATTTGCCCAACATCTCTCCATTTCCCCCACCCACCAGCCCCTGGAAATCCCCATTCTAATGTCTGTTTCTATGAGTTTGGCTTATTTATTTATTTATTTATTTAGTCACCTCTACCCCCAACATGAAGCTCAAACTCATGACCCCGAGATCAAGAGTCGCATGCTCTACCAACTGAGCCAGCCAGGCGCCCCCGAGTTTGACTTTTTTAGATTCCACATATAAGTGATATCCTACAGTATTTGTCTTTCTCTATCTGACTTATTTCACTTAGCATAACGCTTTCAAGGTCCATCCATGTTATTGCAAATGACAGGATTTCCTTCTTTTTTTATGGTTGAATACTATTACGCTGTACATGTACGCAGCACATTTTGTTTATCCGTTCATCTGTTGATGGACACTTAAGTTGCTTCTCTGTCTTGGCTATTGTGAATAATGCTGCAATAAACATGAGAGTGCAGATATCTCTTTGAGATCCTGATTTCATTTCCTTTGGCTATATACTGAGACGTAGAATTGCTGGATCATATGATATTGTATTTTTAATTTTTTGAGGAACCTCCATACTGTTTTCCGTAGTAGCTCTGCCAAGTTACATCCCCACCAACAGTGTCCGAGGATTCCCTTTTCTCCACATCCTCCCCAACACTTGTTACCTCTTGTCTTTTTGGTGACAGTCATTCTAACAGGTGTGAGATGATATCTCATTGTTGCTTTAATTTGCATTTCCCTGATGATTAGTGATGTTGAGAACATTTCATGTACTTATTGGGCATTTGTATGTCTTCTTTGGAAGAATATTCAGATCCTCTGCTCAACTTTTAATCAGATTTTTTTTCAGCTCTTGAGTTGTATGAGTTCCTTATATATTTTGGATGTTAACCCCTTATCCAATATATGATTTGTAAATATCTTCTCCCACTCAGTATGTTACCTTTTCATTTTGTTGATGGTTTCTTTTGCAGTGCAGAAACTTTTTTTAGTTTGATGAGTCCCACTTACTTATTTTTGCTTTTGTTGCTTGTGCTTCTGGTGTCATACCTAAAAAATTATTGCCAAGAACAACATTAAGGAGCGTTTTCTCTGTTTTCTCCCAGGAATTTTATGGTTTCAGAGCTTACATTTAAGTCTTTAGTCCATTTAGAGTTAAAATTTGTGAGCACTGTAAGATAGGAGTCCAATTTCATTCTTCTGCATGTGATTATCCAGTTTTCCCACCAAAGTTTATTGAAGAGACTATCCTTTCTACGTTGTAGAGTAGTCTGAGATCCCTTGTCAAATATTAGTTGACTGTTTATGTGAGTGTTTATTTCTGGGCTCTCAGTCCTGTTTCATTGTTCCGTGTGTCTATTTTCATGCCAGTACCATACAGTTTTGATTACTATAGCCTTGTAGATAGATTGACGTCAGGAAGTGTGATGCCTCCAGCTCTGTTCTTTCTCAGGATTGCTTTGACTATTCAGTGTCCTTTGTATTTTCATACAAATTTTAGGATTGTTTGTTCTATTTCTGTGAAAAATGCCATTGGAATTTTGATGGAGATTGCATTAAATGTATAGGTGGCTTTGCGGAGTATGGACATTTTACTAATATTAATTCTTCTGATCCATGAACATGGGTTATCTTTCCATTTATTTGTGTCTTTTTCAATTTCTTTCATCAAAGTCTTATAGTTTTCAGTGTACAACTCTTTCTTTTTTTTTTTTTTTAAAGATTTTATTTATTTATTTGAGAGAGAGAATGAGAGACAGAGAGTACGAGAGGGAGGAGGGTCAGAGGGAGAAGCAGACTCCCTGCCGAACAGGGAGCCCGATGCGGGACTCGATCCCGGGACTCCAGGATCATGACCTGAGCCGAAGGCAGTCGCTTAACCAACTGAGCCACCCAGGCGCCCAGTGTACAACTCTTTCACCTCCTTGGTTAAAGTTATTCTTAGGGCGCCTGGGTGGCTCAGATAGTTGAGCGTCTGCCTTCGGCTCAGGTCATGATCTCAGGGTCCTGGGATCGAGTCCCGCATCGGGTTCCCTGCTCAGTGCAGAGCCTGCTTCTCCCTCTCCCTCTGCCACTCCCTCTGCTTGTGCTCTTCTGTCTATCTCTCTGTCAAATAAATAAATAAAATCTTCAAAAAAAAAGTTATTCTTAAGTATTTTATTGTTTTTGATGCTATTGGAAATGGAATTGTTTTCTTTATTTCTTTTTCGGATATTCCATTGTTAGTGCATAGAAATGCAACCAATTTCTATATGTTGATTTTGTATCCTATAACCTTACTGATTTTGTTGATTTGTTCTAAAAGGTTTTTTTGGTGGAGTCTTTAGGATTTCCTTTATATGGGATCATATCATCTGCAAATAGACAGTTTTACTTCTTCCTTTCTAATTTGGATGAATTTTACTTCTTTTTCTTGTCTGAATGTTCTAGCTAAGGCTTTCAGTACGATGTTGAATAGGAGTGGTGAGAATGGGCATCCTTGTATCCTTCCTGATCTTAGGGGAGAAGCTTTGAATCTTTTGCCATTGAGTATGATGTTAGCTGTGAGCTGGTCATATGGCCTTTATTATGTTGGGGTATGTCTCTGTTATACTCAGTTTGTTTAGAAAATTTTAAAAAGCTTTATTCATTTATTTTAGAGAGAGAGAGCACGCAGGGAGGGCAGAGGGAGAGGGGGAGGGGAAACCTGAGCAGACTCCAGCCGAGTGCAGTGCCCGACAGGGACTGGGGTGGGGGGTGAGGGTGGGCTGGGTTTGGAGCCTGAGGCGGAGCTCAATTTCACCACCCTGAGATTAGACCTGAGCAGGAAACCAAGAGTCAGACGCTTAACTGACTGGGCCATCCAGGCACTCCAAGAGAATTTTTATCATTAAAGGATGGTGTATTTTGTCAAATGCTTTTTCTGCATCTATTGAGATGATTATATGATTTTATCTTTTATTCTATTAATGTAGTTTATCAGATTTATTGATTTGTGTATGTTAAACCATCCTTACAAAACAGGGATTAATCCCACTTGATCAGGGTGTGTGATCCTTTTTTTAAATGCTGTTGAATTCAGTTTGATAATATTTTGAGAATTTTTCCATCTATATTCATCAAGGATATCAGCTTGTAGTTTTCTTTTCTTATAGTGTCCTTATCTGGCTTTGGTATCAAGCTAGTGTTGGCCTTATAAAATTCATTTGGGAGTGTTTCCTCCTCTTCAATTTTTTGGCAGAGTTTGAGAAAGATTGGTATTAATGCTTCTTTAAATGTTTGGTATTTCATGTACCAGCCATTTTATGGCTGAATACTATTTCATTGTATGGATAAATTACATTTTGTTTATCCATTCATCACTTGATGAATATCTGGGTTCTTTCCACCTTTGGCTATTATGAATAATGCTTCTATGAGCATTTGTGATAAATTTTTGTGTGGACATATGTTTTCAGTTCTTTGGGGCATAAACCTAGGAGTCAGAATTGCTGGATCAGATGGTAACTCTATGTTTAACTTTTTGGGGAATTGTCAGACTACTTTCCAAAGTGGTTGCACCATTTTACATTCCCAGTAGGAATTTATTAATGTTCTAATTCTCCATTTCCTCACCAACATTTGTTATCTGACTTTTTGATGATAGCCACCCTAGTGGGTGTTAAGTAGAATCTCATTGTGGTTTTGCTGTGCATTTCCCTGATAGCTAATGATATTGAGCATCTTTTCATGTGTTTATTGAATTTTCATATATCTTCTTTAGAGAAATAGCTATTCAAATCCTTCACCCATTTTAATATTGGGTTATTCTTTTTATTATTGAGTTTACTTCTTTCTTCCCAATCTGGATGTCTTTTATTTTATTTTCTTGCCTAATTGCTCTGACTAGACTCTCCAGTACAATGTTGAACACAGTGGTGAGAGTGGACTTCTTGTCTTGTTTTTTGATACTCCCAATCTTTCATCATTGAGGAAGTTCCCTTCTATTCCTAGTTTCTTGAGTGTTTTTATCATGAAGGGCTGCTGAATTTGTCAAATGCTTTTTTCCTCCATCTATGAGATGATCATTTGGTTTTTGTCCTCTATGCTATTAATATGGTGTATTACATTGATTTTTTTCAACTGTTAAACAAACTTTGCATTCCTGTTTAGTTATGGTGCATAATCTTTCCTATTTAGATGTTGCTGGATTTGCTATAATTTTATTCGGGATTTTTGTGCATATATTTATAAAGGATCTGTAATTTTATTTTCTTATGATCCATTTGCCTGGTTTGGTAATATTATCTTCACAGAATGACTTGGGAAGGGTTCCCTCCTCTTCTATGTTTTGGAAGAGTTTGTGAAGGATTGGTATTAATTTTTCTTTAAAATTTCAGGAGAATTCACCAGTGAAGCCACCTGGAGTTGGGTTTTTCTTTGTGGGAAGTTTTAAAATTACTAATTCAATTTCTTTACTTGTTATAGGTCTACTCAGATTTTCTTTCTTTTTAAGTCACTTTTGGTAGTTTGCATTTTTCTAGAAATTTGTCCATTTTATCTAAGTTATCTACTTTTTTGGTATACAGTTGTTTACTGTATTCACTAATAGTGCTTTTTTTTTAAATTTCTGCAAGGCTGGTAGTGATGTCTCCTCTTTAATTCCTAGATTTTGGTAATTTGAGTATTTTCTCCTTTTTTCTTATTCAGTCTAGCTAAAGGTTTGTCCATTTGTTGATCTTTCTGAAGAACCACTTTTTGGTTTTGTTGAGTTTTTCCTTTGTTTTTTAATTCTATATTTCATTTATTTTATTGCCTAATCTTTATTATTTCCTTCCTTCTCTTTGCTTTGGGTTTAGTTTGCTTTCCTTTTTCCAGTTTCTTAAGCTGAAAGGTTAGGTTATTGATCTGAGATATTTCTTCTTCTTCTTCTTCTTTTTTTTTTTTTAAGATTTTATTTATTTATTCATGAGAGACAGAGAGAGAGAGAGAGGCAGAGGGAGAAGCAGGCTCCCAAGGAGCAGGGAGCCCAATGTGGGACTCGATCCCAGGACGCTGGGATCATGACCTGAGCCGAAGGCAGACGCTTAACCATCTGAGCCACCCAGGTGCCCGAGATATTTCTTCTTTTTAAAGTACAGGTGTTTAGAGCTATAAATTTCCCTCTGAGCACTGCTTTAGCTGCATCTCTTAAGTTTTGGTGTGTTGTGTTATCATTTTCATTCATATCAATTTCTAATTTCCTTTTTGATTTCTTCTTTGATACCTCCTTATTTATCTTTAACTGTAGCTAAGAAACATATCCACTATTTCCCTTTCTAGTTGATATTACATTTTGCTGCCTGACTAGTCTTAAGAAGAACAGTTTAGTTTAATAAACATTTCTTGAGTGCCTACTATGTTCAAGCTGAGGGTTGGGAATACAAAAATGGTTAAGATAGTTCCTGCACTAAAGTAATTCACAGTACAGTGGGAGAGATGACCCTGAAATAGGTAAGTGTAATATATGTTGATAAATTCAATGACAGACTTATGTTTAAAGTTCAAAAGAGTACAGAAAAGGAAGTAATTAGCTCTGTTTAACAGAGTAAATCTTACAATAGAGATAATTATTGAGCAGGGCTTTTAAGGACAAATAGTAACTCATTAGTTAGGCAAAATCATGAAAGATCATTTCCCAGGCAGTGGAAACAGTATGCATAGACTTAGAGTTGTGAAACAAAATATGATATTCAAGACCACCCTTTCTCCCATCCTCAGTCTATGAGATTCTGATGAAGTAGAGTCCACCCCTCACTCCAGGGTAATGGATGTGACCCAGGCATAAGACAATTAGAGCATTATGTTGCCCTGGCCAAGGTGATCGGTTCAGGATGGCACAAATCAAAGCCAAAAGGAGGTACTGGGACTTCAACAGGGATTTTGAATAAAACCATTTACCTTTCCGCAGTGGAAAGTGCCTAATGAACAGCTAAAAACCCAAGTTATCCTCATGCAGTTGAAACTAGGGAAATGGATGAGAGCCAAGGGAGAGTGTCTGGCACATAATGGGAACTCAAAAAATATTCATTTAATAAATGAATGAATGCACAATGTGTCGAACAGAATCCTGAGGAATACCAGGAATTCCCAGCTGAAAGACATCTCAGCTTCCTCTGATCTCCCACAACCTCTCAGAATTGTTCTTATGGTGTTTAACGCCTTTGATTTCATAGTATAGTTATCTATAAATCTACATTATCTGTTCTCTTAGGATCTAATGCTTTCCTGATCCTAACTATTGAATATATATACCCTACCCCTTCAGCATCAACTTTTATCACTTCAGCAGTATTTTAAAACTTGAACATGCCATATACACTTGATTCTGTCCTTCTCATATTCTAATCCCTCTTCTAGAACACTTCAATTCAACAAGCACTTTTTGAGAACTAACCAAGTGCCCATTACTTACAAAGTGAGATCCATTAGTGGAGGGTAATATCAACTTAAGAGTGATCATCAGCACTTTTTAATGAAATGCAATAGAATAGCGTAAGACAGAAAATTGTAGAGTGCATCACATAAAAAGGATAGTGCTATCTTTGTGAAACTTTTGTTTCAGTTAGTGAGTGTGTGTGCTGAGTTACATTGTAAAACATATTTTTAAATATAAATCATAGTGTAAAAAGTTGAAGGCCACTACTCTAAGACACCCATATATACGTATATATTTTAAAGATTTTATTTATTTGACAGAGAGAGATACAGCGAGGGAACACAAGCATGGGGAGTGGGAGAGGGAGAAGCAGGCTTCCCGTGGAGCAGGGAGCCCAATGCAGGGCTCGATCCCAGGACCCTGGGATCATGACCTGAGCCAAAGGCAGACGCTTAACCGACTGAGCCGCCCAGGCACCCCTCTAAGACACTCATATTACCAAGATGAACAGGTCTTTGGTATGTAACTCAACAACTAAGAATGCCCGTGAACTTCCCTCCCTGTATCTCTAGCCAAAATTTTGAGACTTTGTCCCCAAGCCCAAACTCCGAAGAAAGATCACAAATCAGGTTAGAGTCCTTACTTCTGTTGCAGCAACAACATTTTAAAAAATCCCCAAAACTGTCCTTTCAAATCTAACACACAACCTGGCTCATAGCAGTTTGCTGCTGTTAATTGTGCTACTTGTAATAACAGCAATTATTTGGCACTTGGTGTTTGCCAGGCATTATTCTAAGCTCTTTACATGTATTATCATATTTACTTCTTATAATAATCCTAGAGGTAGGCTATATTATTGCCACTTTCATTTTATAGATTGGGGAGATTGAGGCACAGATATATTGACTCAATTTCCCCAAAGCCACATAGCTAGGAGATGGTGGAGCTATTTGAACCCATGTAGTCTAGCATTTCAGCCCATGCTCTTAATCACTAAGATCTATGGCTTTCCAAGTGGGCTTCACTATTGGACAGACACATGCATGTCTCAAGGAACAGCTCTTCTGGATTGGGCTCGAGTAGCTACTTCCTGAAGAATATTCTTTACGCTGTAGCTCCTATCTTTCCTAACCATCCATTTTGATAAAGAATAGCCTAATTTATTTGGCCCTGGGTTCAATGTTAATTGGCAGGTTGGTTTAGACTCTCACTAGTTCCCTTGGAGAGAGAAAAGGAGGAAAATGAGGCCAAAGATGCATTTCAATTTTTAAGGTTATTTTTAAAAAGCAAGATGATGGGGGAAGACAGCATATATTTGTCTCTTGAAAGGAATGAGCCTCTGTCTCTTGCCCGTGGTTTTCTCTGACTTTGAAGCTCTGCTTCCTGCTGGAGCCTCCGAGCTCTCTCTGCACTGGGCGCTCTCTCAGCCCACGTGCTCCTGTTGAAGGTGATGAGGACAAAATTGGGCCAGGTCGCCAAAAGGACCCCCATCCTTTGTTCTCAGTGAATGCTCTCTCTTTCTGAAAATCCTCAGCTTTATCTAAGAAAGGGAAAGGGCAGACCTTATTTCATTAGAAGAAAGGAAGAGGGTCTGGGAGACTGTTCCTTCCCCAAGTATTCGGTGAGTTGCTAAATAACAGGGGGAAGAGTCAGAGAAAGGACAAAAAAATAAAAAAATAAAAAATAAAAAAAAATAAAATGACACAACGGAGCTCTGAGTCTCTCTCCTATCAGGTTTTACAGAGGGGCAATAGATTTTCTTCATTGCCAGTCCTGACTTATCACAGCCTTGTTTTTAATGAGGTATAATAAGGGGAACATTTTGTAACAACACGGTTCCCCTATTTTATCCTGCAAACAGCTGTGTCATGCTTGTGGCTGGAAGAATGAATCATATCTCTGCCCGCATATGCTAACTCCCATGTAATTACCCCAGCATCTTAAATAAAGCAGGTCCTAAACCTGTCGCTCACATTACAAGCAAACGGTGCAGACCTCGTAACTGGGGCCTCTATCATTACAATTAATTTATCACAGAAGCAACTGAGATTAGAGGCTAGAATTAAAACCCAGAGCATGGCGAGTCACCGTAGTGACACTGAAAAACAGGCTCTTGAGAGCTGGCGGGCTCCAACGGCAGCCTGACTAATGCCTTTCCTGGGGAAAAGCAGCCTTAGTTGGATTTTGTTTTCTTTACATTTTTTCCCACTCCAAGATTTTACTAAAGTGATTTCCCTGGCTCTCTTGATTCAGAATGATGCTGGAAAGATTCTACCTGATACTCAGCCAGAACTCTGAGCAGGACTCACCATTTCCTCATTCTTAAACGACCACTGTCTCTCCACACGAACAGTCCCCCGAGACCGCCCGTTTGTTTTTGTTATTAGAAAGGAATTTCTCATGACATCAGTTTGTTTCCTTTCAGGGGGGCAGGAGACTGGGGGAAGGGGGAAAAGAGCCCAGAGCCTTTGCTTCAAATACAAAATGCTCTCTGCAGCGCCACAGGCTGCGGTTCTCAGCCAGGGTTCCTCGACTGAACCTCAGGGACAGAAAAATGACTTGAGGGACTATTTTCTTAGTTCTCCCTAGGATGGTACAATTAGTCCGTCTAGACGGTACATTCTAAATGCATAAGAGAGACGTTAATTCATTACGTTGAAGGGACGGCTTAGGGCACCTGTGCTTACCCTGGTTGAAAAGGCTGACGGGTTCCGGTACAGCATTACTCAGAGAGCCCACCCGAGAACGCTCTTCCAGGCCACCTGAGTCTGCCCCGCCCCCCATCCTAGTCACAGCCCGTCTCACTCATCCCCTCACGCGGGCTCCTTTAGTTAATGGGGTGGATAGTGCCTCCGCCAGCCATCCTGGCTGGCATCCCTATGCTATCTCCCCTGGGCCCATGAAAGTCTCCTACTTGATCCTTTATGCTCTCTTTCTTTGCCCATACGCCGGCTAGAACATCCAGCAGAGGATTCTGAACCCGAGGGGTTGATGAACCTGTATTCCCAAATCACTACTATGAAGCTACCCTCAGAACAGGGTTTGCTTGGTGTAGAAATTACCTTACCCTGACTAATAAACTCTAAAAGTGAAGCTGACGCAGCCCCTTCCTCAGGAGGCTCCACAGCTTGTGAAGGATAGGTGAGAAAGGAGAGTCTGGAGTCCAAGGCTGGGAAAACAGGTTCTGGATAGGGTAAGTGGCTTAGGACGGCAACGGCCTGCTGTGGGCCCAGACCCTCCACCTGGAAAAGGGAGCTCACAGCGTTGGGGGTTTCTTGGTCCTTGACATACTTGACAATTTCACCTGATAGGCTTTGGAAGGCTCAAGGGAGAAAAGGTAATGAGGGGGAAGTCTGAATATCTGATTCAAACAGAATAATAAACATGTATATGAAAGCAAACTATAAATCATAATATCGAATCAGATCAAGTTGCACTGCTGCTTACACATTTTGGCCTTCTCTCATCTGGTTACCTGTCTATTCTTGCCGACTGCTTGTTCTCCAGCTCCTTGGACATACCTTCATCAAACACCTTTGCAAGGTAATGGCTTGCCCATGAGCTTAGGAGCTCTTCAAGGTCAGGAGAAGAGCCTCATTCCACTCTACATCCCTTTAGCCAGCACAGGGCCTGGAACCCAGGACTAGCTCAGTATCTGCTGAATGAATGGGCACAAAACGTTGCACATGTGTTTTTTGTTTTTAAAGATCTTATTTATTTATTTAAGAGAGAGAGAGCACAAGCAGGGGCAGCAGCAGAGGGAGAAGCAGGCTCCCCGCTGAGTGGAGAGCCCGACTAGGGGCTGGATCCCAGGACCCCGGGATCATGACCCAAGCCGAAGGCAGACGCTTAACCCACTGAGCCACCCAGGCCAACCAGGCACCCCAACGTTGCGCATGTTAATGTGATGAGTTTATCTTCTAACTCTACATGTTGGGATGCTATCTAAAGTAGTGCTGTTAATACTGCAGATGGTTCCTCCCCCATACTTACTTTCAGCTTTCTTTCTGATCTAGAGCGGGTATCTGCAAACTGCGCTTTGGCATTGAGCAGGGTGGAGCGGAGCTAACTGGCCCACAAAGAGATGGAACTGATCCCCTTGAAAGGTGTATGTTAATTAACACTACGATTGAATCAGCCACAGGCTATGCTAAGGGCTAGCCCATTTCAGATCCCCTAGTACTCAAGTACCTCATGCTACCAGAAAAGAACTCCTTTTCTTCCTACAGAAGAACTGTTAGCTCCATATAAGCTATTCAAAATGCTTTGAAAAATCTGCAGTATAGAAAAGGGGAACAGGGGCGCTTGGGTGGCTCAGTCAGTTGAGCATCTGCTTTCGGCTCAGGTCATGATCCCGGAGTCCTGGATTGAGCCTTGCATGGGGCTCCCTTCTTGGAGGGGAGCCTGATTCTCCCTCTGCCCTTCAGCTCGCTCGTGCTCTCTCGCTCTCACTCAAATAAATAAAAATCTTTAAAAAATAAAATTAAAAAATAAAATAAATAAAAGAGGAAGAGATCAGTACTAATATTGGTCTGATCTCCCTCTTTCCTTCAAATGTCTTTACTGTAGCCCTCTCTCCCTACTCCTCCTGCCCACTTGAGAAGGGAGCCTGCAGAGACCTCATCTAGACCAGTTTTGGTCTGGCTTACAGTGCATTCTTGGTTTAATCTCATTTTAAAAAATATTATTCCTCTATGGCAAAATGAATTGAGTCAGTTTGGCATAGAAGTTAGGAGTGTGGGCGCTGGGGCACCTGGGTGGTGCAGTCGGTTGAGCATCCGACTCTTGGTTTCGGCTCAGGTCTGATCTCAGAGTTGTCATATAGAGCCTCTCGTCAGGCTCCCCAGTCAGTGCAGAGTCAGCTTGGGTTTCTCTCTCCCTTTCCCTCTGCCCTTCCCCCTGCAAATAAATAAATAAATCTTAAAAAAAAAAAAAAAAAGAGTGTGGGCTCACAGTCAGACTGATTGGGTTCAAGTTCTAGTTCTGCTACTTATAAGTAGAGAAATCTTAGGAAAATTACTTAACCTCTTTAAGCCTCTGTTTTCTTATCTGTAAAATGGAGATGAAATAAAACCAAGTTCATAGGGATTGAAGCAGTGCATGCAAAACATTTGGTACAACGCTTGACAAATAACAAGCACCCAGGAAATGTTAGCTATCATTGTTTTGGTTTCCTATCTCTGGATTAACACCCATCTTCCTGATGAGAACAATGATCCTCTTCCTATTAAAGTCAGTCCTCCACATGTGCTCTGGATCCTATCCCTTCTTGCCTTTTAAAAACTTCGTCATTAATCATCATCTCTTTTTCTTGCACTATCAGTCTTTTTCTTTGTCTGAATCATTTCCATCAATATTCATACATGTACTAGTCTCCTCTATTAAAAAAAACAAACCCTCACTTAACCTCACATTTCTTTGCTTGCCATCATATTTTTATGCTCTTCTTTATAGCCAAACATCTCCAGTGTTGTCTACATATGCTATGTACCTTTTCTCACCTCTCATTAACTCTTCAACTCATGACAATTTGAATTTGCCCTGTCACTCCACTAAAACGGCTCTCAAGGCTACCAATCACCTTCCATATTGCCAAAGCCTGCAGACACAACCCTTTACTTGATCTCTCAGTAGCATTTGACATAGCTCACCATTTGCTCTTTTCTTAAAACACTTCCCCTTCTGCTCCTTGGTTTTACCATCCTTCTCAGACTCCTTTCTTCTTCTTCTATTAAATCTCTAAATGTTATAGGTCTCTGGGGGTTGTGCCCTTTTATTTTCTCCTTTTAACATGATTTGCCTTGGCGATTTCATCTTTTTTAATCACTCTAAATATTGAAATGCTGCTATAACAAAAACAACAAAACATCTAAAATATGGGACACTAGCTTTGGAACTAGGCAGAGCTGCAAGGAAGCTGATATAAAAGACTAGAAAAATAGCAACTTGTATCATGTAGAGGTAAACACTTGGTTAAACAATAGTAATCTGGAAGATAGAAAATGGATCTAATGAACTAGTAGAGTTGGAAGAGATCTCAAGGCAAAATATTGAAATCATGAGCCGGTTGCTTTTAGCTGCATTTGATGAGGCACTAAGAAGAAAGAGATAAATTTTAAAAAGAACTGGCTAGTCTGCAAGCAGAATTCAGTGGAAATACAAAGAACTCAGAACTTAATGGGTTGAAACATAAAACTTTCTCAACTCCAGCCTTTCCAGTAAAAGATTTTCAAATTAAGATCCATCTTGGGGCTAAAGATCAAATTCAGGATGCTGCCAGAAGAGATCGTTTCAAGGTGAAGTAAAAATCAAGGGTCCTCATTAAGCTCTGAGGGAAATAAGGTGGCATCTAGTAGGTTCTTTCAACTGGAAAAGAGGCTCCTAGATAGCTTATGAGTGTGGTTCTCCAGCAGCCTGACATGTCCAGACTGCCAGTAATTAAGTCTGGGCAGATCAAGTCTTGCAAAAACCATGGGTGTGGCTTGTGGCACACAGAATTGACTAGTATCAAATATATAGAAAACCCACAAAGTTTGTGAGAGAGTTGTATTGGCAAAAGCACTGCCAGCTCCAACTAAAAAAGACTGAGACTGTTCAAGATATAAAAAGATCTCTGAGTCCCCAAATTTCTACCGGCAGGCAGTAGGCAGAAAAAGCTGCTCAGCCATCAAAAAGACACATTATTTAATGCTCTCTTTAGAAACAGCCAAGGCGGGGCACCTGGGTGACTTCTTAATTTCGGCTCAGGTCATGATCACAATGTCGTGGGATTGAGCTCTGTGTCAGGCTCTGCACTGGGCATGGAGCCTGCTTAAGATTCTCTCTCTCCCTCTCCCTTTGCCCCTCCCCTGCCCCCTCCCCCCTTCTCTATAAAAGAAGAAGCATCCAAGGCTGATGGAAAAGGAAGAATTTCTACAGGACAGAACAAAGAGCCACAGAGAACAATGGATTGGAGATCTACTCCCAGAAAACAGAACCAAGGACTAATCAAAGAATTCCCAACTCCCAGGATGGTGGGACCTGCCAACATTTGCCCAGTAGAATTTCAGAACTGCTATGGATTGATGATTTCTATATGCATCTAGTTCTTCCCTTTTTTGAATGGAGTAGTTTATTGCTATTATCTTGTACCTGTTCCACCACTGTATATTAAATGGGTGGTGGTGGTTTATTTATTTATTTTGGTTCTTAGGTCTTCAGATAAAGAGAAATCACAGTTAGGCCTGATATAGGGATTATAAGATCCTGGACTTTGATAAGCCAGGTGCCATGATTTAGATAAAATGTGGGGGAGTCTTGGGATTGTAGGTGAGTGTATTTTGCAAGTGGGAGGTATGTGAATATTCATGAACAAGTGGTAGACTGTGCAAGATTAGATTATTGTCCAAAAATATTTACTCCCCTGCTGCCTCTGTGGAGAAGTTTACTTTTCTGCTTCTTGACTTTTGGCTCAATTATGTGATTGTTTTGGCTAATGGTACATTGGGTCAGATATGTCCCAAGCATGGGCTTGAAATGTACTTGTGTGGTTGGCCTTCTTGAAGAGATGTTCTCCCTACGTAGCTGCTCTCTCTTCAGCCCAAACTGCAGAATGAATATCCATGGATCAGACTAGCGCTCAACCCACTTGCAAGGAGCAAAGATGCCTGGCCAAGCTGAAGCTAGATGAGCTGACTTACAGATGCATGAGAACTAAGTGCTACTATTATATGCAATGGAGATTTTTGTGGGAGTTTGTTATGTAGCAATAACTAACTGGTTCTTTCTCATTCTTCAAATGCAACAAGCACTTTCTTGCTTCAAGACTATTGAAATAACCTGTTCTATCTTTTTGAATGTGCCCTTTGCTCATTGCAGGTCTTTACTTCAGGTCTTTATACAAATGCATTTCTTCAGAGACCACCTTTAGTAGATCACCCAATTATTCTATATTATTAGGCCATTTATTTCATAGCATTCATCCCTGTGTGTAATAATATTTAGTTTGTTTGCATTCCCCACTGGACTATAGGCCTTGTAAGGCGAAGGACCATATCCACTCATTCACTAATGCATTCTCAAATTCTAGGATTAGTACTGGCACATAATAGGTTATCAGTATATATTTGTTGAGTTAAGGAATTTTTAAAGTGAGTGAATGAACCTAGATATGTTGGGAAACACTTGGAATACTCTTTGGCCTGCCCAGAAAATAGCTTTAGAAAGTGTAATTCAATTTATTTCCATTCTTCTTAATTTTTTAAAGATTTATTTATTTATTTTAGAGAGAGAGAGAGCCAGGGGAGGGGCAGAGGGAGAGGGAAAGAATCCTCAAGTAGACTCCCCACTGAGTGCAGAGCATGACACAGGGCTTGATTCCAGGATCCCGAGATCATGACCCAAGCCAAAAACAATAGTTGGACCCTCAACTGACTGAGCCACCCAGGTGTCCCTCTTCTTCTTATTTTTAATAGTAACTTCTTTGTTCCCTTCCTAGTGAGCTATGCTTCCCAAAGAATTAGGTTGGTAACCAAACCAACCAACCTAGTTAAAATACATAACTGATAGGCTCCTTCTTTACATTATGTCTGATTGCTTTGAGATGAATATTACGACTTGGGATCAAAGATGTAGATCAGGCCATCTGCTGTTCTGCCAAGGTCAGAGCAAGTTTTTTTTCACCAAGCTTAGTTGGTGTATTCCATCCACTCCAAAAACATAAGCATACCCATAAAAACACATGCAGACACACAGAGCTTTGGTTCAAAGCTATGACGGAAACCTGAAGTCCAAAGATATCTTCTATCTTCAGCCTGATGACTCCAAGCCCACAGCCTGACAACTCTAACATATACCTTTCCCAAGCTACCACTAGCTTCCTCCCTGTAGCATTTGCTGCTCCTGCTACAAGGTCCCAGTGTCAGTCTCTACAGTGTTTCTGAAGTCACAGACCATACACTGTGAAGAAGCACAGAGGGCTTCCTGAGCATGAAGAGCCTCCTACATGGGAGAGGTAGAAAGAAAAACCAGGGCCTGGATCCTGGTACAAGCTATACAGATCGTTTGGGGTCTGGCTTTCTAGCTTTTCTAATCCCAAGCTTCTCCAAGTCAAGATCTTTGACTTTTGTTTTTAAAGTAAACTCTATGCCCAACATTGGGCTTGCACTTAGGACCCCAAGATCAATGCTCTACTGACTAAGCCAGCCAAGTGCTCCAAGATCTTTGACTTTAATCTCTATAACTTTTCTACTTTCTTTTCTTTGTTCAGGCACTAACATTTTATTAAATATTATATGAATTATATGATACAAAGATAAATGATATGGACATATTCTATATGAAAAGTAATAATAAAATGAACATCTGTGAACCACCATCCAAACTTCAGAAATAGAACATAACCACTAATAATTATGTGCTCCTTCTGGATCCCATCTCCCTACCTCCCTCATCCCTTCCCAGACTTGTGTGTATTCTTTTGCAACTGTTTTTTTTTTCTACTCAATGTTGTATTTCTGAGAGTTCTCTATGTTGATTCATAGGGTTATAGTGCTTTCATTTTCACCTCTTTATAGTATTCAATTATATGAATATACCACAATCTGTTAATCCATTCTCTTGTTAATGGACAAATAGGTTATTTACAGGCTTTGTTCTGTTGCTATTATGAACAATTCTGCTGTGAACATTCTTGTATACACATCTCTTGGAGGATGTGAGCAAGAGTTTCTCTAGGGAATATACCAAGGGGTGGAAGTGCTAAAGCATACGATATACACATGTTCAGCTCTACAAGAATGTAAGCTACAATGCATGAGGTCAGTGTTTTCTGTCTATTTTGTTCATTACCATATCCCCAAAATGTAGAACAGTGCTTGGCACAGAGTAGGTGACTCAATAGTTATTGGTTGAATAAATGAAGATAATGCTATGTTTTTTCAAAGTGTTGATACCAAATTTATATTCCCAGCAGCCTACTGGGTGCTACTTATTATTACTTTTTTGATCAAACACAAATACCTCTTTCCCTGACCCATTTGCTCCTGTATTCCACAGTGGATTTTCATTTTCTTCTTGGTTCTCTAGCTAACGGACTTGAAGTGATCACCCTCTCTGTGTGAACTAGCACAATTTAACTCTTCTAAGCCTCTGTTTCCTCACTTGTAAAATGGGGATAACAATGCCTTCCACTGCAAAGATTTAACACACTCAATAATGATACCAGTAAATGATAAATCTTATTACAGAGAAACCCTCTTATCCAACACACTGGTTGATTATCCAAAAAGTCCTGTAAAGCAGAATATCATTTAAAAAGATATATACTTACCTCAAACATTTTATTTTAACTTAAAATATACAAATGTAGATTCATTCTCCAATTTTTTGATGTAAGGCCAAGGAATGTGTCTGCTGACTGGCTTTCCAGATCTTTCCTGCGTAAATCACACCCATAATACGTTGTCTACATTTCTTGGTTTTGGTTTTTTATAACGGAACAAGAACTTAGAGAAATGAGAGTGCAGATTCCCATATTGTTGTGATGTTTTCCCTCAGTATTACAGCTCTTTCAGCAGCCATTATTTTAAAAGCTCACCTTAGTTTTCAACTTGGCTTTCATAAAACAACAACAAAACACATCTCTCCAGTTTTATGGTTGAATTTACAAAATATTTAATGAAATTAGGCAGTTATAGTAGCAACTACCACTGGCAGAAACAGGCTTAGGGGCAAGTACAGCCGGGTCTAGGTTAGCATACAAGTCAGCTGGTGGGAGGAGCAGTGAGATGGCGTATCCTATAACAGCAAAATCAAGAGTAACCAGCACCTGAGAGTACACCGTAGGCATCAGTTCATTTTACACACGGCATAGAGAGCGACAGTTAACCAGGCAGGTAAGTTCAGTGAAAGTTGGTTAAGAGAGCTACTCAACTATTATTCTCTTTGTTTCTACCATTGACATACTTACAAGGCCCATCTATCTCCTCAGCTGATCCCCCTGAATGAAATCATCCTCTTATATTAGGCTTGGTTCATTGTCTAGGTTTGCCCCCTTGGCCAATAAGGGACAGAGGAAGACATGGACTCCCAACGAATGAAGCCTGGGAGGCTGGAGGAGATTTTAAAATACTCAGTGACTGAAGGGTTACTCTTGATTTCTAAGAGTTCCTTGTCCCTGATAAACTGAGATAGGAACAGAAGTAGAGAGAAAGTTCCACCTTTCTACACTGTCCTCTGACAGGGCAGAGCACTGTGGTGAGGAAGAAGGTCTGACTTTAATTAGTCAGACCATCACCCTACTAAACTCCACTGAAACCAAAACAAACCAGGCAGTCCCATATGTCATAAGAATTAAAGGCATGGTTCCCACTTCCTAACGATGCTTTTACAGAAACCGTTCCACTGTAAAACTTTATGATTTGAATCTTTATAGCCGCCAGCAGAGCACATGTTCACTGCCTTAAATTATAACTTAATCACAATAGAAGCTGACTTTCCAGCCCTTTCTTTGCAGTCAAGACAAGAGAGGGAAGGGCCCACAGGACAAATTGGCCACTATTCCTCTGCCCACCTGCCTCCTCCTGGGCTGTGGAATCCCAGGATGTGCAGTGACATGAAGAAACACACACCTCGACGTCCAGGAAGACCTGAGCAGGAGCCTTTCAGTAAGGTCTAGAGACACGAATATAGTCTTGTCTGGCACTCACATGGTCTGATCAGGGCAAAGTGAAAGCTGCCAAGAGAATAAGAGGAAGAAAGGAAACACCAGCAGGGCTCACAGGTATCCTAATCCCACCTCATCACTGCACTGCTCAGATGACTCTTCCTTAACTTCGGTTGAGCATCTTCTATTGTTGGAGACTGAGTTGACACAAAAGGAAACAAAAGTACAATCTCCCTACCTCTCCTCAGCTCAATATGGCTAAAACATCAAGTCAGAGGAGGAGAGTAATAGAAGGTGTTGAGCAAAAAGAAGGCTGAGGCCAGATCCTGAAGGGCCTGATGTGTATGACACATCGAGAAATTTTGATTTTATTATTTAGACAATAGGGAGTGATTAAAAATTTTTAGTACTGGAATGCCATGATGAAATTGCTTTTTAAAGAGACTCTGCATCCAAAGAAGATGTATAAATGGACAAAAAATGAAAAGATGTTCAACGTCATTGGTCATTAGAGAAACGCAAATCAAAACCACAATGAGATGCCACTCTACACCCAGTAGGATGGGCTATTAAAAACAGAGAAACAAGCCAACCAACCAGAAAATAGCAAGGATTGGCCAGGATGTGGAGAAACTGGAACCCTCACATTCTACCGATGGCAATGGAGGCTGTCAGTTGTGCAGCCATTATGGAAAACTGGATGGCAGAGAGTTAATGAATGACCCAGCAGTTCCACTCCTAGGTATATACCAAAGAAAAATGAAAACACGTGTCCACATAAAAAACTACACTAGTGCTCATAACAGCATTGTTCATAATAGCCGAGAAGGGGAGACAACCCCAATCTCCAGCAACTGATGAATGGATAAACAAAATGTGATATATCCATATGATGGAATATTATTCAGCCACAAAAAAGAATGGAGTACTGATATATGCTGTAACATGAATGAACCTCAAAAAACATTATGCTAAGTGAAAAAAGTCAAACATGAAAGGCCATATGCTGTATGATTCCACTTATGTATGATGTCCAGAATAGGCAAATCCATAAATACAGAGTGTAGATAGTGGTTGCCAAGAGATGGGGGTAGGGAGGGGTTGGGAAGCACAGAGTTTCTTTTTGGGTTGATGGGAAAGTCCTGGAATTAGTCAGTGGTGATGGCTGTACAACATTGTGAATATACTACAAACCACCAAATTGTACACTTCAAAATGATAAAATGATGAATTTTATCTCAATTAAAAAAAAAAAAAGACCGGAGAGGAGCAAGATAAAGGCCAGAGAGACTAGTTTAGAAAACTATTCAAATAATCTAGATGAGTCACAAGGGGAGAAAGGAAAAAACAGCAGGGCTTTGATGAGGGACTGGACTAAGATAGTGGTAGTGGGGATCGAGGAAGATACAGATTTCAACATATTTAGGGGTAAAAATAATTAGATCTTAGTGCTTAATGTGAGGAGTTTGGATGACTAGATGGGCAGTGCTACCATTAACCAGAATAGGAAACAAAAAAAGAGGAGGAGTGGGTTGGAAGGAAAAGATGATTTCTTTTTTGGACATGGTAATTGTGAGGTGGGAGTTTATAGGTGCTTCATTCAACCAGTATGTAAAAAATATCTACTAGGTGTCTGGTGGGAATACCCAGTAGGCAGGCAAAACACATTTTCGGAGTTTGATAGAGTTCTGAGCCGGACGTAGATATTTGGGGATTCACCACACAGAGAGTAGATAGGATCATTTAGGGAAAATGGGTAGATGAGGCACAAAGAAGGCTGAAGACACTCCTTGAGGGTTAGGATTCCTCAAAAGAGGCGAAGAAAAAGTAGAGAGGGGGAAAATGCAGAATTCAAGGAAATGTAGAGTGTGAAAAGAAAGGCAACAAGGCCAGCCCCAATGAAGGGTGGTCTGATAAAACAAAGGCTGAAAAAAGTACCCACTGGATTTGGTAATTAGGACGCCCCATTGGCCTACCAGTGCAGTGACGGAGGTCAATGCTGCTACAAGCAATTGGTTAATAAGGAAGCAGAGACAATCAACAGATATTTATTGAATGCCTGTTATGTGTCTGGTGATGTTGGGAGGAGATCCTTCAGGGAGGTTTGGAAATAATGGGAAGGAAAGAAACAGGACAGTAAATGCAGGAGGACGCGGACCCAGAGGGGAAGGGAAAACTGGCAGGATAGGAGAGCACAGTCAGTGCGAGAAGTTTAAGGTGGGTTCTGAGTGATAAGGTTCACCGTGTGGCCATGGGACTAGACAGTGAAGTGAGTAGTGATAAAGGTCTTTAGAAATTAGTAGGCCAAGAAGCTATAAATGTCCAACAGATGAGGAGGAGAGAAGAGAGTCAGAAAATAGGCAAATGACAGAAGGAAGAAGGAAGAAACTACAGAATAGTGGAACAGAAGGGGCCTCAAAGGGGGTATTGTGTTTATCTCTTTGTTCCCCTTTACTACAAGTAAACACACCCGTACTTTCCACTGCCGGCTACACAGAGGATGCTCTAGGTAAATGCTGCTAACCGACCGATGTGTCCTCTCAAAAACATCTCGTGGTTTCTTAACCAAACTCCTGACATTTCCTCCCCAACTTAGTCCTCTCTCCCATTATTTTGTGTCTGTGAATGGTACTGTCATCTATCCACTCAGGAAGCAGTACTGACATTTTCCTTCCCCTCTGTCACTCTTCAGATGGAATCCACGAGAGACTCCTGCCAATTTTACCTCCCAGGCGTCTTTCTCCTTGGTCCGGGTTGCTCCCCCTGCGCTCCAGCACTGTAACCCGAGCCTCCATCCTCTCCCGGCTTCCTCGCCCACCTGTGCAATCCGCTCCTGCCTCCTCCAATTCACTCTCCCCCCTGTAGCCAGAGTAGTAGTTAAAAAATGCGCATCTCCTCCAGGGCCTGGCCTCCTTCTTCTCCATCCCCAAACCCTCTGAAGTGTTTCCATTGCCCTTAGGGCTCTGACTGAGCTCCTTAACCCACAGCCCTCTCTCCTCAGCCTTGCCTCACACCACACAGTCAGCACCATGTCCAATTTTTTCCCCTCCTAGGCCTGGTCGTGAGCCCTCCTGACGGGGCCTTTGCACGTGCTGCTGCCTCTGCCTGGCACCTTTCCCCTCCCTTTGTTGCCTCGTTAAACTCCTCTTCAACTTCCCGAAAGCCCCTGTCTGGGTCACGTCATACCCTTAGGCTTTCGTAGACCGCCACAGTGACAATTTTACATTTGTTTGAATAAATATTTGATTAATGTCTGTCTCCATGAGGACAGGGGCCGTACCTGACACACACAGAAGGAACTCAGTAAATATTTATTGAATGAATGATATAGTAATAAACTTGCCCAATGTTGTTAAGTGGCAAATCTGGGACTGTGTCCCAAGAGACCGAGTGTTAGGTGGCTGGTTCCCTTCCATTTCCAAGATTTTGTGCTCTCTAGGGAACTTTTCATTGTTTTCCTTTCCCTTCTTATGCCAGGCCTTGTGAACACCTCTCCATTGGGTACCAGAAGGAATTAGGGCCTCTAATTCCCATCTAAGGATGGGAATGAATTCGTTCCTTCAGGTGCTAGAAATCCTTCTTTTGTCAGATGCTTAAAAGAAACTCCTCAACGGCAACCTTAGTAATTGGTCACTTCGTCTCCACTTAAACACATTTAATAATAAAGCTTAATTCTTCTCTGAAGGATTCCTTCTGACTTTTCCTTTATTTTCTTTAATAATGTATGAGTTGAGCATTTTTTTTCCATGTAATTACTGGCCTTTGTGTTTTTTTCTAAAATTAGTGCTTATATCCCTTACTTACTTCTCCCTCTGTCTTAATTTAACTGATTTATAAACTCTGTAGATTAAGGAAATTAGCCCTTTGCCATATCATGTTGCAAATATGTTTTCCAGTTTGTTGATCTTCTGTATTGTTTATGTCATCTAAACAGTTCTATTCTAAATGGAAGAAAATGTCAAATACACACAAGGACAAAGAAATCTTCCTCTCCTCGTTCTCCAGCTCAATTCCCTTTCCAAAGGCAAGTGCTATTAACAGGGTCTTAGATAGCTTTCCAGAGCTTGCTTGAACAGTAACAACATATATGTGTATTTGTCCCCCTCTTCCCCCAACACAAGAAAGTAAGAGTATACTCCATATTCTGCAACTTTCCTTTTTACTTACAACACAGGGTGTATTGGAGACCTCCCTGCATCAGTACATAAGAGCTGACAGACATTGCCCAATTGCCCTCCATAGGGGAGGTAGTGATTTACACTCCCATCAGCAATACATGTTGAATGCCTCTTTCCAAACCCTTCACCAAGACAATGTTAAAACTTTTCTTGATCCCTGCCAACCTGATAGGTAAAAAAAGCTACATGCATTTCTCTAAGAGTGAAGTTGAGCATCTTTTCATATATTTAAAGTGCTGATGGCCATTTATAATTTTTTATGGCTTCAAGACCTTTCCATTTTCCAAGAACTAGGATTAGGAAGGATTACTGTGATTATGGTAGAAAAGATCTTTGCTAATCTCGATCTAGTAGCCTACTTTTCCACTGGTGTAGCAGTGGGACGGTTTGAGCTTTAGCCTTATTTTTATCAGCAACACATCTGTGACTAAGTCTAAATTATGGTAGAGTAGAAAGAGTTGGGGCTTTAAGGTCATACAGACTTAAATCGGAGTCCCATCTTCCTTTTTTTCCTTATTGAAGTGTTACTGTGTCAGGCCCAGTGCAGGATGCTGGAGATTCAAAGATAAGGAAAACACATCCAGGAGCTCTCAATACAATGAAGGAACAAGGCACAGAAACCAGTAAGTGTAATGCAAAATACATAACACTAATGCTGATGCTGATGGGATACTGATGATAGCTGGCGTCTCTGTGGATGATGAATTGGGAAAGGACAAGACCAGAGACAAGAACAGTTATCAGGCTGTAGCAGCAATCTAGGCAAGCATGAAGAAGAACCACACTCTAGATTAATAAAGCAAAATAAGTAAGACTTAGTGGTTTTGGTAAAAGCAGGGAATGAGAATAGACTAGTGCACTGAGGACTGAGAGGTGAGGAATCTGCTCTTTGTTCGCTATGACAGCTCTTGTGGCATATTAGATGACTGCTCATCAAATATTCCCTCCTTCCGTGCCTCCATCTCCATCTTCCTGGCTCTCCTGATGTTGCCTTGCGCATATGGCTTGCTTTGTCTTCAAAGCAGGGTGGAGTGATCTTCCTACCCTCGACTTTGGGCTTGGCTATTGATATGCTTCATCCAGGGGAATGTTAACAGATATTATGCAAGCAGAGGATGGAAATGTTCTTGCAAAGTTGGCCTTGGTCTCTTGGGCTCTTGCCTTTCACCATGAGAAAAAACATGCCTCTGAGAGCTGCTGGTTCAAGAAGGATAAAGGACACACGGAGAAGCCCTGGACCTCACCCACAGTGGAGCCAAGCCTGGCAGAGCCCAGCCTAGATCAGCTGAACCTCAGCTGATCCAAGTATCTGTGCATTTAAGAAATGAATACCCACTATCTTTGAGCACTGAGTTTTGAGTGGTTTGTTATGCAGTGTTGTGGCAAGAGCTGCTAATATAGGTATCCAACACAGAGATCTCTTCTCTAGGCTAAATATCCTCACTTCCTTCCACCGGTCATCATATGCCTTCTCCTTTCTCAGCAAGATATACCAACTGGGACCAATTAGGAGGCACTCCCCAAAAGTCATCAAATTAAAATTCTGTACACATGAGCCCTCTTCTCCCTCTTCTCTTCAACTCTGCCTCCATTCTCGAGTCAGCCAAATGGCAAATGAAGAAGAAATCTGTCTTTGGGGCCTGGGCTCAAAGAGACTTTAGAATTAAGAGGTTCAAACTCAAATACCGTGAATGAATCAGAAGGGAGCGGTCCTCAGCTCCTGGTTAATTCTAGAAACTCAACTTATTCTATAAACCAAAAAAGAAGGCCAGGAGCCATCTAAAATGTCTACATGAAAACTAGTCACACACCAATTGTCTGTAGTTGGGACGCTAAAGATGATAATGCTTTTTATCCAAAATCACCTAAAGCTAGGAAGATAAAGGAGGATTAGGGATAGATTCATGTTTTGTGGCATCTGAAGCTTAGCATATAGAACTTTGAGGGCCCTCTTAAAAAGAAAAGAAAAAGTAACAAAAGTACAACTATAAAATTAGGTTCAAAAGTGAGTATTTATTTAGCATGACAAATGACAGCACAACAAATAACAAAATTTTTAAAGTTGACCATAAACATCACAAAAAATTTTCAATATGATTTTAAAATTAATTGTCTGATAGACCCCTAAGTAATTATTTCCTACAATTTTTGGGCTGCAGACTTTTTGATTGACTCTTCATATGAACAATTTTAAGTGTCATTTTCTACAGAAAAATCGAAATATAATTCAAGTGATTAAGGTATTTTGTTTTTGCAATAAATTTGCAAAAGTGTGACCATGTAAAAATATTGTTAAGGCCTCTCCCAGGATCTTGAAAGGATCCCTGCAAGTAAGGGGTCCTTATAAGTTTCAATTTCATTAACTTCATAGAAAATCTACTTCTCGGGGGATAAAAGAAAAAAATCTCAGCTTTTTCTTGGTCTAGGCACCATCAATAGACAGCTGTATTTGTGGTTTTTTTCTTCATTAAGCAAATATTTATTGCATACTGACCATGTGCCAGGCACTAGGGATAGGATACCGCTAAAATGAACACAATCCCTCATGAGCTTATGCTTTCGCTAAGAGATGGACAGCAATCAAATAAAGAACCATTCTTTAGATCAATGTCACAAGAATATTTCCTTTAACATTATGCCTATTATGCCCCAATCAAACCGATTATTGTGATTTGTGGACATGAGAGGGGAAAGCAAGGAAAGCAAGGAGCTACTTAGTGGAAGACCCCTCGGGAGCAGCTCTCCTCTGACATTGTGGTCCTCTGTGGGCTCAGAGTCTGGCCACTGGGCTCCACATCTGCAATCTGCTTGGCACTACAGTCAATCTCTTCCTCTGGGACCTTGAGGCTGGAAAAGGCTAGCTCAGTGGGGCTCCTCCAGCAGGGGAACTCAGTTCCCAAAGCCCAGCAGAGGAAACTGGATGCTGGCCCAAGGAAGCTGAAGAAGGGCCCTGAGGTGAGTAGTAGTTAGTGCAGCTAAGTATATCTCATCCTAATTAAAAATGGGAAAATGTGGTGAATTTCTTTTTTTTTTTTTTAAGATTTATTTATTTATTTGAGAGAGAGAGAGAGCGAGCACATGGTGGGGAGGAGCAGAGGGAGAGAAAGTCTCCAGTAGACTCCGCACTGAGCGCGCCCAATGCGGGGCTCAATCCCAGGACCCTGAGATCCCAGCCTGAGCTGAAACCAAGAGTCTGTCACTTAACCAACTGTGCCACCCACATGCCCCGTGAATCTCTTCAGTGAACATCACCAGGACGTTCTGATCCTCCAGTACACCCTGCCCTTCTTTCCTCCCCTCTATAAAGTCAGCCTGTGGACGTAGCTTTTACCTTCTTTCAGCTAAGCATCTTGAAATAGAGATCTACACTCATTATTTCCACTTCTCACCTCCAATTTACTACCAACCCACACAAGTTTAGCTTCTGCTATTGAAACTGCAGATACCAAGAGTACAGGTGCTGTTGCTGTCCCATCGTTATCCCTGCCCTTACTACTAGACTGCACACCAGACTTCCAAATGCCAGGATCTGTGTTCATTTGCTTCCTTATACAACCAAGGTCTCCTTTCTTGCCCAAGCAGCAAGCTGGAAATGTCACTGAATTAAAGCCCTCCAGGAGCAGCTCTCAACCAATGACCTGCAGGAGTTGGTATATAAATACTCCAGGTCCCTCATCCCTTGAGAAGGATAACTATGAGCTGGGTGTTCTGCACTGACTTTCAGAATTTTCCCTGGGAGATTAAACTCAAACTGCTCACAGTGGTTCCTGGCTTGATAACTCATCCTTTACTGGTTGTTCCCCAGTCCTGTTTCACTCTCCCATCTCCCAGAATTCCTACATCTTCCAAATACACTAATGCTTATCTCAGGGTCTGCTTAGGGAAACCCAAACCTAGCACCAAGATCACCACCAACATCCTAATCATTTCAGTCCTAATTAGTCAGTTAACAAGTATGCACTGAGTACCTCCGAGGTGTTGGGCACTGTCCAATCTTACCTCACCTCTTTGTTACATTTGATACTGAAGTCTTCCTGAAGCCCTCTTTCCTTGGATTCAGGCTTCTCTCTGTCATCAGCAGCTCCTGTTCCATCTATCCCCTACACAGTGATAGTCCTCAGAGTTCTCAGCTCAGCCACTGCTCTTCCCACTCAACAGGCCCTTTTTTAGTGATGTGACATACCCACATAGGGTCAAATCCCTCTTATTTATTGAAGATTTCCAAATCTCTTTATCTATTTTTACTCTCTCCTGGGTTCTAGACTTTCAGGTTCAACTGCCTGTTGGGTATTTTTGCCCAGAAGCTGCAAAATCACCTCAAATTCAATATATCCAGTGTTTGAGGGGTTATTGGATGGGTTCTGTGTAAAGACAAGTATGTAAGGAAATGGAATAGATGATATTGGCAAGAAAGCAGGTAAAAGCGATGGACCACAGGATCTAGGCTCAAAAAGGAGGGAAGTGATTCTAGGAGACTGAGAGATTGGCAAAAAAATGGAAGAGTCAAAGGCAGTGTGGGATTACCCAACAGATATACACATTCTCAGGGCATGAGCAAAGCAAAGGGACCACCTACAACATATTTGGGGAAAGAATTTGAAATTAAAAAAAAAAAAGCACTGAAATAATCACCATGGGAAAAGTCAGAACTTTATTGGACTTCCTTATGCTTATTTTACAAGTTAGTATTGTTTTTATTTTAAATTCCATAGGGGAGCATTCTTTTTTCTGGTGCTTAGGAAGATTAAAGGTCTGGCCTGGGTCTAGGAAGTTGATGAAATTAAGACATAGCTAGAAGAGGAGCAAGGGAGAGAGGATGCTGGAAGGACGGAGGTTGTCATCCAAGATTAGATGCTCTCTTAACTGACCTTGTCTTTACTGACCTACTGGGTCCACTATAACTTTTCATTTCCACTGTAACACACACTAGTTAATGGCCACAGCACCCTGAATGTTCCTGGTGAGAAAGCCACTCTGGTCTGTCTGCGTCTGCTTCCACCAGTTGAGTGTAAGTCACTGTTTAGGCCAAAATTTGTTTATGCCAATGGTAATGGTTATATGGAATTTATATAATTTAAGTAAATATTATGTAAACCAACAGTACAAAAAGAAAGAGAATTGTTTCCAAGAATACAAAACCAAATGCTTTGGAAAGTCTCAATAGAGGTAAATCTCCATTTCATTTCTTTCTTTCTTCCTTTTCTTTCTTTCTTTCTTTCTTTTTTTCTTTCTCTTTCTTTCTTTTTCTTTCTTTCTTTCATTCTTTCGTTCTTTCTTTTTCTTTCTCTTTCTTTTTCTTTCTTTTTCTTTCTTTTTTTCTTTCTTTCTTTCTTTTTCTTTCTTTCTTTCTTTCTTTCTTTCTTTCTTTTCTTTCTTTCTTTCTCTTTCTTTCTTTCTTTCCTTCCTTCCTTCTTTGTTTCAGAGAGGAAAGAGAGAGTGAGGAGGGGGTGGGGAGCAGAGGGAGAGAGAGAGAATCTCAAGCAGACTCTGAACAAGGAGCCTGACGCAGGGCTAACATGGAGCCTGATGCAGGGCTCGATCTCATGACCCTCAGATCAAGACCTGAGCTGAAACCAAGAGTTGGGTGCTTAACTGACTAAGCCACCCAGGTGCCCCTAGATCTCCTTTTTAAAATGCTGTTGAATTGGGTATGGGTGGGACAACTGAAAAACAGTTAACATCTTTCGAATGTTTACTGTGTGTCAGGTACCACATAAAGCCTTTATATAAAATAACAATTTGATCATCATGATAACTCTCTGAAGTGAGTATTGAGGAAATTGAAGCACAAAAAGACTAAACAACTTGCCTGAGTTAGGAAGCAGTGCATCCAGGATTTGAACCCAGGCTGTCTGGCTTGAGGGGCTGTGCTCTTAATCATTATTACGCTATCATGTACGAAACCTGAAAAATCGTAATAATAGAATCTGTGCGAAGGTTATTTTACAAGAAATATTTAAGTTTCTTGTTCTACTTTAAAGAAGTGGAAGCTAAAATCCAAAGATGATTCCATTTGGGTGCAGTCATTCAAGAATCAAGGACTCCACACTTAAGGGAAGGCCCTGGACCTCTACCTGAAGATTAGCCAGTTGTCGTGCATTTATATGTTCTAAATTAGAATAAAATGTTGAACACATATATGTAGTACTTTTTTTTTTTAATCTTGTTATTCTGCTACTTTTATTTTTATTTATTTATTTATTTTTTTAGCTTTTCTTTTTGAACACATATATGTAGTACTTTTTATGATTTCCTACTTTAACTGATTTTGATTAATCAACTTAGTAGCAATGCTGAATGAGTGGGGCTTTCTCTGTTTTAGCATTTAAAATTTTGGAGATGAGGGGCGCCTGGGTGGCTCAGTCGTTAAGCGTCTGCTTTCGGCTCAGGTCATGATTCCATGCCACTGCTCTTCCCACTCAACAGGCCCTTTTTTAGTGATGTGACATACCCACATGGGGTCAAATCCCTCTTATTTATTGAAGATTTCCAAATCTCTTTATCTATTTTTACTCTCTCCTGGGTTCTAGACTTTTAGGTTCAACTGCCTGTTGGGTATTTTTGCCCAGAAGCTGCAAAATCACCTCAAATTCAATATATCCAGTGTTTGAGGGGTTATTGGATGGGTTCTGTGTAAAGACAAGTATGTAAGGAAATGGAATAGATGATATTGGCAAGAAAGCAGGTAAAAGCGATGGACCATGAGAGGCCTAGCTGTAAGCGATGGACCATGAGAGGCCTAGCCCGCATCGGGCTCCCTACTCAGCAGGAAGCCTGCTTCTCCCTCTCCCACTCCCCCTGTTTGTGTTCCCTCTCTCGCTGTGTCTCTCTCTGTCAAATAAATAAATAAATAATCTTTAAAAAAAAATAAATAAAAATTTGGAGATGGAAGAGCAATAGATAAAGAATCCGTTATTTTCTGAAAACACAGACTGAATACAACACCCTCTTGCTTAAAACCCCTTTGATTTCCACTCTTCACTCTGGGAAACAAACTGAGGGTTGCGGAAGGGGAGGGGGCTGGGGGGCTGGGGCAACTGGGTGATGGGCATTAAGGAAGGCATGTGCTGTGATGAGCACTGGGTGTTATACGCAACTGATGAATCACCGAACACTACATCAGAAACTAATGATGTACTATATGTTGGCTAATTGAATTAAAAAAAAAAAAGGCTTTGATTTCCATTCCTTCCCCCCACTCCCAACTGGGAAAAAATCCAAATACACAAACAGGATCCCTCTTACCTTTACGATTTTATCTTCAGCCAATCCCCTTATTCATATTTCTAGTCATTCTGCCAATTACAGACATACCTCATTTTATTATGCTTCATAGATAATGAGTTTTTTACAAATCGAAGGTTTGCGGCAACGCTGTGTCGTGCAAATCTATGGGTGCCATTTTTCCAACACCATTTGCTCACTTTGTGTCTCTGTGCCATAGTTTGGTAATGTTTGCAATATTTCAATTTTTTTCATTATTATTATATTTGTTATGGTGATCTGTGATCAGTGATCTTTGAGATTACTATTGTAATTGTTTTGGGGTGCCATGAACGCTGCCCATATAAGACAGTGAACCTAATCGATAAATGTTGTGGGTGTTCTGACTGTTTCACTAACCAGCAGTTCCTCTGGTGTCTCTCCCTCTCCTCAGGCCTCCCTATTCCATGCAGACACAGTGGTGAAATTAGGCCAATGAATAACCTTACAATGGCCTCTGTTTGAGTAAAAGGAAGAGTTGCATATCTCTCACTTGAAATCAAAAGCTAGAAATGATTAAGTTTAGCAAGGAAGAAATGTGGAAAGCCAAGACAGGCCAAAAGCTAGGCCTTTCATGCCAAATAGCCAAGTTGTGAATGCAAAGGAAAAGTTCTTGAGGGAAATTAAACGTGCTACTCTAGTGAACACATCAATGATAAGAAGGCAAAACAATCTTACTGCTGATAGGGAGAAAGTTTGAGTGGTCTGGATAGATCAAACCAGCCACATCACTCCCTTAAGCCAAAGCCTAACCCAGAGCAAGGCCGTAACTCTCTTCAATTCTGTGAAGGCTGAGAGAGGTGAGGAAGCTGCAGAAGTTGGAAGCTAGCAGAGGTGGGTTCATGAGGTTGGAGGAAAGAGGTAATCTCCATAACATAAAAGTCCAAGGTTAAAGTAGCAAGTGCTGATGTAGAAACTCCAGCAAATTATCTGGATGATCTAGCTAAGACCATTAATGAAAGTGGCTACACTAAACAATAGATTTTCAATGTAGGTGAAAACAGCCTTATACTGGAAAAAGATGTCATCTAGGACTTTCATAACTAGAGAGAGTCAATGTCTGGTTTCAAAGCTTCAAAGGACAGGCTGACTCTCTTGCTAGGGGTTAATGCAGCTGGTGACTATAAATTGAAGCCAATGCTCATTTACAGTTCTATTTACAGCATGGTTTGCTGAATATTTTAAACCCACAATTGAGACATACTACTCAGAAAAAAGATTCCTTTCAAAATATTGCTGCTCATTGACGATGCACCTGGTCACCCAAGAGCTCTAATGGAGATGTACAATGAGATTAATGTTGTTTACAGGTCTGCTAATACATCATCCATTCTGCAGCCTTTGGATCAAAGAGTAATTTCAACTTTCAAGTCTTGTTATTTAAGAAATACATTTTGTAAGGTTATAGCTGCCATACCTCTGACGAACCTGGGCAAAGTGTATTGAAAAACTTCTGTAAAAGATTCAGCATTCTAGTTGCCATTAAGAACATTTATGATTCATGGGAAGAGGTCAAAACAACAACATGAACAGGAGTTTGGAGGAAGTTGACACCAACCCTCATGGATGACTTTGAGGGGTTCAAGACTTCAGTGGGAGAAGTAACTGCAGATGTGGTAGAAAGAGCAAGAGAACGAGGTTTAAGAGGTGATGTGACTGAAATGCTGTAATCTCATGATGACACTTGAATGGAGTTACTTCTTATGGGTAAGCAAAGAACGTGGTTTCTTGAGATGGAATCTCCTCCTGGTGAAGATGCTGTGAAGATTGTTGAAATGACAACAAAGGATTTAGAATATTGCATAAACTTAGTTGATAAAGCAGCAGCAGGGTTGAGAGGATTAACTCCAATTTCAAAGAAGTTCTACTGTGTGTAAAAAGCGATCAAACAGCATTGCATGCTACAGAGAAATTGTTTGTGAGAGGAAGTCAATCGATGAGACAAACCTCACTGTTATCTTATTTTAAGAAATCACCACAGCCACCCAGCCTTCAGCACCCACCACCCTGACGAGTCAGCAGCCGTCAACATCGAGGCAAAACCCTCCATCAGCAAAAAGATTATGACTTGCTGAAAACTCAGATGATGTCTTTTAGCAATAAAGTATTTTTTAAAAGATTTTATTGACCTTTCCTGGCCTTTACTTGTTCTTTCCCACTAAAGGCCTTAGGGCCTTTCTCCAAGTCAAGAGAGTCCTTATTCTTATTCTGGGAATATGACACTTGAGTAGTATTTTCACTAGAATCACAAGATCCCAAAGCTAGAAAAGTTCTTCAGAGTCATGTCATCTACCCCTCACCCCTCACCTCAAAGCTTAAACCCCCTCAGAAACATTCCTTCTCATCACTTGGCTGTCTGGCCTCAGGGTATCCATAGACAAGCTCAGACATCAACCAGGGACAGATGGCAGGTGCTGGAGCCAGAGAACCTAGAAAATTCATCCTTGGCCTTCACGAGGTTTCCATGTTTATTCACAAAGTTCGTGTTATATTTACAGCTTTAAGTCTCTGTTGCCAACCCCTTCTCTTACCCTAGACCATTAAATTAGTTATCAGAATTCTTTTCCCCTCTCAATTTACTCATCTTTCCGTATTGTTCTCAATGTTTTCACCTCTCTAGTTCATTCATCTGCAGTTCTAAGAAACCTCTACTTCCTGCAACCAACTTGAAATATCAAGTTCTTTAATCAGTTAATTAAACAAGTATTTATTGAATACCTACCACATTTTCCATCCCACAAATTTCTCTTTCTTTTGATAGCACCATGACCCCCATGAGACTCTTATAGCAGCCTCACTACTGGCCTCATCTCAGCCTCTCTCCTTTTCCCAAACCCCAATCCTATCACAATAATCACTGGGATCAGATCATGTTGCTCAACCACTTCCCAAGTCTTGTCACTGAGGTGTCCTCCCTGGTGTTTTATGCTTGAGGCATTGTGGTGTGCCCTATGCCCTTGCTAAGGTGAATCAGCACAAAGAGACCAAACTCACATTCTAAAAAAAGAGATTTGACAGAAGCAAAGGAAAGAACAAAACAAACAGAAATCCAGTAAACAGAGAATGATAGGAAAACGATTTGGCATTTCTTTCAAAGTCAAAGATATACTTATCATATGACCTAGAAATTCTACTCCTAGGTATTTATTCAAGAAAAACGAAAACTAAAATTTATACAAAAACAAATTCACAAATGTTTATAGTGGCTTTATTCATAATCACCCCAAACTGGAAACAACCTATATATCCTTCAACTGGTGAATGGATAAAACTGCGGGGCATCCATATAATGGAATATTACTCAGAAATAAATACTAAAACAGGAAACATGATGCCAGAAACTGAGGATCAAGGGGAAGATGACTGCAAAGGGGAATGAGGGAATTTCTGAGGATGACAGAACTTTTCTGTATCCTAATTGGGCTGGTGGTTACAAGATTGTATGCATTTGTCAAAACTCATAGAACTGTGCACTATAAAGGGTGAATTTTACTATGTGTAAATTATATCTCAATAAATATGACTTTAAAAAAATAAATCCACCAAAATAAAAGAATTAATAGAGATGCAGAAACAAATAAAAAACAATAAACCTGATTAATAATATAAAAACTGGTTCTTTAAAATACACCAACACATAGCAATACAATAGATAAAATTTTAGCAGATCCAAATAAGAATAAAAGAGAAAACACACAGGCAAACAATATTGGAAATAAAAAAGTGGATTTAATTTTTGACATAAAGAAAATCTAAAAATTATAATTTAAGCATAACCATAACATACTTAAAAAATAAAAACCTACATGAAATTGCATGTTTTTCTAGGTAAATATGAATGTATAAATTAACTCAAGAAGAGGTATAAAACCTGAGTAGGCCAATAATCATATAGGGGATTGAAATGGTAGGCAAAGATATAACATTCTAAAAATGGTCAGTTCCAAATAATTTATAGATGAGTTCTACCTTCGAGACACAAATAATTTCTATGTTATTTATATAGTACAGGAAAAAAATGGAAATTTTGCAACTCATTCTGCTAGCCAGCAGTTCTCAAAGTGTGGTCTAGGGATCCCTTAAGATCCCTGGGATCTTTTCTGGGAGTCCATAAGTCAAAACTATTTTGACAACAATACTAAGATGTTTTGACTTTTTCATTCTCATTCTTTCACACAAGTGTAGGTGGCATTTTCTAGAGACTAACGGAATACCATGTAATGATGTCATGGCTCTGGCAATTAATTAATGAAATGCGTGGTTGTACATTCTTGTGTTTTAAAATTTGCCCCATTTTAGTTTCTAATATTGACAGGAAACACATAAACAAAAATTCTTTCAGGATCCTCAATAATTTTTAAGAGAGTAAATGGGTCCTGGGAAAGAAAAATTTGAGAACCATTGTACTAGACTAGCACTACTCCAACATGAAAAACAGACAAAGAAGAAAACTATCAGCTTACTTAAGAACATCAATACAAATATCTTTTTTTTTTTTAAAGATTTATTTATTTATTTCGACAGAGAGACACAGCGAGAGAGGGAACACAAGCAGGGGGAGTGGGAGAGGGAGAAGCAGGCTTCCCGTGGAGCACGGAGCCCCATGTGGGGCTCGATCCCAGGACTCTGGGATCATGACCTGAGCTGAAGGCAGACACTTAACGACTGAGCCACCCAGGTGCCCCCAATACAAATATCTTAAACTTAATTGTTCTAAAAAACTTTTTTCATGACTAACAACAGGTAAGATTTATCCAGAAACGTAACGGCTGATTCTCTATTAGGTAATCTGTTAATATAATTCATTACATAAATAAATTAAAGGAGAAAAATGTCATGATCACCACACAAAAAGATACTTTTTTTTTTTTAGGATTTTATTTATTTATTTGACAGACAGAGAGACAGCGAGAGCAGGAACACAAGCAGGGGGAGTGGGAGAGGGAGAAGCAGGCTTCTCGCAGAGCACGGAGCCCGATGCGGGGCTCGATCCCAGAACCCTGGGACCATGACCTGAGCCGAAGGCAGATGTTTAACGACTGAGCCACCCAGGCGCCCCAAAAAGACACTTTAAAAAGTGATTATTTTTAATCCCCATTTCTGATTTTCAGAGGCAAGCAGGCGAACAAATAAAAAAACAAAACAAAAATTTAAAAATTCTTGACAAGCCAGTAATAGAAGGAAATTTCTTTAATTTGATAAAGGACATTTAGTAGTCCCATTAAAATCAGGAATAAGAAAAAGATGCCAGCTTCCACTGCTATCATTGTAACTACTAACCATGGCACTGGAGGTCCTAGCTGGTCCAATAAGATAAGAAAAAGAAATAGAAGTATTACAAAGTCAGACATAAAACTGTCACAATTTATAAGTGATTTAATTTTCAACTTAGAAAATCTAAAAATTAACTGTAAAAACTCAAAACGAATACTAGATTTCAGGAAAAGCTTGATAAAAGATCAACAACAACCACTCCTTTTCCTATACACCAACTATAACCAAATAGAAAAATGTATTGGAAAGTATCTTATTTATAATAACAAGCAAATTGTAAAATACACATGACTAAACTCACCAATATGTCCAAGATTTATATGAAGAAACTGTAAACTTTATTGAAAGACATTAAGAGAAGACAAAAATAAATGAATACATCATGTTCTTGGATGAAACTCAAATTAAACTATAAATTTAATGAAATTCTAATCAAAATACATATAGGATATTTTATGGAACTTGGCAAATTGATTCCAAAGTTCACTTGGTAGAGAAAATGTACAAAGGCAGTCAAGAAAATTATGAGAAAGAAAAACAATGTGACAAAGAAAAAAGAAACATAATGAAAAGGTAGAACATGCAGTTTTGGGTCTCATACGGTATAAACATGTCCTATAATGCTACAGTAAGTGAAACAGAGTGATGTTGGCACAAAAATGGGCCAAAAAAAAAAAAAAATCAAGGGAACAGGATAGAATCCACAAGCAGACCTGTGTACAACCTAGCATCTCAAATCAGTGGGGGCAAGGTGAAGTATTTAACTAATTATGTTGGGACAACTGGAAATTACTTTAGAAAAAACTAAAATTATAATCCTAATTCACACTATTGATAAAGATTTATTTTAATTGTATTAAAGATCTAACTTGGACGGCAAAACTGTGAAAGTATTGAAAAGAAAAAGATTATATATATAAAATCTTCTGAAAGTAGGGATGGCATTCTAAGCAAAACAAACCTCAGAAGCCATAATAGAAAAAGATTGGCAAGTTTTACCACATAAGAAAATGTTTTGTGTGATGTAAGACAGTGTAAATAAAGACAAGCAAAAAAACAAAACAAAACAAAAAAACAAGCAATAGGCTTGGAAAAATATCTGTAACATATATAACAGAGAAAGAATTCATATCAAAATGTGATGATGCAAGCCTTCAAATCAATGAGAAAAAGACAACAATCTAATAGAGAAATAGGCAAATAATATAGACAGGCCATTCGCAGAAGAAATACACGTGATCAGTAAATATATGGAAGCATGTTCAAATTGGCTAGTAACCACAGAAATACAAATCTGTAAAAGATTAATATAGCTTTTTTACTCATTAGATTTGCAAAAACTGAAGAACTGATAATAGCCGGTATGGGAGAGATGTGGGAAAATGAGTAGTCTCATTCGCTGTTGGATGGCAGCGTAAACAGATACGGTCTTTCTGGAGCACACTCTAACAAAAACTTAAATTCTCACATCTTTTATCTCAGCCCTTCCACTACGAGAAACTTACTTGCAGAAATAATTGCATGCATACATAAAAACATCTGTGTAAAAAGTTTGCGACTTCATTGCTTGTAATAGTGAAAAATGAAGCACTTGGAAGGATTCCGATAGGGAAGCAACTAAATAAATTATGATAGTTACAAAATATGTAATAGCATTAAAGGTTAAAAGAATAAGGGGATTCTATTATGCATTGACGTGAAAAAAATTTTAAAGATATATTGTTAAGGGGTGCCTGGGTGCCCCAGTCAGTTAGACGTTGGACTCTTGGTTTCGGTTGGTTGTGATCTTGGGGTTGTGTGATGGAGCCCTGCATTGGGCTCTGCGCTTGGTGCAGTCTGTTTAAGATTCTCTCTGTCCCTCCCTGCTGCATGCTCTCTCACTCTCTCTCTCAAATAAATAAATACACCTTTTAAAAAAAGATATATTGCTAAGTAAAAAGAGCAAGAAATATGTTTGTGGTATGATCCCATTTGTGTAAAAACATATTTTTTACCTACATTGAACTATATCTTTATCTACATAAGCGTACACATCTATAAATAGGAAAAGGTCTAAAGGAGGTACATACTAAACTATAAATAGTGTTAATCTTTGTGGACGGAAGTAGGATTACAGAAGTGGAGTAAAAGAGACTTTTACTTTGTAATTATTCTGGAATTTATTCTTTTTCAATGAGCACCTACTCTGTTTTACCTGTACATTTTCAAAATCAATGGAGGAGAAGGAAGAAGAAAAAGAAGAGAAAGAAGAAGAAGAGGAAGAAGAACTCCTGTAATATCCACAGTTAGAGGTGATACAGGCTGAAGCGGGAGCATCGGTTTTGAAAGGAGGAAAGAATATCTCCCCCAGGCTCTTTTTAACTCACTTTGTGCATTTCCATTAAGTGGATCACTTAAAGATTGCGACTATGTATGTATCTGCCTTCATAAACACAGAGACTGGTAAGTATTCATCTCTGTGTCTTCAAAGCCTAGCAACGTGTTTGGCATTCGGCAGATGTTGAGCAAGCATATGTCAAATGAGTCATAATCTGGAAGATAACAAAAAGGTAGAACATACAGTTTTAGGTAACTAAGTAGATGAGATGGAGTGAATGTGAGGGTTGGAGTGGGTAATGGTGTCATTACCAAGTAAAGAAAATAGGAAGTTTGGGGGAATTATGACAATAGCTAATGTATGATTCCTGACTATGTGCAGATACTGTGCTAAATGCTTTATATCCATTATCATTATCACATTGACTCCTAAGAACAACCTCACACAGGGAAAGAAGAGTTAAGAGACTTTCCCAAGGTCACGCAGCCATTATGTACAGGAGCTGCGAATCAAACCAGTATCCCAGACTCCAAAGATGGAAAATTAATAAAATAAATTTTGACATGTTGTGATTGAGATGCTAATGGGATATTCATTGAGGGGGAGCTGTCCAGGGGGCAGCTGGGTATCACAAGCCTGCAGCTTCTTAGAGAGGTCAGAGCTAGAGATATGGATTGGAAGTTGTCTATGGGAGAGTGGCATCTGGGAGGTCAACATTCAATAATCATTCAATAAATATTTATTGAGCTCCCATATAAGCTCCAGGCACATATGATATCAAATATTCACTTCAAACCTATTTGATTCATAGAAAGCTTACTATGTGAAAGTACTGTGATTTGGTATTTTAAACTGTTGGTCATTTCTTTTTTCATGTCTAATGCTCTCAGTTACACAGTACAGTATCTTAAAATACTAAATTTCTTGTATTTCCCCTTGTTACAAGGCTCAAAACATGTTTGTCGATGGAATGCTTGAGAAAACATTAAGAAGTGAGCAGCCATTCCCAAAGGCTAGCCTAAGTCTTGGGAAACCAAGTGTAGAGAGTCTTCATCTCTGTTACTATCCAGAAGTCTAGAGAAGCAGTCAGGTTTTGGTAAACCAAATAAAAGATTTTTCATCAGTATCATCAAGGTTAATGACAGGCATCAGAAAGTTGTAGCTCAGAGCAGTAGGCTAGTTGCCAGAAGACTCAAACCAGGGGGTATTTCCCTTGGCAAATTTATCCAAGTCCAGAATCTGGCCCTCCTCCTCACTGGTCCAGAAACTCAATCCTGTCAGGTGAGAGAATCCAGGGAGGTTTAGGCATGTTCACTAAGTCATAAAAAACTGAAGTATAAAACTAGAGTGTCAGTTTATTAATATACGATGAGGCATTTGCATCCACCATCATCGCTCTGTAGCCAAGTGATGTGCAAAGCCAAATTATTAGGAGACCGTATGGTAAACTCAGAATCAGCACACAGGGAGTTAGTAATAGGATTAGGATGTTTAACAGCACCAGGCTCTGATAACCCGATGCAGAGGCACCATGGAACAGGAACAGAGCATCAACTATGGAACCAGATTAACCTGGATACACACAGAGCTCCTCACTTCCTCGCTGAGTGGCTGTGGGCAAGTCTCTCAATCTCTCCAACCTCTCATTTTTAGAAGGTGAATGATGATACCTACTTCTCAGGCTTATTTGTGAGGACTAAATGAGATCATGCATAAAATGCTAGAGCAGACCCTGTCATATGGTAGGCACTCAGTAAATGGCAGCTACATCTCCATCCCCGTACCAGGGACATACCTGTTGAGGGTTCAAATCAGTCTTTGAAAATATTTGCTTTGAAGGAAACAGGGCAAGTAAGAGTGGGGGCAAAAGACCAGTAAGAAGGCTGCTGCAGAAATCTGGAACATGATCCTAGTGGCTCAAAACAGGGATACAGCCAGTGTGGGGTAGTGAGTGGGGAGAGAGATGTATACAGACTTGAAAGATATTTAGGAGGTAGGCACTAGGCTGGGTGTTTTACATAATTATTTATAGTCCTGACAGCAACTTATAAAGTAGCCCATTTTTCAGATGAAAGTCAGAGATATTAAGGAACTAGTTCAGGATCACATGGCAGGGACGGCACTGTAAAATGAATCACAACTGGTCCGACTCCAAAGTTTCTCATCTCTCTACAAATAAAATATACCACTGTTCATATCTTGGTTCTCAACCAAGATGTCAATTGTGAGGAATATAGTAATTTCTTACCACTAATAATCAAAGTACTGAAGTTTGGAGAAATGATTGAGTTTTTAGAAAACATAACTTGGAGCAGATCAAGGTTATCACTCTAATAAATAATGTCATGATTGTATACTTCCATTATGATATGCTCTCTTGAGGGGGAGACAAGGAGGAGGAGGCAGAGCTCATGGACCAGAAATTATACATCACTGTAGATTTGTCTATGACAGATTACCATGCATGTGAACTTCATCTACTGTGTGAAGATGAAAATAGCTGCTTAAGAATGGTTACTCCAGGGAAGAGGCATTCTTTTTGAGCAAAGAAAGTCTTAGCCGGGCCATCTATAAGATGTCACTGTAACACTGACAAGCTCTCCAGACAGCGGACATCGGGGCTGACCAAAGGATAATCTCCTAGGACCCTGTTCTTAGATTTTCATCTTTCCAGTTACGCTCACATACAAATTATAATCTGCTGCAAAAACTTGATCTTCCTAGATGAAGGACGATATCATATCACAGATTTCAGCTCCTTTTACACAGGCATGGGCAAGTCAGGCTTTTCCCACTTTTACAGCTTAAATTTTTCACCCAAGCATAAAATTTTACATTTGTCCTTATAAAATTTTGCTTTGCATTTCTTTGAGATTAAAATTTCATCCTTTCGAAATGGATGTAAATCAGCTTTGTTCCTCCGCAAATATAATACACCTGGCTTCTCTATTCCTACTCCAAATACCACTTTAAAACAATCACTGTTTTCAGAAGTTTTTGTAAGTTATTCATTCATTCAACAAATGTCACTGCATGCCACCCAAGTGCCAGGCCCTCTAGGAATTCTCGATCTAATAAGCAAACAGGTGGACATGTACTCACAGTAACACTAATAACACTAATGACAATGTCTCCTATTTCCTGCCACCTGCTCTGGGCCGGGCACTATGGTAGGCCCGAGATTAAAGAGAGGGGTAAGAAATATGCCTCCATCCAAGGGGCTCCCCATGCCTTCAGAGGGCATAGGTACAGTCTAGTGGGAGAGGGAGGTATATTAACCAGTATGTGCATGAGAATAAACAGGTGCCCTGCTAGCAATAATAATAGTGTATTTAGTAGGAGGACAAAAGATGGTGAGGTTAATGAGGGATGAGAAGGAGAGTTGGAAAGGTCTTAAAGAAGCAGTGACCTTCGAACTGAATTTAAAAACAATGAGTATGTATTCTCCCAATTAAAGACAAAGGGGAAAAAAGCGTAACTCTGGCAAAGGCAGGTATAAAACAGCTTTATGTGTTCAAGGAACTGCAAGCAGTTTGGTAGAGATGGAGGTTACAGTAAATAAAGAGGAAGGAGGGGGTTGAGAGGATCCAGCAAAAGCTGAGGCTTTTAGGGCAGATGATAGAGGGCCTTCCATGCTATGTTGTCCAGGAGGCAATGGGGAGACACTGAAGGGTTCCAGGCATGGGAATTACAAGAACAAGGTTTGTCTTAGAAACAGAACTCTGGTAGCTATGACAAAGATGGATTAAAAGGGTCTGACTTCAGAAATAAGGAGATCAATAAGATATATAGGTTTGGGGCGCCTGGGTGGCTCAGTCAGTTAAGGGGCTGCCTTCAACTCGGGTCACGATCCTAGGGTCCTGGGATCGAGCCCTGCTTCGAGCTGCCTGCTCAGCAGGGAGTCTGTCTCTCCCTTTCCATCTGCCTCTTCCCCTTCCCCGCTTGTGTGTGCTCTCTCTCTCTCTTAAAAAAAGAGAACATATAGGCTTAAAAAAGGATATATAGGTTATATTTATAAGGAGCAGTGGTTGAGTAGAAGGAGAAATACTAAGCCTATGTGAAGAAATCAGGGAAGAGATAACCCAGTAGAAAAATGGACAAAACCCTGAACAGGCACTTCACAAAAGAGAAAATTAAATAGCCAATAAATATGAGAAGGTGCTCTCTCTTATCAGGAATCAGAGACATGTGGGGCACCTGGGTGGCTCAGTCAGCCAACTGTCTGCCTTCGGCTCAGGTCATGATCTCGGGGTTCTGGATTCTGATGACCACATGGCTCACAGCATGTAACAAGTACTCAATACACTTGTGGAATGAGTGAATGAAAATGATGATAAGCTCCTCACTTCTCTTACTATCATGTCTCGAGTGTTCTCTGCACTACACTCAACAGAGATCAGGAACCTTCTCCACCTACTACATTTCCTACCGCTACTCCATCCTTTCCTCCACAGTTCTCCACAAAGTATCTTGCTTCCTCCTTTAAAGGTGGAGGCCATGGCATCTTCCTCCTCCATTTAGAGTTTGCTCTTCTATCACTCTTCTTAGATTTTCTGCTCATCTCCAAAGCTAACCATTTTATCTATCACCTTAACTATATCTCTTGCACTTGTTTCTCAGATTTGCATCCTTCATTATTCCCGATCTGTATGATCATCCACGTTATCTTCCCCTTCAATCATTCATACCAGCTCAGAGGATGTGAAGGTAACATACTCACACTAGAAAATACCAGACCTAGGAAACAGACTTATGTAGAGTTCTCATTCTGTTGGTAATATACTCTTTAATATCCTGCCAGGCATGACTTTCATTGGCTCAGAAAATGCTTGGTGCTGTGACAGCAAATTAAAAGCTTCAGCTCCCCACTCCCCCCCCCCCCACAAAAATTTTTTTAATTAAAAAATAAAAACTTCAGTCCCTATGACAGCTTAGGGCTGGGGCAGACATGGCCTGACACGCTCCTCAACTGCTGGACTAGATGGGCTTGTACTAAGGTAAGGACTTCCCTCTTTAGCTGGTGATGGGCACCCTTCCTTTCTGAAGATAGTATCTTGGAAGTGGCCACCACAATAGATTCTAGGTCAGGGATGAATCAAGTCATATATTCCGATACCCATGAGTACCTCTGACAGATTTCCAATGGGGTTCTTCAAGCCAATTGCCCTTTTTGGTAATGTAGTCTTGGTTCCAAGAGCCAGCCCCTGGGCAGAGCTCCCCCTTAAATTTGCCTAATGTCAAGGTCCCTAGGGCAGCTGAAGGAGGTTCTCTTGGGGACACAGGGATCAAGAGACCTAAAGCTCCAAAGAAAGCTATGCCTCTAAGCGCTCTTCTCTCTCTCTCTCGTACTTCCAGGCTGGGTCCCAAGCTCACCCATGAGTAATACTCCCAGAATAGAGTACCAAGTTGAGAAGGGATTTTTTCTAAGTCAGAATCCCTTCCATCCTGATCCAATAGATCACTCTGTAGAGCTTTCTGTAGTTAATCGAAGTGACAGAAAGAGTACAGGTTTTTGGCATCAGACAGGTCTGGCTTTGAATCTCAGCTCTGCCACTAACTAGGTGTGCGTTGGTCAGATGTCTTAAGTTCTCTCAGTCTCTGCTGCATTGTCTGTAAAATGGAGATAAAAATCTACCAGAAAGGTTGATGTGTAATAAAACTTAAATTTATTCCCCTGTTTCCCTTCTACTTCCTCTATAACAGGCTAGGAACATTGGCCCCAATACTACAATCAGCTTTGACCAAGTCCCTCCATTCTTTGCTGTGTCCCCTTAATCTTTTGCCACCCCCCTCCGTTGCACACTATGTACCTGCTGGAGTGAACTCTTTTCAGCTTCCTGAATACATAAAGCTCTTTCTCCACAGTGCTGTCCAATAGAACTTTCTAAAATAATGAAAAAGTTCTATCCCTGAGCTGTTTACGTAATAGCTACTAGTCACATGTGGGTAGTCAGCACTTGAATTGCAGCTAGGGGGACTGAGAAAAAATATTTTAATCTTATTCAAGTCTAATTAAATTTAAATAGCCCCCATAGTGGTGGCTACTATAACGGACAGGTTTAGACTGTAGGTCTTGGGTTTGCCATTTCCCTGCCTGAAATGTATCTCCCCACCTTTTACCTAGCTAACTTCTACTCAGGCTTAAAATCTCAACTTGAACATCTATTCTTCCAGGATGCACATCCTGAGACTCTGGACCTAGTTTGGTTTACCCTTTGTTACCTTCCAAGCATCCTCTGTACTTCTCTTATTATATCACTCATCACATTTTATTTTAATTACTGTCCGTCCATATTTTCCATTAGGTTGTGAACTTCTTTGGTTATCCTATCTATGGTCTACCTATCTGATCTGGATGCCTCTTAACTTCCCTTTTAGTGGACATCCACAGGAGCTCAGGATTTAGACTTTTTCCAAGTTGGGGACCATTACCTTTGAGATAACTACTGCATATTTGAATATGCTTTAGGGATTGATTAGAAGTTGCTTTATACATTTCTAAGGATAAGCCCAAGTCAGAAACTAAAAAGGATAGGAACCATAAAATGACTCATTAAAAATGAAGAACTTCTGTATGCAAAATGAACAACAAAACCCCACCATCTTAATATATCAAAACAAATGATAACTAGGGAAAAAATGTACAATATATATGATAGATTAAAAAAGGATGACTAGTCCTCTCATAAAAAGAGCTCTTAAAATCAATAAGAGAAAAATGGAGAAAGGATATAAACACGCAATTCAAAAAAGACGAACTGATGTCAAACATTTTTAAAATGTTTAACTTCATTAGTAATTAAAGAATGCAGATGAAATAAACAAAATACCATTTTTTGCCTATTAAATTGACAAAAATTAAAATGTTTTAAATATATTGATAAGAGTATAAAGAAATAGGTAATGTGGCAATAAGCATAAAAATTTAAATATATATATATATATATTTTTTTTTACAGCGTGCGTGGCGGGGGGGCGCAGGGGCAGAGGAAGAGGGAGAGAGAGAATCTTTTTTTTTTTTTCAGATTTTATTTATTTATTTGAGAGAGAGAATGAGATAGAGAGAGAGAGCATGAGAAGGGGGAGGGTCAGAGAGAGAAGCAGACTCCCTGCTGAGCAGGGAGCCCGACGTGGGGCTCGATCCCAGGACTCCAGGATCATGACCTGAGCCGAAGGCAGTCGCTTAACCAACTGAGCCACCCAGGCGCCCGGAGAGAGAGAATCTTAAGCAGACTCCATATCCAGCATGGAGCCCAATGTGAGACCCTGAGATCATGACCTGAGCCTTAAAATCAAGAGCTGGACGCTTAACCGAGTCACCCAGGCGCCCCAAATATATATATTTTTTATTCAACAATTCTCCTTTTAGGGATGTATCCTAAGAAAATAATCAGATACTTGTCAAAGGTGAATTTACAAAGATGTTCTATGCCGTGTTGTTTATAATACTGAAAAGCTGGAAACACCTAATTAGATAACCAGATGTTGGTTACATAAAATATGATATATCTCTGCAATGGAATACTAAGTAGCTTTTTAAGGATGGTGTTATAGATCTATATTTATTGACATGGAGCATCATCTATAATAAATGGAAAAGTGAAAAAACAAGCATGTTAGTATGATCCTACTTGTATAAAAATATTTGTCAGCTTATCTATCAACTCATAAAAAGGATTCTGGAAGGACATATGCCAAAATATTAATGATTCTCTCTCTTTCCCCACTTAAAATCATGGCAGTTAGCCAGTGGATGGTCTTCCCCAGGATTCTCTGGTGTGGGGTCTGGTGTCCCCTCAAATGGGTCACAGGGAACCTGAGAAATATCCAGTACTAGGTTTCCTGGTTGATGCAGCTGTAAGGCACTGGGAGCATGGACCTTATCTATCTTATTCACTGTGGTATCCCTGGCGTCTTGAATTGCTTGGCACATAGTAGGCATTCAACAAATATGTGTTCAATTAATGAATTGTATCAGAGCACCAATTTTACTTAATGATAAGCATATTTAAACATTGTCTTGATAAATTAAACCCAGAATGTAAAATCTACAAAAATTTAAGGTAATACAAGACTCCCAAATATGTTATATTTCCTATACACCATTACAATGCTAGGGGCCAGAAGTTCATTTTCTTTTATCATTTGTGTACTTTCCCAGAAGAGTTTGAGAAGCAGTGAATCATGTCTTTGTGCAAGGTCTTTCCCATCCACTTTGGAGGCTACGGATTACAACCTCTAACTCACAATGGGAAAATGAAGGTTCGGTGATTGCTCAAGGTCACATAGTTAAAAAGCGGGGGAATCAGGATCCAAATCTAGGCCCATTTGTCTCCAAAACTCCTCTGTGGCCTGAAAGGTACGAAGTATGACAATGAAAAGGACATTGCAGGTCTGTGACAGCTCATGTGTGTGCTTCCTAACGAGTCACCACCACTTAGCCCAGAGCTCCCATGTCTAAGAGGTGCTTTTTCTTAACCCTTGGAGAATCCAGAGGATGATTTGTCACCAGGGTTATTAGCATTTTTCCCTGGATATCGACAGCTTGTCTTTCCTCCCTCCAACCAGTGACTGATTTCTTCAAATGCTCGCCAAATACAGCCCAAGTCACCATGGTAAACGTATTGACAGAATCATATTAACAGCTACTGAGCATTTACAGGGTTGTAAGTAATGCAGGGGGAAGAAAAGATGAGAAAAAACACAGGAAAATAAAACAAGTTCAATCAGCAGTGACAATTATTTATTTAGAAGCTGTTGGTTGGAACAGTTTTTTAAATATATTTTAATTGCTAATTATGGTTTCTTCAAGAGAGTGGTCTCAGTCAGAGTTGTCCTCCTCAAAGCTAATCATTAATATTTTAGCTGCTCAGCTCAGAAACGGTGCTCGATGCAGTTGACCCACCCACAGCTGTGTCTATGCAGTCGACTAGCTTCGGGGGTTTGCTTGGTAACAGAAATTCGACTGCACGAGTTGGTTTGCCACACCAATCCTCAAGTCGGCTAGTCCATTTACCATAAGGCAGCAGACATTTAAGTCCTTAGTTCTCAAAAGATTGAGGCTGGTTCCATAAGCAAAATTCTGCTCTAAGCCACCAAGACAATTGACAATTTTTCAAAGGAATGACCTATCTTTTCTAAGTTAATTTACACCTTTTATTGGGGAACATAAGTGCTGCCTTAGGCAAGAGAGAGAATACAGAAGAGTTTGTTTTCAGTTTCTAATTCCCTGGGTACTCCTGGGTGAACCTTATAACAAATAAGGTCAGCCCCCAGGCCCAGGGAGGTAGTGCGGGGAAGCGGGCATGAGGGCACTCTGGGGTCCCTGCATGTGAGCGTGTTTGGGCACAGCCTCGTCTCGTCTCCCGTGTTTCCAACTTTGCCGGCTTCTTAAGGAGAATCTAATCCTCACGGGAGAATTTAATCTGTTCATTTGCACGCATCTCATCAGCACCCTGCTTTGTTGAGGACTGTTTGATGTCCCAAGGAAAAGACTTCGAAGTCTTTTAAAGCCTTTTTGATGTGAACCAGAAAATCACGTTTTGTCAAGAGTGCACTCAACTTGAACCTCAAAAGGTTCAGGACTCAGAAACCACACGGTTCAAGTGGGATTTAAACTGGGCAAAATCACTTCCTTGTCTTCCCCTGCAAGTCCCTCCCCCGGCCTTTGTGCTATAACAGTTTCTGTGCACTGTTGGGCCTTTTTTTCTCTTTCTTTTTATTCTCTCTCTTTCACTCACACACACACATATCTTGGCAAGAAAGTCTTAAGAAAAAGAAAACTATATCACCCCCGGAGAATTAGCTATCTCCCCACGATGAATAAAAGCGGTCTCCAGCTCCACCCTGTCTTCACAGACTCGGAATGATCATGGCGGCGACCCCAGCGGCCTGGGCCACTTTAGGTGAGGGTCAAGTGATACAAGAGCCAAACAGCTCTGATTGCGTCCTTAATCGAGGTCTTTAACTAGGTACAAGACTAGAGCGTTCTGTGCCCCAGGCAGCTTTTGCAGAGAAAACTGGAAACTTGCCTCAGAGAGCAGCTAAGTTTGTGTGTAAAGGAAGCACAAACCTTAGGACTTCACTGTTCAACTTGGAAATGAAGGGACAGGAGATTGACTGCTCTCAAAATCAGGGGAAAGAACTGAGCTGACAGAGAATATGCTAACCCTTAACTGTCTCTTTCCAAAGGTCTCTTCTTCTATTTTTTTCCTCTTAAGACTCTCAAACACAGTTACTCAAAGGCCAGCAAAAGTTTAGATTGAGGAGACAGAATCTCATTTGTGAGAAGGTCCAAAGTGTTCCTGATAGCCTAAGGAACACCAGATGCCCTGTTCCCCGTGCCCGTACCCACACCAAAGCTTCACTGACCACTAGCTCATGTCCTGCTAACCATAAGGGTCACCACTTACTAAGTGGCTACTGTGTATCAGACACCATGCTATAAATACAGTATTTCAATAAAACAAAAAGGTGGGCGCCTGGGTGGCTCAGTTGGTTAAGCGACTGCCTTCGGCTCAGGTCATGATCCTGGAGTCCCTGGATCAAGTCCCGCATCGGGCTCCCTGCTCGGCGGGGAGTCTGCTTCTCCCTCTGACCCTCCCCCCCTCTCATGTGCTCTCTCTCTCTCATTCCCTCTCTCTCAAATAAATAAATAAAATCTTTAAAAAAAAATAAATAAATAAAAAATAAAACAAAAAGGTGAGTCAGCTCATTCCCATTTTGCAGACAAGGAAACTGAGGCTCCAAGAGTTTAAATTACCTGCCTCAAAGCAGCACATCCATTAAGAGCCCAAGCTGCAACTAAAGCCCAATGTGTTGAACTCCACAGTACGTGGTCTTGGCTTACCACCGTGTTGTTCAGCAGGTGCTCTGTTGCAGTTTTGCGGTTTTTTTTTTCTTTTTTAAGCATTTAGTGTTCTACAAATTTATTTATTTAGTATTTACTGAGTACCTACTCTGGGAAATTGTGGATATTTCAATAAGTATAAAGCACTATTTCTTCCGTCTCTCTCATTGTGACTATTGCAATGATCTTCTTTTACTAACACCCTATTTGGACCCATTATTCACACAACAGCCATAGTCATCTTTTATTTTTATTTATTTTTTATTTATTTTTTAAAGATTTCATTTATTTATTTGACAGAAAGAGACACAGCAAGAGAGGGAACACAAGCAGGGAGAGTGGGAGAGGGAGAAGCAGGCTTCCCGCGGAGCAGGGAGCCCGACGCGGGGCTCGATCCCAGGACCCTGAGATCATGACCTGAGCCGAAGGCAGACGCTTAACGACCGAGCCACCCAGGCGCCCCCAGAGTCTCTTTTAAATGATAAATCGCAACATGGTATTTCTCCATTTAAAACACTCTGTGGCTTCCTGTTGCATAGATAATAAAATCCAAACTCTCTATGATCTAAAAGATTCATGGATATCAGGCTGCTCTTTCTTTCATTTACTGCTTTATTTCCCCAAGTTCACTCCATCCCAGCCCTCAGACTCTCTGTCCCTCACATGTACCAGGACCCAAACCCTTATGTGGTTGTCACTTGCTCACAGTTCATATTTCAGTTGAAACATCACCTCCAGGGGCAAACCAGGCATAGTGGACGCGGCGGATTATTTTTTATGACAAATAAATAATCACACCATAATCAATCATAACACTTATTTTCTTGATTGATTCTTCAGTTTTAACATAAGTATTAACAATTTAAAAATAATGTTTGATTTTTAAAGATACTCTAGTCAACTATTTACTAGATGAACTAAAATATGCACATACCAAACGAAAATGTCACACCCCACTTCATAGTTTGTTTCACTGTTTCAAAGTTTAAACATAAATAAGAACTCCAAGAGGTCAAAAAGAATGGCCGACTGAAATAACTCAATTTTTGTTTCTTTAGCTTTACAATTAACATGCTCTCATTGTTTATTTTGAATTTACCGTTTGCATGCAGAAATGTTCAATATCACAGGAGCTGGATTCCTAAGTGAGCTCAACTGCTTCTGAGCTTTAGGCACTTGCTTGCAAAGTGAACTGAGCCTGCAGTTGTCACGGGTCCGCAGTATAACTAAAAGTTCTCCCAATTCCTCCTTATAGAATACAATGTTTATTAAATCATAGAATTTAAAACATGCTAATTTAAAAGTTACACATAGGGCGCCTGGGTGGCTCAGTTGGTTGGGCGACTGCCTTCGGCTCAGGTCATGATCCTGGAGTCCCTGGATCGAGTCCCGCATCGGCCTCCCTGCTCAGCGGGGAGTCTGCTTCTCCCTCTGACCCTCCCCCTTCTCATGTACTCGCTCGCTCTCATTCTCTCTCTCTCAAATAAATAAATAAAATCTTTAAAAAAAATAAAATAAAATAAAAAAATAAAAGTTACACATAGATTAGTAAAACTCAAGAGTAACAACAGCAATTTTTTTAGAACTTAGACCAACAAAAGATATTTTCGGGGAGAAATATTTTAACCGCTGTTGTTTAAAATTGCCAGCACATGATGACATTAAAAAGCAGACCAACTTTTAGCTGACTGTGGTTTTAACACTCCTCTACAGACGAACACAGCACTTTACTCCCCTCACCAATTGACAAGATACTGTGTCACAATAAAGAAGTTGTTAAGTGCTGTCATACAGGGAAACACAGGTATAGTGAGAACAGAAACAAGGGGAAAGGAGTAAGGGAAGAACAATGGAAGTGTAATGTCCCAGAAGCCAAGGGAGTGGGAATTCCGAGAAGGATGAAGTCAGTGGTTAGTTGTATCCAATACTATAAAGGATCCCTCCTCTGAATTGGGTGCCAGGGCCAACTGGGAGTAAGGCCTAGAGATCTCCCTTTACTACACGGAAGGGTAAAACCAAGTCTGCCTTCCTCTGGCTGGCATGTAAGTTAGTTCAAAGGGAAAATTCTTATCATTGGTCTTAACCATTTCTTAGTATCAGAGGCAGAAATATAGAAGAGCACATACCCTATTAAGCCAATGGCAGGTCTGCGTTCTCTAGACCCTAATCCTGCAAAGAACTCAGCCAATGGCCACCACTAGCCCTGACCAGTGCATGAGAAGGGAAGAGAGCCCACTTAGAGGATGGTTTAGGGATAGAGTCTTCTGTCCTGTTCCTACTGGGCCATAGTGCCAAATCTCATATAAATGACCACAAACAGAACTGCTTAAGTGGAATACAACTTAGTCCTCACATCTGCTCTCTGTTTACCCCATCTCGCTCACTTGAAGAAAGTAGCAAGCATTTGATCACCTTTAAGTCTCTTCATTTTTAAACTCCCTTCACTAGGTAGCTCCTGCACCAGTCTGCACTTTTTGGGTGGTGAAGCGGAAATAACCATCAGTTATTTTAACCTTTTTATAAACTAATTCAGAAAAGAAAATTAATTTTGTAAATAACAACAACAACAAAATTAGACACTTTCTTGCAGCAATTGTGACTATCCACCCCATTCCACTTGGCATTTGGAAGAAATGGAACCAATCAGTAATGAGTTCTAGAACTAGAGAAATCATCCAGCTTTATCAAATCACCTCTCTAAGATTCAATTCTTAAATGCTAGGTCATGGGCCTTTCCCATAATATAGTCTTCCAAATTGTCTTTTTTTTTTTTTTAAGTGGCGCCCAATGCAGGGCTTGAACTCACAACCCTGAGATCAAGACCTGAGCTGAGATGAAGAGTTGGACATTTAACTGGCTGAGCCATCCAGGCGCCCCCAAACTGTCTTTCTATAATAAACTTTTTAGAAATTTTTAAATTTACAGAAAAATTGCAAAGATAGTACAGACAGTTCCCATATTCCTCACACCCAGTTTCCCCTATTATTAACATCTTATTTTTAGCATGGTACATTTGTTATAACTAATGAGCCAATGTTGATACACTATTACTAACTCAAGTTCATACTTCAGATATCTTTAGTTTTTACCTAATGTCCTTTTTCTATACTAGCACCTCCAAACTATGTTTTAAATCATAAACTAGATTTTTAAATTATAAAAATAGTACGTATACATGTTACCTATTCAAATATTGCAGAAGAGCATAAAATAAAAAGTATTACTTCTACTTTCCTTCCCAGTCATACTCCCCAAATAAAACTACTGTTAACAACCTCCTTTGTCCCCTTCCAAAAGTTTTATATGCATATAAAGATATATATGTATGTATCTTCTTTTCTATACAAAGGGGTCATATGCTTCTCTGTACCTTGTTTTACATATAAGCACCTACGGCCCTAACTGACTTTTTTATTTTTATTTTTTAAAGATTTTTTATTTATTTATTTGACAGGGAGAGACACAGCGAGAGAGGGAACACAAGCAGGGGGAGTGGGAGAGGGAGAAGCAGGCTTCCCGCAGAGCAGGGAGCCCGATGCGGGGCTCGATCCCAGGACCCTGGGATCATGACCTGAGCTGAAGGCAGACGCTTAACGACTGAGCCGCCCAGGCGCCCCCTAACTTACTTTTTTAAATCCACTACCTAGTATTCTATTATATAGATGTATCATAATTTACCAATTCCCTATCAATGTACATTTAGGTTGCTTCTAGTTTTTCAAATTACAAACAATATTATAAAGTACATATATCTTTATGTACTTGACTAAATATATGTAGGATAGATTCCTACAGTTGAACTATCAAAGGATATTTGCATTTAAAATTTTCATAGATATTGCCAAATTGCCCTCCAAAGAGACTACAGCACTTTACAGTCCCACCAGCTATGTACAAGGCCCTGTGTCCCTACACCTTCATCAATAATGGGTATGTTATGAAACAAATTGTTCATAATTCCCTGAAATGTTTCAAATGTTCCATCATCCTCCCACCTCCATCTTCAAGTATTCTTTCCTTCTTTTTAGCTTTCCGGTCACTTTTGGTTTTCTTCCTGCCCTCTCTGAGAAGATTGTCCTGTACTTTTTAAAAAATTCTTATTACTGAAGTATCTAGTTGACATACAATATTATATTAGTTTCAGATGTACAGCAGAGTGATTTGACAATTCTCTACATGACACAAGGTTCACTATGATAAATGCAGTCATAATCTGTTACCATATAACCTTATTACAATATTACTATGTTTCCTATGTTTTACTTTTCACCTCCCTGACTTATTTATTTTCTAACTAGAAGTCTGTACCTCTTAGCCCCCCCTTCACCTGTCTCGCTGTACTTTTTTCTACACTTACACTCTTGATTTCCTTTCCTCACTTCTCCAGCAACCTTGTTTTCCCTGCTCACAAATTTCCCTTATAGTTTTCCTGCAACTCCACATGATTCAACAAAAAACACTCTTCCCCCGCCCTGCTCTCCCAACCTGCTGGCCCTTCTGAACCAAGAGAGAATGTTAATAGGGAAACCTGAAGATCTTTAATCTGGGCCAAAATATCAGAAGGAATAAATTCATCTTGGTGTAACTCTAAAGAAAAAGAACACTGAGAAGAATTCTGCATTGTTTCCTTTGTTAGAGTTGAATCTGTTATTTCTTCTCCTACATTCCACACCTGGATTTCCTCTCTCTGAATCAATAGTTCATAATTTTTATTCATTGCTTCTTTTTTTGTTGTTGCTAGAATTGGAGAGGAGGCAAAAGGGTGGAAGGGAAAAAAGGAAAAATCCCAAAGTGGCTGATTGAAGAAGAAGAACAAATGGGCAGGAAGGGTAGAAGTAAGGAGGAAAGCACAGCTCAAAAAAAAAAAAAAAAAAAGCCAACTTCTTAAGTCCTCAAAGAAAAGTTCTTTGCTTTGGCTCCATCACCACCCCCTTCATTCCTGAGCTCTAAAAACAGGATCCTAGTGCAGGAATGGGTTTGAGGGTGGGGAACAGTGGAAGAGGGAGTGAAAGGATCCTATTCCTCAAACTGCAACCCCCCTCCTCATCCCCAACTTCTTATCCAGCAAAGCTCTATCCACCACCAAGAATCAGCTTAATAGAATAAACCACTTAGGGCTGAGGCTCAGAGAAAGTCAAAGACCCTACAATCTCCTTGCCTATTAAGCTTCTTAGAAGTTAGAATGCTGCTAAAGAAAGTGATATTATGGCCAAGCTACTTAGAAAGAACACAAGGATGCTAAGTTGGGAAGAGGGAGGCCAGTTTGGGGGTTTATGAACATCTATCGTTAATGAAAGATGATGGGGTAGGGGGTGGATCCTGGAGAGGGAGCAAAAGTAGCCAGTGTGAGAACGGGTGCTCTTGTAGTTCTTCAGGTTGAGACTGAGGAGATGGGTACTTACAGAATGTACAAATGGGATGAGAATCTGGATAAAGAAGTAATTGTTTTTTTCGGATAAAGGGGAAAACAGCTTCACATAAGCTCCATGTAAGTAATCAGAGAACAAGCAAAAGAAAGCAACCTGCAACAGTTCCTTCCTAGGTCAGATTTCCCAGTGATTTCAGGCATTCTGCCACTTCTTATCTTCTCCCCAGCATAGCTGGCAGAGTCCACAAGCTTGCTCTCCGAAAGGCTGGCAAGGAAGAGGCCAAGAACAAGACTAACCAAACCCTTTGTTCCCAAATAAAGTCCTGATGGCTCCCTGTCCTTCCCCAGGTAGGAGTTCAGCGTGGAATTCTGGTTATTTCCACCCTATGCCAGCTAGGGTAGTTAAAAGGGGAGGATCATCAGGTGAGCTGTAGTCTCCTTGCTCCAGCCCCCATTTTACTGGAGCCAAGAAGGGAAAGACAACACTGTAGGTACCAGCTCCTTAAGGTCAATTGGGAATTTTTTTTCAGCTATAGAAAGAACCGTCAAACTGCACAAACCCATAAGAGATCAGGGCTCACCAGTCACTGCCCCTATAATGTAATCAAGAATAGAAGCTGGGATTAACTAGAATTTAAATAAAAATTTAGAGGAAAAAAAAGAAAAAGAATAGAGGCTGGTGGGGGAAGAGCCTGGTTCAAGGGACTTCAAAACTGTGCCAGAGCCCTTGTGATAGTGACTATTAAATCTAACGTGTATTAAAGGCCTACTTTGTGCCCGGAACTGTTCTTGGGACTTTATTTGCATCTTATATAACTCATTTAATCCTCCTAACAACCCCAGGAGACTGGTGTTAGTGCTAGTCCCACTCGACCCTGAGGAAACTGAGGCACAGAAAGGCTAGACGCATCTGTCCTGTCTCAGAGCTAGCTCTCCTTGAGCTGCTCGATCTGTGGCGCGCAGAGCACCCACAAACAGCATGAGGAGTTAGCAGATGCTAAACCATCTGCCCCCTCTCCTATCAAGGGGTATATGTGACAAACTGGTTTTTGTTTTGTTTTGTTTGAGATCATAACTAGTAAGTTCCAGACAACACATTAGGGACTGAGAACAGAGATAAGACACAGTCCCTGCCTCAAGGAACTCCCAGCGCAGGTAGGGCGACAGAGGCCTGTGAGCGGGCCAAAAGAGACCGCGCCTTAGGGCTGCCTCACTACAAAGGACTCCCACAATTTCTTCCAGTGGGGACACAGCCTGGCATACAGACATGAGGTGCCGAGAAGTGTCTGGGGCACCACGAACAGATACAAGTCTTGTTCTTATTACCTCACGAATCTGACCCATACACTTCCCTCTCCTGGGGTTTTCCTCCTTCCCATTGGCTCTGCAGCCAGACTGCCTGCGTCTGAATCTCATCTCTGCTATCTCTTGCTTTTGTGACAGTGGGTATAGTGCTTAAATGCTCTGGGCCTCAGTTTCCTCACCTGTAAAATGGACATGATAACAATATCGATCTCAAAGGGATTTTATGAGGACTAAACACACAATTACTTGTAAAGCACTCAGAACAGTGTCTGACTCGTGGAAAGCACTCGAAAGGTGTTAGCTCTTCTTATTAGGAGTAGTGCTACGTGCCTGTCTTTGCCCGCAGTCATTTTTCTTGCAATAAAAAGACTGAATTTAAATGCGTCTGGGTATGGTTAGTTTAAGGAGGATAGGAAGTCTCGGGGACTAAATAGGAGGAGAACAGTTCCCCTGGGAAGTTGGAGGAATAACCCTGGAACTTGTTAATTAAGATCTTGTTAATGAATCTGCTTGTTAATGGTCTATTAAATAATCACACAATGAAGTTTACCGCACAAGGAAAGCCTTTTTCAAATGCTTGCTCTTTCCAATCCTCCTGGCTCAGCTCCGACTTCTAAAGATCTCGCCTGCGGGGCAAGTCCCTCCAAATCCTTCCAAATCTGATGGCCCTCTTCATCTTGTCATACTCGCCTGGAGAGCATGGCTATTCTTGCAGCCTAGGCAAGGTCTCCAGGGCAGAAAGCCCTCTTCACCTCAATTCTGTCTATCATTCCTTAGGCCAAGGCATTCTGCCTCTAAGTCAAAATATTTCCCTCCCCAAAGTAGGAATAGAGTCACAGGCCCTGGGAACTGAAAAAGAAAGGCGCTCTGAACTGTGCTGAGAAGAAAGGCAGAGGGTGAATTCATTTCAGTGGGAATCCGGCAAAATAATATTTCGGCTCAGATGTCACAGAGCTGTACAGAAAGTGGCCTGCCAACCTACATCCACAAAGAGTCTACAAAACTTTTGTCCCAAACCACCTAGGAAAATAATGTTTCAGCCGGTGGCGGGGAACGTAGCCTCTCTTCTGGAGTCCGGCTGCAAGGCTGGAACTGCAGGTAGGAGGGCTCCCTCTAGGTTGAACACTCAGGTATTTCATAAACCGCTTAGCTCCCCCAAGACCATGCTGCTCCTTAGACATATGCTCTTGGAAGGGGATGAATACATTGTATGGGGTATGCGTACGTGTTATTTGTGGTCTGTGGGCTTGTGTGCCATTTATACAGTAACTTTTGGATGACAAAACACATCTGTGTTATCTTTCCTGATTCAACAACCCTGTAAAGTAGGGCGAGGATTGTTTGCCACCTTTCATTTTATATATGAGGCGCTGGGGCTCAGGGAGAAGGGGACGGGCCCAAAGGTACACAGCTCGTAAATGAGAAGCTGGAGCTTCTGGCTCTGTGCTCTTGGCCTGTCGCTGAGCTGTTTCCAAAGCCTCTATTTCTAGTCATCACTTCCCACTTGTCAATGTGCCAGGGCGTGCCCAGCCCTGCGGTGGATCCTGTGTGGTCCTTCAGACTATGTCGGAGAGGGTAGAGCCAGCTGGCAACACTCAGCATAACTCGGTCGAGGAAACAGTGACCCTGCGTTCACTTACTCTCACAACAAATATTTACTGAGCCAGGTGCTATAGGAGGAGAAACACTGGGTAGAGTCACACAAGGGGCAAGTAGGCAAATGATTACAATACAGTGTGATGAGTGTTTTAAAAGGGGAGAGTGTGTCGGGAAAAGGACACCACCCCCAAGTCCATGAGCAACACTGATGAGAGTATCCGCCAGTGTGCAGGTGCTGAACCGTCTGAACCTCGAACCAAGCCCCCACTCGCGCGCGGTTCATTTAACCTTCTATCCACTGGCAGCTGTCCCCAGAAGGGTTAAAGCTTGAAGCAGAGAGCCAGTCTGCAGGTGTTGGTGACTAATTCAGCCTCTGAGAGATTCCTCTAACCCTCCAACCCTCCACTAACCCTTATTTCTTTACAAATGAGCATTTTAGCATAAGAAGAAAGCTTAAGGGCTGGGCAAGAGGAGAGAGGAGGCTGGCAAAACCCCTCTCTAGCCCCAACTCGGCAGTATAACAGAAGTGAGCAGCCAAGCTGGCTGGAGCCCAGGAAGCAGCAAAGCGCTCATTGGCTCCCTCACATCTGGCTAAGCACCGTGAGCCCCTCCACTGGGCCACCTTAGAACTACAGTATTGTACCAAGACAGGGGCGGTCTGAGCATGTACGATCAGCCGGTCAGCAATAAGGGAGGAAAAGGGAAACAACCCGAGGAGGAACAAAGGCCAAGGGGGCAACTAGAGGCAGCTGGGCAGATCCTACGCCTAACGGGAGACCGGAGAAGAAAGATACCGTCTTAAGTGGATCCAGTATCTTCACTCTTACCATTCTGGGCTTCTGGCTGGGATCCCAGCCTCTTCCTCTCTACTTGCCCATACTGATTGCCCTTCCTCCAAAGCTGTACTCCTTGGTGAAAACTTCCCTCTGAGACTCTTACCTTTGGTGAGTGACACACACAATTTAAGGAGTCTAAGAATCACCTGCTTGCTAAATATACAGATTTCCAGGTCACATTCCATGTGATTCTGATTAGGAGGTCTGGAGTGGGCCCTGGGAATCTGCATTACAGGTAATATTTCCACCACCCCTTCCTCTATTACCACCACAAGTGGTAGGGAAGCTGGTGGTCCTTAGATCACAGTTTAAGAAACCCAGCCTTGGGAATGACTCCTGAGATCCCAGAGAGCCCCTGTTGTCTGTTATTTTATATTATCTTTTTTTTTTTCATATATACATCCTAACCACTCACCTTAACCATAGGCCCTCAAGAAGAGGAAGTATCATCTACTTTTTTGACTCCTCTGCAAACAGCCCTGAGCACTGCGCTCTACAGGAAATGCTGTGGATGTTGAGTGATGACCACGATAAGAGGCCAGGGGAAGGAAAACCACAACCGGGATGGCAGAGTACCGAGGCCCTGGCTGGAGGGAACTGTTTTTAGTATGCCTATGTGTGCCAGGCTGGAACAACGGTTTGCCTTGCCTTCTTTTTTTCCTTTTTCAATAGTCTTGGCACTACACGCCTAACCTCCCTCATGAAAGTCACGCCTGAGCAAAGCACCTCCCATAGGAAACTTTGCCAAGAAATCCTGCCAAGAATCCTGGGTACTGTGTGGCTTAGTTTAACGGTCAGGGAGTACTTTAGATCTTGGGACCTATCAGATCTCTGTGCAGGCAAAGTATACAGCTGAGCATGAACTTGAGTAAAAAGACCAGGGCCCTTAATCTATCCCCCCAAACATCATCAGGGTAATGGTCTTCCATATTCAACAAATATTTCCTGAGTACTTTGTACCAAGCATGGTTCTGGGTGCTCATGGGTCTTAAGATATCATATGTCATTAGAAAGTATTTTATAGTGGCTTATCTTTAGAGAGTTACTTTTGTTTTGTTTTTGTTTTTGTTTTGCACAGCGAAGGAAACCAACAAAATGGGAACCTACTGAATGGGACTTCTCCCATATGAAAGTGATATATCTGATAAGGGGTTAATATGCAAAATATATAAAGAATTTATACAACTCAATACAAAAACCACAAATAATCCAATTAAAAATGGGCAGAGGACCTGAATAGACATTTTTCCAAAGAGGAAATACGAGGGCCAACAGACACATGATAAGACGCTCAACACCACTCATCATCAGGGAAATGCAAATCAAAACCACAGTGAGATATTACCTTACACCTGTCAAATGGCTAGAATCAAAAACACAAAAAATAACAAGTATTGGTGAGGATGTGGAGGAAAAGTGCACTGTTGGTGGGAATATGACTTGGTGCAGCCACTGCGGAAAACAGGATGGAGCAGTCTCAAAAAATTAAAACTAGAATTACCATATGATCCAGGAATTCCTCTAGTGGGTATTCACCCAAAGAAAATGAAAACACGAATTCAAGAAGACATATGCACCCCTAGGTTTACTGCAGCATTATTTACAAGAGCCAAGATATGGAAGCAACCCCATTCAAGTAGATGAATGGACAAAGAAGATGTGGTTATATATATATATACAATGGAATATAACTCAGTCATAATAAAGAATGAGATCTTGCCATTTGCAACATGGAGGGACCTAGAGGGTATAATGTTAAGTCAGTGAGAGAAAGACAGATACCCTACAATTTCACTCGTATGTGGAGTTTAAGAAACAAAACAAACAAAGGAAAAAAGAGACCAAAAAACAGACTCTTAAATACAGAGAATAAACTGGTGGTTACCAGAGGGGAGGTGAGTGGGGGATGGGTGAAATAGGTGAAGGGGATAAAGAGGACATTTATTTTGATGAGCACTGAGTAACGTACAGAATTGTTGGATCATTATATTATATGCTTTAAACTAATGTTTCTACTACTGTATGTTATCTCCTATATCTACTATTGTATGTTGGTTATACTTCAACAAAACAAACAGACAAAACAAAAGAAAGTTACTTTTAAAACAAGACCCTACATGATGCTGGGCTTCAGAAGCATATAAGCACCAAACGAATGTTCTCACGAACACCTGGCTATAGGATGAAGTACTATAGAGATCCAGGGTCATGTCTCAGGTCCTGGCAGACAGAAATTCTATTTTTACTCTATCATGAGCAATCCTTGGCAGCTCTGTGGAGTTCTTTCTTCCACTCTCAGATGCTATACTTTGTCCAGTAAGGCAAACTGCCACACCTAGCCCCTCTGAATACAGTAATTCCTTCTTGATTTCCAGATACCAGCTTAAAGGTCACTAGCTCCAGAAAGTTATCCACACTCATTGACAAGACTAGGTGCTCCAGCTTCTAATCCCATGGCATTTTATACTTCCCCTATTGTAGCACTTTTCACAACATCCTGCAATTGCTTGCTAAACTTTAAGCTCTAGTAAGGCAGGGACTATATATAATCTGCCTTGCTCATCATTGTATCCCCAGCACTTAGCATAGTGCCTGGAACAATGCGGGTACTTAGTAAATACTTACTGAATAATTAAATGAATTAATGAGTGCATGATACTAGCAAGATGGAAACTGAATCATGCCTCATGTACTCTGCCAGTTTTATCCATAATACACCAATAAACACCTAAAATAAGCAGCAGTGTTCCTTCTCGGTGCCAGTACTATAAGGAGGCAGAACTGGGGCTCATAGGATCACCCCAATACAGACTCCAGGAGGCACTGCCCATGACCAAAGATGGAAATAATGCTCCAGAGTCAATATAATGTCACCAAGAGCCTGAGAGGTAAATCAGCCGTAAGCCACAATGCCAGCCCTCTCAGAGACTTGATGGTAAGATCTCTCAAGTCATTCAACTTCTCCTAGACTCGGCTTTCTCGTGAAGAGGGTATTAGGCCCTTCAGCAGCAGGTACCCTCTTTAAATAAAGAACAAATGATAGTAAGAAGCTGCTCACACCACGATGGGAAGCTGTAAGAAGAGGGCAGCGTTGGCAATGAGACATCTCTGCAGTTAGGAAAGGGTTAAGCCCAAATGTCTGTCTGGGATCTCTTACCAGTAAATCAGCCTTGACTGCTGCTCAGGCTGAATGAAGCCCCACCAGGTTGGCCTGTCAGGAAGGAAGCCCATGCGTCCAGACTTTTGTTGTTCTAAGGATTTTTTTTTTTTTTTTTTTTTTAAATTTTACTGCTCAGGAAGGAAGCCAAAGCCTAGGCCCTAACTGCAGTCCTGCTGAGTCCTTACCCTAGCACGCTCTACTGCCTTCACCTCTCCATCCACCTCTTGGGTCCAACTCTTCTCTTTCCTGGAATTCCTTCCTTCCATTGACTTTGGCATTTGGGCCTAAATCTCAGACTTTCCCCCTTCTTTAGCAACTCAAAATTAAAAATGGTGAGCATTTCCCTTCCTACCTCCTGTACACCTTTGTGTCCCTATGTGGAAAGGACTGGGGATAGGGAGAGAGGAGAAGCGGGTGCTCTTTACCACCAACACTGACCTGAACCCCTTCTCTGCAACAGAGCCATGAAGGAACTGATAAGGATTGAGGAGTCGGCCTCAATTGGCTGCCAATGGCTATTTCTGCTACATACATACGTGAACAGGAGACTTTTCAAATCCGAGCCACTATATTTAAATAATAGACTCAAATCCAAGGTCCTCCGGCAGAAGGTCAGTCTTGCCCACTCCCATCCCCCTACTCCCCACCTCTCCCACTGATGTGCAGAATCATTCTCTGATATTCCCAAGCCCCATGGGACTTTTTTTCTACAAAGAAGAAAACACTGAGTTTATTTGTGCACTCAGGGTAATGGACAGCCCTCTTTTACTCCTAGGAAAATGCATACAGACACCATGGAAGAGGCCTATCCCCGCCCAATCCTGCCCTCCGCTTCCCTTGCTAATCCCTCCCCAGCAGCTCCCCCAGCTCAGTCCTGCTGCTGTATTTCTCTCCTGACCTACAAGGCCCCTTCAAGCCCCGTCCTAAGCCTCCCCCAAGCAGAGACAATCCATCATGCTGTGGGACTGTGACACACACAGATGGGGGAAGGTTCACAGATTTCTCTCACACAGGCAAGAGGGTAAGAGTGCCTGTGTAACTTAAAATCTAGGGACATACTAAAAACTCTGGGACTTTGAATTCTAATACCAAATACCATTGCAGAAAATCTGATTACATATAGCTCAAATCTCTACCACAAACAATTCTAATGGTCCATTTATTTCAAGTGATATCTGATAATACAAAGTTCCAGAATAAGAAAATATAATGAGATCTGGATTCTCTGACCTGGGCCACTGCCTAGATACCTAACTAACCCTGGTCAGGTCCCTTCCTGACTCAGACTCGGTTTCTTTAACTCTAATATTGCCTTGCTTCTAAATAAAACGGAGGGAGAAAGAGGTCAGAGGGCCACCAGGGCTAATCCTGGTGGATGGGTAATAATGAAGGGAGGTGAAGCAGCTGGCTATCACAGAAAAGGGCTCTGAGACTTTATCTCTCCCTTTTTCCACGTTGCCATAAGGCATGAGTGTGTGAAAGGATCCTACATACATGCTAGTTGTTAATGACCCTGTGTTTGGCTACATCAGTGCTTCTAACAATGAAGATTATACCACCAGATTATCCTTGAAATAAGTCATTATGTATTGAATGCTTACTATGTATGAGGAACTGTTCTGAGCATTATCTGTGTACTTAATCTCATTCAGTCCTTCACAACAGCCCTTTAAGGTTGTATAATGCCCATTTTACAGGTGAGAATACCGAGACCCAGAGAGGTCAAGTAATTTGCCTAGGGTCACAGAGTAAGTAAGCTATAGGGTCAGGATTTTACTCCAGAGCCTGAACTCTTAACTACTACGTTATATTGTCTTCCCACCTTTGATCTGAAACATCTTCAAGTTGAGGCTCAAAGGCGTAAATGCAACATTTATTCCTCTCACAGGCATTTATTCTGCTAGGCCACAATGACTTGGTATAAATCACACCAACCCAAAACGCAAGGCCAAATGAGAGCACTATAGGATTAGCTGGCACCTAAATGGGAATCATATACCTGAAAATAAAGCAAAGGTCTCTCCAGGGCTGGCCCTTGCCGCCTCCCTACAGCTTTCTCACAGATGGATGCAAAGCCATAAGTCTCAGCCTGCAAATGAATTTCAGTGGAAAAAGACAACCCTCATCTGGTGAGTCACACTCAGGCTTACTGGGCTTGATTTCTCATGAGACTGTACCAAAAGGTTCCTTCTTCACACATATAGCTCTAGACTTTCCTAAAGCTCCATGCCTGCTGAACAGAATGTACTGGATGCAGCACCATGTCTTCCCCCCAAAAACACAACTTTCATTTCCTCTAGGTCATCTTCAATCAGAACACATTCCACAGAGAAAACTGACGGTCAAATGTCTGAATTGCCAGATGGTTATATGTGTCTACAAAACCCCCACATCACTTGTCTGATTCCAGCCTCAACCAAGACCTGGGTAGGAACTTGTTTTTTTAAAATACACATCAAAAGCAGGTCAGCATTTGTGGACTCCATGATAGGGGATGTAATGCTGTGAGAAAACATTTGGGAAGGGGATAGCCTCTGATCTTAGGTTTCTAGAGTGTTAGGTGAGAAAAGCAAATTTTAAATTATTTTTTAAGCTAGGAAAGATTCTTTTGGTACCCCCAAATAATCAAGACAATAAGTCTATATTTGAGAACGGCAATTTCACATATCTCTTGAAAAACTCCCTCCCTACTTTTGTCATTATTAAATCTCAAGGCATAAATAAATTCTTCTTTTCTTTCCTCCGACCTCTACACCTTTGGGATAGCATAGTCTAATAGATATTATCCAGCACAATGCTGAAGAGTGGCAAACTGCTGAAAACTTGGAGGAAAAATTAGATTATAATCAACACCATTAATTTATTTAATACTCAACTAATACTGAACCCTTCGATGTGATTGGCACCAATGCCCCAGAAATTTTTTTTAGCACTAAAACTAAACTGTGGTTAAGATTATAGAAAAACCTAATCCATTTTAAAAATGGAAGGGAATGAATTCCTCCTGTTTACTTAGCATCTACCAGGTTTGCTGATTCATACCACAGCCTATCTTTTCTCCAGCCCTAAACCCATAGTCCCAAATCAGGATCTTTTCCTGGAAAGGGCCTAAGAGAGAGACTAAGTAGGTGAAAGTTCTTTTGCAGAAAATTCTCCTCCTTGCCCAAAGAAAGAGATATTTACAAATTCCCACCCACAGCACACACTTGTAGGTTCTGTTCAGCCACAAACGCCACAATTTAAATGGTATTTTTTTAAAACGTGAAGGCATTTTAGCTGCTCTACAGCAATAAGTTATCCTCAAGTCTGCAGTTCATCTGTTTTTGGGGAGAAATGGCACTGGGAAATGCTGTTAAGCTGCTGGAAGAGAATATTCAAATCCAAAAATTACTGTAATTTTGGTGTTACAATTGTGTGGATTTTACACTTAAAATGTATCATCACTCCAAATCCCAAGTATTTATAAAGAGTACATTCCAACATGTATGCTGATATTTATTGACCAGATGGATGTGGTTAATAAGACTTAAAAATATGAAAAACCATTATGAAAATATAACTATACTAAAAGTATTGTCACTCCAAATGCCGAGTATTTACAAAGAATACATTTCAATGTGTGCTAATATTTATTAACCAGATGGATGTAGTTAACAAGGGTTAAAAATAAGAAAAACTAATATGAAAATATAATTCTATTTTTTCAGTTTCCTCTTCTGCCTAATGAGGAAAGGGGATGGGGAGGGAGAGCAACTTTTGTTATTAGGATACAATGTGTGTTTTTTGTTTTCAAACAAAAAAGGGCCACCAAATAATCAACCTGGGGCCGCTGACCGGAAGGCAGCCCCGGAAAACTTCCCGTGGGAAGAGTTCCAGAAATTGCCCGGACTTTAACAAGCCCCGCTGTGCTGGCTGAGAGCCTCAGACCGTCAGAGGCGACCGAGACTCGCCTCGCCCGAATACCAGCCATCCTGCGGATTCACGAACCCCAGGGCTTGGGAAACATTTCCCGGAACGTTTTACAAATTTGAAAAGCAAGACGGGGAAAACATTTCAAATCTACAGGAGAAACCTCAAAGTCGTCGGGTGCCGAGGGAAATGCCAGCTCCAGAAGCGCGTGTACACACGTCCATCCTCCTCGACGCGCCCCCGCGCCCTCCCCCACACCCTCCTCCCACTCCCGCCCCCCACCCCTCGCCCCCCACGCCCCCTCCCCGCGGACGCCCGCGCGGGGTCCCCTCGCCTCCTCACACCGCCATCCGCCCACCCGCACCTCCCGCCCTATCCCCCATCACCCCGACCCCCCGTGGGCGTGCCCCCCTCCCCGGTCACACTCGCTCCCTGTCCCCTCACCCCGTCCCCACACTCCCTCTGCGGCTCAGACGACAGGACAGGAAACCGACCGAGGGCTCGGTTCCTAATGCGACCTGGGGGCGCGGGGAGGTGGAGGGCGGGGCGGGGCGGGGGTGGGGGACCAGGCCGGCCCGCGGGTCCCGGGCGCCGGCGGCGGCGGCGGCGCGAGGCTCGCCCGGCCCTGGGGCAGCGCCCGGAGTTCTCCCGCAGCCTCCGAGTCCGGCCGAGCGACGGCGAGGTCACCAACATTTCTGAAACCACTGGAAAGCCATCTCGGTGGCGGAGGCTGGGGGGTCCTTTCCAAGTGAGCCAACGGTGCCCGCTCTGTGGTCCTTCCTCCCCCTGGCCGGGCCTCGCGCCTCTCCGCGCCCCCTCCCCCAAACGATCAATTACCAGCCACCCTTCTGCCGGGAGCGGCGAGGGGCTGGCTGGCGGCCGCGAGGAAACGGCAGCCCGGATCACTTCTGCATGACAATTGATGGGAGGGAGGGCGCGAGGCGAGGAGGGAGGACGGCTGCGGTGTCCGTTTTCTCACCATGGTGATTAGGCATTCCGGCCGCGCGAGGAGGCAGCCGCCGACCAGAGCGGCGCGGCGTGGAGCGAGGACAGGGGAAGAGAGCGAGAGCGGGAGCGGGAGCGAGCCCAGCCGCCGGGCGGGCGGCGGGCGAGCGGCGCAATGAGCCAAGCCAAGCCAGGCCAGATGGCTCTGCAGCCATCAGGGACTGCTCCCGTCCAGCCCGGCCCCACTTTAGCTGTGCAAACATTTCTTTATCCCAACAAGACAATTAAACCCAGCAGCATGAAAAGGAGTCTCCATGACTGTGCTGGGAGTGAACAACCAGAAACAACCACACATCACAGCAGTTCTTGCCCTCCATCCCCAGAGGGAGGAGAAAAGGGGCTCCGGGAGAAATTGGGGAGCAGCTGAGCGACAACTGGGCTAGCTCTGGGCAGTCAGTACGGAGGGAACCATCTGACCCATCTCCTCTGGTGATCCGCTGGCCCTTTCACGGTGGTCATCTGCTCCAGCTACAATCCAGAAGTTGAGCCTGGTGACCTGACAACTGTCCCAAACATTTTCCCCAGCAAGAGCAATTCTCCTAAAAGCCCAGGTTAGGGTCCCTGGCCACTCCAGTCCCAGAGTCCTTGGGAAGTATCCCCCTTAATACCACCCCCATGATGTAGCTGGGACTCCTCATTCCAGGCTGCCCTTGGGCCTATGTGGGCTCAGCTGATCTGATTGTTAGGACACAGGGTCTTCGACGATACATGCCTTTATAAAGACACATTCTCCCCCTGAGTACAAAATACCATCTCCTACTCAGGGCTTTTTGGGCTCAAGAATGACTTTTCAAATACATCAAAGATGAGAGCAAAGCAGAACATCCAGGAACTGCTGTGAGCCACCCCGTTTCCTGCCTACCTGTGAATCTGCCTGACACAGGCAAGGGCCAAGGAAACAGGGCCACTCTAGGGTCAATGCCCAGTGCTCATCCCTGAGATGAATCAGAAGGCAGGGCCAGTCATTGCTCCAACTGGGACAGTTCTTGTTCCTCTCAGCCCTTTGGTGAACATGCATATAGCCAACTCTAATTTGGGCTGACTGAGTGGAATGACTGGCAGGCTGCCCCCCCCCCCAAAAAACCCAAAACAAAACAAAACAAAAAAACCCAAAACCAAAAACCTGTATCACCCAGGCAGGAATCTGGGCCCAGGGATGGCCAACAGAGAACAAGGAAATACACATGATAAGAGCCAGGGTGCTAAGGGGGTAATAAATGTATAGATTCTAGCACAAGGCAGCAGACAATACTTATCTTCCCTTTTGTTGTAAAGTTTCCTTAATGAGGAAATGTTTATTTTAAAAGCCCTGGGAAACATATCTGTAGACACTTCATATGTAAGACACACGTGGACTATTCGTAATTGGTCCATAAATTTTAGCTTCATTTCCCTGGACAAGAAGCCTTGGAGACTGGTTCAGGGAGTGACAATAAACAGGAGTTACCTCAGTTCCCTTCCTGGGGAATTACGCATCCTCCATGAACGGCTTCTCACAAAACGCTTCTCCTTTTCTCCAGGGCAAATAAGTCAGTCCTGTCGAGTAAAGGCTTCTTTTTTTTCCATAGAACCCAACACCTACCTCACGGATCACCTGTGATGCCAGGCAGATGAACAGGCAAGAACTGGAAATCATCCACTAGGAGAGACAATACTTTACCCAAATAGCTACATTTTGGCCTACAAAAATGCATATTTAATTACAAAAGAAATCCTGCCTATCAGCACCCAGATTTAAGGAAAGAACACGTGTGCATTACACCATGTCTGCAGGCCCCTCTTTCAAATGCTCTCACATGTGGACATATCTGCATATGGATGCAGTGTGTGAGCAGGGGGTGGCTGCGACAGTAAAAATTGTCAGTGTTTCCATTGTAAAACTGATTTTTCATTGACCTAAAACTCAGTCATAAAACTTCTACTCTAAGGAAAGGACACACACACACACACACCCATACTCAGCCCCCCACCCCCGAAAAAAAACCCTTAAAGCTAAGTGCCTATTTAGGAGTTTTACTGTTGTATTTAATTAAACCATTTTTTTTTTTTTTACATTTTACGAGAAAAATTTATTTATATGAAGAGAACTGAAAAATAAGTCAACCACATCAGAAATTAACTCTAAATTTTAAGAATAAAAAACTAGAATATACATAGTTAATTTTGGCAATCTGACCAAAAGCCACTGCATCCTATTACTTTGCTCTTTTGAACACTTTCTATCCTCTCTCTTCTGGCCTCCCCACCCCCCTCACTGCCCCATCTGCCCCTTAAGCTCTCCCTTTGGAAGCAGTCTTGTACACTGTCACTCGATTATCTGAGAAATATTACTTATTTCAAAACGGTTCTGTAGGGAGGACCTGAAAGGCATCTAGTGGGAATAATCAGGCCTTCTAACGGCCCTTAAATATGTATTTACATAAAACAGACCATAAATATTCCGACACACGTCGGCATATGACAGGAGCCAAGAAAGCTGCTGCACACTTTGTCACAGTGCCTCTTAACCCTTCCCCACAGAAAAATGTTTCTCCCGCCTTCCAAAAACTCAAACTCAAAAGCACAAACGCTACCCAGTACAGCCCTGGGAAGGCTGCTCTGCCACCTAAGGAAAGAAAAGGAGGAAGGAGCCCAGATCCAGGGCTATCACAGCCTAAGAGGCTCCTCTTCACTTTGCACCTTTGTTTCTTGTTAAAGATTAGTCACAAATGCTACTCTAGATAATAATGTGGTTGTGCAAAACATCCTACACTCATAGACACGCCTATAGGTTTTATGTTTGGGCAAGAGAAAAAAGAGAAGACAAAGTACTCTCTAAAGAAAGAATATTTTAAGCAAATAAAAGGGGAAAGGGTTCCAATTTCTATAACACTACAATTTGAAATAAAGAAGTTTCCCCACTCTTCTGATCAGAATCTCATTAATTTCAAGGTCAGAACTCCATTTCACTTTGGGAGATAGACTCATTTAATTTTTCTCCACCCAGGCGTATTCCTGTGTGAGGGATCCATCTCCATGGGGGATGGCACCACCACACAATGCAAACCAAGCAAACAGAAGAGTTATGGCTTTGACACTCAGAGGGGGAATGGATAGACACATCTATGAGTTCTGACTTGACTAACAAGCTTCTTCCTGCTCTGGGGGTCTGACACAGGTTTGGGCGAAAAAGAGAGAAAAATAGAGACCAGCCGGATCTGCTGGGTGAGAAGAAAGGAATCTTGATCTCCAGATGTTACTTTGCAGCACTGTTAGGTTTGAGAGGATTGCATCTTCAACTTGTATTTGGAGCAAAAAGGGGCAGAATCCGTCGCACTCTCACCCAGGCCAGCTTTAGCCAGAGGTCAGATTACAGCTTGCGTCCATCACCTGCACGCTGACAAATGAAAACTGCACTAAAGTGAAACACAACAGATCCAACACAACGCCAATGTCTTCAGCAGGTATACCGGGAAAGCAAGATGGTAATGCACACGTCAGCTGTCCAGAAGGGGAGACAGAGGAAGAAGAGCCCAAGCAAAGTGAGAGAACACACGGGCACTCGTGCTGGCAGCTTGTCCCTGAAGTGGGGAGGTCTCGGGCTTACAGACGCTGACATAAAAGACACACTTGCTACATATTTCAAAACCAAAGAGCGATGGATTTACAAGGCAGGTTGATTTTATGATGACTTTTATTGAAAAGGTACGCTGGGTTTAGGCAGATGCCTTTTAGCGCAGGAAAGTTAACACAGTGCCTAATTCAAGGAGACAGCCTGAGGAAGCAGTGCCGACAGGGGAGAGAGCGGCAATGTCTCTATTACTCTCCTCGGCATCATAAAGAGAAGAGAAAAAAAAAATGGTATTCGTATTGGTGGTTATGGAGAGGACAGGAGCACAAAAAAATAGAGAAGAGGGGAAAGCAAACCTCAGATGTAGTTTTCTTAAGAAAATAAAATGAAGCAAATCTTAGAACAAAGGGTTGGGTGGAAAAACACCCTCAGTTCATAAATTCTCACCAGGCTTGAAGAAAACTGCTCTGCCTACCCATAGCCCAAAAGCGTCAGAACACAATTATTTTCTGATTCTATTAGAGGAGAAGATTGCAGGGTTCAGCACTCCTGGTCTACAAGTTCCAAATAAAGGTTTAGTTCCAACTATTAGCGAGGGTCGCCAAAGCTTAACGAGGCACTGGGAGAACACGAGAAAACTGTTCCATAAGCAGAAATTAATAATTGTTGTGAACATCAAATATGGAGCAGTCACACAGGTCAACCGTGTCTAGTCCTAAAAGTGAGCCCCAGGATAAGCATCCAGCAAACCTGTTAAATCCCAAGAGAAGTCGGCTTTCTAGCCTTGCGATCGCAAGGAAAACACAGCTGTTTGAAATGCTTTATGGTGATTGACGACACCTTTGTCCTTCTCTGAAAAATAGCCTCATGTGGACAAGGGCTGAGAGTTGGGAAAATAAAATCACGTGGAGTCCACTGGATGTGATTCAATGGAAAAGCTAAAAAAAAAAAAAATGCTCAGAGAAATATAATGAGGATAGCAAAGAGAGGAGGGATGGATGAGTTTCTTCAGGCCCCCCAAATTTCCTAGGAACCTATACTTTCTAATAAAATGACATTCACTCCAGTATATATATAGCACCCCTCTTCACTCCAGAATCCCCAGAGAATAAGCCAATCATGCCCCAGGGAGAGGCAGCGTGGAGCCAACTTGCTTCTGGCTACCTTCAGAAAAACATGTCCTCCCGGAACTGTCAATGCTCATCGACAAGAGACAAGTAAATGTTAGCACTCCGCAGCCATCGAGTGGGAAGTACCTGGCCCTCCCCATTCCTAGGAGCATGAAAACTGCCAGCGACCTGTTGAACACTACTGTGAGGCAGGGTTTGCCGGGGGTAGGGAAGGCTCACACCGAAGTACTTACATCTGTCATTCCGATCCTCTGGGCTAGAAGAGGCTTCCCGATCCGAAATGAGGCCAGAGACAGCAAAAATCTTCTTCCCAGTATCGTCAACCTTAAGTGAACCGGGGGAGCTAGATGGCAGTTGTGTCCCAAAGTCATATTCCTTGCCATCTGCATCTGAGAAGCGCAAGTGGGGAGACTCTGTGTCATGGCAGTTCTTAAGTCGCTTGGCCGGCGTGAAGGCTGACTGATAACTCTCCCGGTCCTCAGTGGAAGCGAAGGGACGGAAAGCCCCCACTCCACTATGATTTAGCATACTGATTGGGGTGCAATCTAGATTTGGGGGAGCAAACTGAGGGTGGAGGTGTAGTAAAGAAGGGGGAAAATCACGATTGGCAAAAGTGCCTGGCACCCCACCTTGCCGATGGTACATAGAGGCAAAGGTGTAGGAACCGTTGGTGAATGGAATATGCACGTCCTTGTCTACTGAGACAGGTACACCAAAGGGTCGTGGCTGCTGACAAGGGATGGAAGCATCGCGGCTGGCCTCAGCCGTGGACGCCAGGACCATCAGTGCTGGGGATGCCAGCGGGTTGGGGAGGTAGGATGAGTTCTCCATCTTGAAGGCTGCCCGGTGTAAGTCCATCGGAGTCTCTTTCTTAGGCTCGTGTCACACAAGAAGCAGTCTTCCCTGGGAGGGAGGCCGAGCAGCACCTTGGATCAGGGCAGGGGATATTACTGGGGAATCATCCCCTTCTAAGACCTGCGGAAACAGCAAAGAGAAAAAAAGAGGGGGGAGGGAGGTCAAGGGGGGAGGAAAAAAAGGGAAACCCCAAGTGATTGAAACACCATCCTTCTGGCTTACAGATGCTCGGGCAAGAGACACCACAGGCTTTAGGAGCCAGTGGGCAGCAGCATCAGACCATTTTCATTCAGGAAAATCAATAGACAACTTACTGTGATGTACGCGTAGCTGACTTTGGTCCCTACACGTTCCGGGTGAAATGTGCCTGAGCCCAGCAAAGGAAAAAAAATCATAAAACCTCCAAATACAATATTCCCTGAGCAAATGAGCTTTGGAAGGCCAAGTTACCCAGTAGATTAGGTGGGGTCTATATTTTAAAGGGTTTCCACCTGCACACACCTCTCATGGCAGCCCTGATGTTCAAACAGAGGCAAGGTTCTACCTATATGACCCCCCACAAACACATTCTCTCTTCATCTCCCCTGACAACGCCCTGGTGCTGAAAAATTCCTAAATCAAGCACATCTAGACCATCTGTACATGCTAGTTGGTATGAATTGTACGTGTGGATAAATCACACACATTGGCACATACATCAACACACATCTTCATGTATCATCTAAGGCTATTTCCAGAAAAAAGTGCTATGTGAAGAGACAACAGCAGTATTATTTTTGATGCACGCCCCTCTCTAATCATACAGGTTTTCTCTTTTCTGAGAAGGAACAAAACCTTCATCAGTAAAATGCCTGGCATCTCCGACAATATTTAACACCATAATGGGTGCCTTTGGCATATGTTCTCTAGAAGCGGCTGTCTTCCAGGGGCAGCAAAGAACGGATCGGTAATTTTAGTTACTAATGCACTCGCTCTTAAGTAGATTTGTAAACAGCCTTGAATTTGCCATTAACATTTGGAGCAAAATGTTAACAAAATTTCTGACTTATTTTGCTCTGCTTATTGGGCCCAGTCAGAGTTGATGTCTGATAAAGGCCCCTGGAACAAATTGGAGTTGGGAGAGACTTCCTTCAATTTCCCTTTTAAATTTAGGTTGTACATTTCCATAGCCACTGATTCCATTTCAAAATTTATTTTGAGTGGGGGGTTGGGGGAGTGGAAGAAGGGCTATATATCAAAAGTCAGGATAACATAAGAGGAATACTAGAATTTATTAGCTTCAAAAATATACACTACATAGAAACTTAATGAAACTCAAAGTGTAACCAAAAATCACCATCTGCTACATATCATAATCTTTAAATCGAGTCATAGCTCAAATGAGATTTTGCCCCCTCCCTTAAAAAAAAAAAAAAAACACCTAGATAATGGAGTATCTTTGGTATTCCCTCAAATACAGAAGCCTCAGTTAAACTGTAGATGAATCCCCTTGGCTTAATGCAGTGCAAAGAGAGTATTTCCTTCTCTCATCCTGTAGCAGACGTGTCAATGACTGTTATTAATTGGGAAGATGAGTGCACACCATCAGACTGCTTCCTCATTTGGCATCTCTCCTTATAGACATCATTGCTAAATTACCAGATTATGTATCTCACATTAACGGATTTTTCTCTCTTCCAAATTTTAAATAACTTTCCTGTCAAGTTATAGCAGTGCAGGGAATGATCTGCCAAGGACAGCCAGTTAGCCTGACAAGTCTGGTCTGGGAATCCTGTTCTTGGCTGTTTTCAAGTCAGATTAATGGTCACACAACATGGACGCTCTAAAGTGGGTCCAGGGCTGTTCCAAGGGTTCTAAGCAGCTCTTCATAACAGAAATAACTAACTACTTGTCTCTCAAGCAATATCACATGAGGCAAGCAGGAGAAAAGGACAAACATAATACACTAGGGGTGGGGGGAGGATAAAGGGTGGAATGTTGTCCCCCCAAATAACCAATCGCCCAGAGAATTCACTTTCTATTTTTACTTCCTGGATCACCTCATTATGTTAAATGAGTTTCATAAATTAGTAATCTGGCGACAGCACCGGACACTCCAACAGAACACGGTGAATCACTCAAACCTGGTTATTCATTTGAAACTTCATTATACTGAAAATAAATCAACAATATTTTTCCAGGCCACATCTCTTTTACTCCACTGTGTGGGCGTTGGTCTCTGTGGGGGAAGGGGGAGCGTGTTTTTTTTCTTTTTCCTTTTCTTTCTTACCTCCTCCTCACATTAACAACTTGTATAGATGAGGCTTCAGCAGACCACAGTCATTATGAAAATCTATAGTTAATACACTCCCAATGTCAAAATGTCATGGGTTTAAACACAGAACCCAAAATAAGAAAACTAACTGACCCTCTTAATTAAAAAAATATGGATTGTAAGATAATCAGCTTGATGGAGCATTTGGGTGACTGTAAAGAACCAGGCAAAGGGAAAGTAAGTAACTGTTACTTTTCTGCCTCTATGCTGATTTTTTTTAATTTAGCACTTCGTGCAAATCCAGATTAAAATAACTCCAGCTATTGATCCGAGCAGTGGAATTGACATTAATTTTAGTTCACTTCTCACTTTGCAAAGGGATCAATAGGAAGTAATAACAGCTGACATCCCCGCTGAAAGGAGGAGAAAGAAGGGCTGAAGACAGAAATCGAAAAGCAACCAAATAAATCATCAGCTACTTTTCCACGGCATCAGACAAACTCCAAACAGATTGCAAAAAGTCTTTGTTGAATTAACTAAACAAGGAGGAGGGATCAATCCACGAAGCTAAATAAATTGTCTGGCAGGCAGTGAGGTTGGACGGAGGAACCAACAAATATTGAGTTTAAAAATTTTCAAATCCTTGATGTGATGGGTTTGGTTCAGGTCTGTATGGGTGGGAGTTTGTTTGCTTGTTAAATCACACACCCGACCCTGGTTTAAAGTGATTACAAAACGCCAGCTAACTGAATAATTAGTGAGATTACTAATTGCGTGGTTAAACATGCCAGAACCAAGACAAATGAAACGAAGAAACTGGCGTTTGGAACGTGAAAATGTCTGAAGCTGAGCTGATGCGCAGCGCTCCACGCTCTCCGGCGCGAACTAGCCACTTTCGCATTGAAAAACCGAAAGCCAGAAAGAAAGTCTCAGAGAGTGGGCAATCTCCCACCCCGGCCTCTGACCATCCCTGTCCAGGGTCTGGGCCTCCTGACCCGCGCTGGGATCGGCGTAGAAGGAAGCGGCGCTGCTGCTACTGCAGCTGGGAGCCAAACCCACTTGCAAATGACTGCCACAAAGAAAAGCTGCAAAGCCTCTTTCCCGGAGCCCTAGCTCTGAACGCCCACCAAACTACGACTCTGCTGGCAATTAAAACGCACACACAACACTCCTCTGCTTATTACAACAGGTGACATTTTTGTGGTCTCTGAATAGTTTCCAAAAGCCAGGAATTAAAATAATAGAACAAATTAAACGATATTTTTCCTTTGCATAAATAAACTTTTAAAAAATTAACAGGCAACTTAAAAAGCAGAGAACAATGGGAAATGGGGCCAGGGTAGTGGGGGGTTGTGAAGAACTCAGGAAAGAATTTTTTTTTTTTTTTTTAAAGTTCACAGACTTCTTCGCTTGAAGAGAATTCCCGCACACCAAATGCCCAGGGGGTATTTGGAAACACCGCTCTAACAGAAATTTTACCACCATATGCAAGAGCTCAGGAAGCATAAGCTTAACACTATTCCAAAGACTGGGGCCAACGCCTGCGATTCAGACGTGGCCGGGTATCGGTCCCAGATTTGGACCCCGACCCAGACCGGGCTTGGCCAACGGGTGCAAATCCGAAATAGCCGGGCCTGTCGAAGGGTGCGGGGCTGCGGGGCTGCCAGCTCAGCTAAGCGGGTGCAAAATTCAGCCGGTAGGAGTCTTAGCCAGGGAAAAGCAACTCTTTTAGGGAAAACGGAGGAAGAAGAGGTGAAGGCGAAACCTGCAAAAACTTGGGTCCAACGCAGGGCCGAGCCCACCGCTCCTTGGCCTGACCTCTCCCTCCAGCTCTCGGCTGCCATTGCACAAAGAATACTTTAGGTCCCAACAATCTCCGCACGAAACAAGCTGCTTGTAACTTTGGGGAACCAGGGCGCCGGCCAGGGAAGAACCGACAAGTGCAAGGAGCCCAGGTCCACAGCCGGGCAGGGCCCGCCGGACAGGGGCTGGGGGAAGGCTGCCTTCGATCAAAGTCCAAGGACCTCGTGCCCCTGAACAACCCCGCCCCGCGGGTCACCCGGGTCTCATCGCCGCGCGCCACCGCTTCGGCAGGCAGCCACCGGGCTCATGGATTCTGGCGCTCCCGTAAATGCGGGCCGGCGCGGGGCAACCGGGCCCTCCCGGTTCCGGGACTGCGGGCCTGGTGTGAGGGAGGGAGAGTTCTGCCTTTCGCGCCGACGCCGTCCGGCCGCCGCACACGACGCAGCTCGCAGAACAGGTGTGTGTCCCCGCTCGCTGGGCGCCCGGCCCCGTCGGTCACCAGCGGGGCGGCGCCGCCCTGTCCTCGGCCTTCCCCCACCTCGCCCCGGATCGCAGCGAGCGAACTCACGCCACTTTTGCCGGTTTTCCGCGGGCCAGGAGGGATGGGAACGGAGGACTCCCGCATCTCTTCCTCGACGCTCTTTCTGCCTTCCCCCCTCGGCTCATTTTCCATTTTCCGCAAGAACCCCCGAGACCCGCAGAGGAGGAGGACGGGCATCCCTGGCCGCTCTGCTCCCTCCAGTCTGACCCGCCGTTTCCTCACTGCCCGCCCCCTTTTTCCCTCTTTATTTTTCCTTTCTTTTCCCTTTGCCCCTCAAGCCGAGTCCGGAGCGGGGTCTGGAGGCGAGACGTGGCTGGTGGGCACCGCGGGCAGAGAGAGCCCGAGTCCTCCCTCTCTGCTGTTCCTGGGGCAGGGAGGCGGCGCAGGCCACAGACCCCGGACGGCCCAGCCCCGCCACGCCAGGCAGGGATGAACCCCACACAGAGCGCCCCCGCCCCATGCACCCACCCGGTGCGACGCGCGCCCGGCTCGGGGCCCGGGCCCTGGCCCTCCGCTGGAGCCACGGCCAGGGCCCAAAAAAAGCAGCGCGTTCCGAACGGGAAACGGGAGCTTTTCCTCTGCCTCCGGGCAGCCGGAGCCCCCGCTACTTCGGGGCTCCCGCGCGCCCTCGCCGGCCGGGGTCCACCTGGCCCTCGAGCTCTTGGAGGGGCTCTTGGAGCAAAGGACGGACCCGGCATCCCCTCGGATGGTCTCACCGCCGTAGGCGGCCAAGCCCGGGGGGCCACACGGAAGCTCTCCGCCCAAGTTTGTTGTGCCCTGGAAGAAAAGGCTTTCCCTTACAAAGCACAAAGGCGAAACGCCCAGGCCGAGCCCTGAAAAGCCCGGGGCTGGGGAGGGGGACCGGCCGGAGGCTCGGGACCGCGGTGGCGGGGCCCGGCTCCGGGCGGAGAAGGTCGCTCCGCAGGGGCTGACGAGCACGGCGGCGGTGGCCGCAGGACTGCGGCGACCTGCGTGCTCGCTGAAAAGTTTTGTTCTCAAGTCGGAGAAAGAGAAATTGTTACTCAGTTTAAGGCAGGTCTAAGATTAAAATAAAACTACAAAAAGAGCCACGCGCGGCTGTCTATACGGCGGTCCTCCCGCCCGGCTCCGTACAACCGCGGGGCTAGAGTCCCGACCCCGAAAATCCCGGGAGACCCCCCACGGGTCCGGCTGCTCTAAGGCCAGGCCGGTCCAGCCGGGCGGAGCAGGGAGTTTACCGGTTGCGTTTAGAACGGTCCACCTCAGTGCCAGCACCTGCCTCGTTCCTGCGCGCCGCGACTCCCCCCACCCCACCCCCACCGCCCTCCACGCCCTTCACACCCGCCCCCGCTGGGAAAAAGTGAGCCGAGCACCCGGGGGCCCGAGGCTCCCAGCGGTGCGCGGGTACCCCACGCGCAGGGCACCGATGCCGGGCCGGTGGTGTGCTGTGTGGGGGCGGTGGGGAGCCTCCTCACTAGGATCTCCCCTTCCCCATCCTGCCCGCCGCCTCGGGCTCCCCACTGAGCACCGCCCGGGCTGGGCCCTGCCGGAAATCACCGCGGGGTACGCGGGGGAGCCCGGCGACAGGGCTATCTCCCCATCGACCCAAACAAAGTGGGAACGGGGCTTATTAAAAGATGGAGAAAAGAAGTCCTGCTCCCCTTCCCTGGCTGTCCCCTCACCCTCCCTACTTGTCCAATTCCCGCGTCTGGTCCCTCCCCCTCGCACCCCCCAAATAAAACACATTAAGGAAAACTCAAGACGGAAAGTTTGAGCGAGGCAGCGCACGGAGCGCGCAGGGCACCGATGCCGGGAGGCACCGTCGCGGAGATCTGAGACGCGCCAGCCCGGGTCCCAGCCCCTGCCCCGGTCGGGGGGAGCCGCCCGAATCCCTAGGAAACGGACCCGGAAAGTTAGTCAGGTTCCCGAGCAACCCGCCGCTCTCGCACCCACCCCTCCGTGTACGCGCACACACCCACACCCCTTTCTGGTCTCCATACTTGCCGTGGAAATTCCTTGGGAGAACGGTCGCACTTTTCAGGACACGGAGGGAAGGAGGCAGTGAGTGTGGTGCATGAAAAGTCCCGGGTGCGCAGAGCCGGCGGAGGCAGCGGCGGCGGCGGCGGCGGCAGCGGCAGCAGCAGCAGGCGGCTGGCCCCGGGTTTGTGTTCGCGAGCTGCCTGGGATTGCATGTACAGATCAAGAGACTCGGTTGGTGTGAGAGAAGGAGCAGTGCTGCCTCTCAGCGCTGGCTCTAATCAGTGAATGAGCCTCCACTCTCCCAGGGACTCGGAGACACACACACACACATACACACGCGCGCGCACACACACGCACACATTCTCTCACACTCACACACATACAGGCACTCTGAGCACTGAATACATTAGGGCACTAAGGGACTCTGGGAAATGGAGTCCAGACCCAGGGCACTCCTGGAGAACAGACCTGCTGGCCCTCACGAAAGAGCTCGAAAGTCTTGGGGTCGCCGGACATTGTGGTAACTGAACAGAGCTCTTGCTTTTGTTCACATTTCCCCCTCATCACACCCCCCTCCCCCACCCCGAGAGATCTCAATGGATGGTTTGGTGCTCTTCTTCCTTTCTTGAACCAAAAGACTGAGAGTAAATGGGTAAATCTTGAAGGCTGACACCCACAGCAGCTGAATGCCCCCCAAATCCTGGCTCCCTCATGAACTCTGCCTTTTTCCAGAAAAATCTTACCTACTGCTTTGTTCCTGGAATGCTTCTCAGGGTCTTTGCCTATAACAATAAGATAACAGATGAATATAAATAAAACTACAACTTTTAGAGATGGTGGAGAGGGCCTAGTTTAGCACCCAGGATCAAGAATTAAAAATTTTATTGGTATTTATATTGCAGTTCTTTTTTTCAAATCATTTTATATCATTTTTTTAAATTCACCAAGGACAGAAAGATAAATAGGGGGAAATGGATGGAGAACTAACATTCCCTGAGTGTCTTCTAAGAGCCAGGTTACAGGACTAAATGCCTTTACATAACCTCATTTAATCCTTAGATTAATTCTGGAGACAATATTATCATTATTTTATATGTAAAATAGGAAACTGAGGTTGAAAGGGTTTTTGCAATTTGCCCATGGAACATGGTTAACAAGTCTAGGATAGCAGGTACTCCTAGCTCTGAAAGCAAAGCCCAACCAAAATCTAATCCTGGTTTAGGAAATCATTCCTTTGTTTATGGCTCAGTTTCTGAAACCTCAGATTTCCCATCTGAAAAAAAAAAACGGGGGGGGGGGGGGGGGTAGGGTACATACTGATAATCCACTCAGCAAAGAACCACATAGGATTACAAACTGTCTCTCTAAAAACACAGAGCCCTCAGAGTCTCATTCTTGCTATTACTGCACGGTCCTTGTTTCTTATGTTTAACATTAAGGTAGCATCTACACGTCATGTATGTTTAGGTGTACACGTGTGGCTTGTATTTCAAATTCTTAATTAGCAACTCTTTAAGTAAATGGTTGATTTGATCAATCAGGAGTTCTATGGTTATGACTATTTCTGTATCTGTAATTCATGGGATTAGGGTTGTTTAGGAGCCTCTAAGTCTTAATCCACATTTAGTCATTCATTCACAGCAGCATGTATTGGATTAGGTGCTATTCTTCCCATTAGATTATTCTTTCCTGCTGGACTGTAAGCTTCCTGAGGGCAAGAGCCATTTTTGTTTTATTCAACATTATATCCTCAGTATCTAACAGTGGCAATCTTTTAGTTGAATGCATACATGAGGATATAAAAATAAAATGAACAAACAAAATTTCTGCCCCCAAAGAGCTCACCATCTGGTAGAGGAAACTAGAGGTAGAAAACAATTTGATGGCTGCTATAATTGGGATGACCGTGTAATATATTGGTGTGAGACAAGTCTGATAGTGAAAAGGAGCACTATTAGTAATTATGCTGCGATGACCGGTGTGAACAGGGACCGTCCTCAGCTGAGCAGTTTGAATGGTCACCCCAGCTCTAACGGGGTGTTTCATTCATTCATTTAACAAGTGTCTGTTGAGAATTCTCTTGTGTGATATGTTGAAAGAATTATAAGCCACTTGATTTCCCTAGAAATTGAAGTATGAGGCATTGAGCAGCAAGAGATAATCAGGACAAGTACGGCAAATCACAAAAGGCTATGTATACTAAGTTAAGGAAAGTGGACTTTATCCTACAACTGATGAGAAACCCCTAGAGGGTTTTTCAGGGGCGTGACATGGTAAGATTTCTGCTTAAAAAGAGTACTAGTTACTGGGTGAGTGTGGTAGAGGTTAGACAGGAGGCAGGAAGACCAGTTAAGAAGTTTATGATAGGTAAGTCAGTTGGGATCTAGTAGGGCCTGAACCAAGGTACTGAGGCAGTGAATGGAGAAGAGGGGACACATTGCGGTGAGACCTAAAGGTAGGATCAACAGGATTTAGGGGTGTCTGGCTGGTTCAGTCAGTAGAACATGTGACTCTTGATCTCGGGGTTTAAGTTTGAGCCCCACATTCAGTGTAGAGATTACTTAAAAAAATAAAATTAAAAATAAAAAAAGATAGGGGCGCCTGGGTGGCTCAGTCAGTTAAGCCTCTGACTCTTGATTTCAGCTCAGATCTTGATCTCAGGGTCATGACTTTGATCTCAGGGTCATGAGTTCAAGCCCCCTGTTGGGCTCCATGCTCAGCGTGGAGCCTACTTAAAAAAAAAAAAAAGACAAAAGGATGTAGCCACTTTCTGTGGTAAATGAAGCAGAAGGAAGACCCTATATAAATCTGAAATAGGATTTTATTATTTATAGGACAAGATACTATCAGTACTTTAATGTTCATTAGTAGCAAAAGGCTTCCTCAGATCAGCTTCCAGAGTTCTCATAAATCCAGTGGACATTCTCACAGGTAGATGATATAGATAAGAAGCCCTATGTCAATCATCAAGCCAAGTATTTTTAACTGCTACCATATTCAGTGCTCTGTACTATGATGCAAGTACTTAAGAATTAGATGAAATAGGGGCACCTGGGTGGCTCAGTCGTTAAGCGTCTGCCTTTGGCTCAGGTCAGGATCCCGGGGTCCTGGGATCGAGCTCCACGTCGGGCTCCCTGCTTGGCAGGAGGCCTGCATCTCCCTCTCCCACTCCCCCTGCTTGTGTTCCCTCTCTCGCTATATCTCTCTCTGTCAAATAAATAAATAAAAATCTTTAAATTAAAAAAAAAGAATTAGATGAAATAATGAAAAAATTAAATCCACAAAATCATAGCAAAATTATATAATGCAAAATTGAATATGTAATACCTCATGAATTCACGGGTCATTGTCCAGCAACCTCAGGTATCCAAAACACAATGGACCAGGAAATAAGCAAAAAGGGCCCCTGAATAACCAAAATAAACATTACAAAGTCCTTGCACTAAAGTTAACACATTTTACTCCTAGGAGAATTCCTCAAGCCTTCACTCAGAGCCGATTTACTCTTTCTTAGGTACAATTCTAATAAGCTTGATTATTTGGCTTTCCCATTCACAGCTGATTAAGATCGTCAAATTAAAAGGGGGCAGCCATTAAAAAGAAGGAGATAGACTTGGATGTACTGACATGCAAGAATATCTATTGTATATTGTCAAATGGGAAGAAAAGCAAGTCGTATAACAGTGTACAGCGCACATAAAGTGATTGGATATTTATATGTACCCAAGTATGCACACATATCGACAGAAATGACCTATAGGGCATACATTAAACTGCCAACAATAGTTATGCCAGGGAGTGGGAGTGGGGATGTGGGTGAGTGGGGGGGGGAGCAGGAATGAAGAAGGGACTTTTTGCTTCAAATGCTTCTGTTTGTGTTTCAGTGAACATATATTAGTTTTGTAATTTTAGTATCCATTAAAAAGCATATTAAAGGAGTAAAGGGCAATGTGGTTAGAGCAAGCATACCCACAGCCAGAAGCGGTGACCAATATACAAGAAGCGAGCACAAGAACTCAAAAACCAGAAGAGGATGGAGTTCTTCAGTGTGGAGGCAAAAAGCCCTATCCCATCAGCGGCCCCAGAGGATGTCACAAATTCCAAACCGGCATAACCCTAATGCTTTCAGGGAAAAGTCATCAAGGAACACATTATGCTTAGTATATTTTACTTACGAGAGCAAGCAAGTATGTAAAAACTTAGAAAAATTAATTCCCACCCAAAGCAGATTTTGATACTTTAGGAAGTAAATTTCAGTTGTCTGGAAAATACACATTCATGGAACACATCATTCCCTGAAAATGAGAAGTAAAGGAGATATTACTTTGGGTAAGAGCAGAGGTGATGCAGAGTAAGGAATGGTCCATATAAATAACATTCAACAGACCCTTATTGTGCCAAACACTAAGGACACAAAGATATATTTTAAAATAGCCTAGCCCTCCTACACTGTTGGTGGGAATGCAAGCTGGTGCAGCCACTCTGGAAAACAGTATGGAGGCTCCTCAAAAAGTTGAAAACAGAGCTACCTTACGAACCAGCAACTGCACTACTGGGTATTTACCCCAAAGACACAAATGTAGTGATCCGAAGGGGCACCTGCACCCCAATGTTTATAGCAGCAACGTCCACAATAGCCAAACTATGGAAAGAACCCAGATGTCCATCAACAGATGAATGGATAAAGAAGATGTGGTATATATATACAATGGAATACTACTCAACCATCAGAAAAACCGAAATTTGCCATTTGCAACGACGTGGATGGAACTAGAGGGTATTATGCTAAGCGAGATAAGTCAGCCAGAGAAAGACAATTATCATACGATGTCACTGATATGCGGAATTTAAGAAACAAGACAGAGGATCATAGGGGAAGAGAGGAAAAAATGAAATAAGACGGAACCTGAGAGGGAGACAAACCAGAAGAGACTCTTAATCTCAGGAAACAAACTGAGAGTTGCTGGAGCGGAGGGGGGTGGGAGGGATGGGGTGGCTGGGTGATGGACATTGTGGAGGGTATGTGCTATGGTGAGCACTGTGAATTGTATAAGACTGATGAATCACAGACCTGTACCCCTGAAACAAATAATACATTATATGTTAATAATAAAAAAATTTTAAAGTAGTCCATCCCTGCCCTAGAGAAGCTTACAGTTCCAGCAGCAGAAATAAATGAGGAAGCAGCTAGTGAGCGGTGCTGTGCAATGTGAGCAATGCTGTAATGGAGATTCTGAGTAAAGGATGGCGGGAGGCGCTCACTCTACCTGGAGCTACTAGGAAAGGAGGCAGTGACTGAAGTGGGTGTTCAAAAAATAACCATTACAAGGGCTCCTGGGTGGCTCAGTCGGTTAAGTGTCAGACTCATGATCTCAGGGCTCCGTGCTCGATGTGGAGCCTGCTTGAGATTCTCTCTCTCCCTCTTTCTCTGCCTCTCCTCCGCTCTTTCTCTCTCTCTCTCAAAAAAAAAAAAAAAAAAAAAAGTTTATTATGGGATGACGCTTAAGTTGGGCTTGAAGGATAAAATTTACCTAGGGAGGAGAAAAGTGAGTTTACCTAGGGAGAAAAGTGGGATGAGTACTCTAGAATGAGGGAACAGCATATGCTAGGGCACAGAGACATGAAAGTTCTTGGCACATTCAGATAGTGCATTTCAAACTTTTCTACAAGAAAGGGGTGATGGTGGATAATGGTGTCTAAGGGCAAGCCTGAAATTTATGTATCAGGTTTTATCTTGAAAAAAATTAATGGAAAATTTGCCTTCAACTCCACAAATATATTATGTTTGAACATAAAACAGTGTTCTCAATGATTTAGCAGCTGATAAAACTGATGCTTCAGAAAGATGCACCACATTTGTCCAGTACTTTCTCATATCACATGTATAACACTAAATAATCCAGGGATTCTTGTTTCTAATTTGAAAAACAAAGGCATAGAAGATATAAGGGCACATTGGAAAAGTAGATCAACGGATTGTGAAGAGTTTTGTCTGTTAAGGATCTGGATGATGCAATATCTAGCCAACTTCTATTCATACTTCAAGCCTCTGCTTAGGCCTTGTCTCTTCCAGGGAGCTCCACTACTACCATCCTCTCTTTTCCTCAATCTGTGTTATTGTAGCATGCTATGCATTTATCCATCCACTTACCACATTGTGCTGGAATTATCGATTAAATTTTCAGGCACCTCCACTAGACTTTGATCTGCTTAAAAGCAGTTGTTTTGCATAGGACTTAGCACAATAGATACTAGTATCTGTTAGATTGAATTGATTTAAAGCTAAGGACAAGATTCAGGGAGCACTACCTGGCTTTCCAAGACAGGACAAGGTGCTCCTCTATACATTCCCACACAATTGTGTGCTTACCCTGTCAAAGCTAGCATTAAATTACACTGAAACTGTCTGCTTACTTGTCTGTCTCCTTGTCTAGATTATAAGCTTCTTAAAGGAAAGGACTGGGGACGTCTGGATGGCTCAGTCGGTTAAGTGTCTGCCTTTGGCTCAGGTCATGATCTCAGGGTCCTGGGATCGAGCCCCGCATCAGGCTCCCTGCTCAGGAGGGAGTCTGCTTCTCCCTCTCTTCCCTGCTCCTGCCCTCTCTCTCGCTATCTCTGTCACTATCTCTGTCTCTGTCTCTCAAATAAATAAATAAATAAATCTTTAAGGAAAAAAAAAAAGGAAGGACTGCTTGCTCACCACTGCATCCCAAACACTTAAGATCACAAGAGGTGATCAATGATTACATAGAATGAATGAATGAGTAGCCATTAAAAATTCTCATGACAGAAATGACATGATCAGATCAAGGTTTAGAAAAATAGCTTTGGAGGCAATTTTAAACATAGGCTGGAGAGGGATAAGACTGGAGACAAAGAAATTAAGGAAAAAATTGAGAAAGAAACATAGGACATACTGGTAAAAGACTGTCCTTTCTTAATAAATGTCCTTCTAATTGGCCAATTTGATTAGATGTTTATATGTATTTTACAAGGCTGACCTCTTTAGTCTCTTAGGATTCCCTAAGGAAGGATATTCAGTTACCTCGTTGAGGAAGCCTTCCCTGACCCCAACCCCCACCAAGTTGGTGCCTTCATGTACATCTGGAGGTCATTGAGGGCAGTGACTACGTCTTATTCATCTTAGTATCTCCAATGCCTAGGACATGCCTGCTCAATAAATGTTTGCTGAATGAATGAACACATAAATTGATCTATTAGTGTACTGTACTCAAGCTCCAACCAAGACACAGAGGACCTAATGATCCCTAGTGTGCAGGTTTCTGGATACAGGAAACAGAACAAATAAAACAAGACTAGATACGGAGGTACACCTATTCCACAGGTAACACAGGGTAAATTTCTCTCTCTGACCCCTCCATCCTCATTCTGAAGAATAACTCTCATTGAGTGAAAATCAATAAAAGTCATTTTAAGGGAAGTAGGTTTAGAAAAAGGCTCTGAAGGAGGAGAAAGGAGGAGGGGAACTTCAAGTTCAACCAATTTGGGCTTTTCTTTTTTTTGAGAATTTGTAAGCTGCAAAAAACCTTCACAGAATAAAAAGTCTGTTTTTCTACAGTCCCTTTCAAAGGAACACCCCCCCCATATACACATACAAACCAATAGTCTTTTTGAGATTCCCAGTTTTGTAACTAAAAAAGAAAAATAAAATCCACAGCAGAAATAATAATAAATCCTCCATTTCTCAGATTGACATCAACAAGAAACTTTCTGAAGTAGTTGTGGACAGTTCTCAGAGACATTCAACCGATATCCATTGTGAGATTGACCTAGCAAACTCTAGCAACAAATACTGACTGCAAACTATGGACAATGCATTAGGAAGAAGTTTTAAAAGATATTTAAAAAGAAAGGGAGGAAGGGAGAAAGGAAGAAGAGAAAAGAAAAAAAAGAAAGGAAAAGAAAAGAAAGAAAAAGGAAAACAAGAGGACATGAGATGCACTTTCTATCCCCTAAGAAGCTTGTGGAATTGTGGTGTTAAGTCATAATCATAAGAAAATCCTATGAAAAGTTCAAAAGAAAAGTTAATATTCTCAATTACAACGCAGAAAAAATTCATCAAATGAGTGACACAGACAAACTGTTGTAGGATTTCAAAGGACGGGGAGACCATCAGGGTTTGAGGTATCCTCAAGTGTTCAGGGAGAAAGTAGGATTTAGATAGGGCATTAATGGAGATAGAATTTGAATCTTGAAGAGTGGGAAATATCACAAGAATAGAGCCTATGGCATGTCAGGGAACATTTTACTCATGACTGCACCATGAAGAGTGTCTACAATGGTAAGAGTTAAAATCTGAGATGGATCCATAGCACCACAGTTAAGAACAACTGAAGGCAGATCTGGGTTTGAATCCTGTTTCTACCACTGAATGGTTGAGTGGTTTTGTCACATTTATCCTCTCTGAAGCTCAGTTTCCACCATCTTAAAATGGGGACGGTATTAATTATACCTACCTCATAAAGTCGACATGAAGATAAAATGAAAGTTACTCTCCATAGTTCTTGGCAAAGAAGTGCTCAGTACATGATAGTTCCATGCTTTCCCCCCAGAGTCGGAGTTTGTGGTCTGGAACTTCTAGGGATTGAAAAAAAATTTTTTAAATTAAAAATATAGAACAAAACAGACCTGTATAGAACAGATGGTCAGCCTTTTTGCTTTCACTTCATCCAATAGAGCAGCGTTTTACCTGCCGATTTCCATCTGGAGCATGACTTTAGCGTACTTACTGTTTGATTTTGAAATATCCTTTTCCGAAAAGCATTCTTCCTAAAGGCACTCGTCCTAAAAATACTCTGAATCCTGCTCACCTCCACTATCATCTCCATGCTTTTCTAGGCAACAGAATGCTTCTGGAGGAAAATAGAAACCGTGTAGATTTCAGATTTGTGTTATTTGGATTTATTCATTCATTGACTTAATAAATATTTATTGAGTACCTATTTTTGAAAGATGAAAAGCCATCAAGGGGAAGCTACTTCACTTCCCACCTCCAACTTGCACCTGTAATTCCCTTCCCTTGTTCACTCCTGTTGCAGGGAGAGAAGAAGAGCCCCTCCTCCTTTTAAAAGCTGGACCCTCCACCTGTGCTTTGGAGCCCTGGCCTTCATTGGAGGCCTTTGCACTAGTATTGTCTCTTTCCTATTTCCAACCTCTTCCTCTTTAATGGTTTCTTTGTAGTCAATATTTAAACATACTCAAGTATCCCTTACTAAAAGAAAAAAAAGATAAATCCTCCTTAGTCTTTCATCCACATCGTTCTCCAGATTTTATGCTCTCCCTTCCCTCCTTCCCAAAGTTGTGCTAAGTACTGCCCACAGACACTCTGCCTTGATTTTATTAACCACCCCTTACTCCTCAACCCCATCAATCTGGAATTTGTGCCTGCCATTCCTCCAAAACTGCGTCAGTAAGATCATCAATTTTTATTTCTCCTTTTACTTGGCCATTCCCTGTTTGAAATGCTTTCTTCCTTTAACTTCTGTGACATCACACATTTCTGATTTTCTTCTCTCTTCTCTAGATGTTTCTTTTTGACCATCTTTGACAGATCTCCCTTTGTGCGACCATTAAATGTTTTTCACGTTCTGTTGTAATGCATACATCTCTTCCTACTTTGGCTTTTTCCTAAGGTAAATGCATTCACTCCCATGACTTTGGTACAATTGGCATAACTACAAGTCTCAAATCTATAGCTTCAGACCCATATATCCAATTGCCTCCATAAGCTCTCTACCTGAATTTTCCACTGGCATCTCAAACTCCCAGCATATCTAAACCTAGACTTATCATCTTCATTCCCAAACCTGGTCCTCCTCTGTTATTTCTCAGCTCAGTACGTGCTAGTATCAGCTGTTTGAGAGTCATCTTCGACCATTCCTTCTTCACCATTCATTACAAATCAATTACTAATCTTGTCATTATACTTTCTAGATATTCTGAAAACCATCTTTCTCTCCATTTTTACCACCATCATCTCTTATCTAAGCTACTGCAACAGCCTTCTTTTAAAAAGGGCAAATCTGTTTATATCACTGTCAATGCTTATATTATGGCTGTCCATTGACCTTGGGATAAAGTCCAAAATCCTTAATATGGTCTACAAGGTCTTATATGTTCTGACCCCGTCTGCACTTGCACCTTTATTCTATGTCCCTTTCCCCACTTCTCTCTCCTCTGCAGGCATGTTGGTCTCCCATCAGTGCTTCAATGCATCATCCTCTCTCCTCTTTCACACCTATCTCTCCTCCCCTCTCCTAGCAATCTCTACCCTTCACCTAACTACTCCTATTCGTCTTTTTAGGTTTCAGCTTAACTGAAAGCAGAGTTGATTAGTTCTCCTTCTTTACATTCACATTATGCCCCATTCTTATCCTTCCTAACACTTCTCACTTTTATATTGTCTACCTTCACTAATAGTCTATAAGCTCCAGGGGCCATACCTGCCATGCTTAGCAATGTATTCTTAGTGCATAGCACAGTGTCTAGCAAATTTTGGTAATAAAATATATATTAATTCTTTCATATAGTAAGTGACAGATCAGTTTCACCTTTATTTCTGCAAAGTCTTCCTTGACTCATTCAAGCAGAATTGATAACTTCCACGTTAACATCATGACTATACCAAAGATGCTGTCTGTATCTTAGTTCTCTTTGTATCTCTAGCACTTCACTTGGTGTCTGGAACAAAGTGAATGCTCAGTATATGCTTATAGTGTTGAACTAACAGACTTTGCCAACTGGCTGGATATGAGATCTGAACAACACGGAAAGTCAAAGATAAACTCTGAAGTGTGGGCTAGCCCTTACCAGAAATGGAAAACTTGGCAAAGGAGGGTGGTTTAGAAAGTAAATATATGCAGTTCTGAGCATAGGTATTGATAGTCATAGTGACAGAGGGGAGAATTTATACAGAAGGTCAGTAAAGCAATGGAGTCCTGAAATGGCAACATGAAGATAATTCCCAGGTAGGAAGCAGTCTGCTATAGCCAGGAGAGGGCTAATGGATGGGATACATTCTAATTTGCCTAGGACAATCCCAGTTATCCTAGCATAATAATGATGGTGCTGCCCCCTTGTATGCTTAAAAGTATCCAAATAAATTAGGGGTGCCCAGCTGGCTCAGTTGGTAGAGCATGCAACTCTTGATCTCAGGGTCTTGAGTTCAAGCCCCACGTTGGGCATAGAACTTACTTTAAAAAAAAAAAAAAGTGTCCAAATAAATTATATGACCAGCCAACCAGAAGACCACATGAATTTGGAAAAGTTAAGTGAGTTAAGGGCAAGAACATTTAGGACAAGAGCATAGCAAGAAATTAGAGTGATTTCAACTTGCAGCCAGTGAAGGAATGTACTGAACTGAATGACATTTTATAAAGAGCTATGAAATGAACCAGCTAGCCACTTCTGGATGAGCAATGTCACAAAAACCCTGATAGGTAGACATTTTCATCCATATTTTATAGATAAAAAATATTTTATGGATAAAAATAATCGAAGCTTAGATTAAATAACCCGCTCAGAAAGTTAGTGCTTAAAAAGTAAAACATAGTGTCTTTTTCTCACTCCCAGCCATCTTGGCGGCTGCTCCTGGTTGGCCTTGCCCACACCTAAGGCAGGAAGATGGTGGCTGCAAAGGAGATGAAAAAGCCACTGGAGTCTATCTACTCTGGACTCCAAGTCATCAGGAAAAGTGGAATGTATGTGCTGGGGTACAAGCAGACTCTGAAAATGATCAGACATGGCAAAGTGAAACAGATCATCCTTGTCAACAACTGTCCAGCCTTGAGGAAATCAGAAATAGATTATTATGCCATGTTGGCCAAAACTGGCCATCAGTACAGTGGCAATACTATTGAATTGGGTTTAGAATGTGGAAAATACTGTGGAGTATGCTCATTGGCTATCATTGATCCAGGTGATCCTGATATCATTAGAAGCATGCCAGGACAGACTGGTGAAAAGCAAAACACGCAAAATTCTTCTTTAATGAAACTGGCCAGAGCTTGTTTAAAAAAAAAAAAAAAAGTAAAACATAGCTAGAAAGCAAAACTAACTAAATATAAACAAGTAATTGAAAAAAGAAGTCAAAGGGGGAAATATCTGGAAGTCACGAGAAGTCCCTTCTCTGATAACTTGTAAGCATCTTGAGTGGGAAGGGAGAAATAAAGCATCGATATGATGACTTCCCCATAAGGGAGGGCAACCGCTACTACCAAGATCCTTCACTATAACTTGCAAAATTAGTGCTCACTAATTTTCTGGAATCATGAGCTTCGTTGAAAGCCACCCTTCTTTTCCCAAGAGAGAAGTAATTCTAGGAAGTAACTTTAGTGAAATGGAAAATAAGACACTTCTACCCTGGGACACACCTGACTTCAAAACCAGCTCGAAGGTAGAGAAAAATCAAATATTCAGGGGCAAAAGGAAGTTAATCTTGGCTAAAATGAATGTCAGGGAAGATATTGCAATGAAAGCCAAAGCAAGAAAGGGATAACCTAAGGAGAGCCTGGATATAAATATGTAGGACCGAAAATTACTCCGAAAGTCAAATCGAAGCGAAGCAGTGGAGGGACACCACAGAGGCATGGGCAGCGAAGGTAAGACAAAGGAATACAAACATTTCATGAGGATAACTTAAAGGTTCTAAGTTGGAAAACGAGTTGACACTTGTGATGATTCCTTCAGAGTGAGTGAAAATTGCATTTTAGCAGTAAATATCCTTCAATCTTTCCCAAGAGCTAAATAAGGTGCTCTTTACTATGTAATAATAGGAGTTTCACTTTTCACTGCCTCCCTCATTGAACAGTGCCTACTAAGCAATTATACTTCAGCTATGCTGCCCCTTTTCCCTTTCCCCTTTTCCCCTTCTTCTAAAAACTAGAAAGAGATGAATGCAACAACAGCACACAAGCAGTGAGAATTTCACTTGAAGGCAATCAGTTTTAAGAAGCACTTTGCAGGGGCACCTGGGTGGTTCAGTCGTTAAGCGTCTGCCTTCAGCTGAGGTCATGATCCCAGCGTCCTGGGATCGAGCCCCGCATCGGGCTCCCTGCTCGGCGGGAAGCCAGCTTCTCCCTCTCCCATTCCCCCTGCTTGTGTTGTCTCTCTCTGTCAAATAAATAAATAAAATCTTTAAAAAAAAAAAAAGCACTTTGCACAAATGCGCTGCATTTAAGAATGCTTTTGGTACGTCTATCTTTCCATGGGACAACCCAGCCCAGTGTAAAGAACAAGTACCATAAACCAAGAAACCAAGACTGACTAGTTGTGGAACTTAGGTAAACCATATACTTTCTCTATTTTCCACTTTTTAATTTATTTAAGTAATCTCTAGGCCCAATGTGTGGCTGGAATTTATGACCCCAAGATCAAGAGTTGCATGCTCTATGGACTGAGCCAGCTAGGCACCCCTCTGTTATTCTAATAGTCATTTTTTTTTCTATATATATTGCATGGTTGGTTGTTGTTGTTGTTTTGGTGACAAATTCTACACAAAAGTAAGGTAGGTATTGTTAAGGAATGCCTTGTAAATATTAAATCTGTTTTTATTTTTTATCTTTTTTAAAGATTTTATTTATTTATTTGACAGAGAGAGACACAGCGAGAGAGGGAACACAAGCAAGGGGAGTGGGAGAGGGAGAAGCAGGCTTCTTGCGGAGCAGGGAGCCCGATGTGGGGCTCGATCCCAGGACTCTGGGATCATGACCTGAGCCGAAGGCAGATGCTTAATGACTGAGCCACCCAGGCACCCCTCCGTTTTTAAATCATTATAAAGGCAGATAAATTATTACACTTTTTTTATTCCTTTCCTCTATTTTTGTAACAACCTAACATTTTATTGAATAAAGACTCATGAAACTTAAGAGTTTGAATAAATGCTGGAGGTCAAGTTAAAATTGGTATATAAGAAATAATTCTACCTCTATGGCCTCTTCTTAATTTACATATTAGTCAATCAATAAACAAACATTTGTTCAGTGCTTCCTGTGTGTCAGGCGTTACATTGGGCTGTGGGAGGGGAGGGATACAAAGTACTCTGTTTCATCAAATCAAAAACAGTTTGGATTATAAGAAGCATCTCAATTTTCTGAGCTGTTAAAATGTGGAAAAATATGTATCTAAGAAGTGATTATATGTGGGTAAAAAACAAAGAGCTTCCACGGTGAAAAAACAGAATATATCCATATTCTACCCATATCCAAGTGAGTGCTAGAAACAAAAAGCATCTCCAGAAGTTTAGTGCAGCAAGAAGTCTCAAGGAGCTGAAGGTGGTGAGGGAGGCGCACTGTGTACGACACTGGCCTAGTTCTGCTAATGTATTTTCTATCGATTCTATAAAGGCATTGGCAAGAAAAGAACAAATTAAAAACTAAGATTTATACTTTCCCTCCTGAAATGTGACAACTTTAAGTTTTGTTAAGACTTCTGAATCCTATAGTTATACCAACCCAAAACCATGATCTCTCTTGTGTTGGAAAATTTAACTTACCAACAATTCTGTAAATTATGAATTAAGCAAATACATACTTTGGTAACATAAGAAGGAAACTTAGGGGAAATGGCCCAAATCATTTAAAATTTGAGCCTGTAATAATGGATGCAAATACTTTGAGATAATAGTTTCGGCATCATTTCTATGCTGGGAGAGTGAAAATCAAAATTGTTCTCCGGTGGAAGTTCTAAACTATGTCTGCATCTGTAGCTCTAGGCTAGGTTCCCAGGCCACTACTAAGTCTCTGTTTCCCCACCCCCCACCCTGAGCTATAAGTACCAAGACCTCCAACCTCTGATTAAAGAGAACACGAGTTGATGCTACACCTAAGAATTTAATCTTAGGACCACTGTTCATTCCCCCCCTCAAATAATTTTGAACTTCAAGCTTCTTAGCTCCCACTACTGTCCTCTGCTGCATCTACTGTGACTAATCACACTTCTGCATGAAAACAAATACTTGTAGGACCTTCCAGACCACAGCTGACTTTTGTTAAGCCTTTGTGTCCACTGTTCTCCAGGAGTCAGCTGTGACTAAATCTGCCAAGCTTCATTCTGGTTTTCATAGGTCAAAGCCCCAAATAGAATTACCTGCTCTCTTCCCAAATTTGTCCTCTGTGGAACTGTCATTCCTAAAATGCTCTACACTTCCTTAAGCCTAGTGTAATCCCTCTCCTCTCTCCCTACACAAACCCTCCATTTGCCCTCTGGAATTCCAATCCCTCTGCACGCTCAATCATTTCCCTGAATGCTCCTTCCACTTCTGTGCTTATTAAAACCTAGCCTTCTCTAGGCCATTTCCCGGGCTGCTCCCTCCAGTGAGGTCTGCTCATATTTTTCACACCTCTTTAGTGTCAGGAGACCAGAATACTCCCCGGTGCTAGTCAGAGTCCACTGCTTCCCCACCCTTTTGTAAAAACCCCTGCCACCCTCTCCCTGATTGGTCATTGTAAGCCACCTGCCTTCTTCTTTTTTTTTTTAATCCACCTGCCTTCTGTGTACTCATCGTTCACAGAAGATACTGGCACTTGGTTACTGTGTTCTCTTGTCCTGCAAGTCCTGCCATCATCCTAAGTGAGTTCAGAAAGACCCACCTAATCTCCGATGTCCTCCTCCAATGCTACTTGGCCACCTATCCCCCCCTCCCCCCCGTCACTCCCTGGACCTTGTCATCATCACCTAAAACTCCTCTACTTTCTTTACTTCTAAAATCACTAATTCTTTTCCCCTCTCCCCTAAAATCACTAATTCTAATGGTCCACTTTCTTACCACAATTACCTATACTTCCAGCTCACTTATTACACCAGCCTGACTGCAAATACCCTTCCCTTTGTTTGAAAAGATTATGGAGCACTTCGCTTCCTTTCTATTACCTCCTTCCTGTCTTTACTTCTCTATTTATCTGGCTTAGCGTTCATGGTCCATCATTTCACTCGCTCTTAGAATTACCCTGAACTCTCTCCTTGAATGCACTCATTCCTTGTCTTCTAAGACACCACACTCTCCTGGTTTCTCTTACTTGTCCGGCAGGCTTTCAGAGACATTTTTACTGCCTTCTCCCTCCTCTATTACTAAACGTTTACGTGTCAGAGTGTTTCAGGGATCTATCCTAGGAACTTTTCTCTTTTCATTCAATTCCTTTTCCTTAAGTAATCACAGCTCTTCCTATGGGTTTAATTACTGTCAGTATGCATATGCTCCTCAAATTCACACTCGAATTCAGAATTGTTGTTTGAGCTCCAGATTGATATACCTGCTTACCTGACATCTTCAAATGAATATCTCCAAGGGATCTCCAACACAGTGTGTTCAAAAGTAAACTCATCACTTTCCCATTAAAGCTATCCCTTCTAGAAACCTCAGTCACCTTTGACATCTCCCTCTCACATCTCCCCATATTTAAATAACCTCCCCATATTTAAATAAGATCTGTTAATTCTATCTCCAAACTATTTCTCAAAATTTGTCCACTTTTTCCATCTCTACTGCCACCTCTCTGGTCCAAGTCATTATCATTTCCATTCAATAGGTGTTTACTCAATATCTACCATGTGCCATGTCCTGTAAGTGCTAGAACATACAGCTGCAAAGGAGCCTCTTGCCTGGATCACTTAAATAACTGGTCACATTGAAATTCTTTTCTCCCCCTCCAGTCTATTTTCTGCTTTGGAAACAAAGTTTTATTTTGTTTTTTAAAAATGCATATCTGATTTGTCATCACTTGTTGCATGGATTAAACTAGATTATGAATGTAAAGGACTTAGTGTCTGGCACGTGATAGTCAATAAATGCTAATCAGTGGATATATGTGGAATAACTCAGTAAACGATTTTGGAATAACTGGCCAGCCATTTAGAAAAAAATACGACTGGGCGCCTGGGTGGCTCAGTCGTTAAGCGTCTGCCTTCGGCTCAGGTCATGATCCCGGGGTCCCGGGATCGAGTCCCACATCGGGCTCCCTGCTCAGCGGGAAGCCTGCTTCTCCCTCTCCCACTCCCCTTGCTTGTGTTCCTGCTCTCGCTGTGTCTCTCTCTGTCAAATAAATAAAATCTTTAAAAAAAAAAAAGAAAAAAATACGACTTTATCCCTACCTCACTCCTTAGACCCAAAGTATGTGCGGGGAATGAAACCATAAAAATACTCAAAGAAAACAAGGGGAAATATTTGTATAACCTTGGAGTTGAAGAAAGCCTTTCAAAACATGTCCCAAAAGTTAGAAGCCATAAAGAGAATCTGGTAACCACATACCAACGTAAACATTCTGCATAGGGAGAAAGGCCATACATAAGACTGGAAGGCAAATAGCAAATAGTGAAAATATTTATAATACTTAATTAAAAAGAGTTAATAACAAATATCTAACTAGCTCTTATAAATCAACAAGAAAATATTAACAACCCACTAGCAAAAGGTCAAGCTGCATAAATAGAAAATTCACAATCTAAGATCTACCAAGTGCCTAAGAGCCTAAAGAAAATACGAATAAAACAATAAGCTATTACATTTTACCTATAGGTTGGCAAAGATTAGAAAGATTGACTACATTCCGTGTAGGTAATGGGCACTCACCTGCACTTTAGGTGGAGCATAAATTTGAACAATCTTTCTGGAAACAGTTTGGCAACGGGGAGCATAATATGAAATATGTGTACCTCTTGATACAGTAATTCCACTTCCAGAAATTTACTCTAAAGATATCATTTAAATGGTTCAAAAAGATGTATGCTGAGAATGTTCACTGCATAATTTATAAAATTGGAAATAAAGATTTATTGAAACAGCAATGATCTTCTTTGGCGCTATTCATTATACTGGGGATACAGAAATTACAATAGAGAGATAAAATTCCTTTTTTCATGGAGTTTACATTCCAAGGGTTAGAAAAACATTAAACTAATAAACAAATAAGATACTTTCAAATAGTGACACATGCTTTGAGGACATAAAACCAGGTGCAAGAACGTGACAAATTTAAAAGAAAAGGTGTTGGGCGCCTGGGTGGGTCAGTTGGTTAAGCGACTGCCTTCGGCTCAGGTCATGATCCTGGAGTCCCTGGATCGAGTCCCGCATCGGGCTCCCTGCTCGGCAGGGAGTCTGCTTCTCCCTCTGACCCTCCCCCGTCTCATGTGCGCTCTCTCATAAATAAATAAAATCTTTAAAAAATAAAAAAAAAGAAAAGGTGTTTTGGGTGCCTGGGTGGCTCAGCTGGTTCAGCGACTGCCTTCGGCTCAGGTCATGATCCTGGAGTCCCTGGATCGAGTCCCGCATCGGGCTCCCTGCTCAGCAGGGAGTCTGCTTCTCCCTCTGACCCTCCCCCCTCTCATGCTCTCTCTATCTCATTCTCTCTCTCAAATAAATAAATAAAAAATCTTAAAAAAAAAGAACTATTTAAAACATTTTAAAAATTAAAAGAAAAGGTGTTTTAATATATAACAGAAGAAATTTTTCCTGATGTGAAGAGCTGTGGAGCACTGAATCTACCCAGGGAAAGGACATACTGTGTCGCAAGAAAACCAACAATGAACAATTGAAACCAAGATATATCCTGATTAAGTTCCCCAGCTTTCACGATGAAGAAGGAATTCTTCAGTCATACAGGTTGAAAAAGCAGATCACTTATAAAAAGGAAGAATCAGGCTGGTCTCAGACTTCTCCACAGCGGCATTCAGTGGCTGCAAAGTTTCTAGGGCAATAAAGTGAGCCCAAGAATATAATACCTGATCAGGTTGTCATTTAAGTCAACAAGCCAACAATACACATTCTCAAACAAGCAAGAACTTGGGGAGTAAATAACATACAATCCTTCCTGAAAAAACAACAACTTAAGATGAAATCAAGCCAACCAAGAGATGAATGAAAATGCTGGGGTAAAAGTAAAGCAACATTCGACATCAGAAAAACAATGGAGCATGACTTCAAGGGTGTGAGGGGAAGCAAATGCAACCCATGAATTTTATTCTTAGTCAAGTTGCTTTTCAGGTAAGGCATACCTCATTTTATTGTACTTCGCTTTATTACATTTCATAGTTTTTTAATAAATTGTGGCAACCCTGCATTGAGCAAGTCTATTGGCGCCATTTTTCCAACAGCATTTGCTCATTTTGCGTCTCTGTGTCACATTTTGGTAATTCTTTTTTTTTTTTTAAGGTTTATTTTATTTTATTTGAGAGACAGAGAGCATGAGCAGGAGGGACAGAGGGAGAGGGAGAGAGAATCTCCAGCAGACTTCGTGCTGAGCATGGAGCCCAATGCGGGCCCAATCCCACAACCATGAGATCATAACCTGATCTGAAACCAAGAGTCAGACGCTTAACCGACTGTGCCACCCAGGTGCCCCTCATTTTGGTAATTCTTGCAATACTTCCAACTTTTTCATTATTATTATATTTGTTATGGTGATCTGTGGTCAGTGATCTTTGAGGTTACTATTGTATTTGGGGTGCCACGAACATGTATTGTATTATGGGGCACCGTGAACTGTGCCCATATAAGATGGCAAACTTAATCCATAAATGTTTTATGTGTTCTAACTGCTCTACCAACTGGCAGTTCACCTGGTCTCTCTCCCTCTCCTCGGGCCTTTCTAGTCCCTGACACACAAAAATATTGAAATTCGGCCTGTTAATAACCCTACAGTGGCCTCTAAGTGTATGAATAAAAGGAAGAACTACACATCTCTCACTCTAAATCGAAAGCTAGAAATGATTAAGCGTGGTGAGGAAGGCATGTCAAAAGCTGAAATAGGTCAAAAGCTAGGCCCCTTAAGCCAAATAGCTAGCCAAGTTGCTAATGCAAAAGAAAAGTTCTTGAATGAGATTAAAAGTGCTACTCCGGTGAACACATGAATGAAAAGAAAACAAAAGAGCCTTATTGCTAATATGGAAAAAGTTTGAGAGGTCCTGGGGTAGAGCCCCGTGTTGGGGTCCCTGCTCCGTGGAGAGCCTGCTTCTCCCTCTCCCTCTGCCTGCCACTCCCCCTGCTTCTGCTCTCTCTCTCTGTCAAATAAATAAATAAGATCGTTAAAAATAATAATAATAAATAAAAAAATATTCTGCTGTATTTTCTCCTGCCTCATAAATTTCATCTTTTTCACTAAGATCTTTACTTAATTATCAGATTCACATAAACTAAGATTGTCAGACTCAGATAAAGAATAGAAGCATACGAGGGACACCTGGGTGGCTCAGTCGGTTAAGCGTCTGCCTTCGGCTCAGGTCATGATCCCAGGGTCCCGGGATCGAGCCCCGCATTGGGCTCCCTGCTCCGCGGGAGGCCTGCTTCTCCCTCTCCCTGTGCTCCCTGCTCTGCCTACTTGTCCTCTCTCTTTCTCTGTCAAAAAAAAAAAGAATAGAGATATACTTTTCAATTGACCGGAATGCTTGAGACCCTATCAGAGGTGCCCCATCTCAATCTGTAAATACCTGAGAAGCAGAATTAGTAAACCAGTACCCTGATGAGATTGCCAGACCTAGTAATTAAAAAGGGGGACTATTTCATCCAGGCGACCCAAGACGACAAGAATGCTGAGTATCTTTACTAGAGACATACAAGGCAAGAGGACTTCTCCTGGCCAGAGGAAATAAATAGCCCTGAAGCCTTGAAACGTTCAGGTTCTCCTGTTTCCAGTATATTTCTTTGTTCCATGATCAGTCCTGGATGCATCCAGCTAACGTTTATCTCTGTGGCTTTCCTCTACATTGAGTTGTATTGCAGACCACACTGAAGCTTTTTTTCCTTAGATGTGTTCATATCACGGGATTAGTAATCAAGTAACCATTCCCAAGGGCCTAGGAGACCTTGGGTTCCTTTCATCACCTGCCCATTAAGTTAAATTCTCTCAGGGGCAATCTTATTTGTAAGTTCTAAGTCCTAACTACAACAACTTTATCTGGGAAGAGAAGTTTGAATTGAAGAAAGATTGTTGAACAGTTCAAGACAGTATATAACAGAGAATTGTGTAGTACAAGAGTTATCGAAGGTTTTTACGCATGGAAATGAATGATGGAAGTGATGTGGACTGGTCCGCCGGTCACGGGGAGGTGGTCGCTGGAGCCAGGGAACCGCGGGGGACAATGAAGGTAGGGACACTAATTGGGAGGCTGCTATAGTAATTTGGACAAGCCAGCTCCAAATTCTAGACCACAGAGCCTCCACCAAATTCCTCTCTGGATCCTCAGCCCTTAGCCCAAAGTGAATTCAAACCTTCAAGTACTTTAAAATATGTTGCACCAAATTATTGTTTGTCCTATTAATTTATTAAACCTCTTAATTTGACTTAGCAATGCCTTTCTTTGTAATGATATCAACCATTATCAGGGGCCCACAGTGTGGCAGACATTTAAATATTTTTCTATAATCCTATAACAACCTTATAATGATTTACAGATAAGCCAAGCAAGGTTCAGAGAGTTTTAAGACACTTGTACAAGGTTTCACAGATAGAAAATGACAGTCCAGACATCAAATAACATATTATAAATGAAGAGAAGTGATTTATCTTATCACTTTTCTGGAAAACAATAATTATTTCTGACAAAACCTGAGCCACAGATACGCTGAAATAGTGGTCTCCAAACTTCTCGACTGTGCATACTTATCGGTAAAAAAGCCCACCCTCTCCCAAAATAGGTATATTTATTTCTAATTTACTACCATCCGCTAATATCTCAAGGTACAATATATACTTAGGGCAGAATTCATTATAATGTATGTAAATCCTTATTTAAAATACTCTTCTTAATAATTTCAAAAAGTTTTTGCTGACTTCTTGTCAGATCTGATTAGCTTATGATTGTTTTTATCTGATAATCTGTCTAAGAACTCCCATTAGGAGTAGAAGCGATTGATTGTGCTTGCATTTTTTGGTATTATTTAAAAGTCATGTTTTCTTTGTAGGAATCTTTTAAACCTCTGTCCTTTCTATGAAGATGTTTAGCTAAAACTAGTTAATATAATCAGTAAATCTTTAACTGGGTACACGTTAACTGCAACACGTCTTAAGAACCTCTGTCAACCCCAGTGTTTATAGCAGCAATGTCCACAATAGCCAAACTATGGAAAGAGCCCAGATGTCCATCAACAGATGAATGGATAAAGAAGATGTGGTATATATACAATGGAATACTACTCAGCCATAAAAAAATTGAAATCTTGCCATTTGCAACGACGTGGATGGAACTAGACTATTCTCGTGCCTTTCTGAGCACAGTGAGGTCATATTTTCATACGATCTCACTCATATGTGGAATTTAGGAAACAAAACAGAGAATCATAGGGGAAGAGAGGGAAAAATAAAAGAAGATGAAATCAGAGATAGAGACAAATCATAAGAGACTCTTAATCATAGGAAACAAATTGAGGGTTGCTGGAGAGGAGGGAGTTGGGGGGATGGGGTAACAGGGTGATGTAATGAGCACTGGGTGTTATATAAGACTGATGAATCACTGAACTCTACCTCTGAAACTAATAATACACTATCTGTTAATTAATTGAATTTAAATGAAAACAAAACAAAACAACAAACAAAAGCAGAAACAGACCCATAAATACAGAGAACAAACTGAGGGTTACTAGAGGGGAGGAGGCTGGGGGGGATGGGCAAAATAGGTGAAGGCAAGGGGGAGATAGAGGCTCCCAAATATGGAGTGACTAAGTCACAGGAATTAAAAGTACAGCATAGGGAATATAGTCAATGGTATCGTAATAGCATTGGGTGGTGTAAGGTGGTAGCTTCACCTGTGGTGGACACAGCATAATGTATAAACTTGTCCAATTCCTATGTTGTACACCTGAAACTAATGTAATGTTGTATGTCAACTATACTTGAACAAAAAAAATTCCAATATATATATATGAATCTAAAATATTCCATTTTATATACATATATCTATAAAAGAATCTCTGTCAATCTTCCATATTGTTGAATTCCCCACTTCCCTTTAGGATACATAGTGTCCCTTCATGACAGGTGACCAAGTGACCTACCAAGTAGGGTGCACATGGACATCTGGGCCTTTTTGTTCACTTGCATGGTGGGTGAGCCTACTCTGTGCCTGGAGTGTGGGGGAGGACCAGGGTTTGGCCTGTTCATCTCAGTTTTAAGGTTCTAGAACTTAGAAGAGTCATAGCAAGACTATAGAACTCAGGTCTGCTCCCTCATTTTCCTTTTTGCGACCACAAGAAGAGACAGAATCTCATACAGGCTTGTTGCTGGAAGAGGCTTTTAGGGGAAGCTTGTCAGAACCCCTCGTTTCACCTTAGAGGGAGATGTGGGATGAGGTGCACAAGCCTCCCAACTCCATGGCCTGGGGCTTTCCAGGACCCTGCCAGAGGCCAGGTTTCCTCATCTACTGAGCTCATCTCCACCCCATTACCACTTTGGGTCAGGGCCAAGAACCAGGATGTCCCCCCTTCCCTGGAGTGGTCACTGCTCCCTCATCCCCCTTGAGTTTCTGGGAGACCCAGATCCTGGAGGTGCAAGGAGGGTGGGAGGAGGCCAGCTAATTAGCCAGTCATTGTGATTAGCCATGAGAGCCATTCTTCCTCCAAAGCCTGGATAGTCAGGCAGGGGCAGAGCAGGGGTGCAGGGCTATCTGCCCACCGCACAGATGTCCTGCCCCCGGGACAGTGCCTGAAACCCACCCTTCCCGCTCCCCTGGCTGGGCCCATATGCTCCTCCCTCCCATTCTGTACCCCCTACTACAGGTTTCCTAGACTGTGCTCAGAAAGGCAAGAGAATAGTCATTCCCCCCACTACTCTTAGTTGTAACATCTAGTTTTGTCAAAGGGGGTGCTAGGCAGCCCCCATTCCTTAAAGCACACTGAAAGACTGTGGGTCTTTAATGACCTGGAACCCAGCCCTTTCCCTTCCATGACCCCTGTGGAGATGGAATTGTCTGGACTTCACCAGGAGTCTCCTCAGCACCCCACCATACACACCATTCCTGCCTAAATCCCTCTCCTCAACTCCCCTTCACTTTGAATGACTTAGAAATTGACTTCCAAACACCCAGTTTGGGGACCACAACCACCCCTAGGCCTTCTCAAGTCTCTTCCCAATAAGTAACAGTAGCTAACCCTTAAAGAAGACTTATTATATGCTCAACACTTTATATAGATTAACTCATTTAATCCTCACAAGTTTGTGAGGTCGACACTATAGTTATCCACATTTTATAGATGAGGAAATTAGATCACGGAGAAGCTAAAGCCCTCGCCTGAGGTCACCTCGATGGTTAATGGTGAAGCCGAAGTTTGAACCCAAGTAATACAGATCCAGAGGTCTGCCCTTAACCACTATACTATGCACCAAGATAAACCTTATATAGAGAATTGATGTTTTCTCCACTTTTGTAAAGTCTGACTTAAAGCATTAGGAAATATTATTGATCTGCATTATATAAGCTACACAAATTCAGCTTCAAGTAAAGTCCCCCAGCTGCCTTTCAGTCAAATTGCTGCTGCCCCAAAGGCCTTCCTACATAGAAATTCTGGAACTGCTGCTGTGAATGCCCTTCGTCTTTCTCCTTCTTGAGACCCTTCATACCCTGTGGACACCTTCATTGGTGGTCTTGTCTGCTCTCAGTGATATTCCTTCCCACTCCTCAAGGGAACACCTGCAGTGCTCACTAGCTGAATGTTTACTCCTCTTTCTGGAAGGAAGATGAAAGCGAGCAAGGAGAGCTGGGTACACAGACATCCATCAACTGGGCTTTTGATCTCTCTGCCCGGGGAAGCAGATTTCACACCCAAGCCAACTGCAACAAGTTTCACTAGTGAAGTTTCCTGTAATATCCCATCCAGTCTGGAACTGAATCTGCATCGTGGCGAGTCCCCTCAACGCCATGCCCCCCAAGAGTCTAGGGCTGGCTCTGCAGTGATATGACAGGACAAACCATCAGTTCCTGTGGAGTTTGAACAACACCAGGCCCCAAATTCAGAGTTCCTACTATGTGCAGAACCCATCGTGTGTCCACACTTGCCAGCACGGGAGAGGGACTTGCTGGACACCAAGGCCGGCCCTGCCCAGGGCTCTTGCCCTCAGGCCCTTGAATTCTGATGCAGGATCAAGTAGGGAACGTTGGCACAAGTGAAGAAACTGTCTCCTGGCTCTCGGACAAAAGGGATTCGGTGAACGGATGAGGGCGCTGCCAGGAGGGGCTGCCGGGTGGCAGCTGGAGGGGCAGAGAAGCAGTCAGCGCAGGCAAGAAAGGCAGGCGACCAGCTGTGGCAGAGGCCAGACAGCTGGCCGGCCAGAAGAAACCCTTTAGGATGTCGTTCGGGCCTGAAATGCGCCCTCGACAGGGGAAGTTATTGCGACGCCCTTGCAAATATAAAGTGCTGTACAAACACTAAATCTAAAATGGCTAATAATTTTGTTATGTTAAAGCATTCATGTCAGGTAATTAATGTACTCATTGTGATCATTTAATTTTATGGCAGGTAGTGTAGGGCTGGACAGAAATAGGGCTCTTTGGCCCAGTCCTCTCATTTCTCGTTAGGGAAGCACAGTCTCCCTGATCTCCTGCACCAAGGTCCTGCTGGAGGGGCTGCTGGGCGGGGGGGGGGGGGGGGGGGGGGGGGGGGGGGGGGGGGGGGGGGGGGCGGGGCAGGGGGGGGGGGGGGGCTCGGGCGGAGGGACCTGGGCCTCCATGCTTCAAGGATTTCACTATCCTTGGCCCCTGGTGCCTAGAGGCCCTAGTGCCCCCTGGTGGTCCCTGAGGTACCACCATTTCCTCAAAGGAAATCCCCAGCTGAATCCGTGAGGAAAAGAGAAAATTGTGATCTCCTAATGGAAACTTCTCCCTTGACAAGTGGGCCTCAAGGCTACCAGGTGCTATGCACAGTAAAGGGGGAGCTGGCGTTGCTGTGTGGTGTTCCTTGGGGGGCGGGGGGGCGGCAGAGCAGGTTTTGTAGCAGTTGGAGGCCCTGGGAGGAACCAAGAGGCCCAGCCTTCTTGACCCCGAAAGCCCCAAAGGGAGGCGGTTCAGGCTCCGGCCCCCAGTGCAGGCCACCATGGAGCTCTGTGGAGAGAGGAATTCTCGCTGCTCTTTGCTCAGTCTACCGAGGGTCCAGCTTGAAACAGTGACTCCATCTTCCCTCTGCTCTCTATATTCCTTCTCCCTACCTCCCACCCCTCTGCCTCCTCAACATACCCTGAGCCAAGGCAACTACTCTCATTCCTTTCCCCAAATCTTCTCATAATCTCTTCCATGGGGAGCCCTTCCTGGTTAAGTAGGTTCCAAAGAAGAACCTCATCTTCTATCAGCTCTCAGTCCCAGTCTATATGCCAGCCTGGAGTGGGGCTCAGAAGGGTGTAACGCTGGCCTTGCCTTGCCCTGAATGAGCCCCTAGTCTCAAACATGTCTACATTCACACAAATGCACAGAAAGCTATCTCCATCTCGACCTCCCCATTGATCCTTGTGTGCCGAGACGTGGTGACCAGAAGGCTTCTCCATATTGGAAATATTAAGATTGGCTTGGTTATATACTGAGTTGTAACTTAGAGAATCCTTGAATCCTTGACTGTGGTCAATGCACACTCTTGTTTCTATCTCTCTTCTCTTCCGCTATTCTCTGCTGGACTTACCTGTCACTTTAAGACATTGAGGGTATAGCAGCCCGCTTTCCCAATAACTAATATATTTATTGCTGACCCAGAAAGGGTTTGGATATATCCTTCATAGTGGCTTTCTTTGCTAAAATCAGCAGTAGCTGCCTGGATGACCCATAAACTGCAGGTTACTTGGAACCAGGTGGGCGGAGCCACAGGGAAGACAGTGAGTCCAGCCAGCGGACCATGGCCTTGCCAGTCTCAGACTCAGCGTGTGCTTAAGGCAGCTCTCTGTGTGATAGGACCCTAACCCACTCAGCTGAGGGAAGGATACGACCACTGCCTTCCAGATCTGTATTTAGCCTAGAGCTCCACGTTCATTAGCATGAGTCTCACAAAGGAAAACCACAATGCTACTATTACTGAGGCATCACCACGTGCCAGGGACTGTAGAAAAGCACTTTCTATATATTGTTTCATTTTGTGCACCCGAGGTTCCTAGTCATCGGTGCCATTTGTGGCTTCATTCTACAGATACAAGAACTAAGTCTCAGATTGGTTAAGCAGTTGACTTAAAGTCATATGGTTGCTGGGGAGCAGAGCTGGGATCTGAGCTCAAGCAGTCTTTGGCACGAATCCACGTGCTAAACCACTACTCTGTATCGCCTCCTTTTGTGCCGTGTTGTCTGAATGCACTGGCCTTCCATTTTGAAATTTTGAAATTATTATTGCTGTCTACTCCGTGCCGGGCACTGTGCTGAGCCCTTGGGAGGGATGGACATTATATAAGAATGATTGATTGGTTGAGGCTTTCCATTTGAAAGTCACTGTTGTAAGTTGTACTGGAAAGTCATTTGTACTGGATAGTGAATAACTGGCACATCTACAGCTCCTTGCGAGGAGAAGGGGCTCCGGGTGCTTCCTTCTGCAATGATGACCGTGCTTGGTATCAACTGACTTTACTACTCCGACCACAGCTAACTGCATCGGGGTGGACACGTGACCCAAAGGCAGCCAATCTATTTGTTGGTCAGGAGCCCATGAAGTGGCCTAGCAAGAAATTCTGCTCCACGGAGTTACTCACTGAGATGTGGCCAAGCCAATTAGATCGTTTTCCTTGGAAAATGGAAACTAACATTAATTTTAAGTGTTAGGTGCTGCAGAAGCGAGGACAGAGTACTAAGTGACTACAGTGGTGAAAGACAAGATTGGAGATCAATGAATGCTCACTCAGAGGCAGCAATGAAAACACCTCATTTCTAGAACTACACTGTGCCCTGAACAACAGCATTCTCAGAGTTTCTATGGGCTCTGTGAAGTCTCATGGTGTGGCTATGTCTCCACTTCCTTATTACTTTCTATGTCCTCACAATGATCCCCTATTACCAACACAATCTCAGTGTGTCCTCATGGAATTCGCGATTAAGTGGGTAACACAGACAGACAATGAAGCAATTACAACAGAGTGTGATAAACGTAACCATGCAGAAGCCCAGGAGGCTGTGAGGGCACAGAGGAGGCACAAGGAAGAGTACATCTAGCCAGAGACAGTCAGGGAGGGCTTCCTGGAGGAAGATGAATCAGATACAGTTCTCATTTTACTCAAAGCAAAAATCATCACCTTTAAAATCACCCTACATAATCTGACCCTCTGTCCCCACATTGCCTTTCCAATTTCTATTCTTGTCACTGTGTTCCCCTTTTCCTCACCCTACTCTACCTTCACTGGCCTTTTGGGTGCTCCTGAAACACACTGGCTCCTGCCTTAGGATCTTTGCTCTTGCTCTTCTCTTTGCCTGGAATGTCTCCAGATATCCACTTGTTCAACTCTCTTACTTCCTTTAAATTTTGCTGAAATCTCATCTTCTCAATGAGGCCCACTTTGGCATCTGATTTAATACTGCATCTTGTCTGCCAACTCCTATGCCCAGGCAGTACTGATCTCCTTACTCCGCTCTACTTTTTCTTTATTCCTTAGAACTTATCATACTTACCATCTCCCAACATACTTAATGATTTACTTACTTATTCATTTATGGTTTTTTCCCCGTTTCCCCCCACCCCTAGAATGTAAGCTCAACATGGATAGAGGTCTTATTTTGTTTATTGACTGTTGTATGTCGTGTTCCCCAGAAAGCAGATTCTGAGACAAAGATTAGTATGCAAGATGTTTAGTAGACTGCTCTTGGGATCAGCACCAATAGAGGGAAGCACGATTAGGCAGAGGGAGAAGCTGAATTGTGAAGCAGTCCCAACAAGACCTCAGCCAGTCCCACAGGAAGCCCTGGAGCTGGGATGATCTTTCAAAATTACCCAGAGTTGGGACAAGTGAGCTTGATCTTTATGCCCCAGTATTGATCAGTCATTGATGCGACTGTCCTTAGAAAGAGGCAGGACGTTGGGCAAAGAAGTTTTCTTCAGCTGCAGCCATCCCCCAACAAGGCTAGCCACTGAGGGCTGCTAGCAACACTCCCAGCAACTGGCAGAATCAGTCCTTCATTCCTGAAGGGGGAACTAGGCAGCAGATCACTGCATTCACTGCAATTGACCCTGGTACTGCTTGGGTTCACTTTCTTATACTGGTTCTGAGAGCACCTCCTCCAGGATTTCCGTGGGCTTCTTTTCCCAGGGGAAACTCAGAAGAAGAAGGTTTGAAGAATGAAATAAAGACCCCACTGTTGGATCTGGTCTCAGGGTCGCAGCTTATATCCATTATACTCCTCCTCTGCTCACAGTTCTAGGTTCCTTTCGCCCTCAGCTAGCACATCTGTTGGTCTTGGTAGCTTAGCTGGTGGCATGATGTAGACTCTCATCCTTGGGGGATCTCAGACTGGTTACCATTCGCTTCTCAGGCTGGGGCTGTGCACTTGTCCTTAGACCATCAAATTAGGAGAAAGGAGTACCAATAGATCAAGTATCAAGTGGATCGCCTGGCTGTTCCCATTGTGTAACAGCAGTCCTGCTGCCTCCTAATGATCTGAGCCAATTACCTCTGCCAAGATATAGTGACTTTTCCTCTTGCCTGTTGTCCGTGGCATGACAAACCCGAAGAACCCAGGCAGCAGGCATATCATATAGTTTAATGGGACTCTTACTGTGTCTTCTAACAGAAGTGTTTCCCTTTGAGAATCAGCTTTTCTAAATTTGCAAAGCCCAGCATTATATATTTCACACAGAGATCACTGGGAGTAATTGTAAATGAGGCTTTTGTTTCCGGACCCCACCGGGGACATATCTCCATATAAAGATCTTTGATTTAAAATGTATACTGTGTCCTAGGGGGCACCTGGGTGGCTCAGTCAGTTAGGTGTCTTGACTTTGGCTCAGGTCATGATCTCAGGGTTGTGAGATCGAGCCCCACGTCAGGCTTTGTGATGGGCATGGAGTATGCTTAAGATTCTCTCTCTCCTCCTCTGCCCGCCCCCCCTAAAAAATGTGTACTGTGTCCTAGAACAGAGTTTCTAATCTTGGCACTATTGACATTTGGGGCTGGATAATTCTTTATTTGGGTGTGTGGGGGAGGGGGAGAGGCTGTCCTGTGCATTGTAGGATGCACACCCCTAGCTCCTATTTACTAGATGCCTGTAGCACTACCTCTCCTTCTCCCTTCCTCCAGTTGCAAAAATGAAAAATGTCTCCAGATATTACCCAAAGCCCCCAAGGGGGCAAAACTATCCCCAGTTGAGAGCCAGTATCCAAAAAGATGGTGCCCCATTCTCATAGAGTATCACCTCCTAGCTGGTGTTTCCGCTGTGCCTTCAAAGGGGCATTTCACTGTTCAGTTAGCTTCTGGGTCCCGTAGCATGTGATGCGCTCATTCTTGCACCTCTATTCCTGTAAAGTAGGTCCCTTGGTATGACATGGTAGATAGCATATGAGATTGTATGCTGATGAATCAGACACTCTGTAAGCCTTCATTTGGTGCTCTTGGCTAAAGCCCTGTAGGCAGGAAAGGCAAACTCATAACCAGAATATGTATCTATTCCTGTCAAAGTGAATTTCTACTTCTTCCAAGATGGAAAGGGCCCAAAATATTCAACTTGCCACCAACGGGCTTACTGATCTCCTCAGTGGGTGATGCCATCCTGGGGACTTAGCATTGGCCTCTATTACTGCTAGGCTGAACATTCCACAGTGGCAGTAACTAGATCAGCCTTGGTAAATGTGAACCCATGCTATCGGGCCTGTGCATAACTTCCATCCACCCCTGCCATCCTAGTTACTTCATCCATGCATTCATCGTACTGGCACTGGGGTAACCAATGACAAAAGCTGGCTGATGTCAATGGGCTGAGTCATTTTATTTACTTGATGGTTTAGTGCCCCTTCCATGGTGGATATTCACTGGTGGGCACCAACAAGTCATACAAGATCTTCACACTTTGTGCCCATTCTCCTATGTCCATTCACGGGCCACTACCCCAGACCTCCTTGTCCGTGATCTTCCAGTCTTGCCCCTTCCGGTTGGCACTATCATTACCCACTGCCCCTGAGTCCATAAATATTCTATCCTTGAATCTCTTTTCTTTCCACATAAAGTGGGTGACCAGGGCTCTGCCCATTGGGAGGATTTTCCCTCACCACTGTCTTTCAGCGTAGCCACTGTCCATTTCAGCTTGTTCCCACACTGCGTCAACCCATCCGTAAACTAAGGTAGGGCTTTTCCCTCCTATTTCCTTGTCGTAAGGAATCCCTCATACAGGCTGGGCGTGAGCAGAGGGGAGGCACAAGCGCACCGGTGGTACATGGCCTGGGAGCCTGGGATACTGCACTGCAGCTTGCTTGTGCCCTCCATTTCTGCGCATGCTCGACCTCACATGTAGTCCTTCCATCTTAGGATGGATTGTTACTGGGCCTGCCTAACCTCATGACTCGGTGGATCTCAGAACTCAGTTTTGGTGAAAGGATGAAGTTTTAGGACCTGCCTGAAAAACCAGCAGCAGCAGGGGGAGTATGGGCCCACAGAGAAGGTTTGAAGGGGCACAAAGTGGAGGTGAAGGGAGAATTAAGAGATTTTCTCTACTACTGTTTTAATTTTCTCTACTGTTTTAATTCTGTTAAATCCTACTCCATCGGTGTAACACTTTCTGTGAGCCAGGCACTGTACGAAGTTCTTCACAGGAACTGTTATGAATTATTAAATTAATCCATGCAACATATGAAGTGGGCACTATTATTATTCTTCACATTGTTATTATTCCCATTTTACAGAGGAAACTGGGACTAAGGGGGGGTTAAAGAGCACAGAGGTGGTAAGTAAAGTCTGACTCCCAGGATGGTCTGACTCCAAGGCCTAATCTTTAAATCTCCACACTATCAGCCACTCTCTTCACGCCAGCTGCCTTGAGATAGAATGAGGAAAGTGGGTGCGTGTGTGCATGTGCGAGCGCATTCTTGTGTGTGTGTGTGTGTGTGTGTGTGTATGGCAGGCAGGGGAGACTTTTCTAGCTCTGGCTGTGCTCCGCTATGCTGAAGAGCTTCAGGATTTTTACTAGTTCATCCATCCCTTCATCCAACAAACATTCAATGAATACCTAGTTACTATAGAATAATAAGGAGTGGAGCAGATATCTTGCCACCATACCCCTGCTACTGTACCCTTAGGGAAGGTTCTCCTATACGGGGAGGGTTGCTGCTCAGGACAAGAGTAGAAAAGGGAGGACGTCTATAGGGAAGGTTGTACTCATTGGCCCAGATAGCTCTGAGGGCTGGATGAGGTATAAGATGACTTGGCTATTTGGCCCAAAGATGCAAACTGCTTTCCTCTGCTTTAAGAGCTGCCCCTGATGGGTCTGGTCAGAAGTGTTGATGGTCTGGTCCTCAGAGTTCCTTTAGTTACAGCCTATGTGTCATCTTCTTTTTCTTGGGGATCTCAGTCCTGATGTTGCAGCAGCACCCTCTCCCAATGCATCATTAGAGTGATTGATTACTTCCTGTCCCATGGGCCCAAGTTTCTACCTATTAAGTAACCACCTATCTGCTTTCCCCCTGCGTGCATTTTGGAGCCTCAGTCTTACCCTGGCCCAGGGTTTTGTTGTTGTTTTTTTTTTCACTCAGCCTGGAAATATTAACTACCAAAATAATAATAATTTACATTTAGTAAGCACGTACTGTGTGCCAGGCCTTGTGCCAAAAGTTCTACGGATGACTTCATTTAATTCTGCATCAACCCTATAATGGAGGTCCAGACCTACTGTTAGAAGTAGAGCAGGAGGTCAGCATGCAGAAGGGGCTCTTCTAGCCAGGATTGTGCTTCTCCTGGGCCTGTCCTGCACAGTCAGACCACTGCAGGACCAACCAACCGTGCACCTGGGCCCACCCGACACAATGCCTGGGTGCACTGGCCTCACCCAACACCCAGTATCCGCAGCTGAGCCCCCGTGGTGGAGCACACAGGGCTTTTGGCTGGGTTCCGCCTGCCCCTTCCCTTCCCTGAACAGGCATCTCTGCCAGGTCAGTTCCCCTTCCCTTGGCTTCCTTTGTGCTCTTCCTGGCCTTGGCTCATGCTGTTCCTTCTGCCCAGAATCCCTCTTTTCCTTTTTCTGCCTGGTAAAATCCTTATTTTTCAAGCCTTGCTTTAATGTCATCCTGACCTCCCTGCCCTCCCCTGTCAGAATTAATTGCTCCCTCCTTTTGTGTTGCTCAACAGCACTTACCACAGCGAACTGTAGTTACTTGTTTGGCCACTCAGCCTGGGGGGAAAGAGAGGCAGAGGCCCGTTTTGATTCACCTCCTGGTCTCCGGGGCTCAGGGGCCGCCCAGTAAGTGCTGAAGCCCATTGGGACTGGGGCAGGGGGCTGTGAAGCTTGACTGCGGACGCCCCTGGGATGGGACCTGGGTTCTCCCTGAATCCCTGCTGTCTTAACGTCTTTCTCTCAGGCTGGCCCAAACCGGATTTCAGAGACTATGACAGGATCCCCCCTGAGCACGAATAGGTCTGTGCTCTCTCCCCTCCAGATGACTCCCCTTCTTCAGTGGCCAGCCAGCCTGCCTGCCTCCCTCCTGGCACCCCCTCTAGCCTGGTGCTCCCCACTCTCCCCATTTAGCGGCATCTGCGGATTTCATTAACTTGCTACTTAACCCCTCTCGCTCAGATCAGCCCTGAAGATGATAAATCAGGCCCAGGGCTCATCCCTGCAGCGGCTAGCCTCTCCACACCCCCCTCTAACGAGGCTCTGGCTGCCCCTATTCATCACTGGCTGCCCTCCCTTTCTCCTGCGGTTTCATTGCTCACACCCCCCACATCCCCACGCAGACGGTGTCAGTGGTGTTATAGCCCAGCCACTTTGGGGTGAATTCCGGACGTAGATTCAGGACAGACCCTGGATCTGGTGAGCTTCCTAGGCCAGACCGCCCTTGTCCCTGGGGGACTGTGGGCCTTGGCTTCCCTGGGCGGGGGAGGGGGGTTAGCCCAAAGGCAGCACCCAGGGGCTGCAGGAGAGGGAGGCCCTGGCCTGGAAAAGGACAGGAGGGCTAAGGGAGCAGAGGGCTCCCTTCCTAGCTATAGGACTGCCGAGGCGGGAGAGGTGGCTAGAGTGGATGAACCTGCCTTCTCATTCCTTCCTTTCTTCCTCAAGACCTTCCACTCCTTCCCTGCCTAGATCTTCCCAAGAGCCCTCCTTTAAATGTCCTTCTCTGTGACGCGGCCAGTCTCGCAGGCCCCCACCTTCTCCTTGTGTTCTCATAGAGCATGGGTGGGAGGAGGACTGCTGTAGCAGTGACCATGATGGGGTGTGCCGAGCAGCACCCGACTCTTCCTGGAGAGCTCCCCCACAGTGGCAAAGCTGCCCCTGCTCTGGGACTCCTTTCTCACCCTCATCTTTCTGGCTCTCCTTCCCCTTATTTCTTGAGGCTCCTCTGCTTAGCTCAACCTGTGACCCCTCTATCCTATCGCCACCTGTCACTGAGGCTGCCATTCTGCTCACCGGATGGATTGCCTGCGCCTCAGTGGAGTGCTAGAGCTGGCCAGCAGTGTGGTTTTTCTCGACTTAGGAAAACGGCCCCTTTCCCTCCCCCCTCCCCCCAGCCGCTTCTCTTAAGCCCTGCCCAAATACCGTCTTTAATTTTCCTTTCTCCCTACAATTACCTTTCCCTCTCTCCCTCAGGCCCCAGATCTCTCTTCCTGACTTCTCTCTCCTTCCCTCCCCCATGCCTCCTCTCCTGTTCTCTTCTCCCATTTATAGGCATAGACTCCCTAAAAGGGACCACCCCAAATTTGTCAGGGACCTAGCCCTTTTGTAATTCTAATCAGGGTCCTTCTGGTTTTCTCTGCCTTTAGAGATCTCTCTGGGCCCCTTCCTATCACCTCATTGTGTCCCCTCCAAACCCCATTCTCACCGTCATTCCAGCCTTGCCAGGGGACAGTGTCCTGCCCACCCCCCGCCCCCAGTTCCCTTCCTACCCCTTTCCAGGCCCTGCCATGATCTCCTGTCCTCCTCTCCTTTGACATTCTTCTTCTGAAGGGGTCAAAGCCATTGGATGTTCACTCAGCAACCCCACCCCCCCACCACGTGTGTTTTTGTCAGGTGCTATTTCTACAATGTCTTCATTACCTCCTAATTGGCCAAATCTCTTTTCTTTATTTTTCTTGTTAAAGACAGATTTAAAGAACGACTTCAGTAGCTCAGCCATTTTCAGACCATCATTAATTTCCCGCCTTCTTATTTATTAATGGGGCAACTTCCTTGCTGGTATTTCTTGTTCCCTGGATATCTCTGTAAAAGCCTGCCTGGCTCATGCAGCCCCTGGGACCAGTGCTAACTCACTCTGACTTTGTGCTGCCCTCAGCTGCGCTGGCATTCCCTCCACAGCGCCCCCTGCTCTTGCAGCCCTCTTTGCTCAAGACCCCCCCCCCCCCACGCCCCCTGGGTTTAGGCACAGAGCCTTCCCTCCTACATGTGGAGAGGACCAGAGAGGACCGAGACTCCCAGTTCTCTCCTCCACCCCTTCTCCCTTTCCACAGTGTTCCAGGTTCTACTCTAAGCCAAACAAATGCATGCATGCTGTCTCATTGACTCCTCAAGATCTTAAGGACAAAAGAACAGACTAAAGCTCAGGGAGCAGCGCTGACTCCTGCAGGGTCACTTTGCTTCAAAGGGGTAGGGCCAGGATGTGAACCCAGTTTTACCTGGCCCCACGGCTAGGGCTTTTCCTCTTTGCCAGCCCACCTCACCGAAGCCCGCAGAGAAAGGTCATGTTTAGGGTAAGTGGTGATCCAGAGGGAAATCCCGGGACCAGTGAGAAGGCTGCAGCACAGTGGGAAATAGAAGGCAGCGGCCCGAGGATTAGCAGGGCTGCAGGCAGCGGGCAGTATTGGGTGAGCAGTCTCCTTCTTTAGGCCCTGCCCTCTCTGCGTTCCACTTTCTTATCCTCCCATGCCAGTTAGCTGAAGGACTCGTGTTCTAATGGGGACATTACCAACACGTGGGAGCAGCTATCTGGGGACTCTTTCTATTACTCTGAAGGCTGGGTCTGTGCCCTTGCTCTTTTTGAGGTTTGATTCTAGTTCTCCAGGAGCCTCAGCTCTTCTCCCCAGGTGAGGGGGTTGGTTCTGCTGCTGCCCACCAACCTCTGCCCATGCACGGGGGTAGGTGAGAATCAGTACACACTGGGCTCCTTGGGCAGACAGCTACCACCCTAGAACCCAGGCCCCAGGTCTAGGCATATGCTGACTCCACCAATGGCTCCTAAACCTTCTTGAATATGAGAGATGGGGACTTCCGGTATGGTCTTGTTAAGATCTTTCCATAATCAGGAATATTCCTATTATCCCCTAGGCTCTGAGGCCAGACTCCAGGTGAAGCCCTAGCATGCCCAGAGCCCAGCTGTAGCTGCTTCCACATTGCCAGCGAGAGATGAGATGGGGAGGAGGATGGTGATCCCAAGTCAGGGTGCAGGCCTTGACGCCCTGTGGCTGCCACTAAATGCCAAGTCATTGCTCTTCTCTTTGGAAAAGAAAGCTCTGGGCAGGCCCATAGCAGGATCCAGGGAAGGAAAGGGAGAGAGAGAAGTCCGGGCAGAATCATCCTGTCCGACCTGGGGCCTCAACTAGCCCTCGGGCAGTAGTTATGGGAACCACAGCAGTGCAGGGGGGGAGTCCCCTGAGGCCAAGCCCTGGGAGCCATGTTTTTACACTAAAAGACCTTGTTTCTTGTCTCGTCCTGGTCATAACCCTGCTTAATAGAGACATTAAGATGAATGATTGAAGCTGCCTCTTTCCCTACAGCCAGAAGGAGGGGCCGCCTGGGTGACCCTGGACAGAGGGGACACCGTGTGGGATGGGGTTGGGGTAGGAGGGCATCCACAAAGCACCCCTCCCCAACACAGAGCCTTGGCTTTTGTAGGCTGAAACCTGTCCCAGAAGTGCCCCCCAAAGGCTGCCTCATCCAGCAGCGCTAATCTGCACTGACCTCCAAGGCTGCCTCTGCCTCCCCAACATTAGCGAGGGGCCGATGCCGGTAGGAAAAACCATCACAGGTGGATAAGGGATGACAGGGACTTTTGTTTATACAGACTTCCGAAAGGGCTTTGATAAGCTTCTAGACACACAGGTTTTCATATTTATAAAAACAATGGCAGGGGAGTCTGGGTGGCTCAGTCGTTAAGCGTCTGCCTTCGGCTCAGGTCATGATCTCAGGGTCCTGGGATGGAGCCCCGCATCGGGCTCCCTGCTCCGTGGGAAGCCTGCTTCTCCCTCTCTCACTCCCCCTGCTTGTGTTCCCTCTCTCGCTGTGTCTCTCTCTGTCAAATAAATAAAAAATCTTTTAAAAAAAAATGGCTAACAGTTATTAGGTGTTCTCTGCAGGTTTCAGGGGCTGTGTTTTATATGCATTGTCATACCGAATCTCACAACAACCTCGTGATACAGAAAGAATTATCCCCAATTTACGGATGAGAAGACTGAAGCTTAGAGATGTTAAGCCACTTGCCCAAGGTCACCCAGCTAATAAGCAGTAGGGTTGAGCTATGAATCCAGACGGTCTGACTTCAGAGGCTGGGCTGGGAACCACTGTCCTCATACACCGCCTCCAGTCTTAAAAACTATCATAGTCTGGGATTGGGAGGCGGGCCAGGAGGATTGGGGTTTTTGTATCAGATAGGGAATTGATTTAGAGGTCAGAGACAACTGTTAGGGATAAACAGGCTCATCTCTGGATGGGGCTGCAGAAGCGGAGGGAGCCCCAGGGAGCACCACTGAGACAGGCCTCATTTACCATGTTTATGACAGGTCTGGCAGAGGCCAGCTCAGGGAAAGCTGCCCCTTCAGAGATGATGCCGAACACTTTTGGGCAGGAAAATGTGCTTTTTGTTTTTCTGCAGCCTCCCCCCCCCGGCCCCCTCCCCCCATCCCTTGCACCTAGTCCTACACCGGGCGGGCATGGAGCAAATAAATATTCAATAAACAGCTTCTAAAAGATAGAAGCTACTTAAAAGTGAAGAGCCACAGCAGCCTTGGGCCATTTTCAGTGGAAAGGAGAATGCTCTGTGCTTGCAGATATAAGTGGATGCGGTTGGGAAAGGTGGGAAGGTGGGCCAGAGGGATGGCTACTCCGTGTGTGGCCTGAGGGCCAGCATCATCAGCATCACTGAGGAATTTGTTAGAAATGCAAAATCTGAGGCCTTTCCCAGACCCCATTATCACAGTTTGCATTTTAACAAGATTCCCAAGTGGCTGGAATGCACGCTCAAGTTTGAGGAGCAATGGTCTAATAGAGAACAGACCTAGACACTGCTCTGCTTTAAACCCTTTGGTGGCTCTCTATTGCCCTCAAACTCAAGCCCAAACCCATTAAGAAGGCTTACTTTAAGACTGGGCATGATCTAACTCTTGCCTACTTCAGACTCCTCTTTCACCAGTCTCTGTCACACCTTCTGCTCCAATAGCACTGAGTTTCTTCCCATCCACATGGGAGCCATTTCTTTGCCTCATGGCTTTGCTCATGTTATTCCTTTTGCCTGGAATGCCCTCTCCTCTTCACTATTCCCCACCCCCCCACCCCCGGGCCTGGGAAATTCCTACTCAAAAAAGACTTGACTTCAATGCTAATCTTTCCAGCTGTGATCAGTGCCTCCTCTTCAAACTTTCACTGCAATTGGTCTGTCTCTCTTTTTTTTTTTAAGATTTCATTTATTAGAGAGAATGAGAGAGAGAGAGCACATGAGAGGGGGGAGGGTCAGAGGGGGAAGCAAACTCCCTGCCGAGCAGGGAGCCCGATGCAGGACTCGATCCTGGGACTCCAGGATCATGACCTGAGCCGAAGGCAGTCGCTTAACCAACTGAGCCACCCAGGCGCCCTGGTCTGTTTCTTTGATCACAGTTATGACTCTGAGTGACACATTTCTTTACCAGTGTCTCCCTCATTTCTGTAAGCTCTATGAGGGCAGAAATGTGTCCATTGTTCATGATCTTGTCCTGTGCTTTCAAGGAGCCTAGCGCAAAGCAGGTATTCAAAGAATGTTGTTGAAAAAAAAAAAAAGAATGTTGTTGAATCTTGAAAAAGTATACACTTTGAGAAGGATGGGCTCAAGCTCTTAGTTCAGCTGGGGTTGCTGGAGGAGATGCCCTGAAGGCTTGGGATGCCTCCTAAAAGCCCTATAGCATTCTCAGGTCCTGGGGGATGTCGTCAGGCAGTGCCTACAGACTAAGAATGCTGAGGTGTGCCTGGCTGGCTCAGTCGGTAAAGCATGTGACTGTCCATCTCAGGGTTGTGAGTTCAAGCCCCACACTGGATTTTACTTAAAAAAAAAAAAAGAAGAAGAAAAATGCTGAGCAAGCCCCTGCCCTGTGGATTAGTGAGTGCCACACTGGGCAGGACACATAGATGGAGCTTGGGGGCTGAGAGGAGAGAAAGGAACAATCACTCAGGAATCAGGAAATGCTTCCTGGGTCAGGGCACATTTCTCAGGGGGTTCGATGGTAGAGATGGAATGGGGAAGGTACTCCTAGTTGAGAGAACACCACCAGCAAAGAAAGTCTTGGAGGCAGAGAAGTGCAAAGCATCTTGATGAGTAATAATTAGTCCTTTTGGCCTGGAAGAGAAGGGGAGGTAAAGAACTACTAGGAAATAAGGCTGGAAGTGTAGGTTGAAGCCTGAGTGTAAAGCACCTGAAGGCCAAGTCAAGATCAGGAAGGAAGAACTATGAAATCACAAGGGGTCCAGCGGAAGGATGAGACTGTATTTGTCTGGGAAGGCCAAGGAAAGTGGCAGGCAGTACAAGTTTATTCACTGAATCCTGGGGGGAATATGCAGTGTAACGGGGGTCCTAGTGGGTTGGGGCTGATACTGGGCTACTTCCACTATGGGGAATTAAGCAACATCTTCTGACCCAAACATCTAGTTGAATCTACTGTTTTACATGGAGCTACAAAGCCAAACAAACACATTTGAACCAAGCCTGACATTTACATTTCAACCAACCATAACTGGATCAGGTATACACCAGCATGATTACAGTGGTGGTGTGTGGACAACCCAATGGATCCCAGATTGCTGGAAGGGCTAGCAGAGCTTGAGAGAGAGAGGCCTAATGATAGAGGAGGGAGGAGGCTGGCAGATGAGCCAGTTTACACAGTAAGACTAATGGCTGAAGAGGACCATGGCTCTGGTTCAGTATGATGGTTCTTACATAAACTCACCCAATCCTGGTTACTCTCACGGTAGTAGGTTTGCAGAATGAGACGAAAAAGGAATAGTTGAATAAGTGGAAAGAGCTGTTTCTGCAACACTTTAGAGCTCAAACACCCTGAGCAGGGCTTCACATCCTCCTAGCTGAGTGTAATAAGGAGGGATTCTTCTTACTTTGTGAAAGACTGCTGTGCTCTCACACTGTCATGGTATCATGAGAATTGAGCACATCAGGCAGAGGCATTCAAGGCCAGCATCTACGGTGAACTTAGCGACAGAAGCCAGGGGAGCACACAGTAGCTTAGATGGATCCATGGGTACAACTGAGGCTTTTTAAAGAAACATTGCCAGGGACTGGTATTTCCACAGGAGCAGGTGGGGGCCTAGCATTAGCAAGCCTGGTGTATGAATGTTAACATAAACTCATTGGTACCGCCAGCTGGAATAGCCTTGCAACAGACAAACTACAAGGCAGTCTAGGGAATAGAAACAGAGCCACCAGGAGGCAGCAGTTTGTGAGTGGGTTTGGAAAAACTGAGGGAGCATGGCCCAGAGGAGCGGAGACATCAGCACCACTCCAAAGGGTCCAGGGCGAATGCTGGCATCTGACCAGTGATGGGAAGCTCTAACAGGTAACAGGAGAGAGCTGAACTTGAAGCTGAGATGGGAACAGGCAAAAGGTGGAAGTACTGGTGGCTGATGACCAACCTCAAGAAAAACCTGCTGAAGGAAACTGGACTCACTGAGCACCTACTTTACGTTGGGTGGGTACTGTGGTAGGTGCTTTCTTTGCTTTATTGGTTATGCAGGTATTATCTCCCTTTCATAGTGGAGGAAACAGGCCAAGATAAGGTGACTTTGCTTATTCATCAAATATACACACTTGGAATATAAAGACGATTAAAACACAGTCCTCTTCTTTGAGGACCACAGAATATTGTGGGTGAGAGATACAGAGGCAGACAAGGGCAGACATAAGCACGAGGTACAGTGACACTACAAAGAGGTTCTCCAAGTCACAGAGTCAGTAAGTATCAGGGCCAGGATTCAATTCCTTGATTGTCTGGATCCAAACCTTAGCACCTGCCACTGCTCTAGCCACATGGCAACAGTTGTCGACTTAGTTAAGAGTCCAAGTTCTGAGGAAGGGCGGGAGGCCATGCTGCTGGCAGGGAATTTGTAAGAACAAGAGGAGGACATTGGGAATTGGGATGGGACATGTTCAGGTGACCCAGCAGCAGCTCAGGTCCAGAAGAAGAGGTGACGGTGGCCTCAGGGTTACCAGGTCATGGAGGCCCTCCAAGGGCAGGACTGATTCCAGCACCTAGAAGTGGCAGTGTGCGGTTCTAGGATGGGAGCCACTGGAGGCAGGAAACCAGGCTGGTTCTTAGAGAGGCAGATTGGGACCAGAGAATGGGGGGGGGGGCCTCAAAAATCAAGTTGGGATTGAGAGGAGAGGCCATACTGGGAGTGGCCACGGGGAAATGGGAAAGAAATCAGACAATTTGGGGGCTGGAAGGGAAACTTGACCAGTTTCCTTTTTGCTTCTGTTGAGTTCAATAGATCCTGACAGGATTGTCTCTCTTTTTGAAAACAACTCTTTTACTTTAAAAACTTGTCTTTTCCCTCCCCTCTGAGCACCAGATCCAGAAGAGGCCTGAGGCCCCAATCTTTTCTAGGGATGCTTTACCTCTGACTAGAGTGGCTGGAGAGCCCAAGCCAAGCTTCCATAGTTGGGGTGGGGCTGTGAGCCACACCTCTGGGCCATGTGAATCCCCACGCTCTCTGGACAGTGAGCAAGGCAGGGATAAGTCTGAGGACAAATGATAGGAGGCTAGGACAGAGAAGGCAGAGTGGAACAGCTTGGGGAAGAGAGCCTCCCTGGGCAGGTGGCTCCATTTGATTTCCGATTTAAAGGGGAGGCTTAGATGGCCAAGAAGAAAAAGGCTAATAAGAAAAATATTAAACTGCAGTGTGTGTGTCCCCAGGGACTTCCTGTTGCCATGACTGACCTCCCGGAGAGCGCCATTCGTTCCCGAGCATGGCAGCTTTATAGGCACTTGTAGGCCTGCAAAGAACACCAATTTGCTGCTGCAGTTTGTTTTGATAACTGAAACTTTCAATAAATCTATATTAAAATCAAAGGGAAAATTAACTAGGCCCCAGTGAGGGGCACGGAGATAAGGGAGCACATTACCACCCTGGCCTCAGCCACCCCACATCCATCTCTTAGTTCAGATTCAGGTCACCAGGGAGATGAATGGCTCAGGCTCTTGGGGAACAGCCCTGGGGAAAGCAGGGCAGAGAAGGCATGGCCAGGTCTGGCTCCCACTGCTCCTGCAGCGGAGACCGTGGGGGGCAGGGTGTGGGGCGTGACAAGGGGGGGTGGTGGTGGTCATGGTGGGAAGAGGAGTTGGACAGAGGCATGGGGGAGGGGTGAGAATAATAGTAATAACAGCCAATATTTACTGAACTCTTTATGCTGGATGCTATGCTAAGCATGTTTGTATTTAATTCTAATAAGTAGATACTAGTATTATCTCCACTCCAGAGAGGAAGAAACAGAGCCTCAGAAAGGTATGTGGCTTGCCTAAGGTCACAGATGGAGTCAGGACCCCAACCTGAACAGGCTGTCTCTGAGCTCACACTCCTCTTAAGTGCACGATGCTGTCTTACGTAGCTTACAGGGACTGTGAACGGCAGAAGCAATTTTCCCAGTTCTTAGATAAAATGGTTTTAGACCCAGTCTGGGTTCTCTCAGCTGTGCCAAGTTTGGCGGCTGTCATGCCTGCACTGTCCTTGGGTCCTGGATTCTCTGCCCTTCCACTGCTGGTTAAGGTCCCAGCTTTGCTGGCCATCTTGCTGTTTTCCCTTGTGGTTTCAGAGGGCAGCAGAACCAACTTGGGCCTCTCTTTAATTCCTGCTGTGTTCACTTTAGCTCAGTCATTTAATCCATCAGCCAGGAAGCTGCCCGAGGTTTATCTGTGTCTGTGTACTGGATTCAGTTCATCTGCCTCCAAAGATTCACTTGCCTCAACTGTACCCTCACCCCGGGCCTTGGCCACTTGTTTTTTGGACAGCCCAGCTGCCATTACTGTCATTTCATTTACTAACACATCTGGTTGTTTTAGCCTCCTCAGGAGAGTTTTGACAGAGCCCCCAATGTGCCCACTGTGGTGGGATTGCAATGGGCCTAATTTGACCAAACCAGGGGCTATGACTTCTCTCATCATTTCTAGTCTCAGATGAACCACTGTGCTTTAGGGTGTGGGATCTGGCACCCCCTGTGGCTACCGGAGTGGTGGGGTAATACAACCTCCCTTTCCCCTTACAAAGTGATGGTTCTACATGGCTTCAATGACTAGTTGTGTTTGAAGCTCCAGGCAACTTTATAATACACAACCTTATATTTTCTTCCTTTTCTTCTTTGCCTCACTTCCCTTTGCCTCCTCAACTCTTGCCGCCCTGGGATTATATTTCCCAGTGAAATTTTACCACATAAGCTTTACCTCAGGCTCTGTTTTCTGGGAAATAAGAAAACAGGGAATCACCACAGAGCCAAAGGCTTGAGGGAGCCAAATGTTGGGTTAGGCAGCAGTGTAAGGCACCGAGAATATACTGATCTCTTAAACTGTTCTATTATTTGAATACATTTGGCCTGGTCTTTGTCCAAAAAGAGCTTATATATAATACAGTCCGGTGAGGTCCTGGAAGCTATAGGGGTGAGCTCTAGAGCACCAAGGAGGAAAGAGCACATTCTGGGGAAGTTAAGGGCACCGTGGAAGGCTCCATGGAGGATATTGGTGCTAGGCCTTAAAGGAAGCCTCCAATCCAGACAGTGTAGGTTGACTTCATTCTTACAGCCAAGAAGATTGGTTGTACCCTATTCTTACACCAGACTCAGGACATACGAAAGCCAGGGACAGGAGAGACCATCTCAGAGCCTCTCATTTGTCTAATTTTTTTTTTTTTTAAGATTTTATTATTTATTTATTTGACAGAGAGACAGCGAGAGAGGGAACACAAGCAGGGGGAGTGGGAGAGGGAGAAGCAGGCTTCCCACGGAGCAGGGAGCCCGATGTGGGGCTCAATCCCAGGACCCGGGGATCATGACCTGAGCCGAAGGCAGACGCTTAACGACTGAGCCACCCAGGTGCCCCTCATTTGTCTAACTTATCTATTTACTTGTTTGTTTATTGTCTGTTCTGCATCTACCTTCCCCTCCCCAATATAAAGTCTTCTCAAGGATACAGGTTTTGTGTGCCTTATTCACCAATGAATCTTAGCATCAAAAACAGTTGCCGACATCTAGCAGAGGCACTATAAATGTATGTTGACTGACTAATCAACTGGGATTAATGTCTAGATGACATTAACGGGAGGAGGAAGACCCAATTCCAGCCCCAAGAATCAGATAGGAAGATGTGCCTCCACTTTACTGACTTAGGGTTAAGTGACATCTGTCCCTGCTGATGTTTATTTCCTCATTTGTCCACAAACATATACCAGATTCCTGCTTTATTTGTGGAACTGTGCTGGGTATTACTGATATACCATGAACAATACAGAAATAATGCTTACCTTAAATGAATTTACAGCCCTGGGGGAGAGACAACAAGGAAATAGACAATTATAAAACAATGCAATAAATTCTGTAGGTGCAGAGTAGAATCACCTAGTCCATTATGCGGGATTAAGGAAGACATTCCCTAATATGGGTATTACCAGGCATTCCCAGCTCAGGCAGGAACCAGTATGTTAAGGTCAGATCTCACAGAAATGGTGGGCCCAGAAATGACATCATCTTCTTATGTGAAAATATGCAAACGGAAGACAGAGGCTTGGTGACCAAACCTGGGCCCAGAAGATGGTTCCTGGCTCACTGGGAAGCTGTCAAAGCCATCACTGATTTGGCCAAGGCCAGGGTTTCCCACCTCAGAACGTGTTATCCATGACTTCCCAAAGAGCCACAAACCAGATGAAGAAACACATCTCTGGCTTTAGGCAGACTTCTCTCCAGATGACAATAGACTGCGGTAGCTCCCTATAGTTGAGGCCAGAATCCTTTCAACTCTGACGTTCCCTCTGGAGCCAACCCAAACAAGTCAGTTCCCTCTTCTGTAGGAATGCCCTTCAGAAATCTAAGAATTTTCTTCTTAGCCTAAAATCTGCCTCCTTTCAGCTCTCCCCAGGCCCACCTCTGAGAGTGGATGATAATAATGACTTGTTGAAGGAACAAATCATGAGGAGAAGTTATCTAAATATAACACGTCATGTTATGAGCCTATACTCACCTCGTGAGTATATTGGGAGGTGGGAAAACGGAAGTGGGGGACCTGAGTCGCTCTAGGCCTTAAAAAGTTTTCGTTATTTAAAATATTCCTTTCCCAGTTCGGAAGGGAGCTCCCCCTTCACTTTCTTCTGAGTACGTGCCACCTCAAAACTACAAGTCCCATAAGGCCAGCAGAAGGGAGTCACCATCTTGACACACCTTAGCGCGCATGTCGGCGGGAGAGCGAGCATTTGGGGAGAAGAAGCCCCGCCCCCCTGCAGCCCATTGGTCGGAGAAGCAAGCGGCGGGCTCAGCGGTTGGCCACCGAGCCCGCCCGTCAGTCGCGTCGGCCGGGGTCAGAGTGCGCGGAGGTGAGTCGGTGTGTTGTGGACTCGTGGTGCTGGCTGCCGCTGTTGAGGCGGCCGGGAACGGGCGGTGGGGAGCGGGCGGAGCTGGCCTTGCCTCTGCTTGGCCGGCGCCGCAGTCGGCGCGGGCCGCGCCCGCCGCCGTAAACTGCCCTGAGCGCCTGCTGAGGCCGAGGGAGACGTCGGGGCCTGCACCTGGAGGGAGCCTGCCGCGCTGGCCCCGAGGAGGGGGCGTTGCCATGGCGACAGCCTCTCCCGCCGCTGACGGGGGGCGGGGGCGGCCCTGGGAAGGAGGGCTGGTCTCCTGGCCCCCTGCCCCTCCCCTTACTCTCCCCTGGACTTGGATGGGCCCGAGTTGGGGGCAACACCCTGGGGTGGGTGATGCGGAGAGGCCCCCAGATTGGGCCCTGGTTAATGCATGCGGGGTGAGGGTCGCGGCGCGCAGTTTGTGCAGTCTGGGGTGCTAGCTCATGTGCTCACCCTGGATGCATGATCTACTGAGTAACGTTCTGGCAAAGAGGGAGCGGGCAGGGCTTTGCCAGACCGACTGGGTGGGGTGATTAAGGGTGCTGACTTTTTACTTGGGATTATACTAGGTAAGAGGAAGAGAGGCTTGAGCACAGTGGATAGAAACTCAGCAAAGAGGTAGTAGATGGAATAACCCCATTCTTCCCTCTCCAGCACACACACGAGGTTAGCACTTTAACTCTTTGTAAATCTGTAGCAGTGGTAGTAGTGATGGTGGAAGGAGTGAATAACGGGCCTAACCTAGCTAGCTTTCTGTTTGCTTTTCCTGCAAATGTTCCAGCAACAGGTGTTCTCTTAAAACAAAAAAGCATGAACTTGGATTGAGGTGTGACTGCGAGTTCTTGCATAATGTAACTTCTCCTGGTTGACTTGGAAGATGCTGCATGTGGCTCCTTCCTGGGGGTTTGAATTCTGCCCTTAGGGTTGGATTTTGCAAACTGATAATGCCCATCGTTGTCTCTGCTATAGGTCTCTAGCCACCTCTATGGGATTAGCTCTTATCAGACATTTTATCATACTCCGAGCTGAAGGGCAAAAAACCACGAATCCCATTGGCTGAAGACTGTACACTATTTGAACTATAGTAGGTTGTGATTGGCTGAATGATTTTTGATTGTAGAGTTTCTACCAGAAATTGGCTTCATCAAATTCTGCTTTATTCTGACTTTATCATACATGGCATGCCTTGTTTTAGTGGGTTCGTTCCTGGAGCTTAAGTATATTATACCTGAATCCCCCACCATTTAAAAGCCAATTTATAAACAGGGACTTGGAGTGTGACTCCACTAATGTGTGTGTCTGTGATCTTGGTTAGAAACCCACTTGGCTGCCTTTCGTCAGGGAGGTAGGGTGTGGGGGAAGGGAGCTGCCGGGAAGTGATTGATAAGGTTTCCTTTATGGATTCTGTGGTGCTTCACTGGAGCTCAGAGCACTTTGGCAACTTAAGCACTCCAAATTAAAAGCTCATTAACAATTCCTGCCCAAAGATCCTGTAAATAATCAGCTAGCTAGGTCCTAGAGCTTGGCTGAGAGCTCTTCTTCCAACTTGAAATTTCCAAATAAAAGTGCCTTTATTCCCTTTCATTTTGAAAAGTGTTTTCTTGGTGGTGGGGTAAGTCTGTGAGTGGTCTTTCCCAGGGGATCTGAGTAGCATAAAGTCTTAAATGTGTAGAGTGGTAGACAGGAATAGATTGGTTCCAAACCTAAGTGTTTCTCTGTGCAAAGGACATTGCTAGCTTACAAGAGCACCTCTGCAACTTCTAGTCTTTTGGAAAATCTGAATTAGGTGATAAATATGATAGGTGTCCATTAATGATTTGACTTAGGGTTTGGTTACACTTTGACTTTCTTAGGACTTGAGATAGACCTGGAAGTATACTGCAAGTGTTTAATGGTCTATTTGGCCATTTGTAGTATGGCCTGTGGGTTTGTGGCAACCAGCCCCTCCCCCAATCCTGGTGTCAGTTCCTGAGTTCTGAATATTGTCAGCCTTACCAGTGTCTCCTCCTTGACTAAACTAGGATTCTGGTGTTATCCCGAGAGACACCATTTCATGGCCATCTTTCTTAGTCCAAGCTCAGATATTATAAATGTTTAGTGTTTCTAGGAGATAACCTCCTTAGGAAGAAAAGTATGCTACTAGAGAACATGAAATCCATCATTCCAAAAATATATAGTACTAGTAGCTTCTGAAAGCTCTGTTCAGGCATTGTTCTTCCACATAGATAACTTATCCCAAAGTAGTTTGAGTTCAGGAGTTTGAGGTTTGGTGTGGTCCTTAAATTGTTTCAAATAGCAGCAGTCCGGGATTTGATCCTTTATACTGAAATAGACTTGTTGCAGAGATGTGTATTTATCCACAGCATTGGGGCTTTCCAGCTCTCACAGAACCTTCAGCATCCCCAGCTGGCAGTCTTGGCATCTTCGAAGTAAGGAGAGGTGAGAATCTTGTTGCATGGTCAAGTTTGGCTCGACTTCTTTCTTATGAATATTTGGGTTTGGAGGGTGAGGGGGTGGTGGTTGGTGCAGATTGTATTTTTCTGTAGCTTTTTCCGATTAGACACCATGTGCTCAAAGACTACTGAATGGGGAGAATTAGAGGTGGGTTATCTATACTCTCAAGTTCTGTCGTGATTTCTCTGTGGGCATTGCATGAGCACCTACTTTAGGTTCAGGAAGGTTGAATAGAGCTGGAGTAGTCCTTCATCCTGAGAAATACACAGCTTAAGATAATAGGAAGGAACACATTGGTTTGGCTTTTGATAATGCATTTGACCAAGACCTTTGGGATCTTGGTTTGATTTGGGTTGGGAATCACTGTTGGGTGGATGGTGAATCCCAGCCTGTCTCCATTTTACAAGGATCAGGGCTGCCTGAAAAGGCAGACTCTGATGATTAATATCTAGGATCTCAGAGGCTGTTTAGTAACAAAGGGCCAGATACTTTGCTAGGACTGGAATTGCAGTGGTGAACAAGGCAGGTGCTGTCTCTGATGCCACAGGGCTTACACATTCAGGGGGGAGAGAGGTAGTAAAGAAGCAGTTCTGATACACTCTGGGAGTGCTAGAAGGTAAGTTTAGGTGTTTTAGGAGTACTCAGAAGGGTCTGCAACCCAGACTTGTAGGCTCCTCATCTAGAATTAAATGAAGACATGAAGGACCAAGTGTGAAGGTCAGAGTTTTGTTGAGTTTGAGAAACTGAAGTTCAGTGTGTTAAAACATAGTGTACTCAGTGGGCAGGGGATTGGAGAATATAGTGAGAAGCGAAGCAGGAAAAGTAAGCAGAGGCCAAGGCCTTATAAGCTCTTAGGATTAGGTTGGACTAGGTCTTTTTTCTGTAAAGGACCAGATAGTAACTATTTAGGCTTTGTGGGTCTCTGTCACAACTGTTCAACTCCATTCAACTCTGCTGTTACAGCATGAAGGCAGCCATAGTATGAAAATGAATGAGCATGGCTATGTTCTAGTAAAACTTTATAAAAACCAGTGGCAGCTGGATTTGGCCTGTGGAACATAGTTGCCAACACCTGGACCAGACTATCATAAGAGCAGTAAGAAGCCATTAAATGGTTTTAAGCTGTGGACTGATAATTAGATTTGTGTTTTAGAACATTTGTTTTAATTTCAGTGTTAAGAATGGACTGAAGGGGACAATACTGGAGGCAGAGACCAGTTAAGGAGCCTGTGACATTTGCATGGGTAGCATTTTATATTTAACCCTTTGAGGCAGTATTTTGACCCTTAAAAATTGAGCATAACTGAATTTTTGCATAATGTATATACTGATTATGTTTATTAATTTCCTGGCCATCGACTAGAGCTTAAAGCATGTCTACCAAAGAATTTGTTGGTAATACCAGCTCCTGTTTTACATACTAGAAAAGATGTAGGAAGGGAAAGTAGGTGTAGAATGAATGAAAAGGTTTGGGGAACTCTTCTAATCAAGGAAGTAGAGAATAAATGGAGCCCTGGTAGGGATGTTGGCCTTAGGGCTCATAGCTTAATGTCAATTACTTTAAACTTTTTGAACTATACAAACAAAGAAGGACCCATTTTCCTAAGTTTTCCAGGGAATTGTCCTCATTCTGTTACGTGTCCTACTCAGTCAAACTTTCCTTGCTTGTAGCAACCTGATGACCTTTTTTCTGGCTTGGGGACTGTCTCCTGGTTCAGGTATGATGGTATATGCCAGGCACAGGAGCCAAAGTGTTGAGTGTCCAATAAATTGTCTTCCTCCTCCTGCAAGCCTACTTGCATTGCTGGAGGGAAGCCTGTAGGTTTCTGATAACTTACATTATGGTGTTTATGTGACCTCAGGCGAGTGACTTAGCTCTCTGAGCTTTACTTTCCCATCTGTAAAATGCAGATAATGGGACTTAAAGATAAGGGTTGATTAATGGATTTAATGAGATAATGTATGTAAAGCTCTTAGCGCAGGGGTTTAATAACTTTTGTTTACTAATAGTATTTTACACAGTTAATAATTTTTTTAAAAAGCAGCCCACAATTGGGTGAGTTGGCCTTTGGCTTAGTATGTTTTGGGTCCTCACAGTTGTCATTATGGCCATATGATAGGAACATAACCACTGGTGGTGAGAGCCAGTAGACAGAAGGAAGTTATAATTAATGGAAGGGGCCACTCTTCATAATGGAAAATTTTCAGACATCAGGAGTCCAGAAAATCAGAACTTTCTTCAGGGTAGACCTTAGCCCCAATACCATCAGGGAAGTGAATTGAGTGAGCAGCTACCCGAAAGAAATTCACCAAAGTGTGACCAGTCATTTCTCCCAGTTGGTCAGGGTCATTTATTAGTGTTGCCACCCTTGTGGCCCTACATCTTCGTAAAGTCCTCTTGAATGTTTTTTTATTACTTTTTACCACCACTCTGGGAATGAGTCAGGTGGTCAGTATTACTGTCCCTGCTTACCCCTGTGAGGAAACTGAGGCCCACGAAGGTTAAGTGTGTTGCCTGAGGTCATGCTGTGAGGTACTGTCAGAGCTAGTGCAGATTTGCCTCCAGATGAAATTGTGTTAGTTTATTGCTGTGATTTCTCTTCCTTTGAGTGAGAGATGTGTAGTCATTGCAGAACTGCAGACTGATGCATGCTTTGTCCAAATGTGCTAGGAGTGATTTGGGTCCCACTTTATCCACTTGGTCCTGTTGGGTTTTAATTGATGACTGCTTGGACCAGGGAAGCAGATTCCCTTTGGGTCATTGTTTTTAGCCCCTCCTCCTTTGGGGACATTCTTGGGGGAGCCTTGGGTTACAAGAGATTGCTTTGATATGTTCAAAATTGTGCCTTGTGCCCCACAGCTACAGGTAAAATCAAAAGGCAGATAATTTATGGGAGTGTCAGAGCTGGCCGCTGGCACTTCAGGAGGCCATTAGTATGCCTGTTCAGACCCTCTGTGTCCTTGCAATTGATTCCTCTTTGCATGAGCTTGATTTGGGAAGCTGTAGATCTGTGGGTAGTGATTGGATGTGACAGTCCAAACACCGGTCCCTAAATTAATCCTTTTAATAGTATTCCAGCACCAGGGCAATGTGGTGTCTCTGTCTGTCTTTAACTGGGGAGGACAGAATGGGGTGGGCTAGGAAGGAGAGAGGAAAAAAAAGAAGCTTTGCTTGGTGCTTAGGGTCTGTTCTGTTCTAACATGTTCTGATTCCAGAGCAGTTGACATGAGGACTTCGGGCATATTCATTCAGCAAACATTGATTCACACTAACTTTGTACCTGGCCCTGTGCTGGGTGCTAGGAATACAGAAATGAATAAAATGTGGTCCTTGCCCTTAAGGATCTGTGTGAATCTCAGTGTTTCTCAGAGTTTTTAAACTCATGCGCTATTTAGGTGAAAAAATTAAACTGATGCTTTTCTTTAATGCTACTTGAAATTTTAAAATGCATTAAAGGGTCTGACAAAAAACAAGTCAAAGAAATTATGCCTTTTTTACACGCACACGCACACATACTTATACCTGCTGTCTTACAGCCTTCTCACCTAAGGCTCTGAAAATTATAGTAGGAAAAATAGATTAAAATTTTACAATATAGTGAGACAAAAAGTAGATGTACAATATAGTGAGACAAAAAGTTATGAAACAGGAATAGAGTGTGTTACTGGATCACACTTAAGCAATTAACTTTCTGATGGAGTATCAGAGAAAGCTACTAAAAGGGAATTTTGAGCTGCATTTTGAAGAAGGAGCTGGTGAAAATGGAAATAACATTCCAAGGCAGGGGGAGTAGCATTTGCCAAGGCACAGATTTGTAAAAGGAAACATCACATTTGGGGACCTGAGCAAGAGCTAGTCGTCACCCTGCCTCCTGCCAGTTTCTCTGCTCCTGTGGAATTGTGTTTGAGAAGAGGCTTTGAGTTTCTTGTGCTGTAGTTGTTTTCGTCCAAGGCACCCCTTCCTTCTTCTGCTTTTTGGTACCCAGGACTGCAATTTGTTTTTCTTGTTAAAATGTGATAAATGTATTATGAGAACAAATTTGGATGATTTGGACAGACTTGATCATTGCTTATGGTTGAGTTACTTTCAGTAAAAGGCGAAAGATTTATGCGTTTTGAAGAGAAACCGGAATATGGTTGAGTTACTTTTAAAGTCACCACCTTACCTCAAAGGAAAAACTGAAGTTGATATGTATTTTTAGCCCTTTGGTGGATAGGGGACTCAATCAAGTGGGGAATGTGGGCCCTCAAACATGAGAGAGGAGAACAGGGCCCCGAAGAACTGAGGACATCTGAGGCTTAGTTTTCTCATGTGTAAAATGGGATTATTGTTCCCCATTTTGCTTGAGAGTTAGGAGGATAAAATATGTGGATCACTAATACAGTACCTGGCTTATAATTGTGTTTCCCTCTCCTCTTTCTCATGCATTAACAACAGTAGCTCCCTTCTATTGAGTGCTTAAACTGTACAAAGTGCTTTATATACATTGTGTGGTTGACCTGAACCCCAAAGAGATAGGTATTATTATTATAGTTGTTATTATTAAGAAAATGTGGTAGAAGGGCTGGCTCAGTCGGTAGAGTATGCAACTCTTAATCTTGGGGTCATGAGTTCAAGCCCCATGTTGGGTGTGGAGCCTACTTAAAAAAAAAAAAAGAATGTGTGGTAGAGTCAGGATTTGAACCTAGACTTGTCTGATTCTAGTGTTTAAACATCTGGGCTGTGTTTCTATACCAGTTCCATCTTGGAAGCAGGGGAATGGCAGGTTCTTGGTATCTCTCCTCTGGGGTCAGATGCTGTCTACAAGTGTGAGAGGTACTTAAAGGGATAAGAGTACCATACTCTGCCCCTCCTTCATTTCTATCCTATTTATGGTGTGTTAGAAACAAACTTTTGTCCCCTCTCACGTGCGATGGGTGTCACAACTGACTTCTAGGACTTTGCAAAGAGATGTCTCCCAGCTTTGGCCCCTCGAAGGAATTTGCCCAAACTACTGCATGTAGTGGTAAGTTAGCAAACAGCAGGCCAATCACAGTCACTTCTTTTTAGGTGCTGCCTTGAGCTGCTGAGACGGCTAATTGAAGAGGAGAGTAAACCTCCTATGGCCTGTAATGTTGCCATCAGAATGTGGTGTTCCTGAAGGTCTTTAGTGACTGTAGCTCTCCTGGTAATTTAGGGTTAGCAGCTGCTTCTGATGCTGAGAATGCTCTCCCTCGCCCCACCTTGGAGCAGAAGCAACTGTAGGTAGCTACAGGCCAAGGGAGTGACAGGTTGTAGAGAGGAGGAGAGTGTTTTGTTGAGGTGAGGACCCAGCTTTAGAGTTCCTGCTTCCATTCTACTTTGGGGCCATCAGGAAGTTGTGTAGAGGTTCCAGGGCATGTCAAGCTTTGTTCTGCCTCACCCTCTAGCTTTCAGCAGACTAGGCTGAACCCTCAGGCCCCCCGGCCTCCACTGTGAGACTACAGAGAAGCTTGGGAGGTGAGCGGTGAGGCCTGCTCCTTGTGTTGGGGCAGTGGTCTGAGACCCTGGTGTGGGAGTAAGGAACCCTGGGTTCTGTTGTTACTATGCTATGTGAGTCTTAGGCAGTCCTTTTCTCTTCCTGGGGCTCATTTTCCCTGGCAGGCTGTACTGTGTCTCCCCTTAGGTTTTCTTTCACCTTTGACAATCTGTGATTTTGACAGAAAGTACTCTGGCAGCAAGGTACATTCATTAGCTTGAAGATTATGACTTTTGAAGGCATGCAGTTTATTTAGATTTTTCCCAGGCTATTTTTAGCTGCCTAATACAGAGCCTATGACTGAGTGGTTCCAGACAGGTATTACTGTGCTCTCTGTTGATGCCTCTCTGACTCAGGTACCTGAGCCCTTGTAATACTGTCAGTCAGATTGGGACAGGGACTTGCCCTGGGACTGGGACCTGGGGAAGCTGCAGCTCTCTCAGGTGCTTCTAGTTGGCTAGACTCAGAGCCTGCCTCTGGTGCCTTACAGTTTCTCTGGAATGTGCTCCTGCCTCCCAGTCTGGTTTTTAATGGAATGGATAGAATCCAGGGATGGTACCAGCCTAAACCCTCCCCAGGGATTCCAAGTACAGTTGACCCTTGAGCAATATGGGTTTGAACTGCATAGATCGACTGACTTGTCGATTTTTTTCAATAAATACAGTACAGTACAATAAATACTTTCTTATGATTTTCTTGACGTTTTCTTTTCTCTACCTTTATTGTAGGAATACAGTATACAATACATATATAAGATATGTATTAATTGACTGTTATTGGTAAGGCTTCCAGTCAACAGTACTATTAGTAGTTGTTTTTGGAGAGTCAAAAGTTATAGGCGGATTTGCCACTTTGTTGCGGGGGGCAGTCGGTGCCCCTAAGCTCTGTGTTGTTCAAGGGTCACCTGTATTTGCAGCTGGGGAGATGGGGTGGGAGTAGACCCCATATTTCATGATGGCCCTCTCCTTTCCTATCCCCCACGTTCCTGTGGCCTGTGGATGTGGATGTTAAAGGATGGCCCCCTCCCTTTGCTCTCTCTTCCCCCCTCAGTAATGGAAGGCTATAAAATGTCTATTTACCCAAGACACCAGAATGACTCCTCTGTGGTTCCACTAATCTGGTGATTTGGTGCTTCTCTGGTCTCTCAGGTAAATACAGATTGAGGCTTTTTATAAAGGCATATTATTTCCCTCATTAAATGTGTGTTTTGGCACATGCGTTATTTACCTGGCCGATGGTAATGGCTGCAGAGGACCATTGCTGTCTGTTGTGTAAATACTCTGCACAGAGACCATCCTCCGGGGGCTGTGGCGCAGGCCTGTTTCTCCAAATGGGACTGGCCCCATGGCGGTCCCTAGTTACCACTCCCCTGTCTCCACTGGGGGCTGGACCTTTCATTTTGAGGAGGGAATCATTTATTTTCCTCCTTGCCATAGGCTACTTACTACCTTTAATTGCCAGGAGAAGAAAAAGGGTGCCTGAGAATAAATGTGTATAAGTCTTGTCTCTGATGAAACACAGTATGCAGAAGTACATAGAATCATAAACTGTTCCTTTTGAGTTCTGCCCCTTGACTAGATACTCGAAGTCCCGATTGATGATACAAGTTATAGACTTAGAGTCTACAAACTTGTGACTAAAGTATAAAGCAGCATTAGGAAAGGGGAATCCCCAAGAGGCCAGAGGGTGCAAGGCAAGTGGGATGCCTCTGCAGGGAGTGCAGGGCTCTTTCCTGAGAAGGCTCTAATGGTGGCAGGAGTGCTCCGTGAGCGGGCATTGAGTGGGGGCTCTTATCATGGAGACTTGATGCTTTAAGGGCTGGCTTTGCCTCTTAAGGTCGGCTGTAGGCTGTATGCACAGCCTACCTTCCGTGGGCGGTATGGAGAGATTGAGCCCTCACATACCATCTCTTCTTCTCTCTCTCTCCTTCCCTCCCCCCCTTTTTTAAACCACATTGCAGCGTATAGATTAAAAAAATAATTTTTTAAAAAGATTTTATTTATTTGACAGAGAGAGAGACAGCCAGAGAGGGAACACAAGCAGGGGGAGTGGGAGAGGGAGAAGCAGGCTCCCCGCTGAGCAGGGAGCCCAATGTGGGGCTCGATCCCAGGACCCTGGGATCATGACCCGAGCCAAATGCAGACGCTTAACTGACTGAGCCACCCAGATGCCCCTAAAAAAATAATTTTTAAAAAGTTTGGAATAGGCCAAATTTACATACAAGTTGGAATTAATAGTACAAAGAATTTTTTGTGGAACTATTTGAGAGCTAATGCTGACCTAATGTCCCATCACCCTGAATGCTTTGGGTATATTTCCTACATGCAAGGACATTTTCTTACCTAACCATAGTACAACCAGCAAAACCAGGAAATTAATATTGGTACCTTACCTCCTTCTAATTCTGAAACCCCATTCAAGTTTGCCTATTGTCCCAATAATGTTTTTTTGTAGCAAAATGATCTAGTTCAGAATGTGCATTGCAGTTAGTTATCAAGTCCCTTTGATCTCCTTTAGATTTTGCTCAGTAAAAGTTCCTTGACATTCATGACCTTGATACTTTTGAAGATTACAGGCTGGTTATTAGGTAGGCTCTCCCTCAATTAGGGTTTGTTGGATATTTTCTCATGATTAGAGTTAGATTATGCATCTTTGACAGAAATATCACAGAAATGATGCTTTCTTCTCATTGCATCCTATCATGTGGTGCATGATTTTGATTTATCCCATTGTGTTCATTTTGATCACTTGATTAAGGTGATGTCTCCCAGGCTTCTCCATTGTATACTTACTTCCTGTTAACGATTAATAAGCATTCTGTGGGGAGATAGTTTAAAACTACGTGAATATCCCTTACCAGACTTTAATTTATTAATTAGTTAATTAATTTGTGTATTTTAGATTCATGGTTTCCTTTTTTTATTCAATGCAATATAATCTATTAATATCATTATTTATTGCCAGTGGGAGCCCCTTCAAACTGGCTTCTGCATCCTTTTGATTAATTCCCATCATTTTTTGAGCATTTCCTTGCTTTCTGGCCCCTAAACAAGATGTTCTAGGCTCATCTTGTACTTTCCCTGCCATAGTTGTGGAATCAACCATTTCTCCAAAGAGCTCTGGTTTTTCCACTGAAGACTGTTATTTAGAAGGCAACTGGGTGTTAGGTGTGCTCATTGCTGCTAGAGTGTTGCTGCTCCCTGGCCCTTCAATAGACAGCTAGAAAATAGATTGTGTGTGTGTGTGTGTGTGTGTGTGTGTGTGTGTGTGTGTGTGTCTCCATACTCACGTCTAGCTTATTTTTATATATTATATATCAGAAACCATGAGTTCACACTGTTTCCTCCAATTTCAGTTTGACACCATGGATTTTTTTTTCCTCTTTCCATATTTTAATTCCATCCTGTAACAATGAGAAACCTGGTTCTCATTACCCTTAATATACGCCCTTCTTTGATCAATCCCTCTGTATGTAACCAATCTCCCATTTGTTACCATTGCTCCTTCCCCCTCTTGAGTGCCTCTTTTACCCTGCCCATGACTCCCTGCATCAGGCTTGCTCCCCGCCTCCCCATGCCCTCCACACCCCATGTGGGTTCTGACATGCTACGTCACACCTTCTTGCCTCTGTACAGATGCCTTCCTTACTGTGCTTGGGTTCTGATACCCTCCACCCCCACCCTCAGACTCTTCTGCTCCCCCCCACTTCAACTTGTAGATACTACCTTCCTCTGCCACAACTAATGACTAAAGCCATAAGATTGAATTTTTCAGGAAGAGAAGAGGAAGAGCTGCCCTCTGTTTCTTGACTTGAGTTGAACTTGGGTTTTAGAAGTAAAGGAAGTATGGAATACAGTGATTACTGACATGTGGAAGACTGGTCTCCTACCATTGTCTATTCTCAAGACTTCCTGCAAGAGAAGCTTTTTGATGTGGGTGAAATCAGTTGGAAAAGCAAGGCCTGCAGGCAAGAGGGCTTCAGGTCATCAGTGTGTCATTCATGGAAGGGGATAGCGCACATATAGTATGCTACATGGGAGGCCTAGAGCATTCTGGGCATGCAGGAGATTTGGATGTTACTTCTGAGGTTGCCTTATGCATGCATTAATTGGATATATAGGCTCCAAGTATGGGGGTCCAGGCTTGGCCAGGTGGGCGTAGCCCAAAAGAATAGTAGTAGTAATAATAGTAAGTGATACTGAGCCCCTATATGCCAGACACTGCTCACAGTGCTTTACACGTACCTTCTCATTTCATTCTCACTTACGGAATAAGAGCTATTATTGTTGTCATTTTACAGGTGAGGGATGGAAGAACAGAGCTTGCCCAAGGTGCCATGGCAAATAAGTGGCTCAGCCAGGATGCAAACCTGGAAGGCCTCCTTAATCATGATGCTAAATTGCCGGTAGTATTTGGCAGATGGGGTCTGGTTGACTATATATACTATATACACTCTCTATGAATATTGACAAACATTAGGATTCTCAAAAGTCCTTATCCCAGCCTGACTTCAAGGAGTTAGAGGAGAGTTCTAAGGCCCTGAGAGACTTTGGATCCAAACTATAATGCATAATCTGAACAGACTGGTGTCTCCCGTCTCAGCAAGGCTTCCAGTACTGTTCAAGGCAGGGGTGGTGATGTGAAGTTATTTTGGATTCTGGTGTTTGAAGGGATGTTGGCCCCTTTGCCTTTCCAAGGGATTCCATAGTGAAATCCAAGCCAGCCTTTGTCTATCCTGAGCTGAGGAGTTTGGGCTGCGTTTTTGGAAATGCTGTAAAGCCATGTTGAAAGCAAGCACTGTGCTCTGTAGGATCCATGAAGAACTTAAAATACTTTTCAGTCTTAGCACCTCTGAATCCCCATGGAATCTCACTACGGGGTTGGGGAAATTGAGGACCCACATGTGTCCTAGTAAATATGCAGGCAAGTTATTGTAGGTCATTCAGTGAGTCAGGGAAGAGCCAGAAGGAAAAGTGATACTTGATTGTACATGTCCATTCAGGTAGTAGTCACCTCATTGCTTCTGAGTGCGCTCTGGACTTCACAGGCTGCTACCCCCCTCAGCCCTGCAGGAAGGAGCCAGTGTCCATTGGCAGCCTTTCAGAGGCAAGTTTTTGGCTCTATTAGAATGGGGCTTCAGAAGGCATAAACTATGGCCATATCTGCATCGAGCAGTGAGATTTCTCATTTGACTTTGGGAACTTGAATATTGGGTGTAAGAGGGGTAAAAACAAACTTTCTTTGTTCCTTTTTTTTTTTTAAGGAGGCCTGGGTTATTTGTGAGTAAAACTTAGGCTTTGATTTTTATATTTAGTTAACCCTCTAAGGAGCAGACATTCTACAAATTTAAAGGGAAAACTTGAAAAGTGATTCGGATTTTTTTTTTTTCCACATGTTCACTCAGAAAACTTTACTAGACTTTTTTTTTTTTTTAAGCAATGCTCCCATTACTGCCACATCTGGGTTTTCTCTTTTTCTTCCCTATTTAAAAAAAGTCCCGCAGTCCTTCAGGGCCTCTAGTAGAGAGTGAGCCTAAAGGCAGGGAACGGGAAGGCCTGAGGCTGTTACCAGCTGTGCTCTCCGGGCGTCATTCATTCCCCCAGGGTGCCACTTACTGGCACGGAGGCTGGGGCATCACCGGCCCTGCAGGAGCAAGCTCCCCTGTGGTTGGCTGCGTTCCATTTCACCTTGGGAGATGGCACGGAGGCTACGTGGAGGTGTGTGATACCGACTGGAAAGCCAGGGGCAAATGGCTTGTAATGGAGCTGAGGAGAGACTCTTTGGCATTTTCCACTGTTTGTCTGATGCTCCTTAGCTCCCAGGACTGATTGTACAGCTGGGTCACCTCATGTTACTTTAGGAACCTTAGCTTTACATTAACTCTTGCCACCCGAGAAATGACCACAGAATTTTTCTCTCTCCTCTCTTTTGAACTTTAGAGCTCCATTTAAAGATGAAGGCCAGTGTGGCAGGTTGTTCTGAGGATGATCTTGGAGACTCAGAGCTGTCGTAATGCTGCAGGGGCCAGCATTAGGGTCTTGACTTCAGGAATGAATGCTGTTGATTTAGAAAAGGGGTCCAGAAACACTGGGGAGTGGTTCGTGTTGTGTGACTATTCCTGAAGACCAGATGGAACAGGGCCACCGTGGGAGGGGAGTAACCCAGGCTCTTTGTTCTTTTTTTTTTTTCTTTTCTTTTTTTTTTTTTTTTTAAACTTTCCTCCCCTAAGTTTTAGATGCTTCTGGATGTTCAATGCTAGCACCTTTACAGACTGGAGCAGCTCGATTTTCTTCATATTTACTTTCAAGAGCAAGAAAAGTGCTGGGCTCCCACTTATTTTCTCCCTGTGGTGTTCCGGAGTTCTGCTCCATATCCACCAGAAAACTGGCGGCCCACGGCTTTGGCGCATCCATGGCGGCAATGGTGCCCTTCCCTCCCCAGAGGTATCACTACTTTTTAGTGCTGGACTTTGAGGCCACGTGCGACAAGCCACAGATTCATCCTCAGGTAACTGTTGCATCATTGCTTCAGAAAAGGTGGGGTGGGCAAGGAGGGAGGGAGGTTAGTCTTGCTTTCTGGGTTCCAGGGGAACTTTCTCATGTCTTCCTGGCTTTTAGTTGCTCATCGGGAGTTCCTGCCTAGGAAGCTGGACTTGGTTCAGGCATGGTAGGGTAAGGTAGACCTGAGAAGTCTCTGGAGACAACTGGGCATATTGTTTCTCTCTGGTCTCAGCCTTCGGGAATCAAAATATTTCCTTCTGTCCCATCCTTCCTCTCTCCTTTCCCTTCCCGCCTTCCTTCTCCTACTATTACCGCATGTTATTTTAAGGAATACTGTGATAGTCAGCCTCTAAGATGGCACCCAATGATCCTTGCCTCCTGGGATTCCTACCCTTGGTAGTTTCTCTCCCACACTGAATCAGGGCTAGCCTTGTATAACCAGTAGAACATAGAGGAAAAGCCATAGTGTGATTTCTGAGGCTAAGTCATAAAAAGCGCTGTGGTTCGCCTTGCTCTTTTGGATCACTTGCTCTGGAGAAAGCCAACTGCCATGCATTGAGGACTCTCAAATGGCCTGTGGAGAGGCACGTGTGTACAGGAACTGAGGTTCTTAGCTAAAAACCAGTACCACTTGCCATTCATGTTTCTTGGTGCTGTCTTGGAAGTGAATCTGCCAGCCCCAGTGGACATCTGACTTCAACCTCAGGAGAGACCCTGAGCCAGGCTGGTCTGCTGAGCCACTCCTGAATTCCTGGCTGGCAGAAACTGTGAGAGATAAGAAGTGATTATTGATGTTTGGAGCCACTAAGTTTGGGGATGCATTAGAGAACCTGAAGAAGTACAACTGTTGGTCTGTTGGAAAGGAAAATTTCTTTGCTTGCTTTTTTTCCTTAGTCATCAACTGTGTCCAGAGACCTTTTACCCTTTAAGGTAGTGCTACTAGGAGGTTTGGATTAGCAGCAGAGAGGCACATGTTCTTGGAGATATTGGCGTGCTTGAGGTTGGTTTGGGGGGAACGATTGGGGGCTGATGTGGCAGTTCATTGTACTGTGGGGGCCTTGAGTATGCCCGGCTCTAGGACTGTAACTCTTCCCTGTGGGCCTGGGTTATTAGGGGTGTAATTTTGGGATGTGTAGACATGTTAGTTTGGGAGCAGCTTTCAATGGTAGGGAGGATGGGGAAAGGGGGATGGTAGCATCAGGCGCTTGGGAGACAGGGAGGAGTGGGGTCCATTCAAACATAAACTGAGTTCATTTCTCATGGTTGGTTTTTTTTTCCCATGAAGAGGTTCTATCTTTAGAATAGTAGATTATTTTCCATAAAGCAGATACCACCACCCTTTTACCTTCCCCCTTCTCTCTCCTTTTTCCTGTTCTCCCTTCAAGTAGTGGACTGTCCTTGGGAGCATTGGAATTAGCCCTGTGGAAGTTTGGGAAGACAGGAGCAAGATGAGGAGAATGTCCTGAGGGAAGGAACTTCGCATAAAAGGGAATATAGCTTGGCTGCTGCCTGAGCCGCCCTTACTTTCTCAGCCTCTTGCTCCTGCCCATGCTGTAGAGTCTTCTCTGCCTCCCAGAACTATTGGAGATTCTGTGCTGGCTGTTCCTGGGTGGTGGGTGGGAATTTTGGTTACATAGATTCTCCCAGGTTAGGAATCAAGGATCCGTATCTTAACACACCATATTATTTCCCTTACTGATGTAGATTTCAATTACTGAGTAAGCCCTAGTGGGACATGAGTCTAAAATCCAACACATCCCGATTACATATGATTCATCCCTCTTCTGAACTCTCATAATCACTTGGCACCTCCTTTATGGCATTTTCTACATTCTGCTTTCTGGCACATGCCTACATATGTTTATTTCTGAACTTTTCAGTTAGATTGTAAGCTCAGATAATTATGTAGCTCTGTTCGCTTGTCCTACAGAGGGTCCTGTCAATGTTGCTGAAGGTGAAGCCTGATTCATGTCTCAATTTGGTCTGTCAGTATCACCTTCCATCTCTCTTTCAAGGGCATTGTTCTTTTTATTTATTTATTTATTGCAATGCTGAAGATATAATGCAATACAGTTTTTTTTTTTTTTTTTTTTTAAGATTTTATTTATTTATTAGAGTGAGAGAGCACAAACAGGGAGAGTGGCAGGCAGAGGGGGAAACAGGATCCCCGCTGAGCAGGGAGCCCAATGCGGGACTCGATCCCAGGCCCCTGGGATCATGACCTGAGCCAAAGGCAGACGCTTAACCATCTGAGCCACCCAGGTGCCCCGCAATACAGATTTAAATCACTTCTATCACCAACTTTCCACCCAGACTTGGGCACCAAGGCCTTCCTGACCTAGGCTGAGGTAGGACTTCATGCCGTTTACCAGGATCTGGGCCTGATTAAAGATTATCTCCAGAATCAATGAACCCTGATGATGTGATTCCAAGGGCACTTAAAGAATTGGCTGCCCTGGTTCATTATTAGAAAGCATTAGCTGTTGCTTTAGAGAACTCAGGAAGAAGCATTCGCTGTCTTGCTTATCTTTAAAAGGGGAATACGAATGATCTTGGAAGTTATAGACCCGTTAGTTTACTGTGATTCTAGAGAAGATACTTGACCTGATCGTCAGATAATCAATCAGCAAACAGCTAGAAGAGCATAGGGTACTACTGAAGTAATAACTTACATGGGTTTGCGAAGAAGAGCAAATCCTGTCAGATCAATCTAACTTCTTGCTGTGACATAGTGATGGATTTGAGTGGATCTGGGGTAAGTGATAAATGTAATGCATCTCTACTTCATTAAGCCTCCACAATGCTGTGAACAACAGGTAGGAAGGTGAGTTGGGGGCCAGGCAGCTCTGTTGTACTGCCCATGGGATCATTCTCAGGAAAGGGATGGGTAGCTCAGGAGTGATTTGAGACTTGTTTGTGGCAACTTAAAGCCTCTCTCTCTTTAAAAACAAACAAACAAACAAACAAACAAACAAAACTTCTCTAAAGTTTGCAAGTAGCAGGATCCTGATAGGATTCAGAGGAATTTTGGAAGATGGATAGGAGAAGTTGTCAGTCCCACATAGGATAGTGTCCTTCCACTGAGGTTATCATAGGTCACGTTGTCATTAGAGCCTCTGTGCTGTGTAGGTCTTCTGGTCAGCAGGGACAGTGGAGAAATTGGAAAAGCTCAGGATAAGAGGGGAAAAAAATCACTAGGGGCACAAAAATAGGACTTAGAAAGAAAGAAGAGAAATTGAATATGGTTTTAGTGACTTATTTCTTATTCAGACTGAATAAATTCATCATATGGGAGGTAGTTGTTCCAAAGAGTATACTAATAACTTGCTCTTCATTTTATTTTATTTTATTTATTTATGTTTAAAGATTTTATTTATTTATTTGAGAGAGAGAGAATGAGAGAGAGCACATGAGAAGGGGGAGGGTCAGAGGGAGAAGCAGACTCCCCGCCGAGCAGGGAGCCCGATGCAGGACTCGATCCAGGGACTCCAGGATCATGACCTGAGCCGACGGCAGTCGCCCAACCAACTGAGCCACCCAGGCACCCCGCTCTTCATTTTAGTAAGGATAAAAAAAAGAAATGAATTTAAATGGAAACAGGAAAGATTGAGATTTGGGATGAGAATGAACTTTTAGAAGAGACTGGAAAAGGACTAGAAGATGGGCTGCTAGCTGAATCCAGCCCTCCCTAGTGCTCTCTCAGAATAGCTTAATGGCTGTCCACTTGACAGAGATGCTTTATGGACAAGGTCTGTGTGCCTCTTGGGGATGAGCTTGGGACTGTGGATCAGCCTTCCTCCTCCCTGACTCCCAGTGGCTTTCAATACTCAAGGCCTCTATATAGGACATTTCTGATCCTTATGGGAGTGTGCCATTATCCCTCGGGAGTGAGGAGGCAGAAACAAGTTTGGGGCCAGGATCTATCTGGAGGCTTGGCATGGGGTTCATTTTTCTGATTTCTTTGGTCTTCAGAAGTCTCCGAGTCAGCTTATTGGGACTGTCCTTAAGAAATGGCACCATGAAAACTAACAGGTATAAGCTCTGTTGTACTCGGGTGAGTAACAATATTGGTAATAAACATGGTAAAACATCTGGTATTTTCCATTTGTCATCATTTTTGCTGTTTATTTTTATACTTTGTTCAGCTAGGTGAAGCTGGAGTGGTCGGTTTACCAGTAATAGGCTTCACTTTTTTTTGCAGGTTTTTGCACTCGTTTTGATTTACATTTTGATTCAGATTAACATGATAGATATTGGCAGAATATGAAACTTTTACATTTGAAAACATTTTTCCACCTAAATTAACATTTAATTCCACCTAAATTAAATTGCTTTAGAGACTCTAAGTTTGAGGAATAGAATTCCTTTCTTGCTTTAGGAATTGTTTCCTGATAGGGAAGTAGGTTTTTATCTGGTTTAAGAGAATCCTGACTCCTTTCTTCTGGCTAGCAGGAGTTCATAGTTGTTCATTTTGGTGTGGATGTGCATCGAATAATGGTGGTTGTGACCCTCAGGCCCAGGGAGCAGCCTGAAAGCTTTGGTGGGATCTTTAATTGTCCATCTTTAACCTGGGGGCAAGTTCTCTTACCACCTCAGTGTTTAGAAAGGAACAAAGTAAATGTAAGTGAGGACAGTGAGGTATAGGCCACAGCACACGGGGAGAAGGAAATAACCTCAGCTCTCCGGATGGCTGGGGAGAGGGCAGCCCTACTGTCCTTGTCTGGGGAGCGAAGTCCTGGCTGCTGTCTGCCCTCCCTCCCTGGGTTTCCTCTGGCCAGCCATCAGCTCCTGAGCGTGGTCTTTCCCTCACTGCTCTGCCACAGCCCTGCGACTGTTTTCCTTCTCATCTGTATTCAAGTGCCCATAACTTTGGAGAAAAATGACCTTTGGGGTTGAGGTTTTCTAGTGTTTGGTCTTTGTCCACAGGGGCTTTTCCTCTTTTCTTTTCTTTTCTTTACTTTTCTTTCTTTCTTTCTTTTTCTTTCATTCATTCATTCTTTCTTTCTTTCTTTTTTTCTTTTTTTCTAGGAAACCTTGAAGAAACTCCATCTGCATTTTGAGTTAGAACTATGAGTAAAGGAGTTTCTCTTTTATAGAAAATTGTCCAGATGCTGGGTTATTTCGGGAGGGTAGGGTGGAGGAAGGTTAATGGTGACAGGAGAAGGAATAGCATAAAAGAGAGGCATTTGAGAGGCATACTCAGTATGACTTAGAACTGGTACATCATTATTAGTCTTTTGTGAGAGAGACATTTTGGGAAACTTTACAGAAATTGTTAAGATCCCTACAAATCAAACTATATCAATTCCCTTGTCCATTCAAGGCTGAAAGGCAGGCTCCCCCTACCCTTTCTCCCCTGCCCCCAACCAGTATGCACACACACATACTGCTCTTCCTATGTATCCACCTTTCCTTCTCCCTGCTCTTGGTTTCTACACCCTCCAAGTGGACTGAAAGACAGTTCCCTAGAGAAAGAACCCACCCTTCCTGCCCCATTCACTTGTCCCAGTCACAGCTCCTTCAAGTAGGAGGGGCCCAGCCAGGCTTTCTATTGCGAGGGCCCAGTTGTTGGGTTGCGGGTCATCTGCCTGTGTCCCCAGTCAGCCTGCGCTTTTTTCTCTACAGACAGGCGAAGGCGCTGACGCTATTCTTCTAAACTGGGAAATGAAATGCAAAACCGACGTTAATGTAACATTATGGTTGAGATTAAATGCACCAAAATCAGGAAATTCAAAGTTATGCTTCCCACAGCAACTATAATTCAGCCTCATCTGGCGTGTGTAGTATTTTGTGTTAGTGCGGATGGTGTTATATGTTAAGACATTAAAGTTAACACCATAAGCAGAGCACAAAATGCTTGAGGGGGCTGAGTTATGACGACTGTGTGAGCTGTAAGTGTTCTTGCACAGGCTCCCGACTCCTGGTATAATTTTTCCCTTGCCCATCAGACCAATTATTGCCTTTCTTTTTAGTTATATTTCTGCTTTAACACATCTCTTCTTCCAGGGTCACCGTAAATGAATTCCGCTATTGGTGGCCACTGATGGTGGTGGGACTGGGACAGCCCACTAGGCGCTTTTGTCCTTTTTGTTGCTGCTTCCATAAAAGTGGTGCTTCCCCTCCACCTCCAGAAGCCCCCTCCTTCACAGACTGCTGTTTCCTGGTGGTCCCTCATCCAGATCCCCACCCCCACCCCCACCGTCCCTTCCCTCCAACTGTCACTGGGGCTCCTCACAACTGCTCCCTGAATGAGAACAAGTGTTTGCTGTGTCCGGGTCTTGGCCTTGTTGTAACTTCACGTGAAAGCCGAAGGGCCCTTCTTTATTTGGAGCAGACATAGCAATGTGGAAGTAAAATATACATCCCGGGAGTGCAGCACCGATGCAGGGTGGTGCTGCCTTATGTGTTTGGCATAGCAGAGGCATAGATCGAAGTGGGTTTATTTGCTCTCTTCTGACTGCTTCTCTATCTTCCCCAGGGTGTATACCTTTAAGCTGCTGTGGTGTGTAGTTAGGGCTGTGGAGTTGCCTGGGGGTGGGACCAGGAACTTTCCTTGGGGAGCACTGGGTCATTGGTAACAAAATCACCACATAATTTAGTACAAGTCAGGAAACCTCCCCCTAGCCTCTTATTATCCTGGTGGCCTCCCCAGGGCTGAGACAGCTGTTGGAATGCAGATTTTGTTAGACACTGGGCTAAGGTTGGTGGTGGGGAAGAGCTGTAAAGAATAGGGCCATTGATAAATGATGAATGAAATCAGGGACTGTAAACGAACAGTGACACTGAGCTGCCTTTTAAAGTTTTTGTTGGATATGACAAAACCAACCAAGTAAGCAAAGGAATGGGGAGGACCTTATTGTAACCACCTTAGAGGCAATGAAAAGGCCTCATTCTACTCTTTGGACAGCAACTTCAAGCTCTGTGTTAGATCCTGGGGACATAGAAACAAGTGAGAAATGGTCCCTACCCTCAAGGAGCTCATAGTCGAGGAGGGTAGACCTACATGTAACCACTGTTAAGCATTTGATTATATCATGTAGGTAAGTACTTGGTGCAGTGGGCGCTCAAAGGAGGGGACTGATCAACCCTGCTCATGGTGTGGAGGAGGGGTCACATAGCCTTGCTGTTAGAGAAATGTAGGAGATCCAAGAGAGCCAGGTCAGCCTATGGCCTCTCAGAATTGTTGTAGCAGGAATGAAAGAAGGTGCTCACAGAGTAAGCCAGGATGAATTGACCTAAGTCTGAAAAACTGACCTGGATTGCAGGGTTGTTTGTGGGAGTTGAAAATGAGGAAGAGAGAGAATGAAGACTTTGAACCTGACAAATATTTCACTGTTTGTTTAGTAGGATTATTTCTATTGGTTATATGGTATTTCTCACATTCAAGCCAGAAGATGTTTGTTGGTTTTTTTTTAAGATTTTAATTTTTTTTTTTTTTGAGAGAGCGCGCTCACGAGCAGCAGGGAGGGCGGGGAGGGGCAGAGGGAGACTTCCTGCTGAGCAGGGTGCCTGATGTGGGTCTCAATCCCAAGACCCTGAGACCACGACCTGAGCCAAAGGCAGACACTTAACAGACTGAACTACCCAGGAGCCCTGCAAGCTAGAAGATCTTAGTGGGATCTGTGAGAGTATGAAGGCTAGGAGAGGTTTGAGAGAATTTTAGCCAATAAAGTGTGGGCAAAAATGTAAGGGTCAACAAACTAATATGTGAGCTGAGGCCCTGAGGCATTGCCGGGGAGGGCTAATTGGATACCCCAGCTGCTATTAAAGGCAGCACGGGGTTGGGCTGCTAGGCCTTCAGGGAGAAGGAAGGGCTGGAGAATGACACGGCACCTCCCTGTGACCCTCTAAAAGTACTGGCAGTTTGGATCTGGATCTGCGAGACATCCCTTGGGAAGACCTACCTTCCATAGACTGGGGAGGTTTAGAACTGTCAAACAGATAAGCAACTGGCTGACTAACGTCGAGAGATGCGATGAAGGATTAAGGAAGAGGCAGGTGGGCCTGGGTAACAACAGAAAATGTGCTAGAGCAGAGGTAACTGGAGGGCTTCGAGATGGGGGGTGAGCTCTCTCTCTCAGCAGCAGCAACGGGTACACAGCCATAGAAGGAAAACGGGGAGTTTGGGATGGGGTAGTGAAGAAGTGAAATCCAAAGGAGTGTTTAGGGTAGGTCCATAGGCTTCACTTCTCCCTACCTCCATCCTATCTTGTTTTTCTTCTCTCCAATATTGATTACGTTCCTTACTTTGTAGACTGATCTCAGTTGTTTGACATGAGGAAACTGATATTAGGAGATGCTTTCTCCATCTCTTTGTCTTGTTGGGGAAAAGCGTCCTGCATCATTTTGATTAAGATGCTATTGGGGTGATTATTTTTTATTCTCTTATCCTGGGTGTTCACAATACTTAAAAAAAAAAAACAACAACCCCACAGCTATACATTTATGTGATGAGTTTTGAGCTCTCGCTGTGAAAATTGAGTCATAGCCTAAAAGCCTGAAACAAGAGTGTTCCCAGATTGACACTAGCCCCCCAGGCTGGCAGGTCTGCAGCAGAGGGTGAGCAGGCTGGGACAGGCAGAGAAGGGTTTGTGCGTATAGAGTGCTGTCACGGGCAAAGCCCCGTTCGGTGCTGAGAGATCAGAAAGGAGGTAAGTGGACTCTGGAGAGAGAGACAAACATCAGCAAAGCTTTTAATCTGATGTGCAGGTACCTTGGAATTGGCTGCTGTTTTGGTCCTATCCCTGTCTGTAGTGGCCAGTGGGCGATCTTGGTCTGTGGACAGGAAAACACATCTGTTATGTGATCCGTCCACTTCTGTTCCAGTGCTGTGGTCAGTGTCTAGTTCTAGGGAGGCCCTTCCAGCCAAGGGTTGGCCTGAAGGCTCAATGCTGGCAGAAGCTCTTATTTGGAGATACTGATGTTGCTGAAAGGAAGGAGCGTAGAGTCCAAGGTGAGGCTGGGGGCAAAGTTGGTGAGCCAGAAGAGAAAATGTGAAGGTGTTATTGAATGGGATAGAAGAAACAGAGGTGTTGCAAGCCAGAGTTCATGGGAATGGTGGGGAAGATGTTCCAAGGGGTTAAAAATGGACATGGGGAACCTGATTAGGAGGCGTTATTTGGAAGAGTTGTTAGTAGGTTGGACTAAGGTAGTGATGGTGGGCATGGAAAGAAGAAGTTATGTGTTGTAGCTTTTAGATGTGCTGGGAAAGAAGTGAGCTTGAGAACCATGCTTTTAAGTAGCTGATGGTTCCTTTGGATACTGGTGGGCCCCTGGGAGTCAGCGGTGCTAAGAGATTTGGCAAGGAGTAAAGGTGGAACCTATGGTTGTTGTAAATGGGGTGCTCCGAACTGAAGAGTCATTACCAGGGAGAACCAATAAGGTGAGTTCCTTAGTGGTGTTTCAAGTAGGATCTTTTTGATGAACCATTTGGCCATTGGCCTAGGGGAGGTAGGTAGTGATGATTAGGTAGATAGGATGAGAAATGGAAAGAAAGCTTGGAATCTTGCTCTCCAAAAGTGTGATAGCAACTGAGAGCCCTGGCTTGAGATTGTGATGTTTGAAAATGGAGTTCCAGGGAGTCTGTCTGCATTGTTCACGGGTTGGTTTTTTTCCTATCCCCAGTGCCAGCAGCATTTGAATGAAAGGCCAACTGGTGGACTGAAAGGGATTGGTAGTTGGGAACAGAGGAGGTAGGCACTGAAGAATGGGATATGAAATATGCCATTTTAATAAGGTCTACTTTCACTAGAAAGGTAAGTGACTAGAGAAACAAGGCCAGGGGTAGGCCTTAAAAGGAAGTTCATGGTGATGGTGCAGAATGTGGCGGTTGGTTGATGTTGGTGAGGAATCCCCAGCTTGGTGCCTCGGGATATTTGCAGGAATTGCTGGGATCCTGTTCCAGATCTGTGGCCACAGGTCTTTCTCAAGAAGTCTTCGTTGGAGAAGTATCCAGAACTGCTTTTTGATTCATTTAGACAGAAGGAAGGTGTTTTTCTGGAGAGGATAGTGTGAGTGCTCTGTGGGTAGCTGATGCCCTGATCCTGATGGTATTCTTTGAGGGAGCACGCATTGTCATGAAAGAAGACCTCTTGTTGGCTCCCTAGCAGAGAGTTACCAGCTTGCTTAATAAAGCTCTGGGATGTGACATGCCAGTTTTTCTCCCCTGATTGTGGCAGCAAGGAGAATGAAATGTCTGATGGCAAGAGCCAGGAGTGGTTGGCAGATCTAAAGGGCTTGTCCTAGGTGCTTGAAAGTGGGCCAAGTAAGGGTTTGTTCTGAGAAAGGAACTAAGACCTGTGGCTCGGATTCTCACTTGGTCACTATATCTGTGATAAGGCGGTAATCTCATAGATGTTCTAGACTACACCTGTGTTTTTCAAAGTGTGGTCCAAGAACCAGCAGCATCCTCATCATGTAGGAGCCTGTTAGAAATGCAGAATATCAGGCCCTGCTCCAGCACTAAATAGAATCTGTAATTTGACAAGATCTTTGGGTAATTTGAAGTCTGAGAGACATTGCTCTAGTCTAGACCAATGGTTCTTAAACTTTAGCAATCAGAATTGTGATCAAAATCACCTGGAGAGCTGGTTAAAACACAGATTACTGGCCCCAACCTCAGGGTTTCTGATCCAGAGTTTGGGGTGGAGGCTAGGAATTTGCATTTCTGATAAATTCCCAAGTGATGGGATGCTCCCTGTGAGGAAACATGCTTTGAGACCCACTGACTTCCCTAGCTTTTTCGTCTATAAAATAGGGCAATGATTCCTGCCTGCCTTACAGAGATGTAAGATCAAATGAGCCAATGTGTGAGAAAAGTGTTCAGTGCATTGTAGGCAGGATGTCAGTTTGTGTATTGCTTGCTCCATGGTCAGTGGTTTTAAAAATCTACTGTCATGCCAGCAAAACCGTTTCCCTGTCCTGGCTTCTGGCCAGCAGCTTTGTACAAAGAACAGGGAATCTATGAAGCACCCATGGAGATGAGTCTTCTGTGAACAGACCAGCAGCCCCTTTAGGAGCAGGGCCTCCTGAAGCCCAGCCAGTTTCTCTGGTCTCCTACCCAAGTTGCCTGACCAGAACCTCTGTCTGCCTGAGTGGGCTTGGGCCTCTCCTGATCACGTGTTACCCTCAAATAGTAGATCTTTAGTGCAGTATTTACACTCATTGGGAAAATGGTCTTTGACTAACCAAGCCTCTGATTCATCTTGTGATCCTGAGTGTGTTACCTGACTTTTCCTCACCTTACTGGTTGATTAAATGAACAGTCATTGGCTGCATGTGCCCAAGTCCCAGAATGTGGACTCTGGACCTCCAGGGTGAGGAAAACTGAGGGAGAGGCTATTCTGATGAGAAGCAATATAGCATAATGGTTCAGAGCATAGACTCCAGAACTGGACTCTGGATTTGAGCCCAGTCTCCACCACCTACTAACAGTATGACTTGCCTTGGGCAAGTTGCTTGTACTCTTTATGCCTCAGTTGCCCTATCGGCAAAAAGGGGTTTTATAAAGCACCGGTCTCATAGGACTGTTGGGAGGATAAAATATAAGTGCTTAGAACAGTACCTGACATATAATAGCTGTAGGAGTTAGCTCTTACTAGTGGTATTCTTAATCATGGCACCATTGCAAGGTATTGGGATAGAGCAGGTGGCTGGGAAGCAGGCCCTGCTTCGGGAAGCATAGAGAAAGCCTTTAGGCCCTCTACCAGCGTAGTGGGTAGAGCTGAGGCACCACGCAGAGAGATTTTTTTCCTCTACTGGAATGGTAAGTTGGACCCAGAACCCTTCTATTTCCATGCCCTCCCTTAGTCCTGCCTCTGGGGGGGCCTCTCCTGCACGCAACCCTGAGATTTGCTTAAATTAATTTTATAACCAATATGTATACAGGTAGCTACAAAGGAATCATTTGGAGGTTTGCTGCCCTGGAGGGTCAGCTTCACTGAGACCACTAATATCTGCAATTATTTACAATTGAGCATGTAAAAATGCTTGAACTGAGGCGGATCCAGAGTCACGTGAAGGTAGACACAGGCATACACACTCCTGGGTGAGGATGCAGTTTTGAAAACTTTTGGTCTCCTTCGTTTATTGGTATTATGGTTTTGTTTTTTAAATTCAAATTTCAGTAAAAGTAAATTATAAATCATTCTGTACACCGCCCCCCCCCCCCAATAAAGAATAGCAGTGTCTATTTCAGCCTCTTTTCTACATTTTAATTGCTTTGGGGTCTATGGGGATAGTGAAAAGGGACATGTAGGTGAAAAATCAGCCTTTTAAAGCTCTGATTTTTTACCCTTCCTTGTCCTGAAACTTCAAGCATCAGCTCTCATCTGTCAAAGTGTAAATCAGCAATTAAAACCCAAACAGCCAAATGCCAAAGATGACCCGAAGCACAAAGCAACTGACAAACAAGTCCGGACAAATCGACGGGTAATTTATAAGCTTTGCCCTAAAATCTAATTATTTGGCAATTCGAATTTGCAGCCAGCCAGGGCTCGGCAATAAATTTAACCCGCCATAAATTATTTAGGAGCAGGCTGTGGTGTAAATCAAAACCACGAGTGTTTGTTTAAGAAATAAGCTCCTTGTGCATAAAATGTCTTTCTTTTCCCCCAAGGGAGAAACCGTTAAGCAAACCATGCCCTGTTCGTTGCCCAGTGCAGCCCTCACTTTCCCCTCTCAACTTCCCCTCTTCCCTGTGGCCAGGAGGCTACTTGATCCCTTGAGGAAGGGCCTACCTTTGCATGCAACTTGTAGCCAAAAACCAAGTATTTGCATAAAACTCATATTTTATAAAAGCCATGTACTGCTTTTTCTACCTTGTGGTGTGATGTCGCTTTTGGATTTATCAAACCTTTCTGTGCAGGGGTGTTGCACATTTTGGAATTTTCTTCATAGGATGGAGGGAAGGGATAGATTAGTTGTTGCCATCTGTAAATTGAAGAAATGCCAGTTCCTAGGTTGAGAGGAGGAAGCCATGAAAAATTTTTTGCTGATTGCCTTATTTCAGACGGGACCATAGAACCATCAGCTCAGGCAAAGGAGAATCTGTGCTTTGGAGAAAAAGTCTGTAAGAATGCTATTAAACCTTCTGTCCCATTGTCAAGAAATTCCAGCAGTCTAACCTAAGTCCCTTCTCCTTAAAAATCCTTTTGTTGTTGTTCTGTCTTCAAATATATAATCTTATCACTGAAGACACTTTAGTTGAAGGGAGTTTGAATACCCTGAAAGCAACCTACACATTTATTTCTTGTAATCTACTGATTGTAGGTGTGAAATTTCACTTGAGATGCTCTTGCACTTTTGTCCTCAGTTAATCAAGATAATCTCTGGTGTTCCTCGTTGAGCAACTAGAAAGCAGCTATGTCTAAAACCTTTGCTCCAGCTTATACCTCTGCTCACTTAAAAAGGTAAAAGAATATTTACTTGGTGCTTCCTTTTTATCTGTCTTCCCTCCCCTTAAAAAAACAAAGGTTTGCTGCTGACATTTTATTGAAGGAGACAACAGACATGGTAGGTTTGGAACCCTGGATACTTTGAACAATCCAAGTTCTGAGGCTTTTGTCCTGAGTTGTCAAATTGTGGCTAGTTCCCATCCACCATCAGCAGACCAACTTTTTGGGGCTATTATACTCTTTCCTTGCACAACCTAGTGGTGCAGGTAGCTTGTGGACAGTGTAGGTTGACCAGCTGTCCCAGTTTTAGCTCTGAAAGTTCTGTGTTCCAGGAAACCCTTGGTCTGGACAGACAGAAAACTGGGATGTTGGTGGTTTGTAGCAGTTGGGGGAGGACGAGAAGCCACTTAAAGATGAGAGACAGAAAGTGCTTTGGGGTGTTCTGTGTCTGGGTTTGAATCCTGGCTCCACCACCACCTTTATCCTGTTTGTCACCTTCACCTCCCTGACCTGTGGAGAGCTCTGTAAAAACAGAGATGTTTCTGTTAGAGCCATGTGCTTGGCTTCTACCTTGCCCTTTATTGGCCCCTCATGTTACCAGAAGCGCAGAGAGCGAGGTCCACATGCGAGGACAGAGCTGGGTGCTGGAGCTGCAGACATAAGGCTCCCACCGTCCCCGAGCTCAGGGCAAAGCGCCATCCACGTCACTGCAGCGCAGTGGAGCCTGTGCGGCAATGGTCCTCCAGGACTTTCTGCCCGGGTAGGCCGCGCTCAGTGCTCTTGTAACTCGAGAGCAGCCTCTCTTCCTAGGAGACAGCAGACCGAGCTTCCTAAAGACAGCCTTTCAGTCTGGAAGAATCAGCTCTTGACCCATCAGATTTTGAAAGCTGTTCTCTTTAAGTCTCATTTCCCCATTTGGAGTCCCAGCTTTGCCCCTCACAAGGAGTGTAACCTTAAGCAAGTGACCGCTTCTTTTAGGGCCTTATTTTATCCGTAAAATAAGGATCATAGCGATTCCCACCTCCTGAGTTGTTAGGAGGCTTCAATGAGGTCGTTCCTGTTAAGCATCTAGCAGACTGTCTGCCATGTAGTAAACAACAAATGGAAGGAATGAAATGATTCCATTTTCCATGTGTCCCCAAGGGTGTCAGGGCCAGCTCCTCTCTATCCTTTGCCCAGACTCAGACAGAAGAGCCACATCTCATTGTATTTGTCTCTGCCTCCACACCCAGCCCCTGCCTGGTAAATAGTAGGTGCTTAATAGTGTTGGTCTATGAGCTGCTGCTACTGCTGCTGATATGACCTATCTTCCAGGATTAATAAGGGTAAGATAAGAAAATGTATTTGCAAGCACATTATAAGTTGAAAGTCCTAACACTCAGTATGTCCCTCCACTAAGATATTTATCATAGTGCATTGTTCATTATTTGTTCAGTATCTTCTCTGCTCACTAGTCTGTGCACTTCCCCAAAGCAGAGGCTACATCTTTCTAAATCCCACTCTAACACTGGTACAGTGCCCTGCACCCAGTAGATGCTGCTCAGGTAGTTTAATTGAATGCGAATGACATACAGATGTAAGGAATTGGGAAACTGTTCTTAGGGCAGGAAGAGAGGGCTGGTAAACACACACTGGTTCTTCTTTCATTCCTGGTGCTACCTCTGCACAAGCAGACACTCAACTACTCCTAAAAACTTCTTCCCAGGGGAATGAGGAGATTGAGGGAGGGAAAAGGAGGAGAAGCAGGAATAACAGTTTCATTATCGGAGTGACTGCCTCCAGAAGCTAGCATGTAGGCACATCTTCCTAAGCTCTTTGTTTGGAATTAATGTGATCAACCTGTAACTTCGGTGTTTCCGTTGCGATCCTTACGAGCCGAAAACTGTTGAAGTGTTTGGCCTGCTCCGGGTGCACTGGCTGCAGAGTCATGCCCCGTTGGTAGAGATTAGGGTTCCTCTCCCATGAATGGGCTGTTGGGGCCAGGATTTTGAGGTTCTGGGCTTGATTGGGTAATATGGGAAGGTAAGAAGTACCTAAGTGAAATCCTTTGTGCTCTGACTCCTCAGAAGGTCTTCTATCAGAAGCTCCTCTTTTGCATCCTCATTGGCTTAAATGAGTATGCCAGTGTGCAAGGTCATTGTTACAACAGCTGCTGAGGGTGCTGAGAAGGGGCCCATGCAGAGTCATGTTCTAAGATTGGCTCTTGAAAGTCCCTCTTCTTGGTCTTGGGGAGAAGGCCTGGCTGATGGGCCAGTGACTCTGGAGAGGTATGTTTATGATAGGTCCAATCCACTGTGTCCCTGGCCCCCAGGCCTCTTGGGGATCTCCCCCCGTCTTTTTGCTTAGAGCTGGGGCTAGCTTATTCTTCCTCTCTGGGAGGATGCTACTGAGTGTGAGCAGAGGTTAGCTCCATTTCTCCAGGGGTGAGGAAGCCAGCAGCAGGAGAGCTTGAAGAGCAAGCTGCAGTGGGGAAACCCAAAGGCCAAGTTTTCAGAGAATCTACTGGGGATGCCGACTTGGTGCTGGTCAGAACAGGAGCTGAAGCGCTTACTGTTTTATAATAAATACTAATGAAATTCTAGATCTATAATAACATTTCAGATATCTAAAACAAACCATGTGCTTGTAAAAAAGTGGAAAGAGATCAACTTTAAGCCATAAATTCTTGGTAATAGAGGGTTTTTTTTCTATTTATGTTTGATAGATATTTTTGTTTCCAGAGGAATGTCAACTCCTAATTTCATAATGTATCATGGGCTTTAGAAAATTGAATTTAATAAAAGCCAAAGATGAATGGCATCCTTAAAGGTCCCAACACTTGTCTTTATTAGCAGGACAAACTGCAGGTCTCCAAACACTGCTTCTCTCCAAATGAAAGTTTAAATGAAAAGTACAGTTGTGTCACAGGTTAAATTTCATTGTGGGCCCAGCTAACATTGTTAGTGAGGAACTGGCTGTATTTGCTTCTTTAGACACCAGGGCAGCCAAACTAACCAGGCTGTGGAGCTCCTACTGGGGAAGTGCTGCTTCTCCATAGTGGGAGAAGCAGGATACATCAGAAATTCAGGCGTCCGATGAGCCCCACTTCAGAGTTAGTGTTTGGAAATCTTGGACATCTGGTTTTTCAGGGGGACCGATATGTATTTTGTGTGTATGTGTGCCTCCATTTTATTTTTCAGCACAGAACTGTCCTCTATCAGGTCTGCTAAGGGGACCGATATGTATTTTGTGTGTATGTGTGCCTCCATTTTATTTTTCAGCACAGAACTGTCCTCTATCAGGTCTGCTAAGGAGTGCTTTGTGAGGAGTGAGAGAGGCCCAGGGATTTGGGGGATAACTCCCCCTGTCTCTTCAAGTTGGGAGGAAAGGTGTCACCTAATTTAAGCAAAGCTGGGACCTCCTTGCCACGGCCCCTCTGCCTCAACCTTGTTGCCCTTCCTATCTCAGGGGGCTCCTGTCAGCCTCCCCATTTTGGGGAGACCAGGCGAGCAGAACCTTTGGATTTTTCAGTCATGAAATCTGACTGCCTTGATTTAGTCTTCAGTCCTGCTGTAATGTGTTGGATAAAAATAGATGCTTTAAGAACAAGCCCAATAGTCTTAGGTGTGTTTGAGGGAGAGGCTACCTGGCTGCCCTGGGACATCGAGGAGATTGGCCATTTCTCCTGTCTTCCCACTCGTCCATGTCCTGCACGTGGTCAGGTGTCAACAGCTTCCATGCTGTTCCCCCAGGCTGTCCCTGGAGAGAACCGGTTTGCCTTGATTTTAGTGATACTAGAAGGGTCCCCTCCAGAACCGGGGACCTGGGGTAGGGATGCTGCTGGAGCTGACTACTGGGGCCACGGAGTGGGCCAAGCCCCCCTTCGCTCTCTGCAGTGGAGGCCTTTTCCACATGCTAATTTTACTCGGAGGATTTTGCTTTTATTTATTTTTTTTATTATTTCCTATTTGTCTCTTCCAGATGTTTTCAGGGCAGTTTTTTTTTGTGTTGTAAACTAATTCCATTCATGTTTTAAAAATTTATGAAAGCGCTAATAAAAATGTCAAAGTGGTAAAAATGTTAGCTTTTCCTCTGCTTTGATTAAATTTTGCCAACTGTTTTTGAATATTAAAAAGTAATAATTTTTTTTATTTTCTCTCCTCGCTCTCCCTTTTCTCTCTGATGCGCGTGTGCTCTCCTGCCCTCTCCCCCCTCTGGTGCATTCCTCCCTTCCCAGGAGCGATGTAGGAGGCGCGCTGCACAGCCAGCGTTCTGCAAGCCTGTTTGCACACCAGGACCTTGGTGCTGTGCATCTCTATTAAATAACGGAGACAAATTAATCTTAGAGACACCAAACAAATTGTCACTCCTCCTCCGTCTCTTCCATTATGTTCCAGTGGACTGGGAAGGGCTGGCTAAGTGATTGGGGGGGGCAGGCTGGGGGAGGGTGTACTGCCTGAAAGAAAGGTGGGAGGCACCAGCTCCTATTACTCTTACTCAGTTTTCTTTTTCTCTTTATATCCCCTTTGGCTTTATTTATTATTTATCTTTTTTAAAAAAAAAAAAAACGAATGAAGAAACTCATCGGTTCTGCTTAAACTTCAAATGCAGAAGGCTGTGATTGGTCTTATGGCTGGTTGTCTAGGTGACTGGAGATCCAGGCCCATCCAGGGCAGAGGCCTGGGCAAGGGGACAGGGTGGGGCTACTTTTATGGGCTCCAGTGAACAGGCCTCTGGCAGAGAAGCAGTTGGGGAAACTGGGGCAGCTTGTACTACTGTCTTTCTTTCCCCTTTCCAGAGACAGTGGGGGTGGGGTGTGTGTCTAGTCCCTGCCACCTGTAAGGGTAGTAACAGTGGGAAGGTTGGGATTGGAACTGAGCTGGCACCATCTCACTCAGTCTTGGGTCTGGCCTGGCAGGAGCTAATGAGTCCAAAACAGTCCCTCATTCTTGACTCTTCCTTATAATGTTTGGTTAAAAAAATGTATTCTTCTTTTTCTGTGTCTTTGCCATTCCAGGAAATCATCGAGTTCCCCATCCTGAAGCTAAATGGTCGGACCATGGAGATTGAGTCCACCTTTCACATGTATGTCCAGCCAGTAGTCCATCCACAGCTTACTCCCTTCTGTACAGAGGTAAGGGCCCTGGAGCAGGGCAGCACGGGCTGCTGGGACAGGAGCTTTTGGGTCACTGGTGCACTGTACATGCTGCTTTAGGGGCAGCTGGAGCCTTATTAGTGGGTAAGGCAGGTGCGCATTGGACCCAGCCAGCAGCTGGCTTTTTACAAAGTCTGCCACTCCGCTTGCACCACTGTGGTCACTGGGGACCCAAGGAGAAGTGGCACCATCTGTCCCAGCTTCCCCAACCTTTTCTCTCCCTTATCGTCCCTACCCGTCCTGGTGACCAGGCACTTGGAGTGCTGCACCACTCCAGGGTGGTACTGCCGGGGTTCAGCTACTTTTCAGTTCTATTTCCCTTGGGGCCTCTTGACAAGAGGTAAAAATTTCAGCTTCTTGGAAGGAGAGGTTAGGTTCAGGCTTTCTTAGCCTCTGGTGATGTTTTTCTGTCCTTGAGCAAAGTGGCCCTGCGTGAAGCAGTGGTTGAGTTTGTGGGAAGCACGACCCTATCATTGAGGAACGAGAAGAGCAGTCCAAGTGGGATATGAGGCTGAAATGTCTTTATCCTTATCCCGTGCCGGTGTTGTACTCGGCCACCTTGCCAGCGGGTTAGTATTGGCCCCATTTTGCAGATTGTGAAATTGGGCTAACTGAGATCTTGATGCTTGCTAGAGGCTCAAAAGAACTAGTAGCAGAGAGGAGGTGCCCCTGAAGCGTTCTTACTCTTGAGACCTTCTGTGACTGCTTTCCCCTGTGACGTGTCGTGTTATGCACTCTGTGGTGGCCAGGGGCTGTGGTGGAATCACAGGCCAAGTATGTGTGGTAGCAGAAGTAATGGGAGAACGTGAGTGTTTCTGGAATCTTCTTAAGAATTTGGGGCTGGGGTACATTCGAGATATTCTGCCTTTGTTTAGAGATTTACTTTCTGCATATGAGTGAAACATGAGGAAGGAAGTTCTCGAGTGATCCCCAAACCATTGTCTTGGTGTGGGGAATGCTGGGAAAGGGCCTGCCTGCCACTGGTGGGAGGGCCCCACGGGCTCTGAGGCTGACTTAGCCCAGATACGAAGTTTCAGGGGTCGCTGCTGGGCTTGATGCCAGTGTTTCCTGCCCAGCCCAGGCAGGCCTTTGAGGCAGGCGTCCATCTGCCAAAGTGTGTGGGCTCGCAGCCCCTTTGTTGTTCCCACTAATGATGTCGAGATTCTTGCTCCCTCTGGGATCTACGTTTTTTCCCCCTTGCCCCTGGAAATTACCTGTACCACCAGGGGGCGCTAATCTGTTCTTTTTTTGCCCATTTTGGGAAAAAACCACCATTTTAATGGTGAAAATCCCCTTCCTTGTGGAAAGGGAAGATTTTCCTCAAGCCAGCTAGTTACCTGAGCCTCCACTGGCCTGAAAATGCAGTATCCTCTTGTCCTTCTCGTCTTCCTCTCTGTGTGCAGATCCCCCCCTTGGGGACTCCAGCTGCAGCTAGGCTGCCTGGTGCAGCTGGGCAGACCCAAATTTGGGAAAGGTTACTAGTTCTTTAGGCATGGAACAGTGCTGTTGGAGCTCAGCCCTGGGCAGGAGTGGGTTCTTGAGAGTATTGGGAAAAGAGATCTTTTTGAGATCAGGGCTGCTGCTGTTTCTTTTTGGGGGTAAGGGAGGAGGGATTGTGAGACTATGATGAGAGCTATTTTTCCTTTTTTAGAAAGTTTCACCCCTGGACACACATACATAATTTGGAGGGCAGGAGGCACGGTGGGGTTGGGACCCTTGTCCAGAAGCCTTATCTGAAAGTGAAGATGTGACTGAGCTGTGGCACCGAGGGTGCCATTTCGCCTCAGGCTTCCAGAGCCTCCAACTCTCCCTGACCTGGTCCCGGCCTTTTTGTCCAACCTCACATCTCCCTGCTTCATGCCCCCTCACTTCCCTCACCTAAGGTCGCTCCCTCACAGTCTGCCTGTGCACACGATGCTCCTGCCTGTATGCGGCTCCCACTTTCCTTCCCTGCCCCTACTTGTCCTCTAGGACTTTTCTCAGGGTCACCTTCTCTGGGGAGCCTTCCCCAAGCCCATGGCTGGTCCCACCACCCAAAGCGCTGATCAGATGCATTGTACTGTATTTACTTACGTGTCTCTCCACTAGACCGTGAGTGAGTTCACTGAGGGCAGAACCTGGGTCTGATCCATCTCTGGCCCATCATTAGGGTCTGGTGCCAAGTAAACACTTAACATGTGTTCCTTAAATGAATGAATATTGTCAAGGAGTAGTCAACCACACCTTGCTGCCTGCTACCCCACCCCTGCCCCGAAGTAACTGTCCTGCTAACTCGTTCTTTCAAGTAAGTGAAGACTTCTTTGGAAGACCTCAGATCATCTAAATATTGCCCTGTTTCCATACCAGATGGAGTTGTAATGTAGAGAGAGGCATGGACACGGGCTGGGGGCCATCACTGTGGGACCTTGTCCAGTGTGGCAGTGGCTGCCTTTGGGGTAGAGATAGAGATCATCACAGTCAGAGAGAATCTTTCCTTAGTAGGTGTGAGGAACAACCCAGCACCTCTGGATTGTGCCTGAGCATCTCCTCTAGTAGGATTTTCTCTTGTGCATAAGAAGTTCTTAAGAACCCTGGCCTCTGTGTGTGTGTGTGTGTGTGTGTGTGCATGCACATCATGACACATGAGTACACATATGAGTACATGCTTTTGGCAGGGACAGACAGGCTCAGTGCTGGGCAGCAAGAAGAGGGATGCTGCCTTGAGTGGGTCTGTAGCCCACATATAGACACTCTTAACTGCTCTGTGTAATGGACATGTTAGTAGCCTTCTTGAGATCCTTTCTTCGTTTCAGGTGATAGTCTGCCTGGAGACTTATTTCTGACAGAGATAGGATGGGATAAATTTCACTCCTTCCCAAGCCCTTTCCCTACCACCTCTAGAATCTGCTCCAACCCGTCAGATCTCTGCATCTAGCAGCTGGGCTACTGCACAGTCCCTGACCAAGTGCAGTTTTTTTTGTTGTTGTTGTCATTGTCTTGAAAAAACTAGAAAAAATACCAATTTTGCTAAATGCCAGTAAAGGGCTTTGTCTTGCACCTATACTTATAAAGAGTGAGATTTATTGGTCTCTTTGTCTGAGGAGAAAGAGTGGGTCTGATTATCAGATTGCACACCAGAGACAAGTGCTTATGTAATCAACAAACTGTCTTGGTGTCAGAATACGATTGTGTTGGAGATAAACTGTGAAAGGAGAAAGCACTGGATGCTGACATGCTATTGGCATTGAGTGTCCTGGGCTGCTTCCTGTAGTTGCTAGTGTTTATGATGAAGCCAGCTCGTTCCTGGACAAAGCCCCTGTGTGGGTAGGGGATCTCAGTAACCAGTCATGTTATCAGTCAGGGTCAAAAGCCCCTCGCCTTGTGGTTTCCGAGTCTGGAGAAGCGGGAGTTAATCTGTAATCCCTTGGTGAAAGGAGCCACAGAGCACACATTAATTCTTCCTCTCACCTCTCCAGCTTTAAGTGGTTAAGGTCTTTGAGCTCTGTTTAGCCTGTGAGCCCTGGTTCTCAGCTTAATAATACTTGGCTTTCCTCTAGTACCTTTCATTGTGAGGATGTGAAAGCTTTTTACAAATATATATTAACCCAAGTGGGGTTGGGTGTAAACTGCAGCATGAAGGATTTAAGTTAGGCCTAAGGTAGAACTTTCCAGTATTTATTTTATTAAATTAGCTCTCTCCTTCATCGCTTCTGGTGTAAGTCTTAGAGATGTCTTATAGGTTGTCAGTATCAGGTACAGGGACTAATTTCTTAATTTCACACACTTCATCTAGTGCCTTGGTGGAGCTGATAAGATGTAGTCCATCCTTGGAAGGATTCATACAGGGGAGTGAGGCCTCCCCCTGGAAGGATGCCTCTAGCCGAACCAATAGTTCAAGCCCCCGTGTCTCTGGGGGTTGAGTTCAAGCCCTTTAGGAGCTCAGCTGTAAGCCGTGTCTTGCTGAACCACAAGTAGTCTGGGAAGCCTGGAGAGAGAGGGAGCTGGGCTCACTAGGCTCCTTCCAGGCTGATGATTCTAGGATTGCTGACCACTGGACAGGAGTGTGAGAAAGCCCTAGGACCCCGGAGCCCTACCACCTACCACCAGGGTGGAAAAGGTGGGCCCTAGTCTGTAGTGAGAGATCGCGCAGAGCAGTGCCCTGGTTTTCCTTTTTAGTGCAGTGACTTTCTCTCCGCACATGAGTGATTTTCCTGGGCCCAGAGCAGGTGCTTGTGGAGTGCATAGATGCTGACCTAAGTCCCATCTCCAAGGAGGGAGGTCTCTTGACAAGGGTGCCATTGGTTTCTTCTGTGAGTGAGCCTTTCTGGAAGCCCTTCAGTGTTCATCTCATCTCAGTGACCCTTGGTGTAGGAGTCAAGAGAAGTGGTAGACCTAACTTTGCCCCAGAAGACTCAGACAGGACATGAGACTGGCACACAGACCCCAGAGCTTTTCCAAGAAGTGAGAGTGCCTGGCTGTAGGTTTTCCAGGATAGTCCTGACCCTGAGCACCAGCTCCAAGCCTGGGGGTGTGGCTTGGCCCTGGAAGAATGAAGCAGGAGAGAAGCGGGCCCAGGAAGGGCAGGGGTAGGTGCATGGGTGCTCGTCAGTCATCTGGGTGTTGCACCTGGAGTCAGCAACAAGCCTACTCTGGACTCTGGCCCCTCTGTGCCTGAGACAAACCCAGGGCAGCTGCCTGCTCAGGGTGTGGCTCTGGAAGGTGTACAGGCCTTGTGTGCCGGCTGGGCTGGGCATGGAGGGGCTGCCAAGAAGAGTGCTGATTCCAGGAGGGCAGGGGTTTCATGTTTTTCCTCACAGCTGGATCCCTAGTTCCTGGAATGGGGCCCAGTACATTGTAGGCCGTCCATGAATAGTTGTTGACTAAATAAAAAGAGGAGTCTTAGCACTCATAAGATTAAAGCCGCTGACCCAGAGCTCTTCCTCACCCCTCACCCCCCAGCCCCACCCCTAGCCCTCAGTGGACCAACTTTTCTTCTCTTTGGCTCAGGCCCTCCCTCTGCTGGGCAGTTCTTTGGTCTCCCAAGCAAGGAAAGGGTGTGGAGGTGCCAGCCGGGTGGGCATGCTGTGGGTTAAAGCCTTGTGAAACAACAGTGTAGTTAATCTTTCTAATTTATTTTCCTTTTAGACCATGGGAAGTCTGTAGGCAGCAGCTGTTACCCAATTAAAATACAGATTAATATAAAAACAGTTTCTGGAATATAAAATAGAGTGGCTGTGTCCTTACACTTCCTTAAAATACCACCTAATAATGACTTGATGAACTACAGAAACCCACCTAGAGGAACTCAGCGTTCTTAAAATGAAAATTTCTTCCCTAAAAGGTGTGTATTACCATTCCATGTAAGTCTCTATGAGAAACTAAACTTCCCTCTTAGAGCCGGCGGTTCCTGTGAGCTGGGTATTTGATATTCATTAAATGTAATTATAGTTTAATTGGAGTTTAATCCCCCCCCCCCCAACACTTAAAAAAAAGAAGTTCCCCAGCAAGCCTGAGCTGCTGCTCTCTATAGGAGTAGCCAGGGGCACATTGGGCATGGTGATTTCCAGCTGGGTCCAGGTCTGTGGATAGGGGTCTCCTGCCTCAGGTCCCCGAGGCAGTCTGTCCTAGTCTGTATTCGAGGGATATTTTCACTTCAAAACAAAACAAAGCAAAGCAACAAGCTTGTTTGAACCTAGGCCTGACCTGGGTGAGCATAGGCCTGAGTCAGAAATTCTCTAGACCAGGTTCCTTTATTAGGCCTTTCCGTCTGAGTTTCCCAATCAGTTAAAGGTGTCTATTTCTTGGGGTGCCTGGGGCTCAGTCATTAAGCGTCTGCCTTCGGCTCAGGTCATGATCCTAGGGTCCTGGGATCGAGCCCCATATCGGGCTCCCTGCTTAACGGAGAGCCTGCTTCTCCCTCTCCCTCTGCCTGCCACTCTGCCTACTGGTGCTCTCTCTCTCTGTCAAATAAATAAAATCTTAAAAAAAAAAGTGTCTATTTCTTGCTTGCCTAGTTGGTATTGAGGACCCAGGTATTCACGGTAAAGGGTGGATGCCTGTGGGGTTCCCCCGGCTCTTCTCTGGTGTTAGATGGGGAAATGCTGGACATCGAGACCCAGACTTGAACCCAAGTGTTGCTGTCCTATGTGAGCATTCCTCAAGGTCTACAGGAACTTCTGTGAAGCTGGGAGGTGAATTTACTTTAGATCATAATTTGTAGGGATTTACTGAGCCTATTGAATACAAGACACATAAAATCTTTTTTTTTTTTTTTTCCTTTTTTTTTCAAAGTGAAAGCTGAAATGGGTATGAAACACACCCTGTGGTCAGCATGTAGATGTGTTTCCCCCTTTCGGGGCAGGATGTTGTGGAGAAAGTTCACCTTATGTCCTGGGACTTCATTCCCAAGGCTTCTGGCAGGTTCTGAGCCAAAAGTGTTGCAGGCCAGAGTCTTTTCTAGTAGAAGGAGGAAGGAAAGGATCCAGTCTGGCTTTGCGACCCTGCACCCTGCAGTTCCACCTACTGGCTATTTCTCTTTCCTTGCAGCTCACCGGGATCATTCAAGCCATGGTGGATGGGCAGCCGAGCCTGCAGCAAGTGCTGGAGGTAGGTTGAGTGACCTTTAATTCCTGACCTCTGACCCTTTCCCGCTGCCTTTCTCTCCCTCCCCTCCTGAGAATGTAGCCGTGTAATTTGACTATGATTATGGCTTGATTAGAATAACATTTGCTGTCACATCGGTGACATGCTGTTGAGAGTATTGAACCATTGATCTGTCATCTCCAGCTGTTCCCGTCAGGGTTACTGGCAAGATGTCCAGTGCTGCCCCGAGTTCCACACAGGGCCCCCGCCCCCTCCTGGCCCCCGGCCCTGGGCTGGACAGCGTGGGCAGCCGGTGCTGGGTGGGTCGGGGAAGAGGGGAGCCCAGCGTAGGACCGCAGGACTAGCCCTGGGGACTGAGGTGTTTTTGTTTAGCTTTAGTGTGGGCTGCCTGTGGCATGTGAGCGCTTCATTAACTCACCCAGAACTCCCCATTGATGGCTTTTGTTTGCTGTCAGCTCCTCCAGGAGGTGCGCTGGGCCCGCCTGCCCCACTGCAGCCTGCCGCTGGATGCATTGTGCCTGTCAGGGGTGCAGAGGCTGCGCTGGGTAATGATTCCGAATCAGAATAATTACGACAATTGCCTATGTGAGGGAAATCAAATGAAAGGCTTTAGAACCCTTGGCGGAGACCACACTTCTAGGATGTTCTCCTCCGGGAGCTGGAAAAGGTTAAGACGCTGCTTCTTGTGCTCCAGCCTGAGGGAATAAGGACGGGCCGGGCTTGGCCTCAGCTTGTCTCCCACCCCTTCTGGCCTGGGGGTTTTCACGGAGGGAGAAGGTCCCTTTCCCCCTCCCTCCTCTCTCAGGGGAGGGGAGAAGAGAAAAAGCCTGTGGATCCCATTAGGTGCTTTATTATCTTTAAGACCAGTAAACCTAAAGCTCAGCCCCTATCAAAGCACAGGAGGAAGCAGAGTAGGGGGTGGGGGGTGGGTATAGCAGGGCACATCTAGGTAGTCAGCCTGGAGGAAGTTGGGTGGTAGCAGGGAGAGGGAGGAAGATCTCTTTATTTAGCCAAGAGGCCCTGTCCCATGGGAGAGAGAAATGCAGACTGAATTCCTGGGCTCCTCAGGATGGAGTCAGGTTTAGGCTCACCCAGTGGCAGGTATGCTCCCTGTCCCTGGGAGTGTACAAGCCTAGGTTCTCTAACTGGTCAAGCTCTGGGTCGGGTCAGTGTTAGGGTACCTACAGTAGGTTGGGAGATGAGAAGATGAGTTCTGAGGTGTCTCCCAGCCGCACTGACCCTCTTTTTTTGAGGGGAGATTCACTCCTATGATTGAGGGGGCCCCTCAGCATCAACTGCTCCCTGTAAGACCAGACTCAAAGAGAAAGTGGGGACTGACCCATTCTTTCCTCTGTCCCAGCCAGGGCCTGCCCCCTGAGGGAGGCCAGACTGCAGGCAGCTAGCTATTCCCGGGAATGTCTCTGGCCAGGATCTGAGGAGGAAGATGCCTGCTGTAGGCCAGCAGTGAACCAGAGCTATTGAGATTATGGGATTTTTTTCCCCCTCAGTTGTGCTGGTTGACAGGGAGCGATGGTCTTCAGGAGACTTCCTCTTGCTAACCTCAGGCCAGCCTGGAGCAGAATGCTCAGGGGATTCTGAGTCTTATCCACAAAGCTACTTTCTGATACTTGAGCATACTTTGTGGGTGAAGAGGGAAGATTCCTGGCATCAGCCTGAATAGGGAGTCTCTGGCAAGGAGACCAGAATGGGCTCTACTTTGTCTCATTAGCCCTGAGTTGGTCATATAGCTAAAAAGCTGACTTCTTGTCCTAACCAAGGCCCTGAGCAGGTGGCCAGCTAGGTGTTTGCCTGACTCATTTAGTCCAGGTAGGACTCATGCTAGACCTTCAGTAGCTGGGAGGGCCAGCCCAGCTGATTGGGGATTGTCTTGGTGATTCCTCTCTTTTTTTTTTTTTTTTAATTTTTTATTGTTATGTTAATCACCATACATTACATCATTAGTTTTTGATGTAGTGTTCCATGATTCATTGTTTGTGCATAACACCCAGTGCTCCATGCAGAACGTGCCCTCTTTAATACCATCACCAGGCTAACCCATCCTCCCACCCCCCTCCCTTGGTGATTCCTCTAACTCTTTATCCATTTAAGCGGAGAAGGGAAGGAAAAGGACAGAAAAAGACAGTGATACTGCAGGACAAATGTAGTATCACTTCTCTGGACAGGCTTACAGTAGAAGGTTCTCACTAAATACCTATTGCATGAGTGAATGGCCTAGGCCCTAAGCTTCCAAGGGCCCCTGTGAGTATTAAGTGCTTCTCATGGGAAAGGTCCTGCTGGGCATTGGCTCCTGACAATCCTGTCTTGCTCTCTTTTCCAAGACCACTTTTTAGGAGTTGGGGCATTGGGGAGCCCCCCCAGCAGATGGGGCACGTACCTTGGGGATTTAAGGCCAGTGAGCTGGAGCAGGGTTAGATGAGATAGGGAGCCCTAGGTTTGCCTTACTCCTTTTCTTATGTAGAGTCTTGGGAAAGGATACATGAATGTGAGTGTGTGCATGTCCTTCTGTGCAACTGGGCCATAGTGGCTGGGGAGACAAGCCATTCCGCAGTGGAAGGTCCTGAATTTAGCTTGCTAGGGAGACTCTTGGGCTGAGGGGGATTCTCCGGTGTGCAGACTGTGAAGAGGGTCTGCACAGTCTGGCTTAAGGAGCAGCTCTGACCTCCTGAGAGGTAGGACTGCTCTAGCCATGGAATGACCTAGGATCCTTGGCCCTACTCAAAGACTGCTTTGGTATGGACCAGGCCTCCAGGATCTCTAAGATGTCCCAGGGAGCTAGCCTACACCTGCTAGGAGTAATCTTACTTCACGATTTCAGTGAGCTCTCCATTACCTGCTGGAGTCTTCACAGTCTGGCCTGCCTAACCCCCAGCTTCATTTCCTGTCCCTCCTTTCTACACGCTAGACATCGGTCACACTATCCCCTACTCATGTTTCAGTCAATCAGCAGGTATCTATTGAGAAGACACTGCTGAGTTAGGGATTTAGACAGTGAATAAAACAAATAAAAGTCCCTGCCTTCATGGTGCTTATAGTCTGGTGGGGGAGGCAGACATTGAGCATATAATTGCTTCTCAAATACAAAATGATCGTGCCTCTGCCTCTGCCTGGGACATCCTTTACTCTGCTCCACCCTTTTGGGAAACCCAACCACCAAGTCCCCTAGTTCGGTTGGCGTCTTCCTGAAGCCTTCCTTTCTGACTCCTTTCTCTGTAAAAGGTAGAGCTAGTCATTTCCTCCTCTTGGTCCTATAGCATTCTGGTCACTTCTCCAGGGCTGCATCTATTATATTGTATTATGATGATCTGCCTTTCTCGCCTTCTCAGCCTACTGTCTATTTTGTGGTAGGCACTTAATACATTATTACATTTAATTCTCAAAACAACCCTGTAAGGTTAGTCATCCTACCTCATTTTATAGATGAAGGAAACTGAAGTTCAGAGAGGTTAAATGACTTTTAAATGACTTCCTATCAGTGACACAGCCAGGATATGGAAGAGCCAAGGTTAGAACCCAGATGTGTTTGACTTTCAATCCTGCATTTCTGGCTACTTTGCGATGTAGCCTTTAAAAGCTAATCCTTCTGTGTGAGTGGCGTGGTGGTCATCTGCTGTACTCTCACCCCATGCCTGGGATCTTCTGAAAAATAGGCAATGCTTCAGGAATGCTTTCTGATAATTCTCTCATTATATACTGATTTTAGTATTTGTACTTCCAATGTGAGTGCAAATAATAAGCCTGATCAAAGGGATGAAGGGAAAGAAATACTTAAAGTATGTTTAGGAGCAGTTTTTGTCCCTGTCTAGGAATTGAGCTCAGCCTTCAAAAGAGTCCACTGAATTTGAATTTGAGTCCTCAACCAGGAGAGGAGAAACATAAAGTCTGGGCCAGTTTATGAGCTTTCAGGGACTGAAGCAGGCCATGCCACCCCAGGGATCAAGGTGGGGTTCTATCCCAGCAAGGGAGCTTTTTCTGCTAGACTCACAGTGAAAATTAACTTCACCGTCATTTGGGGAATAACCAAATTCATAAATTTGGTTAATAAACCTTTGGTGGGAGGGTGAAATGAATAAGGGAATGAATGAACCTGTGGATTGGAGTTCCTGCTTGGGGCCTCCTTCCAGCCTGTTCTCATGGCCCAGGGCATCCTGTGTCTGTGCTAGGCTTTGCTTTTGAGGACCGACTTACCAGGATGTGTCCTTATCCCGTCTGGGGTGGGCTGCCAGGCAGTGGGGCAGTGGGGCAGTGGAGGGGCTCCCTTCCCCCACTCATTCGGGTTTGTGGATCTTCCTGCAGGGATCATCCTCCCAGTGACCCCATAGCCCTGAGCCAAGGCTGAGAGCCCAGAGCGGAGCCATGGCTGGATAAGATTACAGTTTTCTCCTGCTCTGATTACAAGCAGCTTATCTGTGTTTCACTGGTGTGGCTCTTCACAGACTTGGGAAGAAAAAAAAAGAAAGGAAAATCTCATCTGTTCTTGTTGTGTACTTTTCAGAGGGTCGATGAGTGGATGGCGAAAGAAGGCCTCTTAGATCCAAACGTCAAGTCAATTTTTGTCACTTGTGGAGACTGGGACTTGAAAGTCATGTGAGTATGAGAAGCACTGCTTTGCTGGCAGGGCTTGGAAGCTATGGGACCAGGTGTCGCCTTTTGCAGGCTTACACGTCCAAGCCTACAGGGCAGCTGAGTCAGGGAGTCCCTGGATCTTTGGGGCTGCCAAGGTGAAAAGAGGACTGGGAACCCTGCCTTCTGCCTCTGGAGCTGGGAGTAGACCTGTCAAGGACCCTACCGGGACGGCTGTTGTCAGGGCCTTCCTGCCTTTGCCAGGTCCCACTGCTCAGGACAGTCCTTCCAGTTGTGGGGCTGCATGTTATTGCCCTGGAAGGAAGGAGTTAAAAGAAGATCCTTTCTTTTTTTTTTTTTTAACAAATATATAGTGTTTACTACCCTTAATGCTTTAGAAATAGTAATTCATTTAATAAACCTTGGTACTTTTATTCCTGTTTTATAGATAAGGGAATTAAGGCACAGAGAGGTTAAGTAACTTGCCTAAGACACACAGAGCCAGGATTCAAACCCAGGCAACCTGGCTCCAGGGTCCTGTCTCTTAACCATTCTGCTGTGCTACCCTTTTATCTGGGGTACAAGGCCCTGATGATTCAACTGCAGGCCCAGTGGTGGGATGAGAGAGGGCTGCTTCTAGGGAGCTGTCCAATTCCCCAGCCTCCTTTGTCCCCACTGCTTTTTCTCCTTTGTCCCCTGGTCCTTCCCTGGTTATGGAAGACAGAACTGGTTTCTTTGCTAGGTTGACACTTTTGCCTCTTGTCTATCCTCATGGATACCTGGCTTCAGACAGCCCCCAGGGAGCTAAAATGGGGTGGAGGTGGTGGGGGCACTGTTTGCTGAGGATTGATAGAATCGATATCTCTGTGTTCTTTGTGACTGAAGGCAGCTGCAAGCATTCTGTGTGTGTGCGTGCGCGCGTGCGTGCGTGTACACTTTCGTGCATAGGTGGGGTATTGGTCGGGGGTGAGGAATAGTGGCTCCGGAGTGACATTTCCTACCAAATTAGGCATTATCTTCTCACCAAGGTCCTTTTTTATGCCTTTTGGGTGCTGGGTATTGAGGTGAAGTTACGCACTCAGGTGGATGTCAAGCCTGCTACTGGATACCAGATCCCTAGGTGAGACAGGAGGAACAAGTCCAGATCACATAAACACCCACACATCCCTCAGGTCATATACACACACTGACTGCATACTCTAGGTTGCGCACAGGACTCCCAGAGCTCCAGGGGATCTCAGTGTTCCCAGATGACACTCATGTGTCAGGGAAATTACAGAGGCTGGATCTGGAAGCAGATATGAATCAGGGGAGGGTTCCACAGAGGAGGAGGAAGGCTGTTGCTCTTATTTATGGCATCCTGGGCAGCTCCGAGTACTTGAAGCAGAGAAGGGATTGAGGTGGAGGTACGTGGCATAAGAGAAGCTGTTTGGGGTTCAGGCTGATACCCAGTGTCTGTGGCTCATGTGGCCCAGTCCAGAGGCACAGTGTCTCCAGATAGCCTCCCAGGACTCCCACTCTTCCAAGTGGATTTCACTCTGGTGTGTTCATATCCCAGACACCCACATTTCAGAATCTCCTGCGTTAACTAGGGATGGCATGTACATATGTGTGTATACGAAAACTTCCCTGTGTGTCCGTGTGGGGACTCTCTGGCCAGGCCTCCTAAGTTGGTTTCTCCATGAGACAAAGGGAATTTCAGAGGGTGTTGTCTTTGGGTCTGGCCCATTCTGGCCTATAGCACCAGTTCGGCCCACTGAGCCTGGGACAGATTTTGGTGACTCAGGAGGCTGCTTTCCATCTTCATAAGAACTGATGTAATCAAGAAGAGGGATTGGGTCTATATCCAAACATATAGAAAAAAAAAAAACAAAAAAAATTTTTTTTAAAGATTTATTTTAGAGAGAGAGACAGCATGAGCTGGGGGGGGGGGGTTGCAAAGGGAGAGGGAGAGAGAGAATCTCAAGCAGACTCCACACTGAACTTGGAGCCTGAGATGGGGCTCCATCCCAGGACCCTGAGATCATGACCTGAGGCAAAACCAAGAGTCGGACGCTTAACCAATTGGCACCACCCAGGCGCCTTGAAACCAAATTTTAATGAGCATGTACCATATTTCATTCAGTCCTCCTAATTATCTTCCCTGGTAGAAGGTGATAGCTCCCTTTTATAGATGGAAAAAACAAAACAAAACAGAATTTGAAACTGAGACCCAAATTGGTAGACTCCTAGCTAGACAGACTTGAATTCTAAGACCATGTTGCTTCTAAAAGAGATGGGTTGGGCAGACTTTGGTAAGCTGGTTTGTGTTTGCATTGAAAAGACCAGTGAAGCTCTGAAAAAGAATATGCAGGAGGGAAGCAGATGTCAGGTAGCAGGGGCTGGGGGGAGGAGAGCTTTGTGGCTGCCTTTTAGAAGCAGGACTCCGCATAACTGCTGGGAAGGCTCTTAATTAAATGTGTAACAAAATAAAAACAGCCAGAGAGGAAACCTAAGTAGTGCTTCGTGACAGTGCACAGCTTATCGGTGTTCCTGGAACCTCTCGTCAGATGGCTCTCGTCAGAGCCATCACCTTTTTATGCACCTGGTAAAGGCTGCTGAGGAGCCTGACAAGGGTGGTGTTAAATTGACATCCACAACTTGTTAGTATGGGGCTTACTTCTTATTTTGACATCCATTTTCAGATTAACTAAGTCTAAGGAATTCAGCAAATATTTTCATTTCCCACTCTAGTTTCCCAGAGCCACGGCTCCTTCTCGTTGCTGCCCTTCCCCTCTCTCCCAACACCCACCCCCAACCAGCTTCCCCCATCACTTTTGTTGGAAAGGGCCTGATTAGTGAGGCACTGAGAAATGGGAACTGAAGTGGCAGCAGAAATCCCACTGGAGAAAAGAAATCTGCTCCAGTCCCGACAGAATCATTTTGTGTCCATCTTTTGTCAAAGCCAGATGAGTGGATACTCTGTGGCTTTTGATGCTGTAGGCACAGATCCTGCCGAGGTGGGTTTTAATTTAGTGGGCACAGATTTAATTTTCCTTCTCAACTTGTTTAAGAAATGTCACTTGTATGGCTTTGGCCCTTGGTCAGCTTGCGTCCCCTACCTGACCTACCTCCCCTACCTGCCTTACCTCGTGGTTCTTGAAGCTCTTCATGGCGTCTAGGGTTCTTTCTCCAATTCTCTGTCTTCTCTGCCTACCCAGGCAGGGAATGTCTCTATAGAGGGGTTCCATCTTTGACATGGCAGCAGAGATCCTGCTGGAGAAAAGCAGTCTGCTTTATCTGCCAGCTGAACCCCAAGCTTTCACATCCAACTGCCTATTTCTGTATCTCCATCTGGATGCCACAGGCCCCTTAAAGCTCAGGTGTCCCCTTTCTCCCAACACCTGGTCCTCCAGCTTGCTCTCAAGTTGTGACTGGAACCACTGTCTGGTAGTTCTGTCAGAAACCTGAGAACCATCCTTGATTGCTTTTCTCTAGCCACAACCAATTAATTGCCAAATCTTGTTGATTCTTCCTGCCAGAGGTTTCTCAAAGTCTTTGCCTTCTTACCATCCCTGCTACGGCTGCCCTAGTTCAAGTCTCCAGGTGCTTTTTTTTTTTTTTAAGATTTATTTATTTGAGAGAGGAAGCGAGAGTACAAGCGGAGGGAGGGGCAGAGGGAGAAGGAGAGAATCTCAAACAGACTCTCTGCTGAGCCTGGGCCTGACACGGGGCTCTATCCCACGACCCTGAGATCACAACCTGAGCCGAAATCAAGAGTTGGACGCTCAACCAACTGAGCCACCCGGGCGCCCCTCAGGTCACCAAATTCTTCTTGGATTACAGAAGTCTTCTAAGTCGTCTCTCTGATTCCAGTTTTACCCCCATGACATTCTCCTAACTATAGCAAATTAAGTCACATGCCTACGAAACACTTTCAAGGCTTCCTCTTGCCCTCAAGGCAAAGTCATGCTGTTTAATGAGACCTCAAGGCTCTTGCTTACTTCTCGAACCTCATCTTTCAGTACTCTCTGTGCGCGCCCCCCCCCCCAACACCAGCTGGATGCTCTAGCTGGCCATTTCCTCATGATCCTTGTTAACGTCAATTTCTAGGTGCCTTCCTGTGTGTTTCTGGAGCACATGTACTTATTTATACATGAAATTGTATTGTGCCTGCCTCTACTTATCTGTACCTTTCACTAGATTGTGGGCACCATTATAATTTTGGACAATGTTTGGTATGTAGTAGTTGTTCAATAAATGTTTGTTGAATAAATGACAGCTCAGTAATGGAGTGAGCCTGTGGAATCTGTACTCAGGAAGAACGACAGAGGATCGATGGAAGGTAGATTCAGGGAGAATGGAACAGAAGAGGAAATCTTGGGCCTTCCTGCACCAACCTGAGTGTGAGGGGTTGGAGAACTATGCTGCTAATGCCAGGAAGCTCCTGGATTTTCTCACTGCCGGCATGGGGTATTGGGTCCTCCCTCCATGGTGGGTACTGTGTGAGATGGCCCACAGGCCTGGGCTGTGGAGGAGTTTGGTCCTAGGAGCTGGCTGAAGGGCTCTCTGAGAGATTTGTGCCTTCTAAGACTGAGGGCTGGGATTGCTCTGGAGACATTTATATCAGATAATAAAGATAGCCAGCATGTATCGAGCACTTATTACATACCAGGAGTCTTGCTGTGCTATTTACACATTATCTCACTTAATTCTATCACAATCCTGAGAATTAAATTCTTTTTATAACTTTTTTTTTTTTTTTAAATAAATGATGAGGAAATTGGAGTCCAGAGGGGTAAGTAATTTGTCAAGGGCACACAACCAGTTTGTGACAGGGATTTGAACCTAGACATTCTGGCCCTAGAACCCGTGTGTTTAACCACTATGCCATCTGCCCATCTGCTTCTGCCCTTCATGGCCCATGGCTTTGTGATATGGTGGGAATTTCCCTTCCCTCTTGCCTTGGTTTGCACTGAGTGGCAGATGTTCTCTGACACCCTAGGCTGCTGGTACCCGGTCTGGTGTTGGTGGAGGTCTGGACTGTTAGGTTTATTTTGATATGGGGGCATGGTTGGCCAGGAGGTGTGGTGAGGGATGATTTGGGGCTGTCTGAGAGCCTCCTTGATGAGCTACAAATGAATGAGTCCTCAGATCTGTTTTAAGGAAACCACTGCCAGCATCATTTTGGATACCTGTCTCCTGTAGTATGTTTGGAAGCATGTGGGGGGCTCTCATCATGTCACTAAGCTCATGAAAACCTTGCCCCTTGCCCATGGGTGGGCCAGTTGGTCCCAGCTCTGAGCTGCATCACCTCTGATTAGCAGCCTGCTGGGGGAAGGGGCTTGAGTAAGAACTCCCTGGCAGTCCTGACTTGTCTCATTTCCAGATACTTTTATCTGTCACTGCAAGTGCTTGGGCTCCCCTCCTGAACTAATTAAGTTTGCATGTGTTTAGACACATTGCCAAATAGGGCTTAGCAAAGCGGAACTGAGCTACATCTCTTTCCGAGTAGGGAAGGAAGGGTAAATGAATGCTCTTCCACGAGGGCCAGGGAGAAGCGTGGATGACACGGAGTGGGTGTGTGTACAGATGATAGGCATTCTGCCCTGGCCTTCCTAGGGACGCTGCAAGCTTGCAGAGCAGCCTTCTGATTGGCTGGCAGGGGCAGGTGAGGGCCCACTCTCCAGCTCTCTTAGTGAATTGGGCTTTTTTTTTTTTTAATTTTATTTATTGGGGCGCCTGGGTGGCTCAGTTGTTAAGCATCTGCCTTCAGCTCAGGTCATGATCCCAGGGTCCTGGGATCAAGCCCCACATCGGGCACCCTGCTCGGCCGGAAGCCTGCTTTTCCCTCTCCCACTCCCCCTGCTTGTGTTCTGTCTCTCGTTGTGTCTGTCTCTGTCAACAAAATCTTTTAAGATTTTATTTATTTATTTGACAGAGAGAGTGAGCATGAGCAGGGGGAGGGGGAGAAGCAGGCTCCCCGCTGAGCAAGGAGCCCAATGCGGGACTTGATCCCAGGACTCTGGGATCAGACCCGAGCCAAAGGCAGACACTTAACGACTGAGCCACCCAGGTGCCCCTGAATTGGGCATTCTAAGAGGGCTAAGAATGGGGAGAGGATAGGCTCTGATGTGTGATTTTTATCCCAAACACAAGCAAAACTGAATGTCAAATTCAGTGGGATTTACAGGGGGAATTTGTAGGGCTGTGTGCTGTTTGCTGCCAACCTGAACCTACCCAGCCCCCAGGTCTAAAACCACCTGTGTGAATAGCAGCGTGCCGGGTAGCCTTCTTTCTAAGTCTCTGAAGAGTATGCTGGAAATGTGGATACCTTTTTGCCCAGAAGACCCCAGGTCCCCCTGCTCAGTCTTGTGATCCCTATGAGATGGCCTCAGAGGGAGGTGGAGAGGAGTAGTATTGTACAGAATCTCCCTACCGTAGAGGCTCACTATGGTGAGGTGGTAGCCGACAGCATGTTTTTGTGTCAGACCAATGCCTGTCTTTTCCCTAGTGCTGGGTGGCCTGAGGTCTGAGATGCCCTGTGGCATAATGTTCTTGGATCCTGCCCAGACAGCAGATAAGGGGGCATTACTATGTTGTGCACTCCTCCTCTGAAGTAGGGAGGGAGGGAGGGTATTTCCTACACAAAGTAGTTAGGAAAACCAGCCACCAGCCGCCAGCCATGGGCAGTCCTATAGCTCGGAGGCCAGTGTGTCAGCTTCCTGGCCATGAAGAGGCTCTCAGTGGGCAAGACTGGCTCAGAGTCAGGCCAGGCTCCCAGTGCATATTGAGTGTGTGTGGCGGGTGGGGAGGGGGTTCTGGAGGTTGTATAGGAATTCTGGGCCTTCGAGCTGTAGCCTAAGCCCAGAGAGAACAAGAACCAGACCTTCTGCCCTCCCTTCAGCTTCCCTAAAGCCCTCTCGTCAGCAGAGGTGCATTGGGTTAGCCCCAAGAAGGCAGCTTGAGTTGATGGGGTCATGTTTCAGCTGCAGCTAATCCAAGTCACTCGATATAAATCTCTCCCCGCTGCCTCTCCCCTCCCTCCCATCCCCAACCCACAGACAGGGAAATGAATCCTGGCCCTCGCCCTGAATACATCATGGCAGGCCTGCCTCTAATGAGAGAGGGCCATTCATTGTAGGGTGAAGCTCCCTGCAGAGCCTGGGATGCCATTAATTAAGGAAGAGCCACCTGAAGCCAGTCGTGCGGTGCAGCCTGCCACGCTCAGATGGAGTGGCAGTGGGGTAGCCTCGTTAGCCTGACAGCTCCTTGGGCCGAGAGTTCTTGGGCTCTGAGGAGCGAGGGGTGCCCCGCCTCCCCCCAAGAGCTTGCAGGCCTCTGGGGCCAGCCTACTCACAGACACATGAGAGTTCCCTCTGGCACATGTCTTGGTGCCTAGTACTTAGTGGTAAAGGCGCTCCTGAGTGTGGGCTTAGTGGGATTGTCCCATTTCCTATGGGCAGGCCCTAGGGCAGGAGCAGGTTTCTCTGGAGTCCACGGGGACTCCTAGGTCCCTGCCTGAGCCCCCTTTCCATTCTTCTCCATGTGGTCCTGGAGCTGCAGGTCAACAGGCAGCTCAGCCTGTGTCCTTACCTCAGAGCCTGGGAGTTTGGGGCAGTTGGTCTGCTCTGGAAGGACTTTGGACCTGGAGGGGCACTGGGGAGAAGCTCTGTTGTCTGGTCAGTAAGTTCGGCCCCTCCTTGGCAAGCAGAGCCTCTGGTGATCCACTTTCTGGGCACTTTTAGGCTGAGTGGTGGGGCTCTAATGTTGGCCTCATCTCCTCATCCGCTAGGAAGGTGAAAGAAGGTTTAAAGCACTCTAGTGATTTTTTTGGAACCCCTGAAATGGAAGTTTTGCTTATTTAAAATCCTGATAAAGACATTTGTGTCGTAGCCGATAAGGCTTTGAGATGTGTGTGGTGGTGGGAGCCTCATGCGTTAGCCTGCTACCGAGCCACTGACTGGATGGCTCTTTACTGCTTCACTGGGCCTGAGGCAAGTGTTGCTGCCTAAGGACTGGCCCCCAGAGTTATACTCCCCTTGACCATCTGTGAGGGTCTTATCACCTCCTTGCTGGCAGCAGGGGCTGTAGGCCTTGAGACCTTTGCGTAACCCAGAGTTGGGGTAGCTCAGCCAGTGTCTGCCCGGCTTGTCAGGAAGACAAATTGGTCCTGTGGCTCTTTGAGACTGTCTCTGGAAGTCTGGTTCTATGCTTTGTGGCAGAATCTGCCAGTCTGCCAGGCTGCATCAGAGAGCCTCAGAACCAGCTGGGGCCATGGCTTGACCGTATATTCCATCTCTGCTTCCCCACAGCTCACCTGGGACGGAATAGAGGCTGTTACTACCTCCTAGGCCTGGCACTTGGGCTGCACTTCTTTGTGTTTTGAATATTTCTGGACCTTCCCAGGCCTTGGCCATTTGTTTGGGCTCCTCTGTCCTCTGGCAACTAGAGAGTGAAGGCTGGAGGGCTTGTCCCCTGAACGCCCAAGGAGAAGGAGACACTGTTGCTCCTGGAAAATGTTTTACTTTGGGTGAGATATTTCTGTGTTTTTTTTTTTTTTAAAAACTCTGTGTGACTCTTGAGACCTAACCCTTTTTTTTTCTATTATTTTTAGAAATCTTGGTATGAAATAGGCACAGTAGGGTACATAAAGCATACAGACGTGAAATGTACACCTCCATATGTTTTTATGCAAGTACGTACCTGTGCAGCCACCACCCAGATCGAGATAAAAAACCTTTTCCATCGTCCTAGAAATCCTCTTGTGCCCCTTCTCAGTCAGTAATGCTCCCCGTCTGTCAGGTAACCACTGTTCTGACTTCTTTTACTTTTGGTTCGTTTTGCCTGTTCTTGACTTCCAATAAGTAGAATCATACAAAACGTACCCTTCTATGTCTGATTTCCTTTGCTCAACATAACATATGAGAGAGTCTTCCATGGTTGTTGTATGTATTAGTAGTTCAGCCTTTTCATTGCCGTATGGTGTTCCATTGTATTTCTATACTGTACTTTATTCTTCTTTTGTTGGACTACATAGCTTCTTTAGCCCTTCGGTACATGGTTGTCGAATGAGCATGTGAATGTTCAGTCTGGTATGAGAATCTCTCTAGGCCTATCAGCTTGCCCAAATTTCCCTCATACTTTAAAACTTAACCCCAGTCCTTTGGATATGTGGCCTCCCTATCTCTTCTGGAATCTGCGCTGGCTTCCCTATTCTCTGAGGGAGAGGCTGGCCCCAGGCCTGTGGAAGTGGCCTTTGAGCCATACTGACCCATTTAGTTATTCTTTCAGCAGATGATTAAATACCCACTCTGTCTCACACTATGCTAGGTATTGAGGATATAGCAGTGAGCAAAGAGAGAAAACTTCTAAAACATTCTGCCTTCATAGAGTTTACTTTCCAGTGCATGCAGCCAGCACTGCCCTCTGCCCTTTGGACCCTGGTGCCAGAAGAATCTTGGTTTTGCCCAGGCTCCTCTATCCTGTGGGGTTCCGTGGGAGCTGGGGGGCAATGGCCCTTGCCACCTTGACAAGGCCTCTGTAGGGCCTGTGGGCTTTTGTCTCCCTCTCCTGCTACTGCTGCTCGGCAGGGAAGGGGTTTCTCAGTATTGGTGCTTCCCTTCCACTGTCCAGGAGTCTGATTCCCTCTGTGAGAGGAGAGAATTAATCTCCCAACTTTCCATGCCTGTAAGGTGAGCGACCTCTGTTTTGTCAGCGCTTGCCAATCTGTCCTCTAATGCCCAGCCAGGGTAATGGAGACATTACTCTGTGCTAAAGCAAACCACCAGTTCTCCTTATGTGGATACCGGACCGATCCAGGCACTGGGAACGACGGGGCAGTCTGTGGGGATCTCTTCACAGGTGTCCAGGCGTCTGGAGACTACAGGGGCATTGACACTGGAGCAGCTTTGGTCCTGAACTGTGGTTGGCATATTCAAGGAGGGAAGATGCCCTACCATCAGATTCTCTTTAACCACCATCCATGCCAGTGGGGCAGCTGCTTCAGTTTGGTCTGAAATAGGTTCCCTGTGTTGGGCTCCTGAGAGCCCCTGAGAGGCTACAAACACCCCAGTGAGGAAGAGGAGTCAGGAAGCAGGGGTCTTGGAAGATGAAGGCTCGGGAACTCGAGGGTGCAGCTGGTATAGTGGCCTGTGCCTGAATGATCTGTGGACTTTGGGGGCTTGCTTAGCTCAGTAGGGCTTGGGAAAGATGGCTGTGAGTGGGTGGGATAAATTTTCAGTGTCCCTGGCTAAAGGGTGACATACTCAGACTTGATAGTTCTGTAAAACTGTTTCTTCCAAAGCCTGCAAGGATGTTGGTTTGGGGAAGAAAGCCAGCCAGCCCAGAGAATCCCGGGAGCCTGACAGGCCTTTTTCTCTGCGATTCTTTCTTGCAGGCAGCCCGAGGCAGCCTGTCTCTTTGTTAACAGAGTGACAGCAATGTGACACCATGGAAATAATTACTAACAAATCACGGTGCTGACTGCAAACAGCTCTCTGTCTTCAGAGGCATGTCAGGGTGCATTAGAGCAGGACTGGAGGAGCGGCACATGTGGGGGCCGAGGCGCAGCCCGCACTCAGACGCTTTCCTCTTCTTCCCCCAGCCTGACCCCTTTCTGCTATGGCTGACTCTCCTGCTGGTGGTCTTTTCCTAGAGGTCAGCTGAGGAACCAGCTGGATGAATGACATGTGGCTAGTCCCACTTCCTCTAGGCAGGTAGCTAGGGTTCCCATCTTTGTAAGGAACACCTGGGTAGTGATGAGATCCAGGAGTTTTTCAATTATGAAGCCCCCAAGAGATGGAGGGATGCACCATTTCTGATTTACTCTACTAGTTAGGGCCAGCTTCACCTGCCAGTGGTCTTGGGGTGATGGGAAATATTTGCTGTAGCTGGACCCAGAATGTGGAGGAAGCCTTGCATCTTAGTGTTGGCTCAGCTCCCTTCCCCCACAGCCCTGGTTTCTTCAATTGCCATAGTCAATTTTTGGTAAGTCCATTCTCTCTTGGTTAGCAGAGTGATTGCTCTGACTGTCAGGGCTGTAAATAATGTTCCTGGTGTGTGTGGCTGGAGGCAGCCGTGTCGGGTGGGGAACAGAGTGGAAGGAGGAGCAGCACTCTGAGGGCTCCCTCGCTCTCCCCCCTCCCCTCTCATACAATATTTATCCAGGGATGGGAGTCAGATGCAGCGACCTCAGGGGTCACCCAGTTAAATAGCTTCTGAACCTCCCTGCATTCTAATTGCTGCAGTTGTCCTTTGCTCTGGAGACTTCTCCTCCCCATTGTCTGCTGAGGCACACACTAATGGCTCTCTTCCCTGGCCCTGCTGGGAGGCATATGGGGGGGAGGGGGCGTTCAAGGGAGAGGGCTCATTGCTACCTTCCTTTCCCCGGGGATAAGGGAATCTAGGGCCTATTAACAAGTGGCTTTAGCTAGGAGGAGCACAGACCCCTGCCTCCCTCCTGCCCCTTCCCCAGAGCTGGCTGGAGAAGGAGGCCAGGCAGTGGGTTTGGTTTATGGGGCTAAGGGGCTTCACCCATTTCCAGTGCTATAAGCAGAATTGTGGGACTAGTGACCCTTCTACAAGGTGGCAGACCCTTGAGTACTCAGCTGATGAGCATCATCTTGTGTTTCCATAGATGGTCCCACATTCAGGGTTTGGAAACCTCTAATGAGTGATATTTCCGGTTGGAATGTCTGCATTTTGCCCAAAGATTGGCCATTTGCAAAAGTCTCTTTGGTTCCCCCAGAGGTCGGTTTGGGTGATTGATGATGGTAGCAGCTGTACCCCACTTGGTGATTTTAAGAGTGGCATATGCCATGTGTCTTCACTAGGACCTTCTTTGTGAATGTCATCCTCCACTGCAGCTCTTTTCTTTCAAGAAGTCTTTTGGAAACTACCCCTGAAGGTGCTGACCACTGTGTACGCTGCAAGTGCTGGCGTTCCCAGCAGTAGCCCCGAGTCAGCCCCCTGAGTGAGCCCCCACGGAGAGAAGTCCTGTGCTGGGGGCTGTCAGGAGCACAGGTGGTTGGGACGGCAAGCAGCCCGCATGAAACTAACTACAAGCTGAGTGAGGTGGAGGATGAGAACTTAGAAGATACAGAACAAACGCCATGAGAGCCCAGAGGTGCACAGTAGAGAGACTGAATGGGTAGTATTTTTTAGCAGGGAACTTTTCTTAAAACCAAATATTAAAGAAATCCCAATATTACAAAGTATATAAAAGTTGAGCTGCTCTGGTTGAAGCTGGGGCAGGGCCCTGCCATTCTTCCTCCAGTTCACAAAGTAGCCTCATGTCCCTTCTAGAATCCTAGAACCCCACTGAGCACAGTTTAAAAACCACTAGCCTATTCTAATGCCCACCTGGAAGTGTGACTCTGTGTAGGCCAAGTGCTTAACATGTTTTGAGGGAGTCAAGGGAGCTGGGATCAGGGCAGCGAGATCAGCCAGAGGGTGAGGGGAACAGCTCTGTCCTTGAGTATATCGGAGCAGAGATCAGTCTACATCCCGGAACCTGACCGCTTGCAGCATGCCTCTCCATGGAGCCTCCAGAGGGCATTGTAGGCCACACAAAAGCAGCCCAGGCAAAGGGTCAAGATGGCCACAGGCCAGGTGGAGACTGCAGTGGGGGACAACTGAGATATCTTGGAAACAGCTCAGACTGCTAAGGAGCTCTTGATTTCCTTGGCCAAAAAGAATAGCTCATCAGCTGAGATACTGACCAAAGTGCCCTGGAAACCTCCTGTCACCTGCTTCCCCTCCTGCCTCTACCCTCCTCCCTGCCGCCTGCTGGGGCCTCTGCCATTCCATCTGGGAACGAGCTCTAGCCAGGACCTGGTGGCAGCCCTGACACTTCCCACAGTCACAACAGGTGTGGCACCGTGCCCTTTCCTTGGGGGAATTGGCCTTGGGGAGAGCCTGGAGAGACACTTGTCTTACCGTTTCACTGGAGAGGGGCTGGGGAGATAGAAGGTATTTGACTTCCTGAACTATTTGTGGCACAGGGGAAGTGCATGTTATACTTAATGTACATCTTAAACACCACAGGGTGCTTGTGGCACTTGTGTGCTTCTTGTGGTCATTTTTGTGGGCTCCGTGTGGGAGAAATGGTAGGCAAGTGGGCTGGCAAGCAGTGGAGCAGGGAGGTGCCGTTCACCTATCAGTGCCTTTCGGAGGCTTTGAGCAACTGCTTGGCAATGGGGATTTGAAGTTGGTTTTCTAAGGGACGACCAGCAGCCTGGCCTATGGGGCGTCCCTCTGCTCTGCCTGTGTTCTGGTTTCTGTTTGGGAACTCTCCAGAGCAGCATGTCTGGGAACACTTCCAGCTGTGCCGCCAGACCCAGACGCAGGTGACGGCCTTTCGTCTGTACCATAGGGAAACCAAGAGGAAATTAAATGTCATTTGCCCCCTGCACAGCAGGTCGCTGCCAGATCAGACACTGCTGCTCAGAGCTGTGCGGAGGGTACCCGAGGGAAGGCTTCTGCCTGCAGCCATGCCCTCTGAGCTGTGGAGACTCCCAGGTGATGGCCTGGCTCACTCCCAGGGCTTTCTCTGCCAGGCCGGGTTCACCCTGGCCTGGAGCCCAGCCCTGTGCTACATGGCAGCTGTGGCCTATACCAGGCCAAAGGTGTGTGTGTACCAGTGGGAGGGAATGGAGGGGATGGGCAGGGCTTGGGAGTAGAGGACACACAGGAGGCCATGAGGTGATCAGCCCTTCCTCAGAGAAGCTGCATGGTGCTGTGGAAAGAGATGGGCCTTTAGAATTAAGAGACCTGGGTTCGAGTCCTGACTCCACTACTTACTAGTTGTAGGATCTTGGGAAAGTCACATTCCCACTCAACTCCACATCCTCATCTGTAAAACGGAGATTACGGTAAGCTCTGGCTCCTGCTACCTGTGGGGGAAGTACTTCCTGTTGGGACTGGTGCCAGAGTTTCCTCCTCCACCTCCCCTAGATCTGGAAGGGAGCCCCTGGAGTCCCTTGCCCATGGGCCTCCCTGTGAAGTAAGTTGGCTGAAGTGGGTGGGGAGGGGGGTGGACAGTAAGTCTGGCCTGGAAGGCATAGCCGGTGATCTCCGCCCACCTGAGGCCTTTCCTTCCCGTCCTGGTCCTCTCAGTTAGGCAGCCCAAGGCCTTTACAAGATGAGCATGGGTCATGGTGGTCACCCTCCCAATTGCAGGGCTCAGCTGGCCCCCTCCAGCCTCACACTTGGCATTCTCCTTCTGTTGGGAGGACCTTAGGGCTTGTCCCCACCCCTCCCTTGCCTTGAAGTCCTAGCAGTGGGCTGTAGTTCTTGGCTCTGCAGTGACATTTATTAACAGGGCTTTGGGAAAAGATGTTTTAATACTGCGAGGTTCTCCCTAGAAAACTCCCCCCCCCTCCCCCCCCCATCTGAAGCATGGCTGCTGGTGGTGAAATTCATTAGTGTTCCCTGACAGGCAGTGGCGACAGAGGCGCTCGCTGTCTGCTTCCCGCTCCCTCGCTCTCGTGCTCCTGCTTCACGCACACTGATATTTAAAGCTGATGGGCTGCTTATAGACTTCTTGTACCATGACAAGTTTGGGGAGGGGGGTGGGGGAGGAAGAGACAGACAAGGAGCCAGCTGTCACGCTGGTATTTCAAACAGTACTCTCTCCTGACCCTTTGCAGGCTCCAGCAAGTGTATCATCTTTCTGAAGCCTGTGGTTGGAATTGTAACCTGCAGCTGTCCCAGAGGATGGGGGCAAGTGTGGGAGCAAAGTGGGCTGAGAAGTCGGCACTCTCCCAGGGCTGTGGGCAGGCGGAGAGGAATGAATGGAGGGACAGAGAGAGAGAGAGAGTGTGTGTGTTCTAACAGAGGGGACTGAAGCAGAGTGTTTGTACGTGCTCCCCAGCAGTGCTCTCCCATCACCAGAAATAGGATGGCCCTTTCTGTCGTCTTTCCTGGAGTGATCATTATGTTTCATGCTGTGATTATCTTCTGGGTGGTCTTGGAAGCTCCCTGAGTCTAGGAATCAGGTTTGATTGGCATCTGCCCTTGAGGGTCCTGGGTCTCAGTGATACCCTTAAGTCTGTGGTAGCAGTTGAGGTAGAATGTTCTCCCATTTTGTGTCTAGACTGGGCCCTTGATTTTTGTTCCCTCCTATTTGTATGCTGATTCTTTAGATTTGGAGGATGAGTTCCAAGGTGCCTCCTCCATGCACAACTCCTTCTATCATCCCCAGGCTTCGGAATTCATTTTTTGCCATTGTTCAGTGGTTTTAGAATTTACCCCTTTCTGTGTCATCCCTAGCAAAGCTTCTCCAGTGTATTTTTCCTGAGTAAGGCGCTGTCTTAAGGCAGGTGGCCCGGAAGCCTCTCCAAAGGCTGTTGCAGGTTTGGTCACAGCTGACCTCCTTATAGCCATACTCCCTTCTACGCGTGCTTATATAGGAATGTGTTTCCTTGGCTGGCTCCTACAACCTTCATAGAGCAGCGCATGGAGGTGACGTAACTTGCTCAAGGACACGTGGGCACTTGACCAAGTTGTCTCTTAGTGCGGCAGAGCCGTATGCTGGGTGGGGGTTATATTGATGCTCCCTCCCCCGCGCCCCCCTCTAGCTCCGGGACTGCAGTGGGGGAGCCATTGGAGAATGGGCCTGACTCCTCTATTCCTGCCTCTTTTAGCCTTGGCATTGCCATCAGTGCTGCCATTGGCTTCCTCAATTTCAGCACAACTGTGTGTGTGTGTGTGTGTGTGTCTTATCTGTTTGGGGGAGGCAGAGAAGGGTTACTGGATACCCCTCTAAAAGCACCTTGGACATGGGGTAGAGAGTGGAGCCAGAATGCTTCTTCTGTCTGTAGAGTGCCCAGGATCATCTTTAATGTGATCATCTTCTACACACCCCCCCCCCACTAACCCCCCATCCTTCACCCCACCCTGCACTTTATCCTGTAGGCTTCTAGGAGGGGTTGCTGGCATGGGGCCGCTGTCTTGGGCAGCACCTTTGTCTGCCTTCCTGACCTTGCTGATCCCTGCATGGTCTGGAAGCACTGAGAGCTCAGCCTGCCAGGGGTGGCCCAGGCAATGTCTTCTGCCGTGGTGCATCTCACAGGTGAGACGGAAACTAACCGGCTTTGATAAGTCGGAGGCTCCAGCATTAATTTTTTATACACTAGCGGTGGCCAAGTGAGTGAATTCAATTATGAGTCTGCTTTCTGTCCACCGTCCTCCCCCCAATGTGGTGGTTCAGAGCAGAGACTAAGGAACCTGTTGAAATGAGAAACCCCTATTTCCTGGCTTGACCCCCTCACTAATTCGGGTTAAATTGCTACACTATTGCAGTGGTGACACATTGTGCCTGCCTCTGTTTGTACAAGAGGATGCGGTGGGGGAGGAAGGACCAATTTGCACCGAGATAAAGGTGTCGCAGCAGATAACTAACATCCCAGCCTTGTGCCCGCTCTCATTGTAGCTCAATTTGCTCTGTGTGGAAGCCCAGCCTTCCCCTCTTTCTTCCTTCCCTCCCCTTGCTCATATTTTACCTCAATGCCACAGGGTAATGATGCCCTGCGTAGTGGGGGAGGAGATAGGCACCTCTGGCTGACAGCCCTTCCCGATAACCAAATTCCAGCCCATCCATCACTAGCTACTCTCCTCAACTTGAGGAAAAGTGATCGTGAAAGGCGGGCCGTTTATCACCCAGGGTCTGTTTATCTCCTCTGGTGGTGGGGGGGAACGGAAACAGGAGAGACAAAGAGCTGTGTCCCTAGCTAAGTGCTGCCTCAGCTGGGATAGCCTGCCCATGCTGAATGCAGACTCATCACGCCGGCCGTGAAGGCTCTGACTGGGTGCATCTCCCAGACTGGGATCCAGTGGGAATGGGACCTTTCCCGAGGCCTCGGAGACATGGCAGTTCTGAAACACAGGATAGTGACAACATTTCGTGGGCACGTTTGTATCAGAATGAGCAAGTGTAGAGACCCTACGTGGAAACAAGCCCCACTCCCCCTCATAGGTGTCCCTTTGGCAGGAGCATCCATCTGGCTGATTGGTTGGGTGTGTTGGCCTACTCCTTGCCCAGGCTGGGCCTTCTGGCCCTCCGTGGCACAACAGTGACTTGGGAGAAGACTGAGCCTTTCTCCCTACTCTTCCCTTTGCTCCTTAATACTTCCCCATTTCTGCATATCAGATGGGACAAAATAGTTTGCCCTTGCAGGTGGGCAGTATGTGCCTCCTTGAGCTTTTGGACACCAGGACTGACAGCCTACATTACTTCAAGATCTGGGTCTCACGGCCTTCCCAGAGAGGCAGAAAGGGATCACATACGGCTCCAGATCTGGCTGGCCTCCTGCTCTTTAAGGGCTCAAGTCTGCTAAAAGTGAGAGTGTCCTGTATCTCCCTGATTTGGAGTTGCCCCTAAGACTTAGAGAGAATGAGAAAAGCACAGAAGGAATTGCATGCATAACCTTTCCCAGCACTGGTGCCTGTGCTCCTGCTGGTCCTGGCTGTTGGTGTCTGCCAGTCTTTCTGTCAGACCTCCATGGATGCTGCTCTGGCCTCCTCAACTCAAGCCTAGCAGTTCTAGCAGAGCCCCCCAGATCTGCGTCACCTAATCTTCAAAGCTGAGCTCCTGTTCACAATGGCTTCATCCTGCCCCTACCCATTAGCGAGGGTGGTGTTCCCTTAATGAGCTAGTCCCCTGCCTTGGCTGGCGCCGAGCTGGTCACACCTGTTTGCCATCAGGGCTGTCTGGGCCCAGCCCCAGCACTGGGCTGCAGGTGGTGGGGCTGGATGAGGGGTGTGTGGGGAGGGCCGGGTTCCTTATGCTTTGTGCCCTACGCTTGTTGGAGGGGGCAGTTTCTTGTATCCCTCCTCCTCCCACACTGTTCTTTCTAAGTGGGGGAGGGCTCTCTCCTTTCTTTTTTGTTATTTGGAAGGAGTAATAAGGGAACTTGAGGAATACCCCATCTTTTCTAACTCCTGCCTGGAGTTAGAAGTAGTGAGGAGCTAGTCAGGCATCTTTGAGGAGGGTTTGATGTTCTATGCTGATGACCCTACGGCCCAGTGTGATAGGAGCAGCTTCATATGGTAAACGCTGAAGGCGGAGTCCCTCTCCAGCCCTCGGCCCCCAGTATTTGGAAAGCGATTGTAATCCCTCGGTTTAGAGCCCACGCAAGACTGGGGGGCCCTTCCTTAAAGGGGGCCCCTTGCATTCATGAAGCTGAAGGAAGTTTTGATTTGGTTGAAAAAATCTCATTCCTTTTTATGGCCTGGACATAATTGGCTCTTTTCTATTGGCTATCAGTGATGTCATTCCGACCCTCATAAAGAAGGGGAAATCACACCTGTGGACTCGGTGCATAAAATTTCATTGGGCAGCAGTAATAAGCATGGCCAGATGATGTTTGGGCAGTTGAGGAGCTCTGTGCCCAGTGATTCCAGCTGCACGGAGACCTGGGCACCGTAAACCTGCCTGCACGTTCATGCCCGCAGGCTAGTCCAGGGCCCACTGCCAGTGGCTCTTTTCCTGGGATCAGTATCTGGTAGGAACTCACGGCATTCAGACCCTTTGTGTCAGGGGGACTTTTGCCCTCTTCCTTTCCAAATTGGTGGAACCATGTACCCCCTGGTACTCACGGACCCTAGCCTTAGGCTCCTAAGAACCCTGGAGCCAGCTGAGACCTTGAGCAGTAACCACCATGCTTACCATGCTACCTGCCTCTCTAAGGCCCCAGCCCTTGCCTTCCCAGGGACTGTAAAGAACTCCGAGTGCCTGTGCATGACTGATGCCTTGTGCAGTCGGAAGGCTGAGATCCTACTTCTCGTTCTCCCCTTGGCTTGTTGTGTGATTGAGCAAATCCTTTTTCTTCTCTGGGCATCACTTTCCTGTTTTATGTAGGGGATGACAACTACTCTGACCTGCCTTTCTCATAGTTTCTCTTGGTGCTCCCTGAGCTGGGGAGGGTTCTGTCATAGAAAGTGTAGCTGTCTTCCCATGAGGCACCTGGAAGTTCAAGTTCTGGCATTTGGCTCTGTGTCTCTTGTGAAGATGGGCCTGGACCCTGCCGCATCTCGACTGCTTGTGTCTTGGAGTCACAGGGCTAGGACCAGCCGCAGACTGGAGGACTCAGCAACCTGAATGCCTGTGAGTCTGCAAACTGCATGTGTACCTGCAAGTCCTGGAGCCTAAGTGAGAATTACAGTCCCGCCCTCCTCTGCTTCAGTCAGCCACGGGGTCCAGATAGCACTCAGGGCTGCTGCTGAGCTGTGTCTGAGGCTGACCAACCCGCCTGATGGTCTGTCTAGTCTGTCTTTGGTGTGGCCCTTCTGATATAGGTCTCCCTCCGAGAGGATCAGGTAGGATTCTACTGTGCCAGACCCTTCCTACCTGGGTAGAAATGTCTACCTTGGAAATCTTGCTGAAGAGGGAGCCGCCACCCCCTCGCCCTGTGCCCCCGATCAGAGTTGGCCACAGCCAATAGGACTTCTGGTCCGTGTCATCTAAAAGAAACTGGGAATGGCTAAGGGAGAATATGGTAGGTGGCCCAGGACCGCTGCCTTTTGCTGGCCGGTCACCCTGACCTGTTTCTTTGCAGATTCTGCTGCTTCTGGTGGCCCCTTCACTCACAGACCTTAATGTGGTTTTTCAACAATAGCTGAGCTCAGCAAGCATTTTCACAAATAACAAGGATAAGGAACATGAAAGAAAAATGGAAGGAAATAAAGTTATCCAAACAATTCAGTTCTCCTTAAGCAACCACATTGTAGCTCCTAAGGCTATCTTTCAGCCTTCAAAACCTTGCCTAGTATCCTTATATTCTTGGTCCTTGGTTCCCTCATGGGGACGTGTTACCTGGATACTCCTTCATCGTGGTCTCAGCCAGAACTTCCCTTCTGGGAAATTGACTGGTTGTAATTAATGTCCCTGTGCCACCTGAATATTTGAGAGGAACCTCCCTTTCAAGTAAGATATCTTGGGTCTTAGAAAAGTAAATTCTTAGTGTACTGCCTGAAACATGGGAATCATTTTCCTCTCAGTGTCTGCCAAATAATGGAGTAATGGAGGGGAGGCTGGACTGCCCTGGAACTTTCTGGGGTGGAACCAGTCATCTTAACTGGATTCTTATTACCAGACTTCCTCAAAAAGGAGTTTATACTGTGGTCTCCACTTTCTTATCTCTTACTCAGTTTGACACATTGCATGCTGCCTTCTGCTCCCACCAACCCACTGATGCCAAATTCATTGGGTTTTTCTCAGCTGTCATTTTGCTTGACCACTCCGTGGCATTTGACACTAATGACCTGTAATTTAAGCTCAAAAATCAGTTGTATATATTCCAGAAAGGGGAAGTGTGCTTTTAGGTTGTTTAGGTTGACCACAGGTTGATATAAAGTGAGGTCAAAAGAGCATGAGTGACTCTGGGTATCTGATACCCTGAAAAAGGTCCAGGAGCTCTGCCCTCTAGGAATGAGTGTAGGTTGGGTGAGTCCTGACTCATGGTACATTATCTCCTGTGGAATTCTGGAAAAGGAGATGAGAAGGGACCTCTGGGGAAAGCTTCCTGGGCCCTCAGATCTTGGGAGTATTCTGTAAGGAAGAGATGGAAGTCTCACTCTCTAGTTTCTAAAGACTCATAGAGAGACAGATTTTAGTTTAGTATTAAGAAAGGATATTCTAGGGTGCCTGGGTGGCTCAGTTGGTTAAGTGACTGCCTTCGGCTCAGGTCATGATCCTGGAGTCCCTGGATCGAGTCCCGCATCGGGCTCCCTGCTCGGCAGGGAGTCTGCTTCTCCCTCTGACCCTCCCCCCTCTCATGTGCTTGCTCTCTCTCATTCTCTCTCTCTCAAATAAATAAATAAATAATCTTTAAAAAAAAAAAAAAAAGAAAGGATATTCTAGAATTGAAAGAGTCCAAAACTAGGGCTGATTGCCACATAAAGTAGTGAGTTCCATGTGTGTGGCGATGGTCTTCTAGGGTGACCTGATTTCATTTTTGCTCAGTAACACTTCCGAGACATTAGCCTGGGCCTTCTGCTCATCTCAGTCCATGCTCTTCCCTGTTGATCTACTCTCATGGCTTTAATTTCATTTAAATTACATTAATGATTTAGCAGTTTATATCTCCAGTCCAGACCTCTGCTCAAAACTGGATATGCAGCTGCCTCTGTAGATATCATTCCCCTGCCACATGTCTCCTAGGCACTTTGAACTTAGCAGACATTGAGTGCCCACCATGTGCCATGCATGTACGTAAAACTGCATTCCCAAACTTGTGCCTCCTTCCATTGGTGCACCAGGGGTGAGGCAGTGAGCAGTCCACTGTGATTTGGGCAGAGAATTTAAAAAGTCATAAAACTGACTAAATACTGTTTTGCTCTGGGTGTCCGATATCCTCTCGGTGCCCCTGCCTCCCTCTCTATGTCTGACTCAGGGAGTAACATGAAGCTAGCCAAGCCACAAACCTTTGAATTGGGCTCTACCGCTTCCTCTCATTGGACCCCCCCTCCCCCCAATCCCATTTGGTTGCCAGGGCCTCCTTCACATCTCATGTCTGTTCCTTGCTTGTTATTTCTACAGCCTTTGTCTAGCTCTGGGCTACTACCCAGCTTTTTCAGGGTATTGTTTTTGTCGTCCCCAGATAAATCTTTGTAAATCACAACTCTTCAGAGGCTCTCCATTGCCTATGGCCAAGCTCTTCTCTTAGCAAGAAAGTTCTATGTTCTTTCCCAGCTACTATTTCTGGTATTTTCCTCCATGTTTTCATGTATCCCAGTGCTCCAACTTAAGGCTGTTTAGTCTATTTCTTTTATTGTCCATCCCACTGAACAAATTGTGAACCCCTTGGAGGCAGGGGCTAAGTCTTAACATTTTGAGCCCTAAGTGCCTGTCTATTATTAAACTTCAGTAAATGTTTGGTTGAATGGATTTATGCGGGTACGCATAGAGGGAGAAGACCATTTATAAATAATAAGAAAGGGCTTTTGGTTTAAATTCTGACCTCTTATCCTTTTGCGTGGTCTCTTCTCTATCAGCAGAAAACCTCTTGCTAGAGACCTAAACATGAACTGGAGCCCCTGCCCAGCTATCACCAACTCACATGCTCCTCTCTCTCTCCTCCCGTCTTAGATCCCTGCCTCTCTGCTCTAACAAAACAACTACAAACTGGTGCATTGGAAAGAACGTAGGCTTTGGGGTGAGATAGACCTGGGTTCAGTTCTTGGTACATCAGTTTTTAGCTGTGGGACTCTCGGTGACCCCTCTGAATTTCATCTTCTCATCTGTAAAAGGTAGGCAACAATGCCTCCCAGCATCGTGCTGAGGAATCACATGCCAATGCAAGTAAGATCCTTAGCATTTTGCAGGCCATCAGAAAATAGTAGCTGCTGTTGTTAGTTCGAATAGAGGCTCCAGGTGCTCACATTTAGATCTGGAACCCAGTGTCCAGGGTGCTAGAGGTGGGGTGCCTTTCTTGGGCAGGGTGGGACCCGTGGCTAATGGGTTAGCCTTCTGAGGAGGTGTGTTTGCATTTCCTAGATTCAGACTCCATACCTGGGACATGGGTGTTCCCAACTTGTTCTCTTTTCCCTTTCTTGTAGGCTCCCAGGCCAGTGCCAGTACTTGGGCTTGCCAGTGGCGGATTACTTCAAGCAGTGGATTAATCTGAAAAAGGTACTGTGTCTGAGCCCCATTCGGGTGCTTCCTCTGGGTCTCCTGTCCTCAGATCCCCTCCCCCCTTGCTTTCTTTATTCATCTCTGTTCTCTTTTTGTTGTCATCTCTTTCCTTTTCTTTTTGTTCTGTTTTCTCAACATCCCTCCTTCCTCTTCCTTAGCTAACATGCACTGGAAGGGTGTGGACCTTTCTGGGAGTGAGGAGCTGTTTGGGGACCAGGCTGCAGGGTAGAGTATAACATTATCCAATGTGGTGTCATCCAGATGTGCAGAGAAGTCCCAGTGAAGGGGACTTTCTAGGTTCTTGCTTAGAACTAAATCACTGGGCTGAGCTGCATTGTCTTTAGGAGAGATGTGGCGCTAGCTGAGCCTCTGGGAAAGTATCCTTCTTTGATGTGATCATGAGTGTGGCCTCTGACTGTCCTGAGTGGCTCTGGTATCACCCTCTGGTTGGGAGGTAGAATTGGTTCAGGCTGGCTTTGGTCCTGCCTCGCCCCAGCAGAGCCTTGCTTATGTGACAAGGACCATGGAAACTACAGCCCAATTCCCTTTGAGTATGAGGAAGGAGACTGGCCCTAATGCAGCACCAAGTACCTGGGGAGTGGGTGCTGGGGCTGTGGGCTGGGAGGGACCCCATGTGGCTATGAAATTGGGGCCTGGCAGAGAATGAATTACCCAGAAAACTGTACTTTCCTAGTGTGTGCTATACTTCCTAGGTAAGCAGAAGAAAGGAGGTATAGGAATAGACTCCCAAGATAGAGATCCTTCTTTTCCCTCTGTTGCGATCATTCCTCCAGGAGGCCCAGTCCGCTAGAGAGACTCACCCCCATAATTCTGATGTAAGGGCAACAGCCCTCGAGCAGCCTTAAGAACCCCATGCCGCTCATCAGCTTAGTGACTCCCAGAAAATCAGAGAAGAGAGAACACACCAGGGGTCAGAGTAGTGGCTCCCAGGGGGACTTAGAGAAGAGAGCCGTCATTGAAGGGTATTGTGAGGATTTGGGTCATGAACTGGGTATTCAAGGAAGGTGGAATATGAATCTGAAGAGGAGAGAAGACTTTCCAGGGGAGCAGCATGCTTTTGGTGTGTGTATGGGCTGGAGCTAAGTGAACATGTGGAGGAACAGTAGAGGAGAATGATTTTGGACGTTGTTCCGTCAATCTCAGGGCAGCCATTCTTTATGGTGACATTTGTGAACTCCTTTGCTTTCCCCTGGTACTCAGGTTCTTTACACTTGGTCCTTGGCCTGTTTGTACTTTGACCCTTACCCACCTCTCCAGCTGATCTCCCTTGGACCTGAGCAGTAGCTACTTACTACCTTCCATCTTTGGCTGAGGGGGCCAGGCTCTGTTCTTCCTCCAGGTCTTCGCCTGTGGCCTTACCTCTATCTGAAGCGTCCCCCAGTCATCTTCATAAGGCACATTTGCTCTTCTTAAGGATTCAGCTCAGGTATCACCTCTTCTGACAAGGTTAGCAGTCAGTCTCTTGTCTTGAGACTCGTCGACCCTTTGGATATCAGTGATCTTTGAGTGTTGAAACTGAGTCCCAATCTGTTTCCTCACAGACCTGTCCGTCTGGAGCACGGAGACTGAGGCTGGTTCCTCTCTGTGTCTGAGGTGGCCAGATCAGGGCTAAGAACAGAGTATGTGCTCAGTGAATTGTGGCTGGCTGGCTGGCTGACTGATCTTTGAGAGCTGGCTCCACAGGCCTGCTCACGCAGGGCTTGGCGGGGCTCTGCACGAGGGTGTGGCTAGGTCTGCGCTCCTGGAAGACAGCATGTCAGCTGTCAGAGTGCATCTGAGGCTGCTTGCTGGCCTCAGCAAATGTAATGTGAAGGCCCGGCCAGGCGAGGCAGGCGCTGACCATGAACAATTGCTCTGTGAAGTTCACTAGACTTTTTGGTGTCTGGCTAGCTCCCTGCCTCCAGGTTCCTTGGCAGAGCGGCAGGATAACAGCCGACCCGTGTGTTAACATTGCCACCCAAGGCTACCTTGATGCTACTGGGGTCGGAGGCAAGCTGTCCTGAGCCCGTTCAGCGTGGTTCTCTGCCAGACTGTGCCGAGCCATAGGAGGGAAATGGGGACAAGTGGAAACTGGAGACTCTGTTCCCAGTTAGCCTTGTGACTGCGTCTTGGTAGGTAAACTGAGCAGATCTAGGAAAAACAAGAGTGGCATGAGGCGAGTGGCATTAGAGGGGTCTAATCCCTTCCTCTCTGCCCTCCAGCCACATCATGTTCCAGATGCGCCTGAGGGCCCAGCAGGAGAGATGACTCAGTTCCGGACTTTGGGCCAGTCTTTGCCAGCAGCCATTCAAGACGGAGAGGCTGCAGGGCCCTGGAGGTCCAGGGGCATGGTGATCTTTCTGACCTTTTTACGGCATGGGTTAGTGCAGGGTGCACAAAGATTCCCGCTCCCTTAAAAAGAGTAACAATAAAAGCAAGCCAGAGAGGTCATTGCCAGGGTTGCGTGGGTATTGTGTAACGTCTTACTCCATGCCCTTCTTTCCCCCTGTGTGACCAGGCCCTGGCTGTCTCCAGGGCCCTCTCCTGTCCTTGATCTTACTCTTTCCTCCCTACTTTCCTTCCTCTTCCTCTTCTCCTCAACTCCGCAAGCAGAACTTTGCCCGTGGAAAAAGTAGGGGCGGGGGTGTCTTGCTCTGCTTGGCTGCCAAGACTTGCCCATTGAGTGAACTGGGACTGAATTCACCATCCCCATTTCCTAAGGCCTCTCCTGTCCAGAAATGGTGTGCACTGCATCAGGGAAGAGTAGCCTTTCAGTGGCCAGGCTGCCACATCACCCGTCTCCACCCACTTCCCCTGTAGCAGAGTGGAGCAAGCCAGTGTTTGCTGACATTTGGAGTATCATTGAATGATCTTACACTCTTATTGAACTGTCAGCTTAGAGAAGACATGGGGCCCTGCTCCCAGCTCCCTCCAGGAGGTCAGAACTGTCACTGAGGAGCCAAAAGAACACACATACACACACACACACACACACACACACACACACACACACACACACAGAGGTGCATGAATATACACGTGTTTACTCAAGTGAATGAATATACCCAAGTAGGCATATCCAAAATTGTATGTATATTTTCACTCATACATATGGGTGTAAATACATAGTCACATATTCACCTTCAGAAATATATGGAAATACACAGGCACGAATGTTTATACATATTCATAAAGCATGAAGACACATGGATATATATATAAAAACATACACATCTTCATCAGTAAACACGTATTCTTGAGTGCCCTCTGTGTTCCAGGTATTGTACTAGGCCTAGAGATATAACAGAATAGATGGATATTAAATAATTGTAATTGTAGTCCAGAGTCATGGCATCATTTCATAAGGGGGCCTGACTTAGGGGGGCATGGTCAGAGAATGGTTCCCTGAGGAAGGGTGTCTAAGCTGAGATCTGAAGGATGAGTAGGAATTGGCTGATAAGCATGTGGCAAGGCCCTGAGGTAAGGAGAAGCCTGGCAGCTTCATGGAACTAGAATGCAAGTTCCATGAAGAGTGGAGAATTTTTGTCTCTTCTGTTCACTGTTCTGTCCTCATCACTTTGAATAGTTCCTGGCACACAGTGATGTTTAGTCATTATTTGTTGAATGAATGACTGCCTGGAGCATAGTGAATGTGGGGAAGAGAGGAGAGTGGCGAGGGATGAAACTTGAGGGGGAGGCCAAACACACTTTAGATTTTGATCCTTATCCTTAGGGTAAGGGGAAGCTGTTGAAGGGTACTAAACATAGGTGAGGTGTCATCTGATGTGCATTTTGAAAAAGCTCTTTCTGGCTACAGTGTAGAGAGAGCTGAGTGTTGATATGGGGGGATCAGTACTGGTTTTTCTTAATGGGGCTATAGTTGGCATCTTGGGGTGGGAGAAATCCTTGTATGGACAACATTGCTGAACTTGTAGCATTCTTGTCCCCCTGTTCACTGAAGGCTAGTAGTGCCTCTCTCCAAGTCATTGTGACAATCGAAAACGCTCCATCCCCACCATATGCACATACATTTCCAGGGGCCTAGACAGGGGTGGGAGTGGGGAGGTACTGTCCCTGGTTGAGAACCACAGAATTAGACCACTGCTACAGCCCAGGTGAAAGCTGATAGTTACCAGGATTGAACTGATAACAGTGGAAATATAGAGAAATGGATTAATTCTAGAGTATTAAGTGGTACAGTCAGTTCTGCTATAATGCAACATAGACCTTCTTAAAAATCACCGTGCTATGAAAAGTTATAATAAAAAGTTGAAATGAAAATGGGGTTAGAAGCACAATTCTCAAAAACTTCATCAGTGACATATAAAAAAAGATAGGAATCTAATAAAAAATGGTAGCATAATTTTACACATGTTAAATGGCTAAGAAATACATAAATACTACAATAAATATGGCACTCTACCTTGAAAAAACCCTGAAGTTTGATTGGCAGTGGGCATGAGAAAGGTTGCAGCTTGTGAGTTACTGCAAAGTGGTAGAAGACGAGTTCTCTGGAATCGGTTGGAAAGTTGTAGCCAGATGGATGCGGCTTATGATACATGTAGTGTTCTAGGAAGCTACTGTATGTTTGAAGTGTAAGCATGTGTGCGTTCTGCGTATTCTTACACAGCTCTCTTCAGCTGGGTATACTTTCCTGTGTTTATCTGGTATTGATGATGAACAAAATCACACATAAACAAAGGCAGAATTTGCATTATGCTAAACTGTTTCCTAATACATTGACTGCATTGGAATGAATGTTGTCTTTCAAAACAAGTATTATAGCAGAACGGACTGTACAATGGACAGGAAAGGGTGATTGATTGGCTGTGAGGATTGATGATGAAGGAGGAAACCACGATGACTCTTAAGGTTTATGATTTGAGCAACTGGATGAATTGGAATGAATGCACTGAGGTAATGGAAGGAGGAGAAGTTCGGGGATTAGAAGAGAAGATGAATTGGTACACGTAGAGTTTAGAAGCTTTCAGACATTCTTGTGAAGCTACGGAGTAGTTGAATATATAGGTCCGGGGCTCAGAGATAAGGTCTGGATAAGAGATATAAATTCAGGGGAGTTGTTGGTGTATGAATGATCATTGAAGCCATGAGAATGTAGAATATACAGGGTGAGAAGAAAAGAGGGCCTAGGATGAACACTGAGAAACATCAACACTTAATAGATAGAAGAGGAAGAGTCAGACATAGAGAAGGAGTAGTCACTGACAGTAGTGATAAAAATTCTCATTTATTGATTGCATTTTGTGTGCTAGACCTGTGCTGTCCAGTAGAATTGCCAGTTTTTTCTTTTTCACTTTAAAGTTTAGTTAATTTAAATGTAAATAAACTTTCTTGAAGAACTTTTTAAGTATATTTAGAACAACCTGTGTTGGTGAGTTTACATTTTCAACTGTTAGCTGTTTAAAATCTAAATATAGATCTAATATTTCTAATGAAGATTTAGCATCTGAATTGAGATGTATTTTAAGTATAAATTACACACTTAAATACAGAATAGTTCATTAATTTTTTTGTTCATTAGTAATTTTTATGTTGATTACTTCTTGAAATGATAATCTGTTATTATTTGCATATCTCTGTTTTTCACATTTTAAGGTTGAGAAAACAGGCACATAGTGAAGATGCAACTTGCTCAGTGTCCCACGTTGGTACCTGGCAGAGGTAGAACTGAAATTTAGTTTTGCCTGACCCTTTGTGCTAAAGAGAGGGTAAAAACGAGAGAGTAAAGAGTGGTAGAGAAGGGAGGGTGTGGTGCCACAGAGACCACGGAAAGAAAGAATTTTCAGGACAAGAGGATCAGTCAGCTCACAGAGAGCCATGTAACAGAAAGACTGAACTATGAGTGTCTGGGACGGAAGGGCCTCGGCAACCTTGGTGAAAACTCGATGGCGTGGGAGGGACTGGAGCCAAATTGGAGCGAATTGGGGAGTAAATGAGGCGATGGAGAAATTTTAACCTTTTCAGAAACATGGCTTTGAGGGAGAGAGAAAGGACAAGAACTGTGATGGGGCACGTGTGGGGTTGAGGCAGGTGGCATGTTGTAAGATGGGAGACGTGTGCTTGGTTGTAGGCACTGTTAGAGAAGGAAGTTTGAAAATACAGGAGTGAGAGAGGTCTCTGAGATGGTGAGGAGATGGGGTGCAGAAAATGGTGGAAATCGGCTCTCTGCAGGAGGAAGGCCCCTCTTCTGCTGCGAGGTGGGGGCAGTAGATGCTGAAGGAGTGCAGATTTGATGGCAAGTTGAGGTAGTTCCCATCTGATGGCTCATTTTCTCTATGAAGTAGATGAGCCACTTGCTAATAACTAATAGGGGAGGACTGGGAAGGTTTGTAGGAAGTGGAAAAGGATTGCTGTAGTTTTAGTAAAGAGTAGAAATGTGAGCCAACTTGAGAAATAGAGTAGGATTTCTAGGCAGTATTGAGGGTCCCGTCGAGGTTGATGGCATTCATTCATAGTGGAACCACTCTGTTCAATTGTAGGGCTTTTCTGTAGCAGAGCTCAGCATGCCGAAAGCAGACATTTAGATTCATCCAGGGTGGAGACTTTCCCAAGAAGTGTGATGAAAGGAACAAAGGAGTTGTTGAAAATACTGGCAAGACGGTGGTTGCCAAGATGGCCTATGAGATCCTCGCTGGATATTGAGGAAAGAGAAGACAGCAGGGGGCCTGATGGATATGGAAAAAGTAGCTAGGTCCCAGTAAGGCGAGGAAAGGTGTATCGGGTGTAGTTGAGCATGCCACATAGAAAGATAAGAGATTATGGTTAGCGTAGGATGTGGTTTCAGAGATGGGGCAGTTCTCCGTGTTGGCAGGTTCCAAGGTGCACCCATGGGAGTGAGTAGCTAAGATTGGGTGGAGGAAAATGTTAGTGTAAATAAGAGGTTAAGAAAGGGATAGGTCAGATGCGACTTCCCTAAGGAAGTGAGTATGTGGATACACACATGCACACATAACGTATATATTCTCTCTGCATATGCATGGACACATAGGGATAAATGTATATACGAATATCTGCCCGCATGCATGCATATGCAGTTCGTGTACATTCAGACCAAGCCATGCAAGTGCATGCACATACACTCACAAATGGTCTGGAATTCCCTCGGGGCCTGTTTAGACAGGCAGTCTTAGGAGGATTCTGAGTCAGTCCTGACAGAGCTCAACCAGACATGCTCAGAAGTTGTAGGGAGCGGGTGACCTAGAATTTAACAGACCCAGATGTGCCAGAATATGAAGACTGCTGTTCCACTTTTCCTCTGCCATCTGTGCTCTCCGCCTTACTGTAATTTCTGGGTGCTCTGAAGGGGTGGGTTGGGACCAGCTGTGAAAGAGAAAATAAGGAAGAGGAGACCTTCTTGGGTCCCTCCAAGAAGGAGAAGCATTTCTCCAAGAAGCCTTTCTGTCTCCCCCTCCCCTGGGAGCGGACAGCAGGAGAAACTGCTGAAGGGAAGGTTGGTGTCTACAATTGAGCGTGACTTTTCCTGACCTTGGAGCATTCAGAGTCCCAATCAGTGCAGTAATAAATTAAGGGCTTATGGAGGAATAAATTCTTGGCCTTAATGAAGTTCTTTGCTGGGGGCCATAGGCAGGTCAGCAGGTCGGAATGATGCAGATTGGAGGCTCCAGCGAGTGGGCTCAGCTAGCTGGGAAGCCATCAGGAATGAAAAGATCTGAAACTCTGTCGGTCAGGTCACTATTTTGGAGCTGTGGGGATAAAGCTGCTCAAGTGATAGGCAGCCTGACAGTCTGGGACTCTAGAATGGTGGCCACGTGGTGCCACCTGCAGAGCCCCTCCATTGGGGTTATTCAGAAGCTAATCTGGAAAAAACAAGAACAAAACAGAACTGAAAACCAAGAGAGGGGTGTGAAGATCTAGGGGCCCTGCAAGGTGTTTGTTTTATTTGTTTGTTTATTTCGGAGGGCGAGAGGGTTTGTACCAAGACAGATGTTTCTGGACCACTCGGTGGTCAGAACCAGACATGCTGTGGCCCAGGTCTTTGGCATCATCCAAAGTACAGAGCATTGTCCGTGGGGCAGTGGGCAGTTATGGGCCACTATCCTATGGGCCAGGGCCTCTAGAAGTATGTGCACAGAGGAAGGGACACAGAGCACCAGGTATAAATGAGGGAGAGGTGGGGGCACAGGCATGGGACAAGGAGGGGACGAGTGGGAGAGCAGCCTGGAGCGCTTGCTGCTGGGTTTGATGCTGAGGCCCTGGGAGGAGCCAGTCTTGGGGGCTGGAGGCTCCTGGATTGTGGAGCTGAAACTAGAACCCAGGCCTCAAGACTCGACGTCCTGAGCTCTTTCTCCTTTCATCCTGAATTCTGCAATGTCTGCCCTTGGGCATGAGTTCTTGGGGTGTGGTCCAGAGGTAGCAGAGGGAACAGTGCTGTGTTTGGAATCAGGGGCAGCTGGAGCTGGAAAGAATGTCTCCTTTCTCCGCATCTCCCTGCCCCCATGGTGTAGTGCCCTGCCCAGCTTTTCCTTTAAATATGTCTTACAGCTGTCTGAACTCTGAAATTTCTTTCACTCCTTCCCTCGCCTTGTTAACATGTGTTGCCTTTGGGGTAATCAGGGAAAAAATATTATGTCCTTTTACAATTACCGGGTTTTGGAATATTAAAATGTCTCGCTGCATCGGCACTGTTATTTTGATTGGTATTCTAACCTTTGACTAGCCCATAAAGCGCGCCGCTCCTGAAGCCAATATTGCAGGACTGAAATTTAATTCCGAAATGATTCCAGATAATAGGGAGACAGATAATATATGCATGAAGGATATTATGTTTGGACTAACTGCAGCAGGGCCAGGGCTGGGGAGCTGAATAATAGCCCAGAGTGAGTTATAATCTATGGGACAGAAATGCCTTACTGTCAGGGCCAGGAGAGGAACTCTTAAATCAAAGGCACAGGAAAGGGTGCGATTGCAGTGTGCTTGTTTTGACAGGAAAAGCACTGGAGCCAAGAGGGTAGGTATGGAAGGCTGTGGCCCATCCTTTCTCTTGAGCAAAGTACCCAAGGCCCTTTGCAGCATCCCTAGCTTCATATCTCCTATCCCTCTAACATTCTGGCCATATCAAACTTCTTGCCATTCTTCAAACACACTCTTCAAAGGGACTTTTTCACTTCCCTTTGCTCATTCTGTTCCCTTTGCCTACATTGCCTTTCCCCTTTTTGTGTGTTGAGAAAACTCCTGTTCATCCTTCAAAACCCTCTTCTGTGAAGGCTTTGCTGATCTTCCCCGACCCCTGGTAGAAATAGTCGATCACCTCCTCCTTTGTATGATTTCAGCACTTTGTAGTGAGTGTATATCACATGCTCCTGCAATTATCTGCTCACACGTTTGTATTTCCTAGTAGACTGTGAGCACTTTGAGGCCTACATGCCACCTGTCTCTGTATTTCTAGTGCTCAGCACTGGACTGGGCACACACTGGGTGTCAACAAGAACTACTTGAACCCACACTGAATATAGGGCTGGACTAATGAGCTCGGGAGTCCACATGCCTCTTCCCCTGCCAGATTTCCCAGACAAATAGGCTTAGAGAAGTTAAGTAACTTGCCTAAGGGCACATAGCCAGGAAGAGGTAAAGCTAGGATTTGAACCTGGGTAGGGGTGTTCTGTTCCCCAGACCATATATCTTAGGCAGGTGGGCAGGGAAGGAGTTGGAGGCCAGGGTCAGAAAGACAGAAACTCACTTCCCTGACTCCTTCCTTCCTTTGTCCTTTCCTTGAGTCCTCTTTGCTAGAGATGGCATTGATTCTTAACATTTATGGGTCTCAAGTCCTGGAAGGGATTGTGCCTCCTGTCATTGCTAATGACCTATGGACAGTTATTCCACACAGAAGACACTTCTCTACTGTGCGTTTGTAACTAAGGATTGGGAAAGTACCTTGACAAAGTGCCTGCCTGTGGTTTTGGAGAGTTCTTAAGGAGGTAGGCAGGCAGAGTACATGCAGCTCTTAGTGATGTCAGAAAACTTCACAGACATTCCTTTTCCGCCTCAGCACTTGGTGGAACTGATGTTTTGGGCGTTTAGAGATAAGATAAGGGAAGTACATAATGAAAAAAGCTACAGTGAATTTGGTTGGCTTTTAAATGGATTTGTATTTGTTAATTACAACACTATCTGCATAAACCTATGTAAACAAATAGCCTGGCTATGAGATGGACCCTTCCCTTAGTCTTCAGGTGATGCTTGGTGTGGACACTGGCCCCTGGGGATGTAGCTCACAGGCTGGAGACCATTAGTGCAAGAGAAAGAGCTTTAGAATCAGATGAGTCTGGCTCAAACTTCTAACATTGCTCCCAACTAGCCATGTGATTTGAAGCAAATTCCTTAACCTTTCTGAATCTATAAAAGACAACTAATACCTGACACACAGAAGTAGGCTCCGGAGTCCAGTAGGCTTGGTTTAGAATCTTCACTGTACTTACTAGCTGTGGGGTTTCAGGAAAGTCACTTCTTCCAGCTTCAGTATCATTCTTTGTAGAAGAAGAAAAATAGTACCCACTCCTAGAGTTGTCCTGGACATGAAATGTCCTCCTTTGTCCTCCTACTGGCCACCAGGACTGAGGTGACTAGGCTACGGGGGTGAAGGAGAGAGGCACTCAAGGCAGACTTTGTGCGTAGGAGCTAGGAGAAAGAGGCTCCCCCAGCAGAATTCATGGGCGTGCCAGGGACAAGGAGCCTCAATGCCATCTGTGGACGAGCTTACCCTGAGTGTGAAGGTAGTGAACAGAGTTGACCATCTCGTGTTCTTGATTCCAGCTGCCATCAGCACGCCTGGTGTCCAGTGGAGTGCAGAGTCACATTTACCTTCAGACGATTCCTGGCTCTGTCACTACCTGCCTTATGACCTTGGACAAGTTACTTACTTTCTCAGAATCTTGGTTTCCTCCTTTGTAAAGCAGAGGTAATTAATAAAAATGAAGAGGTACTGCTCTAAATGTTTTATATGAATTAGGTCACTAATCCTCAGTTCTGTGAGATAAGCACTATTACTGGTATCTTACAGATGAGGAGACTGAGATCCAGAGAGGTTAAGTACCTTGCACGGGGTTCAACAGCTAGTGAGTGCTGGAGCAGGTATCCGAGTCTAGGCAGTAGACTCCAGAGACCATGCTCTTACTGCTCTGTTGCCTCCAGCGCAGAGGAGGGAGGAGTCGTGTTTGTCTGGGGTGCAGGAGAGAAAGTCAGCAAAGATTTCACTGAAACATTTGACTTGGGCCTTGTAAGGGTTGGGGAGACCGGGTGGGAAGGGCATTTCAGGCGGAGGCATTTGCCATGTACGCAAAGGCCTGGCAGAGTGCAGCAACTTGCCAGATTGGGGAACTACATGCAGTAGTTTGCAGGGTTTTTAAGCTACTGATGTGGGCCATGCCTTCTCCCAGAGAAGCTGGAGCAAGTGAGGACAGGAAGGTACCATTGCCCTATGTCTAGATGGAGCCCGCCTAAAGCTTCCTGCTAAGAATGTGGCAGTCGCTCCAGAAAAATGCCACGTTAATGTCCAGGTGAGGGAAGAGTCTATGGGCCCAGGATAGCAGGAAGGGAAAGAGGGTGCCATGCCTTGTAGCATGATCAGCTCTGGGCAGTCCGACACTGCTGTGCCCAAAGACCTCCATATCCTTAGCAGAAGGTGGCAAATTACAGCAAGGAATCGGGGTGCCAGGTGGCTCAGTCACTTACGAGTCCAACTCTTGATTTTGGCTCAGGTCAGGATTTTAGGGTTGTGAGGTCAAGCCCCGCCTCAGGCTCCGCGCTGAGCATGGAGCCTGCTTAAGACCCTCTCCCTCTCTCTCCCTCTGCCCCTCCCCACCCTCTCTCCCTTTCTGTTAAAAAAAAACAAAACAAAACAGCGAGAGGAATCAATTAGGTGAAGTGTGTAAAGCTTTTAGAAGAGTGCTGGCACTTGGCGTGTGAGTGGCTAGCCTAGCACACTCTCAGCCGGGGGGCTAGCCCGCCTTGTTCTGCATCCCCCGTGAGTGTGGCCACAAGGGGAAATGGAACAGGTGAGGCAGTCAGCGCAAGGCAGCTGCGATTCTCTCTTCCTGCATGAGGTTCCCTGCTGCCGCTACAAGTCGATCTCTATCCTGGAGCTGCTTGCAGTGCCGTCCGTGGCAGGTGTTTGCGGCGAGGCCCGCCACGTGGTCTGCCTCTTGCCGGCTGCTGCTCAGAGATGTGTCCTATCAGGTGATACTCCTCTGTCTTTCTCTTGTGTCCTTGAGAAAGTGACTCCTGAGAACAAGGGAGCGTGTGAGCGCTCCTGGGTCTGTTTGGGGCTTGGATTTAAGCCTAGGCATCCCGACTATTGAGCCTAGACTGTAACCCTCGGGCTAGCCTCTGGGGCCCAGAGTAGCCCAAGGTCCAGGCCTCTTGGTTATTTTGTGTGGCCTAGTCTGTCCCTGTGCAGGACCGTGAGCCACTCAAGCACAGGGACTAGATCTCGTTCTTGAACCCATCAGAATTCTCAATCCACAGAGCTAGGCCAGCAGAGGGGATTGTCAGGAAGACTGGAAGAGCTGAGGGCCGCTGCGGAGAGAGGTGAAGCAAGGGAGAGGTTGACTCATCTACACTCAGTGTTAAGTCTGAGAGAAGTAAGGGAACCCTGAGTTACTCTGCCTTCTCCCAAGTTTTTGTTTTGTTTCATTTTTTTTCTTTTTTTTAACATTTTATTTATTTATTTGAGAGAGAGAATGAGACAGAGAGAGCATGAGAGGGTCAGAGGGAGAAGCAGACTCCCTGCCGAGCAGGGAGCCCGATGTGGGACTCGATCCCGGGACTCCAGGATCATGACCTGAGCCGAAGGCAGTCGCTTAACCAACTGAGCCACCCAGGCGCCCCTCATTTTTTTTTCTTTTTGTGTTCTGTTTTGTTTTGTTGTTGTTGTTGTTGTTACTGTGACTCTGGACCCTAGAAACTGGAAGGAGTTACAGAAAAGGAGAGAAAAGGACAAAGAGACTTTGTTGAAGGCAGGAGGCACAGCACTGCCTCCCTTCTCCCTCCCACGTTGCCCTGCTGCCACTCTGGAAAAGCAGGGCTGACCACGTCTGCCAGTGTCAATAATAAAGCACCAACGTTTGGAGCCCCAGTTGGCGCCAGCCTCCGTGCCAGGTGTTTTACACACGTTCATTCATTTCATCTTCACAGCTGTGCAGCAAGGCAGGGGCTCTTGTCCCTGTTTTATGGGTGCTGAAGTAGAGACTCAGAGAAATTAAGCTCACCCAAGGCCCCATGACCAGGATGTAAATTCAACTTCTCTCCTTTGGTGGCTTTCTTGTCACTTGTCTCATAGCAAATACCACCTAAAGGCAGTTCCTCTGATCTGGCCTGGTTGGAGCAAGAGGGGGGGCAGACACATACCAGCCATTACTAGTTGTATGGTCAGTGAAAGGCAGTGACTGGGGAAGGATAGGGATTGGCCTCATAATCCCAGTCTCTTGGAAGTGGCACCTAATTACTGGGGTCTGTCTGTGTGTACGGGGGTGTGCCAGTGTACATGGATATCTGTATGTGTTTAAAGAAGTGTATCTGTCCATGTGGGAGGTTTGTATCTTTGTATACTCAGGTGTTTGCACATGCACGTGTAGGAATATGGTAAGGGTGTAAATATGGGGTCTCTGGAAATATGTGCCCACTTAAAGGTGGGCAGATGAGGCCCTTATCTCTAGAGAACAGCAACATACAAAGAACCCTGGGCTGAACTTGAAGCTGGAAGATTGAAGACATGGGCTCTGGTGTTGGGTCATTTGCCTTTTCTATGCCCTCAGTTTCCTCATCTAACAAATAAGGGGGCCTGGAGAAGGCAATCTCTTCTACCTTTGCCATTCTGAGATCATTCATGGTACTTTAGGTTTCCTCTTTTTTGTTCTCAGCAAAAAATGAGACAAATGCAAGGAAGGTGAGAGAAGTTCCCCTAAACCCTTACCTACTTTGATCTCCAGCCTTGGGACTACTCCACTATCCCACTAGAAAAAGTTGAGGGTCCAGGGAAGGCAGAGCCTTGCCTGGCATCAGGTCAAGAGAGCTGGGGCTCAGGTATTAGGGAGGGGTTTGGATAGCTGGTCCTGTCACAGTTTGGGGTGGCCTGGACTAGAATTGAATGCCATTGAGGCTTCGGGCTTCTCCATGAGAACATGGGGTGAGGTGAAGCTTGTTGTCTCCCTGCTCCTTTGGAGTGTGGTAGGAAGGGGGCCTCTCAATACCTTAAAGGCAGGCTGCATCCCAGGCCTTTCCTCTGGCCTTTGGTCCCCTTTGTTGATTATCTTGGCAGGTGCAGAGTGATGGCCAGGTAGAGACCAGAACAAATAGTTGGACATGTTTTCACATTCATATGAAACTTGCTAGTTCAACCCAAAGCCTTTGTGTGAGCTCACTTGGCCTGCTGTCAGCTCTTTTGGGGGAAGAGTGGCTTAGGGTGCTTTAATTTTCCCCGGCTGATTCCTCAAAGCTGATTTGGGTGGCTTCGAGATATGGGACCTTTGGCCATCTCAGTCTTCAAATAGGATTGTAGCAGGGTTTTGTCTATTCTGTCCCATGAATTCGCCACCAGTTCCCTGAAATTTCTGAATTTAACTGGCTGGGTCACTAGAGAAGGAACAGGCATTGTGTGGACTCACAGTGAGGTGTCCTCGGTGCTGGGAGGACGTTTATCTGTAAGCTAAGCTTAGATCAGCCTGGACCTCGTGACCTGTGCCCTGCCTGCACCGGGACCTCTAAATTCACATTCAGCCACCAGTCACTCTCCAAAGCCCTGTGTATCAGGGCCTTTAGACTCTGAGATGAATCAGGTCTAGTCTTTACCTATACAGGGCTCCCAGTCTAGCAGGGGAAATGGGGAAAAATACAATAGAGGTAGTTAAGTACAGTAATAGGAATTGTGTCTAGTGTGTTTGGGTGTGTTTTTAAAAATAATTTACTTTGAATTCAGCTTTGTATGAGTTAGAATTCACAAGAGAGAGAATCCATGTAAGCATGTCTTTGTGTTTATGTCCCTTGCCTGTGTGACTCGATAAGCTCAGAGCTAGCAGGGTGAGCCTGTCCCGGCTGCTGCTGGGCCAGTGACTTTTTCAAGGGCCTTAACGCAGGGCCCTCGAGAGATGCTAGGCTGCCCTACTTGGAAAAGAGGAGTGGTCCTTCTGGGAAGATGCGGTCCAAGCTTAGCTGCTTGGGAAGTGTTTATGTATGGGTGCGGACAGCTGTGCCTGTGAGTGTACACGGGCATGAGCCCAAGTGTGCAGAGGGCGGCAGCTGGGGGTCTGTCTTCAGCACCATGACCAGGGCTTATGGTGCTGGGCCTGGGCTTTGCACCTACTTGGCTGCTGGAGGGAGGACTGGCTGCAGGCAGATCCCAGGGCAACCCTGTGGCCTCCCCAGTGGTGTGTTTGCTGTGCCTAATTACCCGGCAGTTGTTTAACTATGCAAGCTGCATGCCTGCCTTTATTGCGCTGTGATTGCCGAGCTGCCTATGGGGAGTGTCATAAAAAGATATAAAATGCCCATTATCTGTCTGACGCCCTCCTCCTGGACTGTGGGTGTTTGTGTTTTATTTTATTTTTATGGCTCAAGGGAAGCTCTGCAGGAAGGAAAGGGAGGGAAGAACGGGGAGGGGAGGGGAGGCCCTACAGGAATTGGGGGCTGGGAGACTGAGGAGCCCCCTTCATACCGTGGTCAGCCGTGAGCTGAAGGGCTCTCCTGACCAGAGGGGAGAAGTGGAAATGGCGGATCTCTGGGGTCAGGACAGGGTGCTCAGGAAGTGAGGTCCAGACCTTCTCCTCCTCATCCACCCGCACATCCTGCAGCTTATGTTCCCACCTCACCTCTGTGCTGGCCCCCTCCCTGCACGTGGGCCTTGGGTGCAGGGTAGTCTGCAGAGGATGCTGCGAGTGGGCTGTGGGAATATGGGTCTATCATTCCCACTCAGGTCCTCACCGGCTTTAATAACTGGAATTGCCTGCTGCCTTCCTAGAGCACCATGGCTTGCTGTGGGACAAATATCTTGGGTACCACCACCTGGTCCAAAGCCCTGCACCCTGAGAGCTTTAGCTCCCTTTTTCTTGTCAGCCACTGCAGCGTGTTCGTGCCACACCTATCCAAGATTCACTGGGTCTGAGGGAAACCTCCTAGACCAGGAGAGGGAGGGGTATTAATACAATCTGAACACTTGCCCTGTGCCAAACAGAACCCGTGTGAGTCACTGAGGCAGAGATCCGACAGGGACCCTGCCCATGAAGAGCTCACACTGTGTAACCAGTGCGAACTTCGCAGTAGATGTTAAATCAATGTTTGTCAAATGGGACTGGATTCAACATATTCATTCATTCATTTTCATTCAGTAAATGGCTGTTGACCACCTACTAGGTCAGGCACTCTGCCAAGCACTGGGAATAAAATAGCAAGCAAAATAGACAAAATTCCAACCCTCATCGGTCATTTGAGTTTATTGGGAGAAAAATTGAAGGATTTAAATGCTGGATATGTGACTTCAGAAACCGTGGCCTTTCACTTGTGACATGTTGTTTCCCATGCCTAAACCGTCAAAGCCCAAGCTATTCCTGTACTGATCATCTGACTCCTCTACTTGAAAAATCTTGATGTCTGCTGTGTGCAGTACAAGCTCTCTGGCCTACCTCTTGAAACCCCTTTGGGTTTTCAGCTGTACCAAGATAGCCTGCATGGTCACTTGCAGACCTTATTCATATTTGTTCCATTTACCTGGAATGCCCTTTGCTGCATTCTGCCTACTGAACTTCTACTTAACCCTTCAAGACCTAACTTCTTTATGTCCTCTTTGAAAACTTGTTGTGTTTCCCATTGGCAACTTCCTTCTCTTTCACACACCTATTTATTAAGTGCCTAGGTACCATGGTAGAGCTTTCTGGCTCTGTTCACTTAGGTGAGCCTGTTTTGGGCTCTTTGCACTTATTCTATGGTAATGTACTTAAAAAAAAAAAAGTTTTGTTGAACTGTAATTCATATACCATACAATTTATCCATTTAGAGTGTACCATTCAGTATTTCTTAGTATATTCCTGAGGCTGTGCAACCATCATCACTGTCTGAGTTTAGAACACTCTTGTGTCCCACTAAAAGAAACTCTATTAGCAGTCACTTCCCATTTCCCCAAAATGCACCAGCCCTAGCCAACCACTAATCTACTTTCAGTCTATAAATTTGCCTATTCTTGCATTCTGGGAATTTCTTATATGTGGTCTTTTGTGACTGGCTTCTTTCACTTTGCATCATTTCCAAGGCTCATCCATGTTGTACCGTGAATCAGCACTTCATTTCTTTTCATTACTGACTAATACTCCATTGTATGGATATATCACATTTTATTTATCCATTTTTCAGTTGGTGGACATTTGGATTGTTTCCACTTTTTGACTATTAGGAATAATGCCGCTATGAATATTTGTGTACAAGTTCACTTTATTATTTTTGCACTTTATTATTTTATTATTGTTTTACACTTGTCTTTCCAAGTAGATTGTGAGTTCTAAGAGTAAGGGTCACTCCTGTACTGCTCATTGCTGTATCCCCACCACTTAGCCCGTGGCTAGCACTCAGTAAATATCAGTGTATGAATACATGCATGCTCTCTAATTCTCTTCCCTCTTGGGATGTAATAGCAAATTTCCCAAGCCACTCTGCCCCCTATATCTATATTCACATATCTGCCACCCATGCTGAGGCGTAAGTTCTTTGTCAGTGTCCTGGACCATGCCCTTCTCATTCCACTGTTGGCCTCTCTGGTGTCAGTCCTTTGCCCAACAACAGCTAATCTGAGAAGCTTTCCTGAGTTGCCCCCTTGATGGCAAGTAAGGCCAGTAAGGTCTCTGGCGAACTCAACACTGAGGCAGAGACTGACTCTAAGCCCCGACCCCCGCTCCCTCTTTTCCTGGGGGGCCCTGGATTGTTTTGTGCAAGGAGGGTAGAATCTGTGGAAAGGCCCTGGAGGGAGTGTTGAGCTGGGTGGCCTCCTGGCTCTAGGCCAGGCTGGCTTTGTGACAGCTGCAGATGCCTGGGTATCTGAGGCGGAGAAGAGATTGCCCCTGCCATTCCAGTCAGTAGCCTGTATGAACCAGGTCTGTAAAAGAAAAGGAATTTCTAGAACCAATAGCCTCTGAGAGATTAGTAAAGCCAATATTTCTCTTTTCTTTGCATTTACTCACCCTAATAGTTTGAGCCCATAATTAGAATTGGGCTTTATTAGGCTAATTAGGAGGTAGGAATGATGGCAGAAGGGCATGTGGAGATGCATCAGGGTGGTGGGCAGTAAATCTAGGGTTTTAATAGGTTTGTTCCATAATCAGGTGGTCTGAAAGGCTGACTGGGTGGCTGGGCCCCCTCCCCTCCTCCCTTCCGTCTAGTCCCATCACTCCTTGAAGTGGCCTTCACACTTTGCCGTCCTTGTCCTCGATACTGGCAGCGGCGCTGGGATATGGGGGACTCAGGAGGGAGGGAGGAGACCCCACCCGGAGCTTCATTGCCTATGCACGCGCCGTCCAGCCTGGCGGCATGATTACCTTGCTGAGAAATCCGTCCAGGCGCAGGGCTGCTGATAGCAATCATTGATTAAGAGGGTAATTGTCCTGAAAATTCAGATTGATCAGAAGGCAGAAATGATAACTTGTGTAACTGTGTTTAAAGCCACGTCCTGTCAATAGACGAGACTGAGATGTATCGCGCCAAGAGGGGGGCAGAACGGATGGGTGTGTGCAGGCGGGCAGGCGCTGCCATCCTTCTCTCAGGGCTGAGCAGGATGTTTCTTGTCAGTAACCTGGACTATTGGAGATTCAATCACTTTTATCTCCCCCTCTCTCTCAATCCAAATGCCTTTTCATATTAGGAAATTAGAATCGGCCCTGCTCATGCAAGATTTATTAGCTCTGCTGAGCAGTCACACTGAAGAGTAAATGATTTTGCTTTGCTGGAGCTTTTTACACATTAGGACCCAACTTCCTCCCTGCTCGATGCCACTGGCTGCCTGGAGGAGTGGGCTCTAGAACTAGATACTCTGGGGGTGAGCTTTCGAAGTCTGGTTCAGGGGAAAAGCATCACTGGGATCTAGCTTCTTGACCTGCCAGAGACCCTGTTGTGTCTGTCTGACTTCCTTCTATCTGCTCCCCAGACAAGTCCCTTACTGGGGTGTAGGTTGTCCCTCTCAATTGAAGGGGTCAGTCCCCCTGAAGGAATGAGGTTCATCCTTCAGAGTTGGGTGACCTGGTGGAGGCTTACCTAGAAGGTTGGTGCTGAGACTGTATATTGAGTAAGGATTGGCAACAGAGGCAGAGGATGGAGGGGCTGCCATGACTTGACTTCTCAGGGCCTGGAATTGTCCTCCTGTCTGCGGTGGGGCTGCAACAGCTAGAGCATCTTTCTGAGCCCCTGGGGAAGTTGTCCAGGAAGTTGCCTGGGAGTTTAGAGCTTGGGAGCTGGTTAGAGCAAGTTTAGGGGTGTCTGGGCCTGCTGGCTGGGTGTCTAGAGGGCTGCAGGGGGGTTGACTGGCTGAGGCTCTCTGATCTGCCTTTAATGTGGGCTCTTCGGGAAGGAAGGGGCCGAGATCCATGTTTCTGGAATTCTCCTGTGGCCTTAGGCTTGAAAGCAGTATGGACCTGTGTGCCAGCTAAACCTAGCCTGCCCTGGAGATCAGGGTACCAGTGGGCTAGGTTGGTTGTAGGGAGGACCCTTTCTCCTTCACTGAGACTGTATGATTCTGCCTCTTACCTTGGGTCACTTGGACTCATGGACAAATGTCGGTCGCTGTCATTCTTTCACCCCCTCTATTGTAGGTATCTGATCTTGGAGGCCTGGTGGAGCAGGTGAGTGTGGAGAGTCCTGATACAGTGCTGAAGGAAGGTTATAACAGATTTTCTGTTTTTTTTTTTTGTGAGAGGGATATGATCCCAAGGACTACACTCTACCCACTTTGCTCTTTTACTTGGCCCTATGAAGCCTCCAGTTCTCTGAGCTTTCAAGTTCTTTCCCCAAACCTAAGGGTTGGAGCTGGAAGTGATGGGGTCCCCAGGAATGAATGATGGGAGTAGGTAGCAGCCATTTTGATCCAAAAGGAGGGCTGTGTTTTGGGCAGGGGATAGGGGGAGGCTTTTCAGAGAAAAGTAGCTGGCAAGTGTCTGCAAGATATTCCCTAGATAGGATTTGCCTCTAAACAGACCACAAGGCCACCAGCTTTTTACTGAGGCTCTGCTTCTCTCTACCGCCAACCTCTATCCTTGGAGAAGCCTTGGCTCTCTTGGACGGCTCCTCCTACTAGGCTGGGTTGGGCAAAACAGGCCTTCCTTCTGTATGTGCACCACCCCACCTTCCACCATAAGAGTATAGTAAGGGATAGAGTAATCTGAGGCGCTTGATGTAAAAAAATTTTTCAGATGGATAAAACGTATGTGGTACGGATGTAAAGTTTTCTATGTAAAAAATTCTGTACAACTTTCTGTACAATGTTGATTCTCATCTGGCATATTCTAATCAGGTTTAAGTCAATGAAGTTTTTGTACTGTTAAAAAAAAAAAAACCACCTTGTCCTACCTGATGGATTGTGAAGGAAGTGGGTGTGCAGAGCCAAGAGGGTTCCCCAGGGCGGAATGCCTCTGCCGCTGCCTCTCAGCTAGGCTTGCGGGCTGCCTAGGAATAATTTGCAGTCCACCGGAAGGGTCAGCTCTTGTTTGGCTTAGTCTTCTGCTAGGGATAGTTTGGGCAAAGTCAAGAAAGAATGGAAGTGCCATGGGTAGCTTGGACCTGGGAATAGAGAACTCAGAATTCTGACAGACTCCCAGTGGAGTGAGGGAGACAGATAGTCACTACAGGGTGATGTAAATGGTGTTGCTTTCCAGAGCCCGGAAGAGGGAGTGCCTGAATTCTCCTGGAAAAGCTCAGACGGGCATCCAGAAGGCGGGGGGTGGGGGGGAGGGTGGCTCTTGAACTGAGTCTGTGAGGAGGATGGGGAGTGTGCTATGGAGACAAGTGTGGGCGAGCTTCTGGGCAGAGAGAACAAGGAGAATCGTCACAGATCAGTTGTGTTAGGGCTAGGGTTGGGACCCAGTGGGATTTATTTTCCCAGGCACACTTCTCCATCATAATTTGATGGTATGAGCCACACCTCAGTTTTAGCAAGCCTGAGTGGTGCCTACTTTCACCATCTAGCTGGGCTGCTGGGGGCTAGGGGCCTTGGATTGGACCAGCCAGAGCTTTAGGTCAGAGAGATGTACAGGACAGAGCCTTAGGAAATGGACCCCGGGCCCTCCCTCTGCTCTGTTTCCTCTCCTGGTCAGCCTGACGAGCAAGGCAGGGGGCCAGGCTAAGGCAACAGCTCTGGGGAAGCTTTAGGCCAGCTTGCCCCACCCTTGCTAAACCCATTCCCAGCCCTGCCTGGGCCTAGATCCAGCCCTGCTGCCAGGGGCTCGATTGGTTCCCTGGGCCTGGTAGGGAGGCTGGGAGGAGCCCGGGAAGCCGGGAGACTCATTTTCACTAGAATTTGACCTAAAGCAGGATTGGAAGGGAAGAAAAGATTCTGAACAAAAGTGCAGGCAGGAAGGAGCTGTTAACGAGCCTTTCTTTCTCTTCAGGGACGGAGCGGAGCGCCTAGCGGGGCGCAGCGGCCCGCTCTCCTCAGCGGCTCTCTGAGGTAGCTGTAGTCTCCGGCCGCTGCCTGCTCTCGCTCGCTCTCCTTTTTTCCCTCTCCTCTTTCTCGGCTCTCTCTATTATGGGGACTTGCTCCAGCTCTTTCTCTCTCTTCTGTCTCTCCTTTTGTTCTCTCTTTGTCTATTTATCACACTGTGAAGGTTGAAAGAGATGTTATTAATCTGGGAGAATGAAGGCAGGATTAGTGGTATGAATCGGATTTTGAGAGGTGTAATGATAGAAAGACTCGCTCGGCTGGCGGCCTGCGTGAGCTTGATAAATGGGGAGCACTCCAGACTGACTCGCGCCTTCCCCGCACTGTGCGCCCTGCCCGCTGGGGCGTGCCGCGCTCTCAGATCTGCCAGCCGGCCCACCCCGCTCCTACCTGAACCGGAGCAAAAAGCCAAGGGTAAAGCAGACACAAATATCTCCCATCGCACTTGGAGACATCATTGCTTTTAGCACCCTTTTCAAGTAGAGGCCTGTCGAGTTCTCAAAGGACTGTGGGCAGAGGGAGTGGGGACCCAGACTTCTGCCTGCTTCTAGGGCCTGGAAGAGTAGAGCTCCCTTCCTGCCTCTGAAATGGATGTCAGGGGTCAGGCAGAGACAAGACAGTCTCCAGACCAGTCAAGTAAGAGAACCAGACCCCATGTAATATGTAATTAAGCAAAGTGCTATAGGGAGAACCATAGTATGAACTGTGGAGGTCAGGGTGGGATATGGGGGAGGGAGGAAGAGAAATCAGGATGGGCTTCCTGAAAGTGGTGTCCTGGCAGACAAGTAGGATTTGGAGAGGGTGGAGGAAGGCCAGTGTTTGGGGGGTGAAATAGTGTAAGCAAAGACGTGGGATCAGAAATAAGCCTGACTTTTGTGGGAGGCTCACCTCAGATCCAGTGAATTTCAGATCAAGAAGAGACCTAAGAAGTCAAGTAATTAAGCCCCTCACTTTCCAAAGAGGGAACAGTCCTGGGGACTAGAGTTGCCTGAATCATTTCCTGAAATGATTTCCTATTTAAGCCCTGTTGCTTATTCTAAAGGTGCCCCTTCCGTCATCCTGAGATGATACAGTGAGCCTTTCCCTCCTCTGCCCTCTGTAGCTTTGGTCACATCCTTCCAACCTTCATTTGTGCAGTCAGAAGATCCTGGCTTAAGTTCATTTCTGCTTGGTCTCCAGCCCTTTCCTGGGAGCCTTGGCTCAGGGTCCTCCTCACACTCTGCCCCCAGCCCAAAGTGCAGTTTGTGTGGGAGTGCTTGTCCCAGCCAGCCAGCTGCTGCTTGCGGTGAGGAGAGGACCAGGAGGCAACACACCTAAACTGGGGCTCCAGATGCCTTTGGGCCTAAGCACTTTCCTCCTTCGTAACACTACTGCAGTTCTCACTGATCACTTTGTCACAGTGACTGGGCACTTCGTGGCATCTGTATTCATTTCCCTGCAAAGGACTGTGAGTTCTTGAGGGCAGAGTATACATGTGATTCAGTTGAGGTGCCAGGGTCTGGCAGGCCTTCAGTGTGTGAGTCTTCAGTGAATAAACGAATGAGTTCAGCTGCTTGTGCAGTTTCCCCTCTCCTTCCAGGAGAAAATGGTCTTGGTTCTTTATTAGCTTTTTCCAGGCCTGACTATCCTTAGGAATAGGGAGGGATAGGTGTGCAAAGCAACTAACTTTTGACTTTGGTACAGCACCCTAAGATCACATTGCATGACAGTGGTAGACCCTTGGATGGCTTCCATCACCTTAGGAAACAATAATGAAACCCTGTGAGGCCCTACATGGCCAGGCATCTCCTGCCTTCCTCATCAGGCACATCTTATACTTGCCTCCTGTGCTCCAAGGATACCAAGTGTTTGATTCCTTCCAAGTGCTGTTACCTTTGCCTAAAGGCTCTAGCATGCATCATTCCCTAGACCCCAAACACCTTCCCCTCCAGTCCGTCAGTTCCTGCTTCCCTGTCCTCAGGGAAGTGTTCCCCATCTAGGTCAGGTTCCCATCTTCTGTCCTGTCTTAACAGCCTACCTTTCTTCGAGTCCTTACTATAGGTACAACTTAGTGGTTATTTATGTAGCTGTTTATTTAACATCCACTTTTTCCAACAGACTGTGAAGGTCTCTGAGGATGGTACTGTGTCTGTCTTGCCAATGTATGCAAGTGGCCTGGCATGTAATAGGCTGTCCGTAAATGTTTGTCACAAGTGGGTCAGTGTGATTGCAGAGCCTGCACTCTTCCATCGAACCATCGAACATCCAGGCAGAGTGAAGGTGGTGGTGACAAGTGCGTACGGGGACAGGATGGTGGGTGTGCCCAGAGAGGAGGCTCTTTGGGCATTGGTTCTGGAGGCTCTAGGGTTTCAGCCTTCCATCTCTCGGCCTTTCTCTTTTCCCTCCACACATCAAAGAAGAGAGGGCCTCTTCTGACCCTCAGAGCTTTTTTATTTTCTTTCTGGGTGATCTTACCTACTCAGTTTCAAGTGCCACCCATACACATTCTTAGGACTTTCTTGTCTCAGCTTAGACCTCTGAACTGAGCTCCAGGCCCACATGTCCACCTTCTCTAGGCACCCTGCCTTGGATGTCCTCCTGAAAGCCACGTCAGTCTTCTAGCTGATTTCCCTCCACACCTGGTTAGGGTTTCTACCTCAAGGCTCTTGTTGCAGGATCTCAGTGTGAGTTTCTGTTTCTCCTTCTAGCTTGGAAGCTCCTTGAAGGCAGTGTCCTAGTCCACTTGATCTGTGTGTCTCCAACACCTAGCACAGAGCTTGGCACATGGTAATTGCTCAATAAGTGTGTGTTATATGAGCAAGCCGATGAAGATGGAGGGAGGTCTGGGATGAAGGTTTTGAGCACCGTTTTCATTTTTCCCAGGGAGAAAGAAAGCGAAGGTGTGTGTGCTGTGTGCAGGCAGGCACGTGCTTTCGTGTGTGAGGGGCTGGTGCTGGTGCTGGTGGTGTCACATGCTCAGTGAAGGATTATATTTTAATTTGGAAAGCACTTTAGAAACTTAAAGTGCTTGCCTAAGTGCTGACTGCTATTAGTGTCTCCTTTTTATTAGGAAAAAGGACATGATTTTTCTCTTTTATCTTCAGGCCTGTCCAACTTCTGAGAGTCAAACTTAGCAAAATGCCTGCCCCTCACTGAGGACTAGTTACATGCCAAGTTCAAAGCTTTGGACTTGAAACACAGAATTCTGCTTTGCAGACTGGTTCTGACACCCCTGAGGGGATTAGCCCTAACAGCTCAGGATCAGGAGGGGTGGGGGAGGTGGGAGAGACAGGGTCATTTGACATAGTTCAAGCTGCAGTCCCAGGCCCCTCCCCTCTCCATATAGGTCTGGGTGCGAGGACGTAAGAACCCGGACCATTTTGGGGAATGGGGGAACAACCTCAGTCGTTATCAAAAACCCACTGGTCATGCAATATGAAGCGCCAGGCTTCAGAGAAAGAACTGGGGAGGAATGGCCCCCGGAAGAATTGGGTTTGTTCAGCTCAGGGACTTTAGAACCAAGAGGCATCACAGCTGCTGGACTTGGTGATGTTAAGAGCTGCCACCACAGAGGGCTGGGTCAGAGACAGGGAATGTGTGTAGCAGGAGCAACAGGAATTCTGATCTAGGAGACCATGAGGCAGGAATTCGCCTTGTGCCTTGCAAGCACCTTTGAGAGCCTTGCTGGTTGGAAGGAAAGGTAACACCCCTCCCCAGGGAGAAGATTTGGTGCTGCAGTGACAGGAGGTCTAGAAGGCCCAGCTAAGCCTTGTCATTGGGCCTCTCTGTGTGGCCTGTACCCCAGGCTCTTTACTGAGCGTGTACAAGACTTCCTGGTCTCAGTCTGACCTGTCTCTGCCATCCCTGGATGCTGAAGGCTCTGCCCTTGGCCAAGGCACTGGGAGGTGGGAGCTTTGGCCCATCATGCTAGTGCCCTGCAGTTCCCAACTCCTAATCGGGCCCTAATCTGGGGAAGCTAGGGCGGGGATGGGGTGAGGGGAGTACATTGAGCCTTCTGCCTTAACTGAATTTCCATACCTCCTGTTGTTAATTATAGAGATGTAATAATGCGATTAGTGCACGATTAAAAAAAATCCCTGATATGATTACCATGGATTTAATATCACATGATATATCATTATATCGTTATGCAGTGACAGATGTAATTGAAATACACTTATTGGAGCCGGGGGTGGTGTTTCATTCAATCCCCAGCACCCCGGGGAGGAAAGGGCTGGCTAAAAAGAAGCAATGGGAGAGGAAATTGTAATGAAAACAAAGAAAACACACAAGTTAGCTCTCACCCTGGGCAGCTGGCTGAGACCTGCTGCCTTCGACTCTGTGACAGAGTGTGTGGAGCCCCAGAGAGGCCAGCCTCTTCCGTGGGGGCTCAGGTAGCGTGGCTCAGGAGCTCCTTATCTGGTTCTCGCCTCAGAAACCTCGGTGTCCCCAAGTCCCCTCTGACTCAGCAGTGAAGCAAAGGCTCTGGATTACTCCACCTGAAAATAGACTCGGGACCCTCATGGGATCAAATGGAGTTGGCAGCTGTCCTCCCAATGCTGCGAAGCCGGCCTTTGCTGTGGTGGTGGTCCAGCACACCAGGGGCAGCCGTCCTGTTGTGGGCTGTGTGCGGGAAGATTAAGTACAGACACAACACTCATCCCACTCGAGGTCTGGGGATGGACAGAGGCAGTGGCAGCTCTGGGGCCCCTAAAGGATGTTGGTAGCCAGGGAACACCATGAACATGGAGAACTACCCACCAGGCGTAGAGAGGATGGGTTTTGTCAGCTGACGTGCGTGTCAATCCTTTTGCTGTTACAGTTGTGCTGGCCACGCCTCTGCTGGGCCCCAGGAACGGGGTGGGAGCTACCCATACAGCCAGAGAGCTCAGAAAAAGAAGGGGGACAGAAACAGTCTCCCCTTCTCTCCTAACACAGGATGCCGAGCCCCCAGTTCTAAGGTTGACTGTTGGGGGGGACTGCTGGTCTGCTGGGCAAGAACAGCAGTGGTTCTTGAAGGAGACTGGATAGGGTCAACAGGAGCAGCAACTCTGAAAACCAGGCTTTCCTGCTTGGCAAAATTAGGCCCAAAGAGATGTCTTATTTTCCCTTCCCTCAACGGAGACCATTTAGAGAAACAGCAGATACAGCCCTTGCCCTTAAGAATCTCCCAGCGTCATCGTGGGGTAACAGTTATGTAAACAAATCTGGTGTTACAGATGCTGTTCAGAGTATGGATGGGTTTAAAGAAGGGACGAGTCCGGGAAGATTTGATAAAAGAAGGTACTTTGAGTTAGTGGTGAAAGAAGAGTACGTGTTCATTAGGACAAACAGTGGGAGAAGGCCGAGGGCATTCTAGGCAGGCTGAAGGAACTGCTCAAGTCAAGTCTTGGAGGCATGAAACAGCAATCCCAGGACTCAGGGGGCAGTAAGGAAGAAGAAGAAGGCACAGTTGACCCCACATTTCTGAGAGACCACAGAGATGATAATGGCTTTCACTGGGATTTGGGAACCCAAGAGAAGGATAACTTGGGAGAGGAGATGTTGAGGAGTGTTTTTTTGGTTTGGGTTTTTTTGTTTGTTTGTTTTAATGTTTGAAGAATGATGTACCTGGGTGAAATCCAGGTGGAAATGTCAGGTAGGCAATAGAATATATGTGGTTGATACTCAAGTAGTGGCAAACAGTATCGATTTGGAAGTTGGAGAGGTGGAAGACAGGAAGTTGAAAAAGTCACCCAGGGAGAGTGGTAAAGTGTAGACAAAGACAGGAAGCGAGAGCACCTGAGCGCATGAGGAGGAGGATGGTCTGCACGAAGAAGGGACTACAGGGAGATTATGAGGAAAGTGGCAGATCAGAGAGATAAGAGAACTCAAAGAGAACCAAAGGAGAAGAGTGTGAAAGCTGAAGCAGGCACAGAGAGGCAGAGACAGCAAAGCTCTGACACTGTCCCTAGGTGTGGGCAGCGTGGTGAGGACCATCGGCTTTAGCAGGAGCTGAGTGATGTCGGTCAGGCCGGAAGCCAGACTGCAGGGGTTAAGGAGCAATGGGGGAGGTAAGTGGAGGCAAGTGGAGACAACCTTGAGAAGTTTGGTTGTTAACAGGAAAACAAGTCAGTCACCAGATGGGGATATGGAGTGAATGGAGGGTTTTAAAAATAATAATCTAATACTGACATTTTCAGAGGGCCAGCCATTGTTTTAAACAGTTTACACACCATAGTTCATTTAATCCTCACATCAGCTCTGGGGTGGGAACTGTTATTACCCCCATTTTACAAAGAGGAACCTGAGACCCAAGAAGTTGTGTAAAGTTGATAGAGATTCAAACATTTGCTAAAATGCTAGTGGAGAGGAGCCAGGAGAGAGGGGGAGGTTAAGGATTTAGAAAAAAGGGGATCCCAGATGGAGCAGGACTAAGCAGGCAGGAGAAGGGTGAGATGTCGAGCACAAGTACGGGATTGGCCTTAGACAAGAAGTGAGGTGTCCCTTCTGTTGGAACAGCGCTGGTGGAGGAAGAGATGCAGGGAAGGATACAGATGCATTAGTAGACAAGGGGCATGCAGTTGAAAGAGTTCTGTGCCACAGCTTTTATTAGCTTTGTGAAAGTCAGAGAAGAGTCGGATTGTTGTATACCACCGAGAATTGCTCAGGTTGTGATCTTGTACCCATAGTGGCCACTTTTGATGCATCAGAGTGACTTTCCAGCATCACTTAGCTCAGGTGCAAGTGTGGAGAAATGGAGTCACCATTGGGTTTTTTCAGGGAAGGTGTACCTAGGGTAAGCGGGCAGGGGGGTTGAAGACTGGGAAATGGGTGCTTGAAGTGATAGATCCCAGGGCTCCAGGCCTGGTAGACAAAGGATCGAGACCAGAAGGGGATGGACAGACTGGGAAAAGAGCAAGAGTAGAGGGTACAGAAGCTGGAAGGAGAGGAGACTGGCGTCAGAGGGGAATCTGTCATTGTAAGATTGCTTAGGGAGAGCAGTTCTGGGCGATAACAAGGCCCCGGGTGTGGCCATAAGGATGGATGGCTGAAATAGGTAGAGGAGAAGGTCGTTAGAGCACAGGAAGTTGAGAAACTGAAAGGTAGGCAAGGTGTATGGGTGGGCTGTCCTGTAGGTACTGAAGTTACCTAGTGGATGATGACCTGGAATGGAGTCCAAGAGAGAGGGGAGGAATGGTCTCAAAGCAGCAACAAGTTGAAGGTTTTGGCAGAGTGTATCCAGAAGTGAGTAGGTATTGGTTTTCTAGTTAGTATTGCTGCATAATTAGTCACCCCCAAATTTAGTGACTTAACACGACAGCAGCTATCTTACTATATCTCGAGGTTTCTGTGGGTCAGGAATTTAGGAAGGGCTCAGTAAGGTGGTTTTGACTCAGCTTCTCTCATGCATTTGTAGTTAGTCCTTGGAGCTGGCACAGGGTGTGACTGGGTCAGCTGGGGGCTGGCTGGGCATCTCTCTTTCTTTGCCTAGTCTCCTGGCTTCTGTACATGGTCTCTGCACAGACTAGTTTGGGCTTCCTCACAAGATGGCTGCCCGGGAGCAGTCTGGCTACTTACAGAGCCACCCAGGGCTCCAAGGCAAGTGTTCAGTGAGTGAGGAGGAAGCTGCCTCCTCTATTTCTGAAATCGCCTTGAAGTCCCATAGCATTACTTCTGTGTTACTCTGTTAGTTGAAATAGTCGCAAAAGCCAACGCTGTTTCAAAGAGAGAGACATAGACTCCCTCTCTTGGTAACAGGGGTGTCAAAGTCACATTGTAAGAAGAGCATGTGAGATGGGAGATGGTGTTGCAGCCATCTCTGGAAAACACAGTCGGCCACAACTGGTTGCTAGGCTGAGCCCAGAAAAGGGAGAGGGAGCAGCATTCTCAAAGGCAGTGCGCATTTTGGGTGACGGCATCAAGAATATCTGGAGGTTGCAGTGGGAGCGGACCCGAGTGACCTCAGGTATACCCGGGGAAAGAACTGTCATCCCATGTTGTAGTGTAGGAGACTGAGGCTCAGAGACGTTTGATAACTCCTCCCAAGTGACAGTGCTAATAACTGGCAGAACTGGGAACCAAATTCATGTTTGTCTGACTCCTGAGCCGGACCACACTGCCTTTCTCTGAGGCCTGGGCTGCTGGGTCTGCCATCCTCGTGTTTACCTGTGTCCTTGGTACTTGGCTCCACCAGCTATAGAAGTGCTGGCCAATTAGATAAGGAATTAAGTAGTAGTTATGTCTGTCAGGCTTTCTCTCCCCCCATCCTCCGGAGTATCACCCTTACAGCTTCATCTGTTGGGTGTTTGTGGGAATGGCAGGTGATTTGATTTATTTCCTCATCTTGGGAAATGACCCATCAGCCTTAGGTCCACCAGGTGACATGTCACCCAGAGGCCTGGTTAAAGGCCTCCTCCTCCCCACCTCATGAGGAAGCTGGATAGGTCCAATGTGCTGGTTCCAGCTTGGAAGCTCTGGGTTTTCTGGAAGTTACAGAGCAGTCCGTGCTTCTGTGTGGAGTCTGAGCTGGGTTCTAACCGCATCCGCTACCCTGCCCACTCCGTGGCCACCCCACCCTCAGGGCCCTGGCAGGTAGTGAGTGGGTGGGCAGAGACACCCTAGCAGCCATCGATGCCTCTTCCTTCCTCTTTGAAGGATCTGACGCTGCTGCCGAGGAGGGCTACTTCATCTATTAAACCCAATACACTTGTCGCAGCTGCTAAGCCCCCGTAAGCCGCCGGGCGCCGTGTTTGTGATGGGACTGACAGTGCATGGAGGAGGCTGATTATACACGATTCCATTTCGCGGGCCCAGCAATGTAATTTCACAGGGCGATCAGCGTTTGCATGTAATAGCAGGCTGTGCTGAGGTGTCAGAATATTAAAGGCGCTAATGGCAAAGCTCCCTGTTACACAGGGGGCCACCCGCCGCGCCTACAGCAGGGCTGCGCGGCAGGCCCGTCGCAGATGGCTGGCCACTAAGCTAATGGGGCAGCAGCCAAGGCGGGCAGAGCCGCGCGAGAGAAGAGCCAGCCGGGAGTGGCTCGGCACCTGCTTCCCTGCGCATGGAAATTACAGCAGCCCAGGGGAAGGGAAGTGTGCGTGCCTGCCTGGCACAGGGCTGCGGTGGGGTGGTTTGGTAGACCCAGCATCTTTCACCCCAACTCCACCCGCCCCACTCTTTGGCCAGGAAGCCACAGCTGGGGGAGAGGGGGTGGGCCCCGGTGGCTAGGAGAGGTGCAGCTGGAGAAGTGGCACCCCAAGAATTTGGAAGCAGTGTGGGAAGGGGGCTTGAGCACAGGCTCTTGGCAAGAGCTCTTAAAACACCCGCGCTGATTGAGGTCAGAAAACTCCTAGGTCCCTTACCCCACACCCTGCAGGCTGGCAAGAGAGAGGGAGGGAGCAGGGGAAGGAAGCAGGCGGGAGAGAGGGGATGGACGATAATTAGGTCCCTTGACTGATGCCAGTGTTGCCATTGGTACACAGAGCTGGGAGCCAGCACCTCAAGAGAGGGCTCTTTCCCTGCTTGTGGGCTGCCCCAGCCCCAGCCAAGCCCTTGCCTGTGCTCTCACCAAGCTTGCGCCTGCCATTCTCCTTTGTCCTTACTGTGTCTCCTGCCTGGACTCTTGTCAAATCCCCGCCCAGCCTTCCACTACCACTCCCTCCAGGAAGCTTTCCTAGCTGCCTCCAACGTCACACAGGCCTGTTTCTCTCCACTGTCCCTGTGGACAGCCACAGGGGACAGCCTCCCTGATCTTCCTGTTCTGCTGGTTCCCTAGTCCGAGCCTTGACTTCTCAGCCAGAATCTCTGAGACACAACCCACATCACCTTGTCCTGAGCAGGGCTCCTGGGAAGGCTCTGCTCAGATTCATAGACGGATGTAATCTTGTGGGGGACATCTGGAGGGAGTGGGGAGTGGAAGGATGCGCCGAGTAACCTAGGGAGAGTTTGGTGCCTGTGTGGGTGTGCATACTTGATGGTGTATGCATCTGGCAGGGAGGGACTTTAGAAGTGAGTGCTGGGGGTGGTGGACATGTGGGTACCGGCGTAGAGGGGTAGCAGGTGTGAGGATCCAGACCACACATTGGTAAGAACACAGATTGCTGTAGGACCCTGTGTTCTCTGGGTGGCTTTCTGTGTCTGCTGGCTGTGACTGAGGGGTACCTCAGATGGCAGGAGTTGGAGGGAGCTTGTGGGACTGTGCCCCGAGGCTGGTGGTCACTTCTGAAGGTTCAGCTCTGCAGGGGTGTGTGATAGTACCTGGGAGAGACATGCCCGGGTTCGCAGCAGGGGCAGCAGGGGGAGAGACCAGGCTGAAGGAGAGCAGTTTTAATTAACCATTTTTAATATCATTTTGGACTTTGGCTGGTATGTGAAGGCCCCGCTGGAAGCAGCATTTGTAAAAATTAAATCCCTCTTATTAGGAGCTTGGCAGACCCATGTGCACGTGCTGCCCCCTTCCCCCCGCCCGTGCCCCCCTGAGGAAGTGCTGGATGAGGCCATGTCATGGCAGCAATTGGTTATCATGCCTTATCTGGGAATATGAAACTGTGCGCATGACACCCGCGGCCACGCTGGAGACGCCAATTCATCTCGCCCTCGCTCTGACAAGCTAGACTGCCCTTCCTGAAAGGCATCCGTCAGGCGGGACCCGGGCCGCTGCCTTGCCTGCTTCCTCTGCTTTCCTGCCTGGGTTCCGGCTTGCCCTGTTCCAGCCAGGCCCAGCCTGGCCCTCCTGGGCGCTGCCACCCTCCACCCCCCTTCCACATGTCCCAGTCTAGGGAAGATCTTGGGGAGTCATAATTATAATAATAATCTAATCACAGTGACGCATCGGGGCAAGCGTCTAATGTTATCTGAAGTGGTCTTCCCGCTTAGCTGCGATAAGACTCAGGATGACGTGCAGATAACGTTGAGCTGCCCTGTCCCCAAGCCACGAGCAGAGCAGAGGGGCCTCAGCAGCCCGCTGCCCGCCCGCCGCTTTAAGCCGGGAAGCGGCAGCACCTGCTAATGCAAGTGTTTAATATTTGATGGGCTGGGATAAAGCAGGATCACCTTCGAATTGAATTGAGTGTCAGCCGAGAATCTATTACTGAAATTCGGGTGTGATTTGACAGCAAAGTAGACGATGTTATTCTTCACTAGTTACTGCAATCTTCTCCCCAACATCACTTAAATATTTTTTTCTTTGCTTGAGTAAACACACATTATCCTTCTTTTTTCCCCCTTCCTTCCCTTTTTCCTTTTTAGAGGGGAAAAAAACCCATCCAGCTCGCCTTCTCCAGGCTGATAGGGTAGATTGTTATTTCTTTATTTGTCCTATTAAATGGAATTTCTGATCGTTTAATCCGGCCTTTGTAAGTGATTTTAAAGTACTTGAAAGCCGGCCCGCCACTGCTCTCTGGCCCACTGCGCTCCAGCCGTGGCCCCGACCACGCTCAGCAGCTCATCCAGCTGTGCACCACCCACTGGCTACTTTCCCTTGCTGCGGGCGCTCCCCCAGCTCTGCCCTGGCTGCAAGCCAGCGTTCTCTCCCCTGCCCTTGAGCCTCACACCCAGCCCCCGATTTGTGGGCCAGCCGTGGCCTGGGAAAGTGTGGGAAGGTTGGATGGGACGTTGAGTTGTGGCTGGTATCGTCTGTGGTCAAGGAGCGCGGCTCGGGGGGGTGCCAAGATTGAAGGACCCGCAGAGCCGGGGCTTGCTTCCTGCAGCTGGGAAGGAAGGCTGGCAGCCCCTTGGCCTCAGCACAGACTCTGTGTCCAGCCTCATGTCTTTGGTTTCTGACCCGGTGTTAGGACCTCCCCACTGTGAGGGAGTCTCTAGTGGGATGGGGACCTCCAGGCCAGGGCATGGGTGGGGGCACTGCAGTGCCTGTTTGAACGTGGCTGCAGCCACCTTAGTTCCCCTCGTGGCCTCCCCACCTAGCTTTTGGGAACTCCCCCAAGCTACATTCCTAGTGACCCTATCCCATATGCTTCCTGCCACTGGGAGCAGGGCAGCCTGGGGTTCCAGGACTTCAAAGGTGAGGGGATGGGTAATGTCTGAAGGGCCAGCCAGCTGCACAAGGCCCCTGGTAGAAGCCCAGGACTTGGCTAGCAGGTGGAGCAGGAATTCAGTTCCCACTGGGCCACTTGATAGCATTCTAACCCTTGTAAGTCTCTTCTTTCTGGGCCTCAGTTTCCTCATCTGTGACGTCAAGTCAGTTGTGCCTGTAAGGGATTGTGAAAGAAAAGTGCCATCCCTGGTCCTGCCATGTACCGCCTCCCACCATGGAGGTTGGTGGCGGCCAGGTGGCGCGAGTAGCAGATGGAGGGGAGCAATGAAGTGCTAGGGGCCTGAGCAGATCGATGCCCCCAGCACTTCCTTCCCCAACCCCAGGAAAACAATTAAGTACAGATCGATGGGTGGCCGCTTTGAATATGCATAAGTGAGTACTTGACCTTCAGCAGAGATCTGTTCCCCCTACCACACACACACACACACACACACACACACACACACACGCATTCTTTTCATGTGTTCCCCTCACAGCTGCTTGAGTCGACCAGGTGACCTTACTCCTCCTCAGTTGAGCCCATGCATGGCACTCAGCCTTCCACAGCCTGGCCTGCCTCTCGGTCTAAAGCAAGTAGACCAAGGGCCTGTGGTTGGCCCCCTCTTGCTTCAGTTTTCCTATCTATAGAGTGAAGTTTGGATATGTTGGTCTCCAAGTCCTTCCCGACACCAGGCTTTATGACCAGCAGTACTGTGGGGAGGGGCCCAGCACAGTGCTGGGTACACTGTGGGGGAGGGGTATCTAACAGGGCTGCCGGGTGAAGGGGGTGCCCTGATGACAGGATGGTCCTGAGAAGGAGGGTCTTAATAAATGGGAGCTCTCTAGAGGAGCCTGGCAAGGGGGCACCTGTTGGGGGCTGGAGGTCTCTGATGGAGAGATGCCTAAGATAAAAGGAGCTCTGAAAGAAGAAGGGATTTTCTGGTGGGGGCCCTGGTGGAAAGGGGACCCAGTGAGGGGACTCTCATGAAGTGACATAATGAGAGTAAGCCCTTAGTGGGAAGATGTGGCTGGAGGGTGGAGGTGGTGAGTATTGGGGGTCAGGGCCTCTGTTAACCATTCTTGCCTCCTGTCTTCCAGGCTTACAGCTTCGCCATGGGCTGCTGGCCCAAGAATGGACTTCTAGACATGAACAAGGGCCTCAGCCTGCAACACATAGGCCGGCCCCACAGCGGCATTGGTCAGTCCCTCCACATATACCCCCTGGCAGCTCAGTCAGCCCCCTGCCCGCATGCCCCAGTCCCCTGGCACACAGAGGGGTTCTGTGGCTCTATGCTCTAACGGGATGCTTTCCATAGGTGGGGGGAGTGGGGAAAGGAGGGTGGCATAGGGGAGAGTGGAACCAGACCATTGGAAGAGATCTCTCAAAACGCTGTTTAGGAGGAGACTGGGGTCTGGGCTTTGGGTGGGTCACAGGTGGCCTTGGATTCAGGCCAAGATACCCCCAACCCTGCCTGCATCTCTGGTGGGTGATGTCCTCAGAGGGGTGGGCACATGTCAGCTTACCCACCCCCGTGGAGCTAGAGGAGGCTGTTTAATATTGTTTCAAGTCTGTGGCTACTAAACTGGGCGATCAATGGGAGTTAAGGAGATGAATTATTTAAACCTCACCAGCTTTTAATTAGTCGGGGTCCTTCTGACCGATGGCTCCGTCCACAGGATATTGACTCCCCCGCAGGAGGAGCAGCCTCCATTGAGCGGTGCCGGGGTTGGGAGGGGCCACTTGGGGTACCAGGTGGGGGTGCACCCTCAGAGGGATCCCTGCTTGGGAGGGGGATGGAGTGGCTGTGGTTCTAGGCATTGGAAGCTCTGCTAACTTCGGATATATCAGTATTGGGGGGCGTGTGTGTGTGAGTGAGTGTAACAATATATCTGGGTTGATTTTCCTGAGGGCATTCATCTGTATATGGAAGCAACCATCAGCCTGTGTGTGTATCCACCAGAAAGTGTGTCTGTTCATTTCTGTGTATCTGATTTTCTGTGTGTGGGCACACGTCATGCAAATGCTTTCAAGCGGGGTACTTGACAAGCATAGGCTTTGTTCCAAGTGGGGAGGAGCGGCGGTGGGGGGGTTATTCCTGGGAGGTGGTATGACATTATCATAACCTGTGTACCTTTGGGGAGCTATGGCGGCAGAGGGACCGGCAGGATACACCAAAAGGACCCAATCACCTGTCACAGACTAGCCTTTCATCCTTTCCACAGAGATCCCTGGTGCCTAGTGGGTGCTGGGCATGCTGGGTGGAGATTCTTATCCTCAAGGAGGTGACATCCTAGGACAAGACAGACACTGAACTGGGTACCCAGGGTACTAAGGGCCGTGATAGGAACACCTAGACTGCCCCAGGGGAGGATTCCCCTGTCCTCGGGTGCCAAAGTGACTTCTGCTTCTTTATTTACATCTCACTTACCTGAGGGACCAGCGGGGCTGGGTTGGCCTTGAGCTGGGTGCCCTGTGTCTGTGGATGCGGCCCAGGGTGTGTTTGTGAGAGGAAGCGGTTCCTTCTTCCCTCTCTGTTAGGACTCCTGAGGTGTTCCTTCCCTCCCCAGAGAAGAAGGTTTTTCCGTCTGGCCAGGCCACAGGGGACAGTCTAAGGTTACAAGTGATAATGGAGTAAGTGCTTTGGAGCCAGAGGAAGTTCTGGCTCTACCACCCAGAGCCCTGTGACCTCAGACAAGAGACAGTGCCAGTGCTGTCAGGGCTGTTGGGGAGGTTCAGGGAAGCTGCTCGTGTAAGGGGCTTGTGCAGTGCCTGGCCTGGCACACAGTAGGTGCTCAAGCAGCCCCCTCCTCTGTGGCCCTGCCAACACCATGGCCTCCCCAGGGCCCTGGGGGTTCCTGGCACTGGGTCTTTGTATCTCTGAACGCAGAGGGCTGCCCTGCCCGCTCCCAGCTGGCTCTGAGGTGTGGGTGAGGGTGTATGGAGGGGAGGGAGGATGCAGGGCATTAATTGGGCTGGGAGAGGCGGGGAGGGGAGGTGTTGGTTTTGAGCAGTGAGGTTAATGGCCCTCGCGCCAAAGAGACAGCTTTAATGAGCTTCAGCTGGCGGTGCCCCGAGTTACTGTGCGTGCTAAAAGGGTCGCGCTGTAAGAGTTTGATGTGGACTGTTTCCCAGCCCTGGGGTCAAGGGTCAGCTCCTGTCACTGGCCACTCAGGCTGGTCCTCAGTGACATAGTGCTAATTAACTGCGTGAGGAGCTGCCAGCCTGAAGTGGGGAGTGGTGTGCATATTGGTGGGGGGGGCAGCATTGGTGATGCTGGGCAAGGGTTCTGCAGATCCCACAGCTTAGCCATCTCTGGGACCCGCTTGGCTCTCCCACGGTGCCATGGAGGGGGCTAGGCAGCGGCTCTGTGCGCAAATCACTGATGATCCTAGGTCCTAGAGAGATCTACTGAGTCTCTTTCTAAGGTATGGGTGGCAGGGAGAGTGTGGGGCCTACCTGGTGGGGACTCCTGCTGAGCACCGGGTGTGGTGGCCCTGAGAGAGCAAGGGGCAGGCGTGCTGGAGGGCTGGGAGGTAGGCTGTGGAAGGGGAGAGGGCCCGCTGGGATGGATGTGCATGGCTGAACTGTTTGCGGGGGAGCCGGGGGCGGGGGCAGATCCTGGCAGAGCGGTGACCTGGTCAGAGTTGGGCTTCAGTTTGAGCCGTCTGAGAGTTTATACAGGGAGGACTAGCAAGGAGAAACTGCAGAAGGGGCAGCTCAGTGAGGTGCATGGAGGCGGTGGTTAATTCAGAGCCAGCAGTGGCCCTGGGAATGGAGGCAGAGGACCAGTCAGTGAACGTTTACCTTACGCCTGCTATGTGTCAGGAGCCGTGACAGGTGTAGTGGTGAAGATGACAGAGTGCCCTGCCCCCACGGAGCTCAGGTACGGTCGTCAGCACAGGTAGAGCTGGCCCTGGCAGCTAAGGGAAAGGTAGGTTCAGGAATGGAGGGCGTGGAGCTCCAGGCAGTAAAGAGGTGTCGGGGGCTGTCGGCATGGCCTCTTAGTCAGGAGAGGGACGCTTCCTCCTGAGGTGGTGGATTTGGCCTTGCGAGCCCGGTGAACAGGGTGGTGTGGAGCGGGCTGTGGGTGAAGAGGGACTGCATGTACGCGGGACTGCTGATGGCCGGCGGTCAGTGGACTCCGTCTGCATCCTTGCTGTGGACCAAAGGCTTTGAGGCAGGGCAGCCTCCACGGGGGACTTTGGAGTGCTGTATGGTACTTCTTGTGTTTCTGCAGAGGGTCAGCATGTATTTGGGGGTACTTTTTATTAACTAATGTAATTTTCACACCAGTTTTATGGAAGGCAGGCATTATCATTCCCATTTTATAGACTGGGAAGCTGAGACTCAGTTAAGTGACTTGCCTGAGGTCACACAGCCAGGTGAATTGAAGAGCCAGGACTCAAACCCAGGTCCATGTGAGTGCAGAGTCTGTGTTCTTACCGCTGTACTGAACTACGAAGCACCTTTTTGGTGTCGGGCTTTGTGCTACCAACAGAGACAATGAGGAGGAACACAAGCTCACTTCCCTCGTTTCCCTCAGTTAGTGTGAAACATACAGGCCTCGACAAAGCCTTGTTGAGGAAGAAAGCCTGCTACAGTCTCCCTCAGAGCCAGAGCCCGGCAACTCTTGGCTTCTGACCTCCTTCTGGCTCTGACAGTTCTTACTCTGATCTGTTTGCTCTCCACCTCATTGACCAGGAAAATCCTGCCCGTTTTCCAGGGGCCACCTCTTCTGGGAATCTTGCCTGGACTTCCCAGTGTGCATGTACAAAATACATCCTTGGACCCCACTCACAGTTTGTTGGGGGTGATGTTCAGGCCCTCCATACTTGATCTCTCTAACAGCAGGACCCAGAAATCTGCACAGGAAATGTCAGTAAAATCTCACCTGTTGTTGGGACATGGAGGCCCCACAGACTGCTGATTTCAGCTGGCTGAGAGAAGAACTGGAACCTTCCCTGATGCCCAGCTGGGTGGTCCTGCCCTGGTCTCTTAGCCCCTCTGCTCAGGGCCTGAGGAGGGTCCCTCTGAGGCTCATGGTAAGGAGGGATGGCCAGACACCAAGTGGACTCTCAGGAGCTTGTTACCCAGCATGGTTTGGCAAAAAGAGCTGGGCTGGCAGGAGGCAAGGTGGGGGCCTGGCCCCAGGGGGGCAGTACTGGCCTGTGGTCTCCCCTGAAGGAGTAGGGTGTCTATCAAGAGTCCAGTCAGAGCGCATTAGCTCCGTGACACGGATCTCATTAGCTCCCGTGAGAGGTGTCACTGCAGGAGAATCGTCGGCTCAGGGAGATGCTTGTACCAAAAGGAAGAAAGGACAGTGACAGCCTTTTCTCTGCCGCCTCTGCCGCCACGCTCCCTGGGCCGCCCGCCCTCCTCCTCGTGGGGGGGTGGGGGTGCTGGCTAATGAGCTCGTCCACAGTACAGCTTTGCCTTCCCCTCCTTGAAGTTCCCCAGGTCTCTCTGAAGACCTCAGGCCCGGGATTAGCACACACCAAACGCCAGCCCCCCTCTTGCCCAGCAGGGAGTTCCTTCTGATCACCCTGCTCTGCTACCATCAGCAAGGGAAAGGAGGTGGGGCCACGACAGAGCCACTGTGGCTGGCAGGGAGGGGGGTTTCACCCTTGGAAGGCTCAGGCCCTTCTGCTTCCCTTGACAGGGTGACCATGTCCACTTCTCTGCAGTGGGTTCTTTCTTTCCAGAGTTGCAATCTTATCTTCCCCTCCCCTTTTACCATTGACATCTATCCAGGCAGTGCCCCCATCCCTATGGGGAGCCCTTCTCCCAAGGCACAGAAGAATGTGGGGACAGTGGCCGAGGGTTCAGTGGGTAGCATTTAGATCTGATCTGATCTAAGGCTTTCTGGCTGAGCTGAGGGGCTTCAGAATCAGCTAGAAACCAGTCTGGGCTTTGGAAGACCTGAGGGTGGTGAAGGATTGATATAAGGCCCCTGCAGACCTAGTAGCCCTCTCCCTGGCTATCCCAGAGAGGCAGAAAGGTGCTGCTCGGGGGGCAGCACCCCCACCCCCTCCACTTCACCATCTTCAGGGCGGGCTCAGGAGGAGTCATCGGCACAGCTGCCGAACGAGGAGGGGGCAGAGACAGCTGGAGTATGTGCTTCCTTGGCACTACCCCCACCCCCCACTCCTGTCTCATTCTTTCTGGTGTGGCCCAGAGAAAGTGAGCAGCTGGGGGACAGGTGGCCATGAGAAGGGATAACTCTCCAGGCACCGACAGGGGCTCCCTTGGCCTGCCTGGAGGCAGTATTCACCTGGAGGGGTATTCACTCCTTCCTTCCTGAGCTCTAGTCTTCAGTAGCAACCACAGGTGGAAAAATGGGCGGACAGATGGACAGGTGGACTGCCGGATGGATGGGGGAAGGTTCTGGTATGTGTATATATGTGTTGTGTGTGTGTGATGCACTGGGAAGTACAATCTTTGTTTCCCTACCTTCCTAGCCCCGGGCCTGGCCTGGCCTCCCCTTGTCTCTCTCTGTATCTCCTGTCAAACCGTCGCAGACGTAAATGACAAAGAAATCAGAAAGACAGATCAATGCCGGCCAAATTAGCACTTGCAGATAGACTGTGCGGGGATGTCAGCGCCCTGACCCCTGGTGATCTTGCAGCCTCCACTGCTGATATTATGCAAATTGCATCCATCTGGCAGGACCTGCGTGCTGGCTGCTCCTACTCAGAGGAGTAATGGGCTGGGGGTGGGCGGGAGTGTTGGAGCAAGAGTCGGTGGAGTGAGTGTGTGCGTGTGTGTGCATGTGCTTGAGTGTGTGAGGGCGTGTGGTGCCCACCGAGCACTGGGCGGTGATGGAGTGATTGACAGGGCAGATAAGGGGCTGCATTGGATTCCTTTGGGCTGGGGGATTAGGAGCAGCCACAGATGGGAGATAACTGGACTTCATTTCAGTTTATTTTCCTCCTTATCCCTGCTCCCCACCTTTACTCCCCGAAAAACACAATCTCTGTAGTTTGCGTTTTCATCAATATTTGCAAGTCATTACCACTGCTTTAAGGTGAGAGACAATGTCAGGGCCCAGACCAGGCCAGCCCCTCCCCTGATCACATCCAGGTCTGGTACCCTGAAAATGAGCACCATGCGTAGCCAGACAGCCTTCACTCTGGCTGTGTTCACAGCATGCCTCCTCCCAGGCCCACAGTACTCCTGGGAGGGGCCGCGCCTCATGGACCAGCCCCAGACCTCCTCAGCTGACCTCATGCCCGCTGACAGTCCTTAAGCTGGGCCCTGCCCTTGCCACTTGATGCTGCTGTGTGACATCCCTGCCCCCAAGCTTAGGCTCTAGCATCGGTGCTTCCGCCCCTGGTATTAGCCCCTTCCCCACAGCTCCTCCTGTCCTTGACACCGGTGACCAGGGTCCAGACCCCCACCTGGGCAAAGTGGGGCTGTGGCCTATGGAGGGGGCAACTTGGTCTGAATCACCCTCCAACACCAGTATCCCTCCACATTTGCTGAGTGGCAGATGTAGTAGAGAGGAGTTCCCATCTGTCATCTCATTCCCAAACCCTGTGAGCTAGGGGCTGTCAGCACTACTGTATGTGAGCAAACTGGAGCTCAGGAAGGTTACCGTTCACCCAAGGCTGCAGAGCAAGGATGTGGGAGAGCCGGAATTTAAACCTGTATCTCTCTACGGTCAGAGCTCGCAACCACCAGCTTCTGCTGCTTCACAGCGGTGGCAGCAGCCCAGACACTCTACACGTCAGCATGCCTGGGCCCGTGGAAGGGGGCCACCCTAGCACAGTGGGCAGACACGTTCTTTCCGCTCCCAGCCTCTGAACACAGACCCTGACCCAGCCCAGACCCCCTGCCGGGCTGAACCAGACCAAAAGGGACAGGATTCAAACACATGCCGCCCTCAGGAGCAGTGTGTCTGAGACAGTCGGGCTGTAGCAAGAAGGACGCACAGAGGACAGAACGCACCCAGCGGCTGAGCCAGCCCCAGGATATGTCACCACATGTGGCATCCAGGCCCCTGCAGCTCAAGGAGAGGGGCTGAGCCGCTCAGTCCAGGCAGCTGTGGTGGTGGAGGCTGTAGCTGTCCCAGGGGCCCCTCCAAAACTGGGTCCCCACTGTACCCTCCCACCAGGCAAGGTTGGGAGCTGAGAGTGCTGGGGACATGTCCGGGGACACGTGTGCAAGGGGAGCTTGTCCTAATGAGGAGAACATGGCTGCTAGTTAGGCGAGGGGCGGGCGGGGAGCCGCAGAGCTGATTGAAGGCAGGGGCAGGGGTCAGACAATTAGGCCCAGATCCGGCCGTTTGATGTGAGTTCTGAGGCCTCAAAGCCTCCCTTCAGCCCGCTCCCTCCACTCCCTCCTCTCCCTCCTCTTTCCTTTCTTCTTCTGCCCAAAGGCAGGAAGGATGGAAACGCTTACTCTCACTGTTACTATTATTAAACTCTGCAGCAGGCCAGCCAGACCCCAGGACTCCTGCCCACAGGGGGCACCCCAGGCCCCCAGGAGGCTTCTTGGGCCCCAGGGGGCATCTGGCCAGAGGCCAAGACCAACCTGAGGGCAGGGATGAGCTGAGCCCCCGGAACAGGGTAACCTTGCTCCCTTTCTTGCTTCTGAGGCAGGAATGAATAGGGCTGCCCAGTGGTTATTTGGACCCAGGGCTGCTTTGACCATTACCTCCTGCAGCCACCTAGTTCTTTTCTCTTCTGCCTGGGGTTTGAGGGTGAGGGTGTGGTTCATTCACACGCATACCCCATCACACAAATAGTTGTCTGCAGCAATCACACCAAAATCCTGCCCTACAGGATACAGCTACATAGAGCCACACAGCCCTACAGTACTGTCACACTCACACACACCAAAGTAGAGTGTCTCCCCCCCCATGTCATAGTCACACATACCATCACGGGGTCCCTTACTTTAGTCACACCCAAGGTCTTGCACAAAAGCCCTGTCTCCTGCAGCAGGGCCCTGAGAGCTAAGCCCCTCCCCAGAGTGTCTGGGAACAATAGTCAGATCTTGTGTCCAGGGTGGGTGGGTGCTGAGCCCTTCCAGTCCCCCATCCTAGGAAATAAGCCTAGAAAGCAGGTACTGACCAGAGAGTGGGAGGAAGCCAGATTGAGGGGGCAGTGGGGAGAGGGAGGGTGGGAGCAGAGATAAATGTTAGCTCATTTCTTCCGTAATTAGTTACTCCCTCATCCCCGCGTTGTAATTGTGAACAAGCTGTAATGTTTAATTAGTCTGTAAATGAAACCCCAATTTCATAATGGCCTGGCTGACAGGGCTAAGTGAGCAGGGGAGGAGGCAGCGGGGAGGTAATATGGAGGGTCTGTGGGGGGGGTGGTATGGGGGGCTACGGGGGGTGGGGAACGGCTTGCGGGATTACCTCCTCTTCTCTTCAGCCCCAGCCTGGGCTCTGTCTGGGGAGGCTCTGTGACTAGGTCTAGTACTTGGTCCTCTCCACCAGCCCTCCTCACCAGAGAAAAGAGGGGAAGTGAAGACTGCTGGCACCCTTATGCCCCGCTCCCTGCCTGCCCTCCAATTCTCTGGTTGGGATACCACAATCACAGCCCAATCTACGTGCTTCTGGTTGGAGAATCTGGCTCTGGGGGCCCAGGCCTTGTCACTCCAACTAGGATGATGATGCCTCCCTAGGTCCAACCTTCTTCCTCCTCAAATCATCCTCCTGAGAGGCCTTTGCTCAGCACCTGGACCTCAGGATCTGGTCCTCCACCTAAAGGAGCCAGTGATTGGCACGGGATAGGCCCCTCCCCCTCCAGTCCCCCGGCTAGGCGGAATCCAGCATCTGTGCCGGGCTCACACCCCAGGCAAGACCTTGCTCTCGGAGGGTCTCACCGCAGGCTGTGATAAACTGGAGCTGCCGCGGGGGGGAGCCCCCGGCCCCACCGCTGTCTCATCGGTCTCCCTGTCTCCCCTACAACATCCTCACCGCCTGCACACGCCCCCGCCCCGCCTGCTGCAGCCATAAATCTCAATTTACGAGGGCGGCTCTGGTGGGGGAGGGAGGCAGCGCGGCTAATGACGGCTCCTCAGCCGGATTTTTCATGTTGCACAGTCATAAATTTTTAAGAACAGCATGGGCAGCACGTTAGCGAGTTATCGAGGCTGCCTCCGTGCTGGCTGCCTAGCTCCGAGAGAGCAGAGAAGCAGGCAGGGCCGAGGCAGCATTTGGGGCAGGGGTGGGGCCCAGCAGCCAGACTAGTCTGCAGGCAAGGGTACCGCGGGACCAAGCAGGCAGGCCAGCGTGAGCCTTTGCACAGGGCCGGCTAGGACTGCCTGAGCCGCTGGGAGCCAGGGACAGGCACACGGGTGGGAAGGGGATGTGGGCACACAAGAGCATGGCGTTGGGAGGTGCTGATGGATGCCTCTGCTCTAGGACTTGACACCATGATGTACAGGGAGCCTGGAAACATATGGATTTTCCAAGTGGCCACTTTGACTAGAATTACAAACCCTGACTACGTGCACAGTGAAGCCTCTGCCCTGGCAGAGCCACATTTGGTTCATAAATGAGCTGGGACCACTTCGGGATCATTCTTGAGAACTAGGGTTCCTGGAGCCACCAAGGGGGATCCCTGGGGAAATGCCCACAGAGGGGCAGACCTATGGGTATGGTGGAGCCAGGAGCCTAGAAGCAGGGTGACCTTGTTCTAGTCAAGGTTCATCACTTCCAGGTTGTGTGGTCCTGGATAAGTCATTCACCACTCTGGGCCTCTGTCTCTTCCTTTTTAAATTGGGGTTGATGGTGACTCCTACCTCCCAGGCTTACTATGAGGAGAAAGGAGGTAATGCATTTAAAAATACTGTAAACCTACCCCCCCCCCCCGCCCCAGGTACCAGTTAGCCCATTTGTCTATTTTAGTTCTCTGTAAACGTTTTGAGGAGAGTAAGGATCTTTGTGGGGGATTGTGGGGCATTCATTCACTTTTGTTCAGTCATTCATTCAGAAGATGTTTGCTGAGGTCTTCTGGGTGCCCAGTCCAGTGCTGGATTGCACAGGTGAGGGAGGTTCCTTGCTGGGAGGTGATGTGAGCACTTGTGGCTGAGGCAGCTCAGTGTTCTCAGCCCTGTGCCTGGTCCCCACGTAGAGTCAATGGGCCAGATCCAGCCCTGTCCTGCCATGGGCACACCTAAGCTTCAGGGTGCTGAGAGGCCCACACAGGCCTTCTCATAAGCCCCAAGCTGAATGCTCACCTGAGTTTCCTAATCTGTGCAATTGAGGGTTAATGATCTTGACCATCTCTTAGGAACCACAAGCAGAAGGTCAAGAAATCACATGTTGCTCAAGTCAGCAGAGGTGGTGTGAGTGAGCATATCAGGTGTTCAGGATGTGTCCATGGCAGTCCACCAGGAACAAAATGCCAGTCATGGAGGGAGAAGAGCATCCCCGAGCTGGCCCTGCCCCTTCTTGAGCCGCTCTCCTCATGCCTTCTGCACTCCAGCACAAGAGCCTCCCCCATTTTCTGGAAACTGCCATTGGCCTTCCCACATGGCTTTATGGGTCCTTGGCCTGATTAACTCCTGCTCAGCCTTCAGAGAGCAGCTCAAAGTTTGCTTTCCCAGGGAAGCCTTCCCTGACTCCTAGACTTGGTCAGGTCCTCCCCTGTGCACACCTTCCTAACACCCAGCACTTCCCCTGCACAGCCTTTCCTCACGATCCTAATTAAGAAATAGTCATTTAACACCTCTCTCCTCAACTGGATTGTAAGTTCCCTGAGGGCAGGCACTTATGTCTGTTTGTTCAACTTGTATCCCCAAAGGGTAACCTTGTGTCTGACTCTTGTAGGCAGATAGTAACTCAAATGTGTTGTTTTGAATTGAGTTGAGCTGAGGTGGCCCTGGCCCACCCCTGGGTGCCAGGGCAGGGGGAGACAGCTAGGGCAGTGCCTGGGGCTGAGGTGCTTCCCATTAGTCCTCATGATTAATTCACAGCCACACTGTGATGGAGTGGGCTTGTCCCCAGTCAGCGCCTCCGCTGGGGCCCACCTGTTAGCGACAAACAAACAAAGGGGATAAATAATGCATTGGGAGCTGAGCCAGGCAAGGCGGCGGTATTGAAATTAATAGGGATTAGCTGAGCAGCTTGAGGATGAAATATTTACCAGGTGGGACTGGGCTTCGGGAGGGCAGCCCCCCTCGTAGAGTCCCCAGGCAGAGCCAGGCCCTTCTCCAGGGCATCACCCCACCACCAATACTGCTGCCCCCAGATGTGTCAGTTTGCTGGACAGACTGGTGGCCGGACTGCTGAGAGCTCAGGTCCCAGCCAGTGTCCTGGCCCGGCAGGTCTTGGGGAAATCAAGATACTAGGAAGGAGTGGAGGTGGGGAAGGGGCTAAGCCCCCAGCACTTTGCAAGCTGAGGACAAGGACCTTGACTAATCTTCAGGGCCTTGGCATGTCTAGGCTTTGGGCAACGGATGTCAGGGCTGTAATAGGTTTGCCTGTGATCTTGTCTCCCATCCTTCCCTCTTTCTTTTCTTCCAGTTCTTCCTTTCTTCCACTTAATACGTGTTTACTGAGGGCCTCTGCACAGGTAACATTAGTGCCCTCGGGTTTGTGATCTAGCAGGAGGTGACACAGGCCATCACAGTGGAGGAACATGGGGTGCTGTGAAACACGTAGAAGGATCCCTAACACAAACATGAGGGCCCAGGTAAGGCACTTGAGGCAATGATAGCAAGGGGCGGGGCTTTCCAGCAGAAGGAGGGCGTGCAGAAAAAGCTGAGAAGCTAAAGAGCCTGAACTCTGGGGTCCAGCAGGAGAGTGGGGAAGATGAGGCCTGAGGGGGAACCTGGGCAGATCCCCGGAACTTTATAAAGAAGTTTAGACACTATCCTGAGAGAGTGAGGTGCTGTTGGAGTGGTGGTTGTTATTTTAATGATTAACTCTTAAACTTTTTACTTTGAACCAATTTTACATTACAGAGAAGTTTCTATACATCTCTTAACCGGCTTTCTCTCATGTTAGCATCTGACATAATCACAGTACAGTTTTCAGTATCAGGAAATGAACTTGGGTACTACACTGTGAGCTAAACTGAAGGTCATACTTGGATTTCACCAGTGTTTCCAATGCTGTCCTTTTTCTGTTCCAGGATCATTGAAAGGTTTTAAGACAGGGAGTGAAATGACCAGATTTGTGGCTTAGAAGGACACCTTGGAGGAGATTGGCAGGGGCACTGCTGTCTCCTAGGGTGAGAGGTGGTGGTGCCCTGGACCAGGGTGGTGGTAGTGGGAATATAGGTTTAGAAATCACTGGGACATCTAGGGTAGATAAGCTCAGGGCTGGCCAAGTATGCCCAGTGGGAGAGTGGAGAATGAGAAGGGGACCAGTGGCAGCTTTGAGCAACACCCACTCTGTAGGGACAATCAGAAGAAAGACATGTACAAAGAAGCTGAAGGAGTTGGATAGGGAGGGAAGGTGCTGTCACCGAAGCCAGGGGAAAAGAGCTTCAGGGCACGAGTTAGTCCACCGGGGCCATCTAAACCACTGGACTTTCAGCCCTGTGAGGTCGGAGGGATCATTCGAGAAAGCGGTTCAGTAGGACACAGGTGGGGAAATGAGATTGTAGGGTGGGAAATGAGGGAAGGATGCCTTGAGCGTTAACCAGGAAGTTTGGCTATGAAAGGGAGGAGAGGTTGGCTACCAGGCCCGTGGAAAAGGAGTTAAGGCGAGGGTGTTTTTAAAGATGGGAGAGATTTGATATGTTTACATGCTTATGTGAAGAAGCAGTGCAGAAAAACAATCAAGGCTCTATCAGAAAGGGGCTTGCTCATCACATAAGGCCCCCAAAGAGGAAATGGGGTGGAAAACCCAGGTGGAGTGAGGGATGGGCTTTAGAAGTGCCATGGGGACGCACCCTCTCTCCTCCCTCTGTAACAAGTGAGAAGACGGTGCCTCCTGTGTCTCCTGTGAAGTAGGAGACCACACTGTGTGTGTGGGGGGGGACTTGAGAGTGGTGGGAAGTAGAGAAAAGGCCACTAGGGAGAAAGGGAGAGCACACGCATGCTGATCAGGAGCGTAGGAGGTCAGCCAGGCGGTTTCATACACCCAGGTGAGCTTGCGGACTCTGGTTTTAGGAGGAGCACAAATCTGTATGGTTGTGATGTTCTCTAGTCACGCTCAGCCCAGGTGCAAGCATAGAGAGGGCAGTTTGGGTTTTTCCAGGCAAGGGTGATGGAAAGAAAAGAGAGCAAGAGAGTTGAGAATGTTGGCAAGAAAGGACTGAGATGATGGGCCATGGAATCCAGGCTCCTGTGTGAGGTGCATCGGTTATGTTGCTAGGACGGGAACCGCTTGCGTCATACCCCAATATCCATTGTCTTCCTTCCTCACTAAAAGGAGCCCTGGTATCACCAGGGGCAGCGGTGTGTACCCAGTTAAAACACCACTTCTTTTTAGTTCCTCATACAGCTAGATATGGTTATGTCCCTGAGTTCTGGCCAGTGAGATAAAAGGAAAAGAGTTGTGTGAGACCTCCAGGAATGATACTTAAAAGGAAGTGACTCAGCCGGGAAGTACATTGTTCTTGCTGTTTCCTTCTTCCTCTTTCCTAAAATGTGGATGTGATGCTTGGAGCTCCCGCAGCCATTTTGGACCAGGAGATAACCTGGAAATTAGAAGCAACATGCTGAGAAGGGTAGAAAGAAGTCTGAGCCCCCGATGACTTTGTGGAGCTGTGGGACTTTCAGGCAACTTAGATCACAAGCCATAGACATAAAAAATTTTCCTTCGTTCAGTTGCGTTTTCTTCCCTCTCTGTTTTCATGTGGGTTCCCATCAAAACTTGACTCTTTTAGCCTTTTTAGTAGTAACATGACCTGTGTCTTGCCATATAGCAGGAAACAATTTGGTCAAATGTTTCAAGAGAGCATAACAAGAGTTACCAACTTCCTGGCTTGAAATAACAGGGCCGTCATTGCCCTTTGCCCTCCCTCCTCCCTTCAGCCAAGTGTATGTTATAGGGCCCATTTGTTAGGTCACTCTCTTTCCTGTCTTTACATTCTGTATCAGTTAGTATGCTTCTGGCTACAAGAAAAAGAAAACTCAATGCAAGATATCTTAAATAATAGGATTTATTACCTCACAAAAGTTTGGAGATAAGGTGATCCTAGGATTAGTTAATTCAGCATCTCAGCAATGTCATAAAGGACCCAGACTTTTCCCATTTTTCTGTTCTGTTATCTTCAGCATGTTCTTCACAGGCTAACTCCCCTAACGTTTAGAAGATGGCTTCTGCAGTCCCAGACATTATGTGCAAACATGAAAACCTCCCGCAGAATATAAAGGACTACTTCCTCCTTGTGTTTCTCTTCACAAGAGTGAAGAAGTTTTCCTTGAAGGTCTTTCAGCAAACTTACCCTCATTCTCACTCGCCAGAACACACGGCCACCACTAAACCAGTGAGCGGCAAGGGGGACGGGATCACCACAGGTGGCTCAGACCCGGAGGATTGACCCTGGTCACAGGAGGGAGGCGTGGGCTCTGCCAGGTTGGCAGCAAGGGAATGACTGTTGGGTAAGCAGTCAAAAGTAGACAGGGGAGAAAGGAAAGAGAGGAGGCGGGTGGTGTATCTGGATGGAGTAGAGGTATTAATGTTTCAAGGTTGCAGTGAGATGAAAGAAAAGTGTATTATTGCCAGTAACTAGGGACATTTGGAATTTAATATTTCAAAGGAAGAGCAGTGGAGGATGTTAAAAAGGTAGAAGGTGTAACAGTGGAAATGAGTGGAAATAGGATACAGTGGAAACGGTCGTTAGTGCTGAGGTCAAAGATCCAAGAGGCTGGCAGCAAGTTTCTCAAAGGACAGGTTGTAGAGGCTATGACAGGCGGGTCTCCTGGGAAGGAGGTGGCCAGGGCCTAGACTGCTAGCACACGCTCACGAGAAAGGCCTCAGAGGCACCGCTGACCATGGGTCTGGGGCCAGGTCACAGGTGCCTGGGGCGGTACCGGCAAGTGGCCTAACCTGTCTGAATCCCAGTGTTGGCATTTTGGAAAAAAATCCACCCTGGTTGGTCAGGCCATTCTGGAAAGGGGTAAGGCCCTGTCACCTTCCTGTTGGAGCCACTCAAGGACCCTCAGAAGACAGTCCCACGGGGGACCCCTAGGGACAGGGTAAGGAGGAATGGGGCAGAGGTGGCCGCCAGGGATGGCAGATGTGCCCAGCTGTTCTCAGGAGCTGCCTCTTCTCACCCCACCCCGGCCGGGTCGCCTTCGCTCGGCCTTGGGTTATCTGGCTAACCTCTGGCACTTCCAGCTGTAGTGTCCCGAGTCAGGAGGAGGAGGGTGAGGCTTCTCGGCTCCTCTACCTGGATGGGGCCTTGGCTAGGAGTGAGTGGGGGAGGCGGGCACCCGATGTAATGGCCAGAGCAGCCGCCCTGTTACTACGGCGTATTTCACTTTTAATTCTGACATATAATGTAATGATCTTTTTTAAGGCCCGATGATATTATCTGCCTGACTAGATTATTGAGTCTTCATCATCTCCAGATAAATTTATGGCCAGGACGAGGCTCAGGATTTATCATCAGTCAATAGAGCTCGATACTCTAACAAGGCGTGTAATAAGATATACATATTTAATGATCCAAGGGGAGGAGCGCTAATGGGAGCCCAGAGTGAGTGGTCCACAGGGCCGGGGCTCTGCCCTAGGGCTGCCGTAGCTGTAGGGGCATGGATGTGGTCTTTGCCCTGTGGTCCCCAACTCTGGCCTTTCTCATGACCACCTACCTCAGTGTCGTCCTTGTTAACATCCAGAGGGAGAGGCAGACAGGGAAAGGAAGAGGAGGCAGTAGGGAAAGTGTTGGAGCTGGGGCCTAGGCCTCTTCAGCCCACCCGGTGTAGAGACACCCCACCAGGGAAGTCCTGTCCCTGCTTCTGGGCCTGGGGTGGGGGTGGGGAGTAGCGGTGTCCTTAGACCTGTACACCCAGGCCCCTGAGCGTTAGGGCGGGCCCACAAGGGGAGGGAGTGCCGGGGCTGCGTGCCCAGGCCGCGCTGATGGTGACGGATGGTTTTTCATTACAGCCTCTCAGGTCCTGCCCGCGCCCTGTGTGGAAATTCTATTTATTCCCTAATTTGTAAAAATTCCCTCTTTATCTGATCCCAATCAGGGCGGGGTAATTGGCTCTCTGGGGCAGCGGCTGGGGTCCTTGATGAAGAGCTATGTGGATGTACCCAGCCCGGCCCCCACCCAGCCCGCCACCAGGGCCCACAATTAATAATGATTTGCAAATGGCAGACAAGCAATAACACAGAAAGATGTGGCGTCCGTGCTGCCTCTTCATTTCCTCCCCTCGCAGATATAAATGGCCACAGAACAAAAACCCAGCACTATAAATTCTGGAATTAGTTATTCACTGGGATAAATGGGGCCTGGAGCCACCAGCCCCTCTCCCACCACCCTTCTTGCCTGCTTTCCCTGATCCAGGTGTGTTCCCAGGCCCGAGGCCTGGCTCCTCTGTATCTTTGGCTCATGGCTCAATTCCCCAGTTCCCTCCTAGACCCTTCCCACCACTGTAGCTAGCCCTTCCTGTGTGGCCCAGAGTTGGGAGCAGTCACCTGCTCTGGATCTGTGGCTTCCTCAGCCTCTGCCTCCTCTCATTGACCTCTCTTGGCTGCCCAAGCAGGCTTTTGTCCCCACTCTGCACTAGGGTTTGAATGGAGGTGACAGGTCCCGCCCAGCCTGGGAGTCTGGGTCAGGGTTGGTCTTGGGTGTCATCTTTGGCATTTGGGACCAATCCGGTCATTTGCCTGGCCAAGTCTGAGTTGGGCTTCTGGTGGCCAAATGTGATGTAAGTGACATAAGGCTTTGACGCCTGCTCGCTGGCCAGGCTGTTGTGGGGTGTTGGCACAGGCGTTTCCGGGCACTCTGCCCTCTCGGCCAGGCACACGCTCTCCCCGCCCCCCAAGTGGCTCTGAGCTGGCGGGTAATGGGCGTGTAATGGCCTCATTTCCATGCCCGGCCTCCAGGAGCGGCGGTAAGTGTTTGATTGCCTTAATTTCCAAACACATCATTATCCCAGCTTTACCAGCGCTTAATAAACACTTTATGAGGATTTTTTTAAAAACATCTTCGGTCCGCATACTTCTCTGAAGTGGTAAACTCTAATTAAGTCTAATATTTAAAAATATGGTAATGGTGAGTTGTTTGAATAAGTGGACTGCATTTCTGTAATTTCATTATTACGTAAAACACGCTAATTATTTGGAGCGCGCTTATTACGGAGAGAGAAATCGCCTGCTAATCAAGATGAAATTGCCTTTTCCCCTTATTGTGGAACCACCGTCATCCTTCACCATCAGCCCTGTGGCACCTCCAGGCACCTCGGTGGGGTGGAGGGGGCGGAGGGGAGGGGCTAGAAGAAGGGGTCACTTTGGAGTTGAGGCTATAAGGGCCCTGTCTGGGGGGAAGCAGAGGGAGCTGTGGGAGCCGTGTCTGGGGAGAGGGTTCTATATCTGGGGGTGGTGTCAGGTGGGCCAGGGTAGCCCTGTCTGGGCGCCCAGGGGACTGCGTGGGCCATGTCTGGGACAAGGGAACGGGCTTGTGGGATCTCAGGGTATTACTGCCGGAATAACATTATTATTGGATATTATTGGAATAGCAACCACAATAATAATCACTCACCCAGCCACTGTTTTAAGCACTTCACAAATAAAAACTCATTTCATCTTTTCAACAACCCTTTGAGGAAAGTAGTTGCTATAATTATCATTATTGTTCCCATTTTAGAAAAGAAGAAACCAAGACACAGAGAGGTGAAATAAAAGCACCGTAACTTGCTCAAGTTAACAGTTACGAAGTGATGGAGTTTGGATTCGAACCCAGAATCTTAGGATATCCAGGGCTTTCTGCTGGTTCAGTCCCAAATTCACTGCCTTGGCTCCTGTCTTCCTTCGGAGCCACCCTGTGCTCTTCTACGCTGAGTTGTACCCAGCTGCAGCTTGAGATGCTGGCCCCCAGCATAGAGTTGCCCAGTTAGCAAATAAAAATACAGGACACCAATTAAATTTAAACTTCAGCCAAAGAACAAATAATTTTTTAGTATAATTATGTCCCCTCTGGGGCTGGGGACTTATTAATCTGGCAGTCTTCTGTCAAGCGGGCCCAGCATTGACCCACTGGCCCTTTGCTCTCAGGCACATTGCTGCCAAGATGTGCAAACAGAAAGATGTAGCGGCCAAATGAGGTTCTAGAATGTCAACACACCAGGGTTCTTGCTCTCTCGTCTTTACTAAGGTTCCTGCTTCCAGTGCTGTTCTCCCCACCCCATCCCCGCTCCATGGGCTCTGGCCCCATTCCTCACCAGCTCCTGGAGATCACTAAGACAGTGTGCTTACCAGGCTGAGCTTTTTAGGCAGGAGACCTCAGGTTTGTCTGAGTCTTCCTTTAGGCCACACTGCCTTGCAGCCCTATAAAGTCAGCAGCGTGTCACCCTGCTGCCCCTGATGTCTCCCAGTCCAGTTTGCCACTTTGATCATTTCATATTCATTCTCCTTCCTCGCTCCAACAGACTCACGTATGGGAATTGTATATATAATAGAGGCATCATTTCAGAAGGGTGGGGAAAGTGTGGACAGTTCAATCAATGGTGATAGGACAGTGGCTATCCACTAGGGAAGAAAAGTAAAGTTAGATCTTCTATTTCTCACCATATATGAAAATAAATTCCAGACAGATTAAAAAGTTAAATATAAAAACAAAGTATTAGAAGAAAATATATGATAGTTTTCTAATAGCACTGGGATAGGGAAGGCCTTTCTCAGTGAGATACAAAGCCTAGAAGCTGTAAAGGAAATGCCTGATACATTTAAATGTCCCATAGGAATCTCAAGATTAACACTAAGGTCATCACTGGCCCAAACCTACAGCACCTCAGGTTTGCCTTACCTCCATGAGTTTGACTAAGATCCTAGACTCAGCCCCCTACAGACCCACACCCTGATCTCCCCCCATTAAGGCTTGCTCATTCTGTTTCCTTAAAATCTCTTGCCTCTGTCCACGTCTCCACACCGTCAATACATCCCCATCTCCGTCTCCGCCGCCACTGGCCTGGTTCTGGGCCACTGTTTCTGGCCTGGACCATAGTACAGTCTGCTAGTCAGTGTCTGTGCCTTCATGGTTAACCCCTCCAATCCTTGAAACACAGATAGGCTCCTGTCTTGTCCCTCCTCATATATGTTAGCGTCTCCCCGTCATTCCCAGAATAAGAAGCTCTGAAGCTCCTTAGCTTAGCATCCAGTCTCCAGGGTTTCCTCTGGCCAGTCACTGCTGACCTGGCCAGCTTCGCCTCTCGCCACTCCCCTGCCTCTTACTCTTCATCACGCCCACCGCCTGCTAGACTTACGTGTTTTTGGACACACTACGTTTCCCCTCTAGCAAGGTGCCCGTACTATTCACTATGCCGGGATCACCTCTGCACTTCAAGCCCGGCTTGCTGGCCAGCTCCCCTCCCCCCCCGCCCCCACCTCCATGCGCCCTCAGACTTCTGCCTGGCTTTGTCCTCTGGGGAGCCCTTTCCTGATTCTTGGTGCCTTTTCTGGGCCGCCTTTCCCCGTAGCACTGCTCACACCACACCACTTCCAGGCCTGCCTCTGAGCTCCTTGAGGGCAGGGAGCAACAGTCTGCAGCGAGGCCTGTGACCCGGCACGGCCCATGTACACCCAGCGCACAGAAGTGTCGGTGTGTGTTTGCTGAATGAATGAGTGCACGGATAAATGGTCCTCCAAGAGTTTCCTTGGGCCCTTTCCCTGCTGAGGGTGGTCCTCACCCAGGCCCTGCTTCCTGCCCTCTACTGTTCAGTCCCCAGACAAGTGCCGCTAACTGGAGCGGCTTCCGGTCATTGTCCTGTGTCAGCCTTCACTGGGTGTCCTATAAGTGGTCTGAGCCCCCCTTCCACTAGCAGCTTTGCCAAGCAGATATTCGACTACCCTTGGGCCCAGCCAACAAGCTTATCCAAGTCAGGTGCTAGCCCCACTCACCTCTCGGAGGGATTTAAGCAGCTGCACATCTCCCGTTATGGTCTTGGCAATATAAAAATATTTCCAGTGTTAAGAATATTAATGCCCCAAACAGAAGAGAGTCATCTTGTCACAAGCTGATAACCCTGCAGGAACATAAAATCAGGTTAGTCTTCTAGAATTTGGAGGTAAGGAAGACCTACCTCGGAGGCCTCCATTGTGGGCACAAGACTGTGTGCCTCCCACCCCTTACCCTCTACACCATAATGGGTTCAGGCTGGCCTCATTAGCTCAGTGAGAGGTGCCAGAAGGGGAGGCTGCTGACCCATGTGGCCCCAGGGCTTCAAGCAGAGGACTCTCCCAGAGGCCATGTTGTCACCAGCCTCACCCTGCTGCTGGCTCTCTCTGAACTCCTGGCCTGTTAAAAGGCCCAGATTTGCCTCTTCACCTCTGCCCCATTTCCTCATTTTCTAACTGTGCCATTGACTTTTTAAACTGATCAGTAGGTTGCACTGACTCATGAGGTTTCAAGGGCTAGAAAAAGAGCCTGGGCTGGAAGCCCATAACTGCCATACCACGGACTTGGTGAACTGAAACAAGTGTCTTCCCAATTCTGGGTCTCTCTTTCTTGGTTGTAGTGGACCAGTTACAGCAAGGTGGCCTCCAGAATCCTCAGTAAACAGGATCAGTAGTCAGTGTGAGCTTGTGCGATGAATGCTGGCTGCTCTCATCGCGTGTGCTGGCCTGTCTGTCATCTGTGCCAGAGATTGTACGGTATAGACCCTCTCACCATTGGGTCACCCGGGAAACTAGCGTCCTTGCCTCCCCTCCAAGAAGAGGACGTATTCCAAACCTAAAGCACCGACAAAGACGGGGTGTGGAAGGGTGTCACCTGCTCAGTGCTCACAGTTAACACATGTAGCGACCCTTATCACCCCTGGTGGAGGAACCTGAAGTTCAAAGAAACGTAAGCACTTGCCACAAGCACACAGCCAGTGGGCAAAGTTAAGACTAGAAATGCGTCTGCCGTTGTCATTTTCAGAAAACAGAGGTTCCTGGAGATTGGAACACAGGGATTGGGGGTAGAGAGTGGCAGAGGTGAGACCAGAGAGAGCAGGGACCCGTTTTTACAGGACCTTTACCTTTAAGTCATGTTAAAGAGTATAGCCTTGAACCTGAGGGCGGCGGGAGCCATTGAAAGAACTTAGAGAGACAAGGATGTGATCACTTGGGCTACAAGAGAATGGATTAGAGGGAGAAGAAAGAAGATAGGCTGTGTAAGAGCAAGAGATGATGGGGTCTGCACTGGGGTGGGGGGCGGAATGAAGGGAAGTAGATGATTAAACAGAATAAGATAAAATCCAGTTGATACTTGAGATTTGGGGAAGGAGAGGGCAAAGTGTCAAGCCCGATTCTCAGGCTTCTTTGGGAGCACTTGGGGTGCTGTTCACTGGGATGGAGAACACTGGGTAGTGAAGACATGTGGGGAAGGAAATTGCATTACTGGGATGTTTTGAGTTTGTATGGATCTAGAAAGAGATGTTCCAGAGCTTAGGAGAGGTGCAGGCAGGAGATGGCGATCTTCAGGGCTCGCTGAAGCTCAGGGTGTGGATGAAGCCAGCCAGTGTGTCAAGGACAGACTGGGGCCAGGCACAGGTGGGAGGTCAGTGCTGGCCCACTGGATGGCTGGTGACCTGGCGGGGAGGGGCTGGGCACATTCACTTGGGCCAGGGGAGGCAGATTGAGCGATTTGTCCAGCAATGAGGGAGGAGCCAGATGAAGTCAATAGAAAACTAATTTTCTTTTCTGCTGGAAGAAATGAGGTGTGTGGCCGCTGGGTAATTGCAGATAACGAGGGGACTTATTCTTAATATGCACAGCGGCCATGGTCCCCAGAGTGCAGGAGACAGGAAGGATTGGAGGTGCCCTGACAAGGCCGGACTTTTTTGGGAAGAAAATCACCCTATCGTAGCCTTTTTGACGGTGCCATCACAGCCTCTGGACCCTATCATAAACCCTCCTGCCCCATCTCCAGCCTGCCCCCTTCCCCTTCCTGTCAGCTGCCTCACTCCTGTCGCATCCCCCTCCCTCCACCCTCTACCCCCACAGCACAGGCATACACACTAAGGGAGACAAATGATGGGGCCTCAGCTGAGCGGGGCGCGTGTCCGGCCCATAAACCACGGGGACGGGTCACGTCTGGAGTTGCCATGGCCGCCACTACCCACCCATCTGTCTTCCCACTGTCCTGCCTCAGACCAGCCCTCGTGGCTTCCTGAGTCCCTGGAGGAAAAGGGTGTCCCCTTGTCTGGGTATCACTTTTCCATGCCCACATTCCCCTTGGGTACGTTCATGTCGAGGTCTGCGAAACAGGACCCTGTGTGACCTGTCTGCCCTCACAGAGTCGCATCTGGCTAATGACACGGGACCTGGGCTGGCCAAGACTCCCGCTTCCACAGCCCTTTTCTAGCTCTGTTGGGCCCCGTTTCCTAGTCTAAGGTTCTAGCAAGGGCAGGCTGGAGGGCTCAATGGAAGGGGTTGGCCCTTGACAGATGCAGAGGCCTCCTGACCCCACCTTGACCTTGCCACCGCCCCACACCTGATTATGACATCTAAGTATAATGCTTCTGCAATCACAGCATCGATCCCATGAGGGCTGGTAGCGGCTGAGGTCCTGGTTATGGCCCAGGACCATCTATGGGAGGTGGGAGAAGGGTGGGAGGAGGGGCAGGCGAAGGGATGGGGAGCTGGCTGGTGTTCTGGGCAGTGGAACAGAAAAACCCTGGGCACCTGGGCCATTTCTGTCCTTGGCTTTCTGTAGAGGGACAAGCGTTGGGCAGCTGCACCTCCTGCTGGTGGCGTTAGAACTAGCCCTGGCCTATGTCCATGATACCGAAGGCGCGGAGTACCTGCTCCTGCAGCCGCCGGGGTTCCAGGACTTTCTCACAGGGACCAGTACTGGAGAAACTGCTGACACGGTCTGGCAGGAGCAGACCCACTTAGGTACAGCCAGAGGCAGAACCGAAGCCTGACTGGCACCAGCTTTGGGCCTAGTCGGGGGGAGAGGCAGGGCTTAGACTGAGCACACAGGCATGTCTAGTAGAAGATTGCTGGCCCAGGTGTCAAAGGTCCGCAAACCTGGACCCTCTCCGCTGCTCTGGGGCAACACGGGGGAGCAGGTGCCCAGAGCAGGGTGACCAGGCCCCCGGCCCCAAAGTGCCAAGGCTTGTGCCTCGTCACCAGCGATTATGGCCTGGGCCATATCTCTTTCTCACTCACTCACTCACTCACACACACACACACACACACACACGCAAATGCCGGCAAAGTCACCCTGGCCGTGGGCGTGATGAATGGCCGCACAGTAATGAAATGGAGACATCAAGGCGGGTGGCGGGAAGACGGAGTGTGGCGGACGGGCCGTCCCCACGCGGCGGCAACAAGAAGGATCGCCCAGCGGCCGGGGGCCGTCAAGGGAGAAATTACACATTTACTCTGCCTTTTTCTTACTGCGACGGCGCCCATACATCACCGCTGGGGCCGGGGTGGGACATGCCGGCCAATTTCCAGCATGAATTATGGGACTGAGCAGCATTGAGACCACGCTTCCTGCCGGCCCAGCCTCATCCAGCCCAACCTGAGGCTGGAGATGCTGCCACCAGGGCACAGGACCCCCTAGTTTAGAGCCTGTGGCTCCTGAATCTGACCCTGCTCCCCTCCCCCACCCATGTAAGAGCACCTGTGGGCACAGAGGGGAAGGATCTGGGACCCATCTAAATGTCTTCTGTTTCTCTTCTCAGATGACTGCAAGAACATTGCCAACATCATGAAGACACTTGCATATCAAGGCTTCATTTTCAAGCAGACATCAAAGCCATTCTGATTGGCCGAGGACGGGATGGGGCAGGACAGGGTAGCTGCTTGGCCCAGCCCAGAACCCTCCTTTCCCTCACCAGAGGGGAAAAGGGAGAGTGGCACAGCTCTACATCCAGTGTCCCCCAGCCTGCCCTGTGGGCTTGTGCCCTGGGTAAGGCCTTGGCCACTCGGCCCCTCTGGAGCAGACACTTTGTGCCCCCCACCCCAACCCCTCAACCTCAGCCCAGCATTAGCCCCTCCCACTGTGGGCCTGGGCTAGGGGGACCCAGGCACTCACCGCCTCTTCCCTGGTACACAGGCTTCTGCTGGGGCCACCGAGCCCCCCTGTGCCCCCTCCCATCTGTAGTGCATGGTGTGTGGTGCCCCCAGGGCTCCAGGACAGATCAGGCCCCACCTTGTGTCTACCCCCATCCCCGCTGTGAACGTGCCACTGAATAAAGTCGGGGAAACGAGGCTCTGGGTGTGTGTGGACCAGGCGCTGCTGTGCCTGCTGCCGTCCAAGGTGTACAAGGGCTAGAGCACGTTCCGGGCTGCTCTGGGCTGAAGGCCACCGGTGCGGCTGGCTGTCACTGGAGCACCTGTGAGACCCTCCCTGAATAAGCACAGGGCCGCGGGGACTGTCTAAAAGCATGAGGCAGTGTTCCAGTGGCTGGTATCTGAGGCCACTGCAATGTGTGAACCACCTCGAGTGCAGAACCAAGTACAGATGTTTGGGCAAAACTGGCAGCGGTGAGAGGGCTGCTAAGGGCCTCCCCGCAGGCAGGTCCCAGCGCCACCCCTGTGGAGTCGGGGTGGTGACTGCTCCCACATGCCCCCCCGCAGCCAGAGGCATCACAGTGGTGGGAAGGAAAAGGAAGCAGCCTGGTCCAACTCTGCAGCTCTATTTACACAGCAGCACCCACACCCCGTGTGGCCTCTCATGGCTTCTTGGCTTTCTTCACAGAAGAGGAACTGGAGGCTGATTCCCGTCGCTTCCTCTGAGAAGACACAGAAGGCGCTGGAGTCAGGGGCCCCCGAAGCTCTACTCGGGCTTGGTGCATGTGTTTCACACTCAGGGCAGGTGATGCCCCCTGGCCACCCTGTCCTACCCTCAGGCCCAGAACCCAGCAGAGTAACCACTCCCGCTGCCGGCACGAGACGGAGCGGGGCCGGTTCCAGGCTCTTACCGAATTGGGCGTGAGGGGCGCGCCCACCACATCAATGATGGTGTCCTTGGTGGGGTCGGGGCCGAGGCCGGGTTCGGGTACGGCTGGCTCAGCAGAGGCCGGGGCCGGGCCGGGTGCTGGCGTGGCGGGGCCCCCGAGCACGCCGGTCCTGGCCAGGGCCTCGTGCCGGTGCCGCAGCATCTGGAGCTCGTACTCGCAGTTGGCGCAGGCCTGCTTGAGCTCGTAGAGCAGCACCAGGTCGCTCCGCAGCTCGTTGAACATGTGCACCAGCTCCTCCGTGGGCGTCGGGCTCAGCTCTGCAGGCGGCGGGTGGAGGGCGCGGGCAGAGCCAGGGTGTGCGGGAAGGCCAGCGACCGGAAGTGCCCCCCCCCCCCCCCCGCCCAGCCTTGATGGGCAGCCGCGGGTGGGTAGCTCCTGCGGGCCCAGTCCCCACTCACCCACACCAAGCTCCAGCAGCATCTGCTCCAGGGCCTTGATCTTCTTCTGCCCCACAGAGCTTGGCAGCTTCATCTGCAATGACCCAGGCTGCTAAGCCCTCTCCCCGACAAGTGGTTAAGGATGAGGGGGACCAAAAGCAAGGGGGAGTGGGAGAGAAGTGAACCCCGGAGGCAGCTCTACGTCCGAAAAGGAAATAACCAGCAAGTGGAGCAGAGCAAGAGCTCTGACCCCAGCCCAGCCACATCCCCGAGACCTCCCTCTCTGCAGCACGTGGCACCCCCTCCCGGTGCGCCGGTGCCCCGGCTGCCGCACGCACGCTGCGGGGAGCCCAGGGCCCCAGCACGGTGACGGAGGCGACACGTACCCGCTGGCTCCGCAGGGTGACGCCGGCAGACTTGAAGTCCGGGAACTTGATGCCTGCAGTCTCAGGAACAGCCTGGGGGAGAAGTTACGGAGACCGAGGTGTGGCAGCGAGAGGGCCCAGGGTTAGTCCCGGCACCCCGCCAGCTCTGGGTGCTCTCGGAGCCCTGCACCCTGAGCTGGGCTGACTCCGTCTCCGCACCGGCTTCTCCGCCTCCTTTTTCTGGGGTAGCTTCTTCTTGGGGGCTTTGCGCTCCGTGCGCCGCTGCTCCGCGGTGGTGTCCGCCGCTGTTATCAGCTTCTGCAGGTCCTGGCTGCGCTTCTCCCGCTCCTTCTTCCGGGCCTCGATCTTGCGCAGCTCCTGCAGCAGATACTCTTCCTCCGCCACCTGGGAGAGCGAGAGGCCGCCGTGTGCACGGCAGGGGGCGGCGCAGAGCCGGGGTGCGGGGCCACCGGGCTGTCTGAGGGACCGCGAGGGAGGGGAAGGGGTGTGGAGCAGGGACAGTGGCTCGTGAGGAAACCGAGAGCAGGCAGGATGGAAGCCAAGGGCTTCAGGGCCGACCTGCTCCGGGGTCCGGTTGTAGAGACGCTCCAGCTGCTCCTTCCGCCGTCGCTCGTGCCCAGCATCAAATACCGGTATCTTGAGGTCCGTGCCCGGCACAGCCCGCACGTTGGCAAGCTTGGCACAGATGTGGTAGTACCGCTCCTTCAGGTCCTCCACAGAACGCTTCTGAACAGAAAGGCGCGGCGGGAAGGGACGATGAATGCCCAGAGGCACAGGGGCGGGGTCGCGTGAAGGCAGGGGGCCTGCCAGGCGCAGGGGTTGGGCGCACGTGCAGATGCATGACACCAGCTCACCTTGAACTGCTGGTGGTCGTAGCGGTCATGGATAACTACAAAACGTAAGTCAAAGCGGCGGCTGAGGTCAAAGAGATGGTCCGTTTCTGCCTTGGTCCAAGCGTCGTCGTGAAGGTACAGCTGGTACTCCTGCTCGGAATACACGGGAACCTGCACAGTCTACTGGCACAGAGGGACAGAGTGGGGCACACCACATCAAGTCACGGCCAGCGGGCTCCAGCCCCCGCGATCACAGCCCCTCCTGTGTACCGCCCATCCCGAGGCTGGACCAAAGCAAACCCTCTGCCGGGGGCCCTGCACAGGACAGGGCAGCCTGCAAATGCTGTTTCCACGTGAGGAAACACTGCTTGCCTAGAGACCCCGGCAGGCTCTAGGATCGCAGCCTGCCTCTGGATTGGGTCAGGAGCGACCTGACCATGCCTTCGGCTCCGGAGCCTCAGTGACAGGATGCATGCTCCCGTCCCCAGGGTTCAGGTGAGGGGCTCACATGTAAGTGCTTCTGTGGAGTCCAAAGGTTAACTCTGGAGTAGAGCAGATGGCTAAATACTGGAGAAAGGCCCAGGATCCCGGAGTCCCTGGAACCCTTGTCTGAAGCACTCCTGCCACCCAGTGGTGACAATGACACTTGCAGCTCCCCAGAGCAGGCCAAGGTCCCTTCTCTCTACAGAATAAAGGAGCCTGAATCCTACTCCCAGTACATGCACCCCTACACACGTCCCTGCCTCCCCTCTGCCACGCCCCCAACCCCAGACCTTCCTCATGGACAAAAAGCACCACCACCAGCTGGGCCTGTCAGTCAGAGACCCCAGGAAGGGGTCAATGTTAGGCTGGACTAGGGAAGTCCCTTTTCTCTATCAAAGACCAACCACATTGGCTCTAAACCTGCTCTCAAGACCCTATTTCCAGCTGCCTCTTAGACTTCTCCTACTGGAGGTCCCACATACACATATACCTCCAACTTCATGTGTTCAGGTGACAGATAGTGCTGATCATTTGCAATATACAACAAATATGAATCATGTTGTACACCTGACACTAACAGAATATTATATGTTGATTACACCTCAACAGAAATGGATGCGAGTGTTCAGTACTGAGCTCGTCACCCTCCCTCAAACTTCTAGCTCTTCCAGTTCAGTTCTCAGTCAGTGTCACCATTAGCCAACACAGGTACCCAAGCCAGAAGACTGGAAACCATCTTTAACTCCCACCTTTACCTTTGACCCCTCCCCTTCCACAAAGCTGTGGCTTTTACCCCAGGATCTCTCATCTCCACCTGCCACATCGCAGTCAGACCACCACCACCACCGCATGCATCAGAGAAACAGCCTCCCCACCTGCCTCTCTGCCTCCATCTGATCCTCCTCCCAGCAATTCTCCATCCGCAGCCAAGATGCGATCTCTCTGACCAGTGCTACCTAAAGGATAGGCTGCAGACCAGTGCTGTTTGCAAACTGGTACCAGTGGTCTACGTAAGTATGGAAAGTGAGAGTAGGCAACTGGAAAAGTAGGAGTGAGAGTACGATAATTTCACAGAAATCACATGCCACTGAGTCGAATATGAAGAAACACGGGGGAGGGGGACCCCTGGGTGGTTCAGGTTGTGATCTCGGGGTCCTGGGATTGAGCCCTGTGTTGGGGGTCTGTGCTCAGTGGGGAGTCTGCTTCTCCCTCTCCCTCTACCCCTCCATGCCCCCCACTTGTGCTCACTCTCTCTCAAATAAGTAAATAAAATTTTTAAAACAAACACGGACTTGTATTTGGTCTTTTCTTATAACCTTACTATCAGTCTCTGATGGATTGGAAATATTTTTTTAAGGTCTTTCACACAGATAATTTCAGAAGCACTGTTCTAGAATAAATATCTGATCATGTCACCCAAACATCTCTTCCTAAAATCCTCAGAAGTTCTCTACTACACTAAAAGTGCCTTCTAGCTAATTCACAAACTCCTCAAAAGCACAGGTCAGCACAGGACCAAGCACACTCTAAGTATCGATGAATAGTTACAGAATCAACCAACCGATGGGTGGACGACCTGCCCTCTCTGCAGCCACTGTCCCTCATGCACCCGAAGTTCCAAACAAATGACTAGCAGTGTCGGGAACACGCCAGGCTCTCCCCCTCAGCCTGAAGTGCATTCCCACTTCCACATTCTTTCTTCTAATAGGTAACTTCTCATCCTTTTGGTCTCTTACAGGCATTAGCTCCTCTGGGAAGTCACTCTGGTTTCCCAGGCTTGGTTAGGTATCCCTCCCATGTATTTCAATTCCATTTAATTAAAAAAAAAAAAAAAAAAGCTCAAGAACTGTGTAGCCAGTCCTGCTCTCAAGGAGCTCACAGTCAAGTGAGGGAGCCATTCATTCATTCATGTATTTATCCTGGGCCTGCCAGACCTATGCTGGGAACACAGTGCTGAATAAGACAGACAGTGCCCTTAACTTCTCAGAGCTCACAGTCCAGCTGAAAAAATAATTTAGTCCAGTGTGGCGAGTTTGATGCCAAAGGTATACCTAAGGGTATAATGAGTGACACCTGATCCAGCCTGGGGATAAGGGTTGGTCAGGGAAGAGGTGACAGGAGGCAGTAAGGTTACTTTGAAAGAGAAGAGAGAAATGATCATGATTCTCTTTTGTAAAGACCACCCCGGCAGCAATAAGGACAGATGGGGGGAAACAAGAGCCTGGGAGGCCAGCTGGCAGGTTTTGGAAACAATCCAGGGGAGAAGGGAAGAGGCCGGAACTACAACAGCACCAGTGGAAGATAGAGAACAGGGCACAGACGTAACTTTGGGTTAAAACCACAGGACTTGGCACCTGGACATGAGGGGTGAAGGAAGACGCCGTCACAGGTGACCCCTGTGTCTCGGGCTTGAGCAAGAGGGCAGCTGGGGAGTCACAGACTGAGAGTGGGGCCCCAGGAACCAGCAGTACTGGAGGGAAGATCATTAGTTCACCTTACTCCGACTTCATTCTCCACCTGCAGTCACCATGATCTTTCTAAGACTCGAACTGGATCCTGACAGTACTCTATTTAAAAATCTGTCAGTCGCTACCCAAGGATATGAGGGCCAAGCCCAGATTCCTGAGCCTGGTTGCCAAGCCCTGCCTGACCTGGCCCTGCTGACCTCTCAGGCCTCACCTTCCACCATGTCCTACCCCGGGCTTTAGGCTTCATCAGGAGGGAAATGCCTGCAGCAGGCCACACGTGGGACGGGTTTTCTATCGCTGCCTTTGCTCCTGCTGGCCCCTCTGCCTGAAAGTCACTACACTCCTTTTCTAACATCGCCTGGTGACATCCTTTAGGACACAACTCCAGCCCTAACTGCTCCAGGAAGCTTCCATGGCCTTCAGGTCCTCCCAAAACAGCATGTATCCTACCAAACTGTAACTGCCTGTGGCTCTCCCCACTCCCTCCCCAACATTATGGAGAGTTTCCTGCAGGCAGATATTGTTTCTGGTGCATTTTTTTGTTCTCAATGCCTAGGGCTTGACTTGGCATGAAGCAGCATTTACCAAATACAGAATGAACATTCTTTCATCTTCTCCTCTGTCTGATCCAACCTTCCCTCCCATCGCCTCAACATCTCACCTCTTGGTTGTCCCTTCTCAATCCTACACCTCCAGCCTCTCCCTCCGCTGGACCTGAGGGCGTCTGAGGATGGTGCTGAGATGGAGGAAAACCAGGTCTGTCTGGGGTGGGGGAGAATGATGGGTCATACCCCGACGCGCTCAGTCCAAGAAGCCTGTGAGACATCCAGGCAGAGCTGTGCAGGGACAGCTGGCTACACAGGGCTGAGGGGGGGGGGAAGTCGGGACTTGAAGTCATGGGATCAGGCCCCAGTGTTTTCAGCCTCCAAGTCTAGGCTACTCCGGGCTGTAGGGACCGTGACACCATATCGTATAATGGCTTGAACAACAGCCTAGGAAATCCTAGCCTAGCCCAGCTCTGCTTCTCACTGGCTGGGGGAGTGTGGGTAAGGCCCTGCTCTGAGCCTCGGTAACCTAGACCAGAGATGATTCAGCTCGGACTAGGGTGCCAGCACAGGGAATGAGGAACAAAGGCAGACATGGTTTATTATGGAAACAGAAAGAGCAGGACTCGATGAGATTATCACTGAGATTTAGTTCAAATGCCACCTTCTCAGAGAGGCCCACCCTAACCACATTACCTAAATTAGGCCTCCCCTACGCTTCCAAGTTCACTCTTTAACTCATTTCATATTCCATTCATATCCTGGTTTCATTTTACTGACGGCTCTTATCTGAAAGAATCCAATTTACTTGCTTACATGTTTGTTATCTGTCTTCCCCTACCTTCTTTGTCCTGTTGTTGACTGAAATAATTAGAGACTACAGGAGAAGTGAAGTCAAGGATGATTCTCAAGTTTCTGATTCGGGTAGCTGGGTGGACGGTGGTGCCACTCACTGATGTGGGTGAGGAAGAGAGGGAATGGATGAGTTCTGCTCAAGGGTACCTATTTGAAGTTCTTGTGGGGCCTTCACGGAGAGACATTAAGTAAATGATTGGCTATCGCTCTGGCCTGGAGACATTAAGTGGGGTCACTGGCATGTAGCAGGCAACTGAAGCCACAGAGAAAATGAGACACCCTAGGGAGAAAGTACAGAGAGACAAGGACACAGCTCTGAGGAACAGCAACATCTGAAGGGCCAAGAGAAGCCACCAAAAACCAGACCAGGCCCAGGAAAGGACAGGATCCCATGGGCGGAAGAGACCCATGAAGTCTCACCCTGCAGCTATTTGCCATGTGGACTGAGTGGGCAACTGTGGTTGACACAAAGACTGACCGTGCCTCTGAAGCCAACCCCAAGAGGCTGAGAGCTCCCAGGAGTAGCTCAGAGACCTTGGCCTGTGTCCAAATGGTGATGGCTCACCTTATTGAACCTGGCGAAGGGGTAGTCCTTGCCCTCCTCAGCTGCCCGTCGCCAGTGGAAGAACATAGCTCCATCCTTGCGGGCTGGGTTGGTGAATGGCATCCACTTCCAGGGCCGCACCTTCTTAGAGCCCAACTTGGCTTTCACTGTGCGGTAGCCTTGACCAGTGTCACTGGGTAGCAGTGGGGGTGCATCCCTGGCAGTAGGGTTTGGAGAGATGGGAGGTTAGAGTCAGAGGTGTGTAGAGAGCCTCTGGGCCCAGGCTGATCTACCCTAGAGCAAGAAAGTCACATCCTGGAACGAGAGGTCTGAGCTCCTCCTGCATCCTCCTGAGTTAGCAGGAGCCCCAACTGCGGAGGGAGGCAGGGAGAGAACTGGCAGAGAAAACCAGGAGATAGGGACATGCAGACTGCTCAGGGAACCAGAACCTGGGGGGCTTGGGATTCTAATACTTGCTTCTTGTCAGAGTAGAGCAGTGCATAGACCTCTCGGTGCATGCCCTCAGGCCTCTTGAAGGTCAGTGTCTCGGAGGATTTCTTGGACTTTTTCTGAGAAGGGAAACCACAGGATAAGAACCACAGCCTAGACTCCCTTCCCTGAAAATTCTCTAGCCCAGCTCAATCCCTGAACAAAACAGCACCTACAGGTACAATGACACACATACACACTTGACACACAATGACACACTGAGAAGGCCCACTCATAGGGGCACCCCTAGTTGGGGCAGGTCATTCCCCTCCCCAACCCCACCTCACCTGGGTAGAACCCTGACCTGTGAGAGTAGAAGATACTTTTCCACCGTCTCAGAATGTCACACTGACTTGGTGCCACCCCGCCCCCCATATCCTACAAGTGTCTCACTCTTTTGGTACTCTCATCTCTTATGAGTATCACACTTTCTTGGTCCCCACCATTTCCCAGGCGTGTCCCACCACCTCCATCCCATCTCATCAAGGTAACACATACTCTCTAACCCATTATGTCCCACCTTTTACCGCCCATCTCCTTAGAAGCGCAGCACCACCCCCCATTCCCCCCCCCCGTTGTCACTGCTCCCCACCACTTCACGTCTAGTACCCAAGGCTCTCAGGCGCCCCTGCTACCTTGTCCGGGTTGATAATGTCCTTCTTGCTGATGGTCCCGGAAGCTGCATCCCCCTCTGGACCTCCGAGTTCTAGAATGTCCCGCACATCCGCGCCTGTAGCCATCGCGCCTGATGGGGGAGCGCCCCGAGGTCAAGGGTCAGTGCCTGAGAAGGGACCAGGCTCAGGCCAGGGGGCGGAGCCACTTCAGCCCCAAGTGAGGCGGGGTGAAGAGGCGGCCCGCTAGGAGAAGGGTAGTCCGGGTCGGGTCGGGGGTTCCGCCTGCGTCCCACCGTTTGGGTCTCCCTAACGGCCCGGACTGCCCCCTAAGCCCCAACGCCTCGGCAGCTGGATTTTCCTGACTGCCGGAGGCACCGCTCCCCTACCCCCGCAAAGCCGCGGACAGAAACTTCCGGTCGTGCGCACTCGAAACGCGGCCGGCAGGAACACTTCCGGTCTGTGCTGAGCGGAAATGGAGCCGGCTGGCAACCCAGTGCGAAAGCGGCTGCCTGTGGTGATCCCGTCGCGGGCTTGGCTCCCACGGGCTCGCCAGTGTTCGGGTGCTGCCTGCTTTCTGGCATTTTCCCTCTACATTACTCTGTTGCATCTCGGGCAATAAAAACAGCGCATGACCTTGAAGTCGCTTAATTCCTCTGAACCCGTTTCATTTGTAAAATGGAAATTGTAATGGCACCTGCTTAAATGAGGTACCGATAATCCATGCAAAACATTAGCAAATTGCCTATCACGTTTAATTTTTTTATTAAATGAATTAGTGGTATTAATGGCCCCTGTTCATTAAATGCTGTGTGTACCAGGCACTGTGCTAAGCGTCGGGGATGAAGAGAGAAACTAGTCAAGGCGGAGCATCCCCAGGATGGCTGCCAAGATGGAGTGAGGTCTGGACCTTCACTTGCACCTCCTCTGATGGAGCTCCCCTCCCATGGGGCTTTCCTGGAGCCAGCTTCCTGGAACTAAACTAGTCCGGGAGCTAACTGGACTAGTGTGGGTTACAAAGAGGCCCAAGAACACAGCCCCAAGCAGGGAGCAGCTAGAAGTCTCTCTTAAAGGAAGAAATTTACTAATCTCCTGGAGAGAGAGCCGTCTAGAACAGGAGGTCCTGAGGAAGGGCGGAAGGGACGGGGAAAGCAGCTCCCAGCTTCAGCCTCTGCATACCAACCTGCAAACATGGAAGACACGTAGTCATTGAACATGGACTGTGGGCTTGTTAAGGCATTAAGGAAACCAGACCCCAAGCCAGCTTGCCAAAGAACCAAGCAAGGACTAGAGGAGCACACAGCCTGCACAAGTCAGCTATCAATGTAGTAGCCTGTTCTGGCTTGGTGAGGCCAGGCACGCAGCAGCTGGGCTGCAAGCCTACCTAGACTCCAAGACTTTGGAGAACTGGGCCTGGAAGTAGAAACCTTGCCCTTTTCCAGAGACCTGATTTCTGGGTGAATCTTCTGGGCTCTAAACAGTCTCTAGGCAAAGCCAGGGTCTTGTGCAGAAATTGCCCACAGGGTAAGGCAGAAATTGCCCACTCCTTGGAGCCAGAAGTGGACAGAGCAATGGGAAAGAGTCCTGCACCTCTGCGTCAAACACTTGACTCTACTTGTACTTAGTTGCCTAAGTATTTAAGATATATTAAAAATATATATATATATATTTTGAAATTTATTGGATTTTTTTTTGAGAGAGAGAGAGAGATAGCACATATGAGTGGGGGGGAGGAGCAGAGGGAGAGGGAGAGAGAGAATCTTAAGCAGGCTCTATGCGCAGTGCAGAGCCTAACACCAGCTCAATCTCATGCCCCTGAGATCATGACCTGAGCCGAAATCAAAAGTCGGACACTTAGCCAACGGAGCCACCCAGGCGCCCCTCCCCTGATAGATTTATTTCTATGAGGATCATGGTACATAAATGTATGTATGTATCAGGCATTGTTCTAGGCTCTGGGGAATGCAGTGGGTGAATGAGATACAAATGTCCCTTGGTGGGGCTTATATCTAGTGGAAGAAGAGAAACTCTGAACATATAAACAATAAAACAGTGTCAGTTTTGATGGTGACAAGAGCTATGAAAAAAATAATATAGGGTGATAGGATGGGGGACTACTTTATGTAGTGTGGTCAGGAAACTCTTCCCTGAAATCTGAGCTGAGGCTTAAATGATGGAAGCAGCTGCAGAATACCTGGGGAAGGAATGTTTCAGACAGGAGGAGTAACAAGTACAAAATCTCTAAGATGGAAGGAACTCTCTACATTAAAGGCACATAAAGAAAAAAGGCCAGTGTAGCAGGTGGTGAGTGAGGAGGGGGAGAATAGGAAGACTTGAGATCAGAGGTATGTATAAGGGTAAGGAGTTCAGGTTTTACCCTATGAGCAATAAGATGTTATCCTTTCTTGGCCACAGTCTAGATTCTATCCTCATCCTTGGAGTGCCACTGTAGCTGCTGTCATTGGGTAATTCCCCAGACGACTGGTCCAGAGCTTAGCTCATCCCTTGGGGAAACTGAGTCCAGGGATTGGGAAAAGGGGTAAGAGAAGGATACTTCTCTCGACCCATCTGAGGAGCCACTGCCCACACTTCCCCAACCAGACTGCAGGTGGCAACAGGTTCCACTGTCCACCAGGAGAGAGGGGCTTGCTCTGCAATCCTCACCCAGCAGACCCTCTGTGGGAACACAGCATCACTCCTGGAGAGACTCTCTCACTGCAGTGACCTATTGCGGAGCCAGGGAGAGGGACTTCAGGCCGGGACACTCTGGGGCCTCAGAGCCAACTTTAAAGGAATTTTTCCTTATCCCTAAGAGCAGTATGAAGCCATTGAAGGGCATGTGGGAGTGGGCAAAATGGCCTGCCAGTGGGGAGGGCGGAGCTGCAGGCAGGAGAACCAGGTGGGAGGCAGTGGTGGCAGCCCCTGGAATTAGGAACTGATTGCTGTGGATATAGGAAACGGAATTTAAAAGGGACCCAGAAGCCCATCCCTCCTCAGTTTGTCTATTCACATCTGGGACCAATAGTAGACTGGAGCTGCCGAGGGCCAGGCCTGGCTCTCTCCTTCCTTTCTTCTTCTCCCTTCGCCCTCTCCCCTCTACCTCCTCACCCTCCGTCCTGCTCCTCACCAAGACTATGCACTCCTTAGCAGCAGCAGTGGGTCTCCTCATCCCCTGAGCTCTCCCAGCATGAGGTGCACACATGCTTTATTTGCACAGGCTCCTCAGACACTGTGGGAAAGGGGAGGCAGTCTGCGCGTGCTGTGATCAAGATCCAGAGCATCTCAATCCGACCTGGTCTTGCTCAGCTTGATTATCAGGAACATTTTCCAACTAACGAGGACAAATTTCCCACTTTTTAAAATGGGCAAAGAGCATGATTAGGAAAGTCCCAGAAAAAGTGCTACAGTCAGTACATGTCCAGATGAACATGCAGCATCACTGGTGTTCAAAGAAATGAAAAATGGAAAACTATAATGAGACACCAGTGTTGGCCTTATCAGGTAGGTAAAAACCGTAAAATAATAATTGTGATACCTCTTCGTGACAAGAGTACCGTACTGACAAGACTACTGCTGTAGTCACCAGCCTACCCTGTTGATGAGAATGTTAATTGATGCAGTTTTGATCATTAGTTCTTTCAACAAATCGTCTAGCGCTTACTGTAAGCCACATAGAAGTGTGGCGCTCAGGGAGCGCGGCTGGCTCAGTCAGTGGAGCATGAGACTTATGATCTCCAGGTCATGGGTTCGAGCCCCACGTTGGGTGTAGAGATTACTTAAATAAATTTTTAAAAATAAAATAAAAGAGTAAGAAGCGTGGCACTCTATGCCAGGCCCTGCGCTAGCCCTGAGTATACAGCAGAAAGACAAACGTGATCACGCCTTCAATGGGTACCTTTAGGAGCTGGGCACTTTATCATAGGAAAGTTACTCCGCAGTAAGAAGAAACATGTAGACGGAGCAGGAGTTCCCCATTGGGCCCAATCAAAGTGGCCCCTCCCTGAGGCCCTGAGACTTCCAGGCACATCCCCTGGGGGAAAAGCCCGTGGGGAGTTCGCTGGGATCAGGAACTCTGGAGCAAGAAGCTGGGGGACAAGGGCTTTGATGATGTGGGCCCTGATCAGTTTTGTGATCAAGAATGATGAAGCCCTCTTCCGGGAACGACTGAAGGACACAGGCTGCTCCAGCAGCCTGCAGTCTGAGAGTGGAGCGAGGCCTTCTTGTGGGGTTCTCTGGGCAGCCCCCAACCCCCAGCACTGAGTCTCCAGACGTGCAGCCCAGTGGGCACTCCTCCCCTATCCGCCACAAGGGAAAAGCTTGCTGTTGGTGCCCTCACCTCCAAATACTCCAGGGTCTCTCGGGAGCTCTCTCCCCTTGCCATTTCAACGTTTCTGGAATTCTCTCTCTTGCATGCATCTCTCTTCTCCTCCCCTGCCAGTGTTCTAATCGGCAGTTACCAGCTTTCCAGAATGGATTCCTGGCTCCTTCCCTCACCCTACCCTCACCTCCGGACTGTCTTATGGCATTTAGCTCCTTTTTTTTCTTTTTCTTTGCAGAGCGGACCTCCCAGCTGCCAGAACTGTGATCAACTAAGTTTCTGTTGTTTAAGCCACCCAGTCTGTAGGAGTTCTGTTAGAACAGCTCGAACTGAGACATTTTTCTTTTAAATACATGTTCATATTTGGCGAGCCAGTGCTTCTAAAGTCTGGAGTCCCTTACAAAACTTCTTTGCAAGTCAATTCTCTTGCTTTTCTAAATTAACCAAATAAATAAAAATCAAAGTCAGACAAGACATCGCACCTTGTACCACCCACCTCAAAGAAAGTGTTATGAAGCTTGGTGGTCATCTTTGGGGTTGGAGGCCACTTGTCCAACATCCAGGCCTACTGCTCTGACCCATTTACCAGGTAACCTGTAAGGTCAGAGAGGTGGCTGGCTCAAAAAGGGGTTCTCCAGTAGGTCCAGGTTGCAGTGCAAGCTGTGTTAGCAATTCGGCCTGATTATCCAACAGACCCAATGGTCTGGGAAATATTTTGTGACAAGGATCTTATACCTTCAGGTAATCCCAAGGGGAGAATCACAGCACGGGCACCCAGGATTTCGAAGTCAGGCTGTGATCCCGCCTGCACACGAGGCACCGCCACTTGAAAAGCAGTTTCTGGCTTACAGCTGGGCCCAGTAGAAACTGAATCCCTGACCATGAGACATTAAGTGTGAGACTGAAACCGCGCGACATGAGCTGAGAGTTACCCCATCCCCTGAGCCATCAAGGTGGGGATGCAAGTCAACATCCCATGCTAAAATGTTAGGGGTATGTGGACCTCTCTTCTTTTCCATTATAAATACTTAATGCTCTAAGTTTCACCATAACACTGTTTTAGCTGCATCCTACAAATTATGTTACGTTTTCATTATCATTCTAATTTCCCTGCGATTGCTTCTTTGATCCACGGATTATTTAGAACTATGTGGCTTACTATATTTATAAATATTTGAGAGTTTTCTAGGTAGTTTATGATCATTGATATCTAATTTAATTCCACTGTGGCCAGAGAACATGTTCTATATAATTTCAATCCTTTTAAATTTATTGAGAATTGTTTTATGGCCCAGCATTTGGTCCATTGGTGACCATACCATGTATACTTGAAAAAAATGTGTGTCCCACAGTTTGTTACAGAGTTCTGTAAATACCAAGTAGGTCAATATGATTGACAGTATTGTTCATATAACCTCCTTTATTGATTTTTTTGGTCTATTGTATCAGTTGCCGAGGGAGGTTTAAAATCTCCAACTATGATTGTGGAATCATCTGTTTCTTCCTTTAATTCTGTCCATTTTTGTTCCACATATTTTGAAGCTCTGTTATTATTATAATTATTATATCTTCCTGGTGAATTGACCCATTTATTATTATGAAATATCTGTCTTTATCTCTGGTAATAGTCTTTGTCTTGAAGTTGATATTAGAGTCACTCCAGCCTTCGCAAGCTTGCTGTTTGCATGGTATATCTTTTTTCTGTCCATTTTCTTTCATCTTTTTGGTATGTTTACATTTTAAGTGCATCTGTTATACATATTTGAGTTTCACTCTTTTTCATCCATTTGGACAATCTCTGCCTCTTGAGACCATAGGTGTTGGATAGGTAGCAAAAAGAACAAGCTTAGGCCTGGCCTCATGTGTATCCTTTCTTCTTCTTCTTCTTTTTCTTTTAATTTTTAATTTTTTTAAAGATTTTATTTATTTATTTGACAGAGAGAGACACAGCGAGAGAGGGATCACAAGCAGGGGGAGTGGGAGAGGGAGAAGCAGGCTTCTTGCGGAGCAGGGAGCCCGATGTGGGGCTCGATCCCAGGACCCTGGGATCATGACCTGAGCCGAAGGCAGACGCTTAACGACTGAGCCACCCAGGCGCCCCCGTATCCTTTCTTCTTGATGTTGAATGCTATTGGACACTACAGACTTTATAGTGGACCAAATAGTGTGCAGGCCATGTTGGGCAGTTCAGTTTGCAAGGTCACCTGGTTGTCCCATGGACAAGCATTCAGTCTCTATCAGGGCCCCCTCGGTAAGATAAAGCTGTTTCTCAAAGGGAGATCAGTAATTTGCCAAACAGAGCACAGCTTTCTTCTTAAATCCCAGGGGCTTCTTCTGCAATGTTCCTCCTGGGCTTGCTATCCACTCCATCAGCATGGGACATCAACATGACTGGATCTGGTGGGTCATGGAGACCAAGTGGCCTATTTACATGGAAGCCTCGACCAACTGGGCCATTTTCCTTTGTTCTGGATTCCTCTCAAAGCTGACAGCCTTTCAGGTCACTCAGTAAATGAGTTGGGTGCAAGACACCCAAATATGATTATGCTCCTCAAAAATCCAAGAAAAACACCAAGTACCATATTTCAACTAATCAATAAGTCACCATCAACTGAAAAGCACACCTTCATTTATATTCCACCATGAAGAATTTTTAAAAACACTATCAATTAAGCCATAATATATCATTAATTATAAGATGAATTCTCATGACAGAGATGTTAAAATGTGAAGAAAAAGCATCGTGAATGTATGAAATGCCACCGAATTGTTCAGGTTAAAATAGTTAATTTTATGTTATGTGAATTTTACTTTAATTGTTTTTTAATGTGAACCAATGAAATGGTATTCTGCCCCTTTCATTTGGTAGGAGGGTGCAAGGTGAAGCAACATGTACTTAAGAGATTCACTACCTCCAGAAACACCCCTGCAGTGTATTTTCACGGGGTTTACTTTATTTCATTGAATCTAAGATGCTGTATCCTGGCACATTTTTTTTTAAAGATTTATTTATTTATTTTAGAGAGAGAGAGAGCACAGGGGGAGGGGCAGAGGGAGAGAGAATCTCAAGCAGACTCCACACTGAGTGTGGAGCCTGACGTCAGGCTCAATCTCACAACCCTGAGATCATGACATGAGCCAAAACCAAGGGTCGGACGCTTAACGGACCATACCACCCAGGTGCCCTGGGCACATTCTTGATTTACCAGAAGGTGTCAACAGAAGGCTTTCACAGAACTATGTCACTATTTCTTCCTGCTGATAAGGATTGTCAGGAGTCACTCATTAACCTCAGCAGAGGAAGAAACAAGAACTTCTGTCAGCAAGAGAGGTTCAAGGGGGTAGAATTTTGGATGCTCAAGTCATCTGAATGCTTTCTTTTCTGATCAGTGCTCCAATATTCACATAAGAGACCTGGCAAGGCTGTCATTTTACCTGATATTGTACTACAACAATTCTTGGTATCACACTTTAGATTTGATTTTCAATTATAATCAGCCCCATGACTGCAAGAGATAAGTTATTTTTATCATAGACATAGAAAGTCAATGGTTTGGGACTTGTCTTGAGCCCAAATTTCAGGATATTGAGCTTGACATTCTTTTTCTTTACTCTGTCCAAAAAGAAACCCCTCATCACTGCAGTTCCCCGAAGCCCCCTGCCCTCATGCTGCTCTGTAGCAGAGGTCATTTGGATCCCCAAAACTTTGCCTTCAGTGCAACTTTCATTCAGGTGATAATTGATTGCAGGTGATAATCTACTAGCGGCAGGCCCAGGGCTGCCTTTGATATTAGCTGGGTTTTCACTGCCCCTCCCAAAAAAATACCAAATTCATGACTGTTCTGATATCAACGTCTTTATCAGTTAAAGGCATAATTTTTAGTTATGCCTTCTAGTAAAAACAAGCAGCCAAAATTGTTCCAAGGAGAATTAGGAGACTAAATAGAGCAATAACCTTAGAAAAACTAAAAATATTGTTATTGAGCTTCAATTTTAAAAGGTAACAGGCTGAAAATTACAAAGAGATAAGTTCTAGTTGACCTTCAAGGAACAGAATATTCCTCATTTATTCAAATTGACTTTAAAGCGTATAAGAAATTGAAATTTTTCTCAATTCAAATTATGAAAATAGCACAATATCAGAACCTAAAAGAGGAACACTTTGAATAATACATAATTCTCACCTTATATAAACAATTTAAGGAAATAAGAAAAGGCTGAACATTCTGCTAACCAGTCAGGGTGCAAGGTAAGGCAGAGCCGGAGGGTGGGAAAAGCAAACTACACCAGAGGTTGGAAAAACCATGTGAGGCAAAGAACTTGCATCAAGACCAGGACTGAAATACATTCATGTGGGTGATTTAGCTCAAGAAGTCTGATCACTGGATGTCATGGAACCTGGTGAGATGGCTTCTCCCAAGAGCATGCCAAAAGAGGCACAGATGATGGCTGAAATCCTGAAGGATACGGGGATTACAGAATGTGAGGCAAGAGTTATCAATCAGGTGTTAGAGTTTGCCTTACAGTTTAGGGGCACCTGGGTGGCTCAGTCAGTTAAGTGTCCGACTCTTGATTTCAGCTCAGGTCATGATCTCAGGGTCATGAGATTGAGCCCGGCCTCAGGCTGCACTAGGCATGGAGACTGCTTAAGATTCTCTCTCCCTTTTCCTCTTCTCCTCCTCCTGTGCTCTCTCTCTCTCTCTCTAAAATAAATAAATAAATCTTAAAAAAAAAAAAAAAAAAGAATTTGCCAGGATCACAGCATCTTAGATTCAATGAGTATGCTCTCTCTCTCTCTCTCTCTCTCTCTCTCTCTATATATATATATATATATATATACTTTAAAAAGAATATATATCAATTTAACATTATATTAATAATTTTAAATTTTAAAATACGACTGTCTTAGTAAATTCAATACCCATTAATGATCTAAAAGAAAAAAGTCTCCTAGCAAACTGGGAAAAGAACACCCTTAATTTGACACACTATTTGTTTTTAATAAAGCAATAATAAAAACCTACAGCAATGGGGCACCTGGTGCAGTCAGTTAAGCATCTGGCTCTTGGTTCCGGCTAGGTCGTGATCTTGGGGGGTTGTGAGATGAAGCCCCATGTCTGGCTGCACGCTCAGTGTGGAGTCTGCTTGGGATTCTCTCTCTCCCCCTCCCTCTGGCCCTCCCTCCCGTTTGGGCACTTGCTCTCTCTCTGTCTCTAAAAATAAATAAAATCTTTTAAAACAAAATAAAACCAAAAACAACGACAACAACAAAAACTCCACAGCAAATGCCACACTTACTGGTGACACAATAGACACATTCCAATTGAAGTCAGGAGTAAGACAAGAATGACCTTTATCACCATTACTATTCAAAAAGGGTGTCAGATGTTCTCTCCAATTCAAGAAGGGAAGGAAAGCAATAGAGGCATAAGCATTAGAAAAGAAAGAGGCAAATCGTGATTATTTGCAGATGACACTATTGCTTACATAGAAAAACCTAAAAAAAATCAATTGACAAAGTATTAGAACAAATAAGAGAATTTAGCAAGGTGACCACACACAAGATCAAAGTGCAAAAATCAATAGCCTTCCTATATGCCAGCAATAACCAATTAGAAAATGTAATAGCAAATACGATTACATTCACAATAGCAACAAAAACTATTAACCACCTAAGAATAAACCTAAAAAATAGAATTTATTTCAGGCCCTTAATACAAAATTAGGAAATCCATCAACCCAATTAATCATATTAATAAAATCAAATTGAAAGTTATACAATCATATTATATAGCAGCTGAGAAAATTCAAGAACCATTCCTGGAAAAAACACTAAGTAAAACAAGAGGCACCAGACATTTCTTAACTATGATAAAGAGTTAGTCTATTTTCCTTTTCTAAGAAACTAAGAGCAAACATCATATTAAATGGCTAAATGCACTGCCATTAAAGTCAGGAACAGGGAAGGCAGCGACCATTGCTGTCCCTCAACATTTGTTTTGTGTAAAAATGAAACAGAGGATTTGAAAATGGGAGTAACAGGAGCATGTGGGTGGCTCAGTCAGTTGAAGGTCCAACTCTTGGTTTGGCTCAGGTTATGATCTCATCAGTTTTGGGATCAAGCCCTGCATTGGGCTCTGGGCTCAGTGGATAGTCTGCTTGAGATTCTCTCCCTCTGTCCCTCCCCCCACACACGTGTGTATGCTCTCTCTCTCTCTCTCTCTCTCAAATAAATAAATAAATCTTTAAGAAAAAGAAAGAGAAAATGAGAGTAACAACTTCATATAGCAGATCTCATTCCAGAAACTGCCAAAATAGAGAGGGGAATGCTCCCTCTCTAAACAAGACTAGTTTGATTTCATATTATACAAATAGGATGGAAATTGAAATCACACTCAGAGACTGATACTGATCAAAAGGGTCTTACTTTCTCTTTTTTATTTTTATTTTTTTTAAAGATTTTATTTATTTATTTGAGAGAGAGAAGAGAGTGAGCAGGGAGAGGGGCAGAGGGAGAAGCAGACTCCCCTGCTCAGCAGGGAGCCCAGTGCGGGGCTCGATCCCAGAACCCTGGGATCATGACCTGAGCCGAACACAAACACTTAACCGACTGAGCCACCCAAGTGCCCCGAAAGGGTCTTACTTTCTTTTTTTCCTGTCAAAGCCATTGCCAACGACTATCTGGATTTTATTCATACTGTTCCTGTCCTCTGCTTGAAGGAAAGATTTTTAAATTACCCAAACAGTCCTAAGACCCAGAGCTGATTTTGGCAACGGGGTGATGGGGGCGACGGGGTGATGGGGGCTGGTGGCAGAAAGGAGGGTCTGAAGTGCAGCCAAGCCCCGAGGGCACAGATGCTGTCACACCAGTGAAGGTGGGGCTCTGGCACCTTTTGCTACTCTCTTCATGCTCACGCTCACAAGTGGTGGCACCTTTTTATATCCTATCTCAACTCTTACCTTGTTTTAGATACTGAAGTCTAGGTTTATTCCTTTTTTAAAAATAATTTTAGACAGAGAGAGTGGGATGGAGGGGCAGAGGGAGAGAGAGAGAATCTTAAGCAGGCTCCAGGCTGAGCATGGAGTGCAACGCAGGGCTCGATCTCACAACCCTGTGATCATGACCTGAGCTGAAGCCAAGAGTCAGACGCTTAATCGACTGAACCACTCAGGCACCCCAAATCCTTTTTTTTTATAAGAAGAAGAAAGGAAAAAAAAAAAAAGAAGAAGAAGAAAGGAAACCTCACCAAAATGGGTTCTAAACAAAGTTGGGGGTGGGGCTTTTAAGCAGGGGGTTTACCAAAGTTACACATTTGCTTTCCATCTCCAAGAAAGAACAAACATAGGTTGCTTAGAGCAGAAGAGCAGAGTCAGTTAGAGGTGTGATGAGGGGCTGTTTTGACTCATGAAAACAGTACTGTGGGTTAAGGTCCTTGAGAAGCATACTCTGGAACAGAGATATTATGATATCTGTTAGATTGTACTCTTGGTACCAATATCTGCAGCGGAAAAGGGGAAAAGCAGGTTTGGGTTTTTCTATTATTTACATTATTGTATTAGTTTGAGGGAGAAGTTGGATTGGGATAAAATCCCAACAAGGCCTCAGTTGGCCCCATGAGGTGCTCTGAAGGTGAAATGACCCTTCAGAGTTGTCTCTAGATGGAGCGAGGGGACCAGGCCCTTGTATTCCCATCCCAACAAGTCATCAGATGCGGGCTATCCTGGGGAGAGGAATGACCCGAGTGAGGCAAGAAGACTGAATTACTTATAAGTAAAAGGATATCAGTTTTGCTTCAGTGTTTTCCCACCAAAACACTTTATACCAGAAGACAATAAAGTAACATCCTTAAAATACTCAAATAAATATGGGCCAAGCATTTTATATCCAGCTAAAATGACCAGAAAGTATAAAGGCCATAGACAAGTTGTTATGAACATGTGAAAATTCAGCAAATGTTGTTCCTGTGAGATCATTCCTGAGGAATCTACTAGAGAATGACCTTTATGAAACTGTGAAATAACTAGAAAAGCTTCAACATGAGGACTGGCGGTAAACACTGAATTTATTTAGTTGTAGAACTAAAAGCAAATGTCAAGGGTAAGGGCGACAGAATGGCATGTACTTATTATGTGCTCTGACAATGTAGATAAAGTGCATATCAAAAATGGGGGAAAGGCAGAATATATGAAAAATAGGATAAGCTCACCAATGCCTTATAGTTATTAAGAGTGAATAATAATATATCACTTTAACTAGATGTCAAGGAGAGGAAGCAGAAGGTGAAGAAGTTGGAACTTGTTAATTGTAATATTGCTCAAAATAGGGGACCAGTGGACCATTATCTAAAAAAGGAAGGAAATGGTATTTTGCAAAGGTATTATCATGAAAGTAACAATTAGAACAAAATATAGAACTCCCTATCCAAAAGAAATATTTTTTGAAGCTCAAAAGAAAGAGAGAGAAAAAAACCCAGATGACCATATAGTGAAATATTTTAAACTTTTTTTTTAAGGTTTTATTTATTTGTCAGAGAGAGAGAGAGCACAAGCAGGGGGAGCGGCAGACAGAGGGAGAAGCAGACTCCCCGCTGAGCAGGAAGCCGATGTGGGACTCGATCCCCCAGGACCCTGGGATCATGACCTGAGCCAAAGGCAGACGCCCAACTGACTGAGCCACCCAGGCATCCCTATAGTGAAATATTTTAAATTGAAAAAGAAAAAACATGTGGGTCTTTATCAATAATATAAATGAGGCAAACTCACATATTAAAAGTATTTTCAAATCATCAAACAAAGCAAAGTCTAACCCTACTACAAAGTCTAACCCCCAGAACAGACAGACTGAGACTGTTTAAAAATAAAAGGATGGACAGACAAATATATACCAGGCAAAATGTAAAACACAGAAAATGCAAGGGTCATGTCTGTCATGTCTGTCTGTCAAGTTAGAATTCTGACCAAGAAACATTAAAAAGAAAAAGAAGGGCTTTTTATAATGCTACTGGCTAAATTAACAATGGAGATACATATCTGCTTCATAACACAGCGATCAACTTTTGTAAAGTAAAAACTACAGGAAATGCAGATGAACTAGAAACACATCAACAAGAGAAAAGTTTAACACATTACTCTCAGGCAAAGACAAATCAAGTAGACAAAAAAAAAAAAAAAAAAGAATAAGGATTTAGGAAACCTAATCCAGTGCTACATAAAATGTGGTTAGAGACAGGTGTCAGTTCATGAACTGTGGTTACCAGATGCTGTGAGATAGGAAGCTTGCCCCAGAATGTAAATCAATGTGCCACTTCCTTCATGGAGAAAGTCTTGCTACCAAAGCGGGGGGATCAGCTGAACTGTTATGTGTTTATAGTGACAGAGTAGACTGGCTACTTTGAGTCGCACTGACCTACCAACATAATCAATAATCAATATGGTAACTCTTACAAATATACATCAAACTCTGAATCCCAATATTAGGGAATATACCTCACTTTGAAGTTCATATGGGTATGTTCATATGGGTATCTCAAGCCATAAAGAAAAACTGCAATAAAATGCAAATAACACAAACAGGGCCGTCTAACTCCAATGCTAGAAATTGATAGCACTAATAATCAAGTTTCTTCCACTTGGAATTTTTTTTTTTTAATGCACATACTTTTAAGTGATTCCTGCAGAAAAAGGGAAAATGAAAAAAATAGAATTCTTGGAAATACTACTACTAATAATGAAATCATCCCATCTGAATACATGATCTACAGTAAAAATCATTATCAGAGGAAAATTCATACACTAGATACCTATATCAATGAAATGAAGGTAAATGAAACATTTGATAGAAAAAGATCAAAGGTGGGGCGCCTGGGTGCCTCAGTCGTTAAGCGTCTGCCTTCGGCTCAGGTCATGGGCCCAGGGTCCTGGGATCGAGTCCCGCATTGGGCTCTCTGCTCAGCAGGAAGCCTGCTTCTCCCTCTCCCACTCTCTTTGCTTGTGTTCCCTCTCTCACTGTGTCTCTCTCGGTCAAATAAATAAAATCCTTGAAAAAAAAAAAAGATCAAAGGAAAGCATAAGGAAGGGATTATTAAGATAAGAGTGAAAAATTAGTGAATTAAAAAAACAGAAACAGAGTAAAAGTAGTACATACATAAGAAAGCCTATTATTTGAAAACATTAATAATGCACACAAACTTTTAGATAACTTCTTCTTGAAGAGAGAAGTACAAATATATAAGCTTAAATGATAAGGGATATGTGGCCACCAAAACATAGCCTACTGTTTATATAATTTTATGGAAATAAATATGAAAATCTCGATGAAATACATAAGATCTTGCCCTATGTACTCTTCATCTGGCTGTTCATTAGTATCCTTTATAATAAAATGGTAACTGTAAATAGTGAATTACCAACCTGAGGAGGCTGTAAGGAGCCCCCAGTTTGTAGCCAGCAAGGCAGAAGGGCAAATGGCTTAAGAACACCACCCAGGATTTTCAACCAGCATCCGAGGTGGGGCCAGTCCTGTGGGACTGAGAACCTTCACCTGTGGGGTCTTCACAGACCCCCTGTGGGTAGTTATGGTCAGAACTGAACTGAATTATAGGACACTCAGTACCAGATACTTGGTTTGGAACTCACTGCAAAAATCAGAAACAAGACAAGGATGGCCACTATTTTAACACAAGAAAAAGCAATTAGAGGCATAAGAATTTAAAAAGAAGAGATAAGAGTACATACATGTGCAGATGATATGTTTCTAGGAAACTTGTAATAAATGAAAACCTCCTATGAATAGTAAAAGCATTTTGTAAAGTAGCAATATATAAAATTAACATACAGAAATAGTTTTCATAACCACTTAGAAGAAATGGTAACAACAGTAACCACTTGGAAGAAATAATGGGAAAGAAGATCCCAGATCCCATTTACAAGAGCAGAAGCAAAATAAAACAAAATGTAGACACAAATTTAATGAGAACTGTGTAAAATCTATATGAGAAAAACCATAAAACATTCTTACAGGACAAAAAGTAGACTTGAACAAATGGGAAAAGAGGCCATATTTTTGATCAGAAGAATCAGTATCAGAAAGATATCAACTTTCTCCAAGTTAAAATTTATAAACTTAATGTGACCCCAATAAAAATATCCAAGTTACTTGGGGATAGTTAAGCATCTGCCTTTGGCTCAGGTCATGATCCTGAGGTCCTGGGATCGAGCCCCACATCAGGCTCTTTGCTCAGCGGGGACCCTGCTTCGCCCTCTCCCTCTGCCTCTCCCCCTGCTCATGGTCTCTCTCTGTATCTCTTTCTCTCTTAAATGAATAAATTAAAATCTTTAAAAAAATAAAAATAAAAAAATAATAAAAAAATGAAAATATCCAAGTTACTAATTTTTTTTCTGGAGCTAGACAAGTCGATTATTATTTATTTTGGAAAATAAATACAAGACTAGCCAGGAATCTCCCCCTTGCCCCCCCCAAAATAGCAAAGGGCAACTACCCATACATCGAAACCTTTATAAAGCCCCTGTAATTAAAACATTATGCTATTGGTGCATAGACAGATGACTAATAGAAGAGAATATAGAATCCAAAAATAGACTCCAAAGGCATATGGAAATTTAGCGTTTGATAAAAAAATGGTGTTGGAACAACTGATGGCCATGTGGATAAAGATAAAACTGGATTCACTCCTTGCACCTTACGCTAGGATAAATTCCAAATGGATCAGATATCTAAATGTAAGAAAAGATTGAGTCATACACATACTAGAGGAAAGTATAGGTCAATTTCTTTACGACCTAGGAACGAGGAGGACTTTCCCAACTGTGATTCTATACCTGAAATCAATAAAGGAAAATGGATAAATTTGCCTACCTAAAATTAAAAAAAAAATTAAATCCCTGCTCAAAACATCATCAGCAATGTCAAAAGTTAAATTAAAAAACGGGACAAAACTGGGACGCCTGTGTGGCTCAGTCAGTTAAGTGTCTGCCTTCGGCTCAGGTCATGATCCCAGGGTCCTGGAATCAAGTCCTGCATCAGGCTCCTTGCTCAGCAGGGAGCCTGCTTCTCCCTCTGCCTGCCACTCCCCCTGCTTGTGCTCTCTCTCTCTGACAAATAAATAAATAAATAAATAAAATCTTTTAAAAAAATAAAAATTAAGAAAATTAAAAATGGGACAAAATTGTAACTAATATCCCAAAGGGCTAATATCCTTAATATATACAAATTTTCTAAATAGTGAAAAGAAATTCAAATCCTAGTCTAACAACCCAGTAGAAAAATGGCAAAATTATAGAAAAATAAATGCAGGGGTGCCTGGGAGCTCAGTTGGTTGAGCATTGCCTTTGGCTCAGGTCATGGCCCTGGGGTCCTGGGGTCCTGGGATCAAGCCACACATCGGGCTCCTTGCTCAGCGGGGAGTCTGCTTCTGCCTCTCCCTTCCCCCCCCCAACTCCTGCTCTCTCTCACTCTCCATCTCAAATAAACAAACAAAATATTTTTTAAAAGATTTTATTTATTTTTTTGAGAGACACAGAGGGAGAGAGCACAGAGGGAGAGTGAAAGGCAGATTCCCCACTGAGCAGGGAGCCCGACGTGGGACTCCATCCCAGGACCCTGAGATCATGACCTGAGCTGAAGGCAGAGGCTTAACTGACTGAGCCACCCAAGTGCCCCAACAAATAAAATCTTTTTTAAAAAAAGAAAAATATTGACTACAAAGAATGAAAACACATGGAATATATAAATGTCCATGAGTTCATGATGCTAATAATTTTTTGAAACCTCATTGCTACATGCTGATCCTTTGTGACTCATTGTTTTGAATACCTATTGCTGCATAATAAGCCCACCCCAAAATGTAGTGGTTTAAAAAAACCCAAAAACCTCATTGACCACCCCTGGACATTGCTAGAGTATGATCTCGTTATTCTGAAAGTTGATTTTTTTTTTTTAGGGGAAGGATCTAAGTGCCTTTCCTGCATGTCTTATATTTCAGACTGTTGGAATCAATGATGAGAGAAAGTAATTTATAGAAAAACCACAGTTAATAAATGCAAAAAACTTGGTGGAAACAGAAAAATCACTATTTTGCACTCCTTTATGAAATAATGGATCTAGGCAATGGTCATCAATTATTATTAGAAGTTTTGGGTGGGGAGGCCTCTGCCTGCAGCTCCCCCTGCTTGTGCTCTCTCTCTCTCTGACAAATAAATAAAATCTTTAAAAAAATAAATTAAAAATAAAATAAAAGTTTTGGGTGGAAAGTTGATGACAAACTTTAAACCAGGCTGGAATCTCCTGACCTCACTGATTAATCTCAACCTCACTACAAGTTGGACAACACCCTGTGCCTCCTGATCTGATGTGGTAGAACCTAGAGAACCACCACTTACAAAATATTCATGACAAAAACAAAGATCATCAAGCCTCTAAATGCAGGTATCAGTTTATAAAGCATATGGAGGATAGAAAAATATGTTAAATGACATCACAAGATTACAAATCCAAATCCATAATGTGAGAAATCCCACATGACAAAGTACCCAGTTTCTTCAATAAATAAATGGCATAAAACAAAACCAAAATGAAACCAGTAACAAAGAAAGAGTGGCCATTCTATTTGATTGATAGAGACTTAAGAGTGGCAAAGTTCAGCCCCAGCAAAATGGTGGCCTTGGAGCTCAGCTGCTGGGGAAGTGGTGGTCAGGGGGGTTCTCACTGTACACAGTGAGTCCCTGGTGGTGATGGGTTAGGACAAATTTTCTGGTGCACTCTTGAAATCAGTATCATAGATAATACACAGAGAGGTTCAAGAGGAGAGGTACCAATTTTGACCACTGACATTATTTCTCAGCTGGCAAAAACACTAAATTTTTTAAGAACACAAGTACAGATCTGACTATGAACTCTCAGCAAAACAGGGGGCAGGTGCACTGGCTTACATTGCTCTCCTAGAAAAAAAGCAGCTTTTGGGGTGCCTGGGTGGCTCAGTCGTTGGGCATCTGCCTTCGGCTCAGGTCGTGATCCTGGGGTCCTGGGATTGAGCCCCGCATCCGGCTCCCTGCTCCGTGGGAGGCCTGCTTCTCCCTCTCCCACTCCCCCTGCTTGTGTTCCCTCTCGCTGTGTCTCTCTCTGTCAAATAAATAAATAAAATCTTCAAAAAAAAAAAAAAAAAAAGAAAAGAAAAAAAGCAGCTTCTAGGAGTTTTTCCACATTCTTTATTGGGACTGACAATTCTTTACTGTGACAAAATTCTTGGGTATGCTTCATGAGTTCCTTTTCTCTTTAGTTTGATCCTGCCTAGAAAACCGTCCTAGGGAGCACTGAGCATAGTATTCTCCTAATCAGAGGAGAGCCTCCCCTCTTCCACCTCTGAGAAGCAGAAGCGCATATACACAACATGCCAAGGGGTGCCTAAGCCTTATGGCAAACAGATTGGGAACATCCCTGTTCTTCTTTGGAGATACACCTACTTTGGATGTCTGCGTGTTTGGTTTTCTTGCACCTCTTTATAAAGTGTGCTTTCCTAAAGTTCAGTTATAAGAACATTTGAAACAGCTCTCCCGCCTATGTTGCTTTTGCAGTAACATCCTAAACAGTCATTTTCAACTTGGCCTTGGAGATGGATGACAATCTTCACCAAAGCCTTCCACTTCTTCCCCGGGGAAACTGCCAACACAAGAGTGGCTTCTCGCACAGGAAGAAAGCAATTCCTTACAATGACTGTCACCCTGCTCTGTGCCCAAGTGTTTGCCTTGGAGTCCCCTGATTTTGCAGTAATATCTTACACTAATGTATGTGAAGGCAAAAAGGAAACACTGCTTGTGTATGTATAAGGAAGGCTTTTTTTTTTTTTTTTTTTTTTGGTATAAGACTTTAAACCAAAGGGAACTTTCTCTGCCATCTTTTTTTTTTAATTGCATCAAATATCCATTAAACTTTTAAATTGTATTTAAAAGCTTGTATTCTAGTTTGGCAATGCACTTTATATAATATCAAGATGAACACTACATGAACTTAAAGGGAAACAAAGAAAACACATAGTGTTGTGTATATGTATATATACATATATATATTCAAGATCTTTTATTTATTTATTTGGCAGAGAGAGAGAGTGCTCGAGCACAAGCAGGCTCCCACCTGAGCAGGGAGCCCTATATGGGACTCGATCCCAGGACCCTGGGATTATGACCAGAGCTGAAGGCAGACTCCTAAAGACTGAGCCACCCAGGCGCCCTTATTTTTTTAAAAAATAAAAAAAGACTCCTCCTCTTCAAGGGGGCGGTCTTGCGGCAGACGCAGAGTTGCAGATCTTTGTGGAGACCCTAGCCGGCAAGACCGTCACCTTCGAGGTGGATGGAGCCCGTGACACCACTGAGAAGGTCAAAGACAAAATCCAAGACACGGAGGGCATTCCGCCGGCCCGGCAGCGCGGGATTTTTGCGGGCGATCAGCAGGAGGACGGCGGCACTGTCTCAGACTACAATATCCAGAAAGAGTCTGCCCTGCACTTGGTGCTTCGCCTGCGAGGTGGCATCATGGAGCCTTCCCTCCACCCACTGGCCCAGAAATACAACTGCGACAAGATGATCGGCAGACGTGTGACGTTCGCCCAAACCCCGGCGTTGTCACCCGCTTCAAGAAGTGCGGCTAAGGCCAGCAATCTGGCCCCAAGGAGAAGGTCAACTAAGGCCCCTGCACTGCTCTTCCTTGGCTGTGGGGGCTGCCTCCTGCCCGAGGCCCAGGCCCTGGGGCCTCAGTCAAGTTTTCCTTTCATTGACTGGAGCAGTAAAAGATAAATAAATAAATAAACAATGAAAAACCTGCCTTCATCTTGGCAGGTTTTTGCCTTTGGTTTGCGTGTCTCTAACTAAAAGCTACCGTTCTGTTCTGAATGTGCACCTTAATTTATTCAAATTCATTTATTCATTTATCAGTTTTCTTACACCAGTCTGAAAGTCTAATACATGGCTCTTCAGCGAAGCCTTTTTTGTTCCGTTTAGAAATGTGATGTCTATTTTAGGAACTAGGAAGAAATACAAATTACTTCAATAGAAAGCCTGTATTTAACTTTTTTAAAAGAGTGAGAGGCTAAAGATACCTACCAACCAAATGCGATATGTAGATTATGTTTAGATCCTGATTTAAATAAGCCAACTATAAAAAGACATTTTGAGACAACTGGGGAAAACTGAACACAGACTGATTTTTAGATGAATTAAGGAATTATTAATTTTGCTGGGTATGATAATAAAATTATGGTTATGTTATGGTTATAAAATTAATCTGTATGTGATAAGAGATTTTTACCCAAGTATTTACAAGTGAAATGATATAATGTCTTGGATTGTTTTAAAATACTCTAGCAAAAGAAAAAAAAAAACCAGTGGTGAGAAGGACAAAATATAAGTAAGAGGAACGGAGTGTTGATAACCATTGAAGCTGGGTGATGGGTGCATGGAGGCTCAGGATTCCATTCTCTCTATGTATGTTTGAAACTTTCCATAATAAAAAGGTATGAATTCCCTCACTCACATCTCCCCTGGTGAAGCCATTGAACTCAAAAGAGCAAGATCAAGTGTTAGATCAAATAAAAGTTTTATAATATAAATTGCTTTCTTTAAGTTGCTTTCTTTGGTCTTGAAAGGTTTTTAACAGATAGAAGTTAAAATATTATGGAAAAATAAAAGACCATTGTCACAGTCTGTTAATCCCATATGCTTCCCATGAGAAGGATAAATACTTATATGGCAGTTTTATGGGATCCAGAGCCCAATATAGGAAAATTTCCCAAAGGGCTCTCTAACCCTTTATTTCTTCTTCATGTTGGTTTTTTTTTTTTTTTTTTAATCAGTGGGGGGGAGAGAAGGTGGGGGAAAAATTGAGGCATGAGATAATCTCTTATTCGACCAGTTAGAACAAAGTAAAGATGGGGGCTGGTGGCCTTTGGTTTGAGATACACTGATGTGATAGAAACATATGTACATTAAGGCCAGGAGGACAATCATTTGAAATTGCCAGGTGAAGCTAGCTTTGCCCTAATAGAGTATCATTTAGAAACCATCTCTTCAGAAAATGGCTCTTTTGAGAACTAGCACCTGGTTTGCTACTAGACTCCAGGACAGTATAAAAACACTTAACCATGAAATATTTGGTGACTATATAGCCCAAACTGATGCCAAACCATAAACTAGAGTGCACATCGTCCATTAATTACAAGTGGTACTTATAAGATCAGGCCCAAGTCTGAACATACCAGTAAGCTGCACGAGCTGCTTCCGTCCCCAGTACATCCACTCCTATCATATGTCTTCCATGCTCAGCCTATACCTAGGACCTCACAGAGAGCTTCCTATGATCAGTGAGCTAAGAGGGAAAGCTTTTAGCCTTTAGAGAATACTCGGCACAGGACACTGGCAGTGGCCAAAAGTATACTATTACACTATATGTGCCATTATATTATATTCAGAACGTCCTTGAAGGACTGTAGAGAAGAAAACTCCTTCTAGTGGGTAGAAGTTCAGGTAACACATCTTGTTGTCCACTTTTCCTATTAGGGAAGCTGACCTGAGATAAGGTCCTACAGTGACACAAAAAGGGTGGCAAATTTCTAGGTATATGGTCAGGGACTTGGAAGGGGCAAGATAAGAAAATGGATGACAAGGAAGATGGGAGAAGAGGTATGTAGATGGATTCAAGATCCTCTTAAAATTGGTCCAAACTGTAAATGTATTTATGCATCTTGTGAATCTTCAAAATGGAGGAGACTTTCCACAATCTGGAAGACAAGAGGACCTGTTCTCTGGATGTTGGTCAGCCTCCTCTCTTAGTCACCCCAGAACTTGCTCCATGGATTCATAAATTAAATGGGCTCGATGACATGGACTTCCCCTTACCAAGGTGCTTGAATGTGCTTACTGCCATCACTGTTGCCCGAGTGCCAGCAAAGTGACTAACTTTTAGCCACATGCACTTGGGGACAGCCACGCACCTTGGGGCAGGTTGATGACATCATAAAGTGGTAGTGATTTGACCCCAATGGAATAGACACTTATTCTGATTTTGATTTATTTCCCCTGCTCACCATGTCTCTGGAAGCACCACTGACCAAGGCTTGTTAAGTGCCTTACACAGTTCTGGTATCTCATACTTACCAATAATGTTAATTTAAATGCAAAAAAAAAATTGTGAATATGGAATTCCGTTAGTCATAGCTTTCTCTTATTCTTATTCATGAAAGGAAAAGGACATTTCCAATCATACCCAATAAAGACTACATCTGTGAAATTGTAATATGTCTGGATTTCTCAAAAATAGCTGTTCCTTGGTTGTTGTAGAGATGCTGTTCCCGTGCACAGATATTATGTTCCAGGTAGTGGATTTCAGGCACCATAACTATAATTTTTTTTCACAAAAGCATTGTGGCTCTTTTAGGCTACAGGAAAGGTAGTTGTTCTGTTTGCGGGCATCTACTGAAGGAAGGAAGAGCAATAGATCACCATTATGTTGAATGAGACTAAGCAACCAGGAAATATAATATTATTTAAAACTTTTTAAAGCATTTGGTAAAATAGGCCTTGGAATTTTTTTTTTTTTAAGATTTTATTTATTTGAAAGAGAGAACACGAGGGGGGGGGAGAGAGAGAGAGAGAGGGAGAGAACACAAGAGAGAGAAAGAGAGCACTAAGAGAAGCAGGCTCTCCGCTGAGCGGGGAGCCCCACATGGGGCTCGATCCCAGGACTCCGAGATCATGACCTGAGCCGAAGGCAGACACTTAACTGACTGAGCCCCCCAAGCACCCCTGGAATGTTTTTTATGTAGATAGGAACAAAGGTAGAATCTAAGTCTGCGATTATGAAATACTTAGCAGTAGTTGGCATGTTGGACAGTGTTGTGGCTGAATTAGGGGCAAGTGGAAATTAAGGCAAAATCGTTTCATTAACAGAGTAGAAATATTGAATTACAATATAAGTATTTTTACTAACTTTGTGGCTTTCCTACAAGGTATCTTAGGTACAGAAAGGCTCTCATTTGAATTTTTTAAATTTTTTTATTTTTCTTGCTTTAAAAGTGATATAATTACAGAAAGGACACCTTCTGCTTCCAGATGCAAAGGATACCATATTGGTTTGCTAGGACTGCCGTAGCCGACTGGGTGGCTTAAACAGTAGAGGTTTGTTTTCTCATAGTTCTAGAAGCTGGAAGTCTGAGATCAAGGTTTTGTCAGGATGGGTTTCTTCTGAAACCTCTCTCCTTGGCTTCTAGATGTCCGTCTTCTCTCCAGGGTCTTCTCTGTATATCTGTCTGTGTCAAAATCTCCTCCTTATAAAGATACCAGTCAGATTGGATTAGGGCTCATCCTAATGTCCTCATTTTAATTTAATTACCTCTTCAAAGACTGTCTCCAAATACAGTCATATTCTGAGGTACTAGGGGTCAGGAATTCAGCATACAAATTTGAGGGGGACACAATTCAGCTCACAACAGGTACTTTGAGGGTAGATTTATCTGCAAGAAGTGGTCACTGCAGGGCTCCCCCGGTCCATGCTCTCAGTTCGCCTTTATCAGCTCTGTGCACCCGTCCTCCAGCTTCGCCATGGTTTGCTGCTAAAAGCTTACACTTACTTGGTGCTCTCTGAGGATTGCCCTTGGGCCCTGGACTCCCACTGCCCCTCCCCCTCCCCCACCCCCACACGCCATTCCACTTCGTCCCACCACGTAGAGGGTTGGAAGTGCCTGGGAGTCTTACAAGTCCACTTGACCTCCCACCCCAGGTGGCCCTTAACTAGTCATTGGCTGGGAGTACAAAAGCCTATGTCTTGGGGCGCCTGCGTGGCTCAGTCGGTTAAGCAGTTAAGCATCTGCCTTCGGCTCAGGTCATTATCCCAGGGTCCTGGGATTGAGCCCCACATCAGGCTTCCTGCTCAGCTGAGAGCCTGCTTCTCCCTCTCCCTCTGCCCCTGCCCTCCACTCCCACCCCCTGCTTGTGCTCTCTCTCTATCTCAAATAAATAAATAAAATCTTAAAAAAAAAAAGCCTATGTCTTTAGGACAGAACAAACTCTGAAGCCTAATTGTTGCCCTAGAGGTCCCAGCAGGACTAGGTGTGTCTGAGACATCACACGCAACCTCGCTCTTGGTTCCTGCCCCTTTGGGAAGCTACTTCACCATTCCCTCACTGGTTCTCCTGAGAACTTTCCTTAATAAGCCACTTCCATATAGGTCCTTGCCTCAGAGGGGGCTTCTGGAAGAATCCTACCCAAAACCTATTTTAGGTGGCGAAACACAACAAATAATTCAACCTACTATGTCAAGACCAGAAGGAAAGAGGCACAGAAGGAAGAATTCTTGTTTTTTAAAGATCACTGAAACAGAATTTTTGGAAGTAGACACTGGAGATTTAGTCAGAGCTACTAACACAGAAGCCTCCTGGCCTGGGGGTGTGGTGTGTCCCCTAGAAATTCTCCACCAGGTCTCCTGATGGAGATTTTTAAAGGGAATTATGACCCAATGGGCTGACAGTAAAGGAAGGATTTAATTAAAAACAGAGAGGCCCTGAGGTAACATTTGCATTGAGAGAGGTGGAAGTCACAATTTAATTAGAAATTCCCATATTCCCACATTAAAATTTTCTGAAGACAGGGGCGCCTGGGTGGCTCAGTCATTAAGTGCCTGCCTTCGGCTCAGGTCATGATCCCGGGTTCTTGGGATCGAGCCCCGCATCGGGCTCCCTGCTCAGCAGGAAGCCTGCTTCTCCCTCTCCCACTCCCCCTGCTTGTGTTCCTTCTCTCACCATGTCTTTCTCTGTCAAATAAATAAATAAAATCTTCAAAAAAATTTTTTTTCTGAAGACAGACTTGTCAAAACTTACCAGAAATGAAACATGGCGACAGTTCCTTGATTTAGGTGTCACCTAGTGTGTGGAAGGCACAAAGACCACAGTGATCTACAGGTTCTGCCATGTGGAAATGACCTTTCAAATAAGAAGACCCAATTCATCCATGATTTTTTAAAAGATTTTATTTATTTATTTATTTGAGAGAGAGAGTGAGAGTGGGGGGGAGGAGCAGAGGGGAGAGGAACCCTCCCTGAAGGGAACTACTGAGAGCAGGTCTGAGACTTCTCTGATAGAGAAGTCATAGAAAGTGGCTTGGAAAGTGCCTAAATAAATAAATAAATAAATAAAATCAAGCATAATTACAAAGATACAATAAGTGTTAAAAATGAAAATCAATTATGTGTTGTCAGATGAAAACACTCAGAAAAATTCCTATCATACAGCAGAGGAAAATTGCAAAACAATGATCCAACCTGAATTTAGAATACTGTACAAAGCAATTGTAGATATGGCTGGGAGTGGGGGGTGGGGCACGGATCACAAGAAACAGAAATGCAAAAAATACAAAATAGACCAAACCAGAGGATGATGTAAAATGGAGTTGATTAGGTCAGGAAAGAGACTGACAAAGGTAAAATTATCTCAGAAATGAAGATTAAATTACAGGATGTCCAAGGGAGAATAAATTAGCTGAAAATACAGTAAATGATATAGAGAATATAAGTGAAAAAAGCCAAGAAAACGATTCAAAAAAAAAAGTTTTTTTTAAAAAGATCAGAAAGTTAAATAAAAAAATGTTTAAAAGTTCAAAAAATAAATAAATAAAAAGATCAGAAAGTGATTGATACAGAATTTAGGCAAGGAGGATCAACAGATGTATAATTGGAGTCTCTGAGAAAGAAAAGCAAAACAGTGGAATGGAACTAATTTTTTAAATTCTAATTTAAAAAACGTTTTGAAATTAAATAGGATCCAAGTGTATATATTTTATTATAGTTTAAAAGCACCACATTTGCCTGAAGAATTGACTCAGGACAGGTAGAATTATCAGACTTTAAAGATTAAAAAAAAATTCTTATGGATTCTGAGCAGAAAGACCAAGTCATTTAACAAGAGGAAAATCAGTACAACATTATGTTCCTGACATAAACATTCAGTACAAGAAGACAGTGGAATAGCATCTACAAAAGGAGAGATATTGTGGGACAGTTTACCTATAATACCAAGGCTATAGGAAAGCAATTTTAAACATGCCTCAACTCAGGCAATATCATTCTCATTAGCTCTTCCTGAAAGGGGAATAGTGTTGCATAGGAGCTCAGTTTTTATATGCTATTAAAGTTAAGCTGGTATAAATTCAAATTAGAACATTAAAGCTTTGAGATGTTAAAGATAGTCCCCATGGTAGCCACAAAGAAAATAGCTATAGAATATATGCAAAAGAAAACCAGAAAGAAATGAAAACCTACAAAAAATCAATTAAATACAAAAGAAGACAGTAGTGCAGGAAATGGGGAGGAATGCTATAAGGCATATAGAAAATAAAAAGCAAAATGGTAGAATTAAATCCCTTCTTGTCAGTAATTAGGTTAAATGTAAATGTATTAAACTCTCCAGAGATTAGTAGAATGGATTTAAAATACATATCCAACTACATGCTGTCTACAAGAAACTCACTTTAGATCCAAAGACCCAAATAGGTTGAAAGTGAAAGAACAGAAAAAGATATTCTATACAGATAGTAGCCAAGAAGGAGGGGAAATTGCTAAACTAATACCAGACAAAACAGACTTTAAATCAAGAACAGTTACAAGATGGGACACCTGGGTAGCTCAGTCAGTTGGGTGTCCAACTCTTGATCTCAGCTCAGGCCTTGATCTAAGGGTTGTGAGTTCAATCCCAGGTTGGGCTCCATGGTTACAAGAGACAAAGAAGGATGTTATGCATTAATAAAAGATTTGATACACCAAGAAAATATAACAATTATACACATTTATGTATGTAATAACAAACCAAGATATAAAAAGCAAAAACTGAAAAACTGAAGGGAGAAATACAGTTTTACAATAATTGTTGGAGACTGTAATACCCCACTCTTCAATAAACAACCAGAGAGAGAATGAATGAGAGGACTTGAACAACACATATACAAAACCAGTTCTAACTATTGAACATTTTACCCAACAACAAAATACACTTCCTTTTCAAGTGCCCATGGTACATTCCCCAGTATAGACCCTATTTTAAACCACAAATTAATTCTCAATACATTTTGTAAAAATAGATATCCTATGGGACACCTGGGTGGCTCAGTTGGTTAAGCGTTCGCCCTGGTCATGATCCCAGGGTCCTGGGATGGAGCCCCGCATCGGGCTCCCTGCTCAACAGGGAGCCTGCTTCTCCCTCTGCCTGCAGCTCCCCCTGCTTGTGCTCACTCTGGCATGTGCTCTCTCTCTTTGACAAATAAATAAAATCTTTTAAACAAACAAACAAACAAACTCCAGCTTTCTCATCTGTAAAATGAAACAATAATAGTTCCTACAGTTAAAATATTACTTTGAGGGGGCACCTGGGTGGCTTAGTCAGCTAAGCATCTGACTTCAGCTCAGGTCGTGATGCCAGGGTCCTGGGATCAAGTCCGGCATCGGGCTCCTTGCTCCACAGGAAGCCTGCTTCTCCCTCTGCCTGCCGTTCCCCCTGCTTGTGCTCTCTCTCTCTGACAAATAAATAAATAAGTAAAATCTTTAAAAAAAATAGATATCCTACAAAGCATTTTCTCTGACCTTGACAGGATGAAGTTAGAAATCAAGAACACAAGGAAAATTGGAAAATTCATGAATTTGTGGAAATTAAACAACACATTCTATTTTTTTTATTTTTAAGTCATGTAAAGTCAATCCATGTCTTAAAATCATTGCCTTAAAATAGTGCATCTTTGCATTAGCTTCAGCGTTTATAAGAATCACTTGGTGAGCTTATCAAAATACAGATTTCTGGGCCCCACCTCCAGAGACTCTGATTTGGTAGGTCTGGAGTAGGCCCAGAGAATCTGAACCTAACACGCTCGGACAAGGTGCTGCTTCTGTGGACCAGTAGACTATTTTGTGTGACTCTGTCCCAGAACAAGACATATTAGTTAATTTTGTTTTTAAAACAGTTTAAAGCTGGGGCGTCTGGGTGGCTCAGTCGTTAAGTGTCTGCCTTCGGCTCAGGTCATGATCCCAGGGTCCTGGGATCGAGCCCCCACATCGGGCTCCCTGCTCCATGGGAGGCCTGCTTCTCCCTCTCCCACTCCCCCTGCTGGTGTTCCCTCTCTCGCTGTGTCTCTCTCTGTCAAATAAATAAAATCTTTAAAAAAAAAAAACAGTTTAAAGCTTTGAATAATATTTAAACATTGTTTGATGTGACTATATAAATACATGTAGATAGATGTACACATGTTAACTATCAACGTATAATAAAGTTAGCAATTATAAGAAATGTATGAAAGAGAGAGAGACTGGTAGCTCAAAGGAAAAATAATTGGGCTCTGGGTACATAATCGGTGCTCAAAACTAGGTAGAAAAATGCTCTTTTTCCTTCATCTCTTCTGCCTAGGTGGCCTCACCCAAGCACCTATCCTAGCCTCAAGCATGTTACCATCTGGACTGACTGGCATTACATTTTTGGATAGTTCAACTTGAGGCATTTGTGAAACAAGAAGGCTTCTCACACTTGAAGGAGTAGAAGTGTCTAATGATCTTGTTACTTTCTGTTTGGTTGTAATAAAAATTGTCCTGACGAATAACACAGGCAAGGGTACAGCCATTTGTCATCCTCAGTCACCTTTGCTCTCAGTTGTGAAGTGGTGAACTGACCATATTTTTTTCCTGGTGACTTTTCCTTATCCTGCCTTTCTCCACAACCAAGCTTTCTCTTGCTTCCAGATTATTTTTTGCCTGTGCCCCCTGCCTAGATAGTCACTGAATATCACCAAAGGTTTGTTCCTCCTCTTTGCTTGGGTGTCCTAAGGCAAAGTCTCCTCAAAAACATTTTAGAAAAAGAAATTTGCTTTTAGAAGAAAAAATTGCTATGCTCCTCATTCTTCCAGATTGTTCAACAATGCAGTAAAAACTGCCTTGTTTGCCATTCCCACAACGTGGGGAAAACTGTCAAGACAAAGAGAGTAACTTCCACATTGCCATAAGGTAATTTCTACCCAGAAGAGAAATAAGTCATGTTCATACCATGTACCTCTGATAGGGCACTTCACCTCCGCGATGGTCTTCTCAGCACAGAAGTCTGCTTGAGAGTCTCTCTCCCTCTGCCCCTCCCCCTACTTGCACACTCCCTCTCTCCAAAATAAATAAATAAATCTTTTTTAAAAAGCCCTTTACCCTGTTAGTACAGTTAGCATTATTCCATAGGCTCACATAATTTTCATTTTCGTCTGAGATTTACAAGGATAAAATTTATACAGATACTAGTTTTGTTTTAATTGAAATACAGCTGACACACAATGCTACATTGGTTTCAGGTGTACAACATAGGGATTGGACAAGTCTGTACGTTGTGCTCTGCTCACCGCAAGCGGAGCTCCCACCTGTCCCCATACAACGCTATTACAATATCATTGACTATATTCCCTATGCTGTACCTTTCATTCCTGTGACTCATTCATTCCCTAACTGGAAGCCTGTGTCTCCCACTCATATTGCTCCACCCCCACCCACCCCCCTCTGGTAACCACCAGTTTGTTCTCTGTGTTTATGGGTCTGATTCTGCTTTTTTGTTTGTTCATTTGTTTTGTTTTTTAGATTCCCCATGTAAGTGAAATCATATGGTATTTGTCTTTCTCTGTCTGACTTATTTAACTTAGCATTATACTTTCTAGGTCCACCCGGTTTGTCACAAATGGCAAGATCTTGTTTTATTTAATGGCTGAATAATATTCCACTGTACCTGTATGCCACAACTTCTTTATCCATTCATCTGTTGATGAACACTTAGGTTGCTTCCATATAAAGGCATTATTTATTTAAATTATAATTCAACTTAATTGTACACCTGTGTTTACATTTAGAATTCTTACATATTAGTGTAAATAATAATAAACTATATGCCTCATAAGGCAATTTTAAGGAATTTAGGTGATTCTTTTAATCTAGCCTTTTTATTGAAATCAAATCCAGAGTCTTACATAAATTAAACTGTTTGCACGTTTATTTCTCACACAAGTAAAATCTAGAAGTCACAGCCATCATTTAAACCCCAGACTCGGGCGTCTGGGTGGCTCTGTCAGTTGAGTGACTGTCTTTGGCTCAGGTCATGATCCTGGAGTCCCAGGATGGAGTCCCGTGTCGCACTCCCTGCTCAGTGGGGAGTCTGCTTCTCCCTCAGACCCTCCCCTCTCTTGTGCTCTCTCTCTCACTTTCTCTTTCTCAAATAAATAAATAAAACCTTAAAAAAAAAAAAAAAAACCAGACTCCCCAAACAAGTTATCAAAGGGTTTACCTTGATTAAGTGTATTAAATTAATATTGATGAAATTTCAGTTTCCTTGATTTCATTTACTTTCTGAATATCAGTTAAAATTCTTAGTACAGGGGCACCTGGCTGGCTCAGTCAGTAGAGCATGTGACTCCTGATCTCAGGGTTGTGAATTCAAACCTCACATTGGGTTCAGAGCCTACTTAAAAAAAAAAAGTCTTGGTACAAAAGAGTTTTTTAAAACCTTTTTTATGACTAGTAATTGTTGACCTGCTATCAACTTGCACATCTGCATTCTGTATCTACAACCCAGCAGTGACATGAACCAACAGCCAAAGGCAGATTTCCTTTTATCAAGCACACTCTTCAGACAAAGGAATTAGATGAATACTATTTAAAATGTTTCCAACAACCAGCAGCGCCTGGGTGGCTCAGTTGGTTTAGCAGCTGCCTTCTGCTAAGGTCATGACCCTGGGGTCGTGGGATCAAGTCCCAGCTCAGCTCTGTGCTCAGCCGGGAGTCTGCTTCTCCCTCTCCCTCTGCTTGTGTGCTCTCTCTGCCAGATAAATAAAATCTTTTAATAAAATGAAATGTTTTCAATAACTTAGTTGTTTACATAGTTTACATGAAGTTCTAAATTTTTATTAGAGTGTGATGTTTACTTTTTAGCCAAAGTTTTAGAACTCATTCTAGTCCAATTTACTTTTTTCACTTGCCCGGCACTTTTTTTTTTTTCTCAAATAGAGATTTAAGATTAAGATTCAGAGTACTAAAGACTAATTTCTTCAAACTATTTACTGTACTTCTTTAATAGATCAATACAAATTCAATCGGCAGCACTGAATTTGAAGAGCTTATGCCCTTTACTTTCCATGCATCTATGAAAGTGGACTGGCCTCCCTTCTTCAACGGTAATTTCCCAACTTCTTCAAAGGTAACCTCCAGAGGAGCCGACTGTCCTTTGCCCTGGTGGTGTGCTCACCCTAAACGTTTCCCTACTTCTCTTGCTTCAAAATCAGAAAAACCGCTCTCTCCTGGGGACCCTGAGACGCCTTGGAGGCCCCTCCTCATTTCTCTCTTCATACAAGGGACAAAAGCAGCACTTAAAAGGCTAATTCCCTATCCGCCATGAATGGTTGTCAAGACATAACATCCAGTGAAAAGAGGTAAATTTCAGAATAAGTGGTGAATAATGACACTTACATGAATTTATTTTTTTTTAAGATTTTATTTATTTATTTGACAGAGAGAGAGCACAAGCAGGGGGAGTGGCAGGCAGAGGGAGAAGCAGGCTCCTCGCTGAGCAAGGCGCCGGATATGGGGCTCGATCCCAGGGTCCTGGGATCATGACCTGAGCCACCCAGGCGCCCCCACTTACTTGAATTTAAAAGCACATAAAAACATTAGTATAGTGAGAGAAAGCAGATTAGTACTTGCCGGGAGATGGAATTGTGCGGGCGAGAAACCAGTACGGATTATAAATTTATCCCACGATGGCAGTTCCTCAGCGAGGCCTTCCAGCAGCCGAGAGCCTGAGCCAGGGTCTGGGAGTCCCCGCGGCCCCTCTCCCCTCACCTCTCAACCCATCTCAGGCCCCAGGCAAAGGGGCGTGGGCAACTTACGTTAAAAATTTTAGAGACCTGATGCTGGAGAGGGGGTGGCCCTAGGGCGGGACTTTCTGGGAATCGCTAAAGCCCCAAGGCTAGTTGGTGACGGCTGGGCCCTCGGTGGTGGGGACCAAACGGAGACCTAGAGCAGAGTCCGGAGGAGGTCAGAAGTCACTCATGCCACCCCAGGCCTGTGTCACTTTGCTGGGGTGAAACAGTCTCCGGGACCTGAGGAGTGGGGGAAGGGAGCTGGGCATCAGGAATGCCATTACCATTTCTAGGTGACCTGATCGAACCTAGAGCTTTACTCTGTTAGTAATTTGATTCAATTTACAGCAAAGAGATGGACTCTGCAGAACTCAGTGGCTGAATTGGATTTAGGGTTGAAGCCTCGTATGTTTAAGGACAGACTACAAGCGCAAAACCATTTGAGTTTAGATCTAGTTCTAATCTCTGCGATGGGCTTTCTTTTTAACTCCAGCGAATGATCTAACCTCTCTGAGCTTCAGTTTTCGCACCGTAGGACGACAATTACAACATCCACCTCACAGGACCGTTTTGAGGATGAACGGGCTAATGTCGGGAAACGACTGGAACAACATCCGGAGGCGCCTCGCAGGTAACGCGATCAGCCGCAGTCCCGGGAGAGGTCGAGACTGCACAGGTGGCGGGATGGGTGCCCTGGGCTCCGCCCTGGAGGGCGTGGCCCACCAAAGGCGCGAATCTGCGAGCCCGGCGCATCCGGCCGGGCCCTATATGAAGCCAGGCCGTGCGCCCGGCCTCTCAGTGCCGCTTCGCCCAGGCCCACGACAGCAGCCTCTCCGTCCACGCGCTCGAGCCGCTGATGGTGAGTCTGCCCCTTCAAACGCAGGGGCAAAAGTCCGGGTGCTGGGGTGGGGGGCGGGGTTCCGAAACTCTTCAGGTGGACAGTCGGGAGCCCTAGCCCCTCATGGCGACTTGGGGGCCGAAACATTCGAAATGGTTCATTTCTCTGGGGATGTGTTTTCTGAGCGCTCCACCCCCACCCCCACCCCCGCGTGGCTGCCCTGCCCAAGGGGGTGCCCTCCTCCAGACGGACGCGGCCTGCCGAGGAGACACTGTCAGGGCCGGGCCTGCTGGTTGCTGTCCCTGAAGGCTCGAGGGCATGGCCGCTCCCTGCCTGGTGCCCCGGAGGCCCCAGACCACCGGCCTGGTCCTGGGCGACTGCAAACATCGTGGAAGAGATGGCAGGATGGGCAGAAGGCGAGGCCGATGAGGCAGAGGGACCTGGGTGGGTTCGGTTAAAAATTAGCTAGCATCTGGAGAAAGAGGCATAGAGCCGGGGGGACTGATTCCTTCTTTCTCTGTCTCCTTTCCCACCATCCTTCCTTCTTTCCTTTTTTTTCCTTTTCGGAGAATCTTTTTTTATTTTCTCCAGTTTTATTGAAGTATATTGACAAACTCGAATCTATTCAAAGTGTACAACATGATGATTTGATGTGTGTATACGTTGTGAAATGATCACTGCAATCAAGGTGATTAACACATCTATCACCTCACGTGGTCACCTTTTTGTGTAGGTGAGAATCCTTAAGACCTACTATTTTAGCAAACTTCAAGTCTACAATACAGCATTATTAAGCACAGTCACCATGCTGTACATTAGATCTTCAGAACTTCATCACCTTATAACTACAAGTTTGTACCCTTTGACCAACCTCTCCCATTTCCCCACACCCCATCCCCTAACAACCACCATTCTACTCTCTGATTCTGAGTTCAGACTTTTCTTTTTTATATTCCACATAAAAGTGATACAGTATTTGTCTTTCTCTGTCTGACCTATTTCACGTAGCATGATGCCCTTCAGGGTCACCCATGTTGTCACAAATGACAGAATTTCCATCTTTTTTTTTTTTTTTTTTTTAAGATTTATTTATTTATTTATTTGAGAGAGAGAGAATGAGAGAGAGAGCATGAGGGGGGGAGCAGGAGAGGGAGAAGCAGACTCCCTGCCGAGCAGGGAGCCCGATGCGGGACTCGATCCAGGGACTCCAGGATCATGACCTGAGCCGAAGGCAGTCGCTTAACCAACTGAGCCACCCAGGCGCCCCAGAATTTCCATCTTTTTAATGACTGAATAATATTTCATTGTATATATTATACCCCACATTGTCTTTGTTTATCCATTCGCCCTGTCAACAGACACTTAGGTTGTTTCCACATCTTGGGTATTGTGAATAATGCTGCAATGAACATGGATGTGCAGATATCTCTGAGATCCTGATTGTATTTGTTTCAGATAAATACATAGAAGAGGATGGTAGTTCTACTATTTATTTTTTGAGGAACTTCCATACCGTTTTCCATAATGACTGTACCAAGTTTACGAATTCCAACCCAGGACACAGGGTTCCCTTTTCTCCACATCCTCCCCCAACTGTGTTATCTTTTGTCTTTTTGATAATAGCTATTCTAACAGTTAATGAGGTGCTATCTCATTGTGGCTTATATTTGCATTTCCCTGATGATTAGTGATGATTAACAAACACCTTTTCCTATACCTGTCGGCCATCTGTATATCTTCTTTGGAAAAATCTCTATTCAGGTCTTTTGTCCATTTTTCAATGGTATTGTTTGGTATTTTGCTATTGAGTTGTATGACTTTCTCATATATTTAGATATTAACCCCTTGTCAGACAGATGGCTTGCAAATATTTTCTCCCATTCCACAGGTTGCTTTTTACTTTATTGATAATTTCCTTCGCTGTACAGAAGCTTATCAGTTTGATGTAGTCCCACTTGTTTATTTTTGCCTTTGTTGCTTGAGCTTTTGGTATCACATCCAAAAAATTGTTGCCAAGACCAATGTTAAAAAGCTTTTTCACTATGCTTTCTTCTAAGTAGTTTTAGGGTTTCAAGTTTTACATTTAAATCTTTAATCCATTTTTTAAAAGATTTTATGTATTTATTTCAGACAGAGAGAGAGCCAGTGCAAGCACAAGCAGGGGGGAGGGGCAGAGCGAGAAGTAGGCGCCCTGCTCAACCGGGAGCCCGATGCAGGTCTCAATCCCAGGGTCCTGGGATCATGACCTGAGCTGAAGGCAGACGCTTAACAGACAGAGCCACCCAGGCGCCCCAGTCTTTAATCCATTTTAAGTAAATTTTGCGAGTGGTGTTAGAAAGGGGTCTAGTGTCATTCTTTTGCACATGCATATCCAGTTTTCCCACCATTATGGAAGAAACTATCCTTTCCCCATTGTGTGTTCTTGGCACCCTTGTCAAAGATTAGTTGACCTATATGTGTGGGCTTATCTCTGTGCACTCAATTCTGTTTCATTGCTCTATGTGTCTGTTTTCATGGCAGTGCCATATTATTTTGATTACTAAAGCTTTGTAACATAATTTGAAATCAGGAATGGTGATCCCTCCAGCTATGTTCTTCTTTCTCAAGATTGCTTTTGTTATTTTGCATCTTTTGTGGTTCGATTTGAATTTTAGAACTGTTTTTTCTATTTTTGTGAAAAATGACATTGGAATTTTGTTAGGGATTACTTTGAATCTGTAGATCATTTTGGATAGTGTGGACATTATAACAATCCTCTCAATCCAAGAACAGGTGACAGCTTTCTGTTTGTGTCTTCTGTGTCTTCCTTCAGTGTCTTACAGTTTTCAGAGTACAAGTTTTTCACCCTCGGTTAAATTTATTCCCAAGAATTTTATTGTTTTTGGTGTTTTTGTAAATGGGATTGTTTTTTAATTTTTTTCCCAATAGTTTGCTGCTGGTGTATAGAAACACAACTGATTTTTGTGTATTGATTTTGTATCCTGCAACTTGACTGAATTTGTTTATTACTTCTAGCAGTTTTTTTGGTGGAGTCTTTAGGGTTTTCTATATATAAGATCATATCATCTGTACACAAAGAAAATTTTACTTCTTCCTTTCTGATTTTGGTGCCATTTATTTATTTTTCTTGCCTAATTGCTCTGGGTAAGACTTCCAGTACCATGATGAATAGGAGTGGTGAGAAGAGCACCCTTGTCTTGTTCTTGGTCTTAGAGGAAAAGCTTTCAACCTTTTATCATTCAGTATGGTGTTAGCTGTGGGCTTGTCATATATGGCCTTTATTATGTTATGTTTGTTCCTTCTTATTTCAGACTCAGGAAGACCAATTGAGAAGCAACTGCAGGCTTTTAGACAAGAGATGATGGTGGGGTAGACTAGGAAAGGATCAGCAGAGATGGAGAGGAAGGGTATATGGAATTGGGATTTGGGCTGGGTAAGACCCCTGAACTTCTAACTTTTTTTCAGGATCCCACAACGGAAGATCTAGTTCAGTTATCCAGCAACAGCAAAGAGACTTCCACAGACTCTTTCCTTCAAACAATTGAGGAAATTGAGGAGTTTCTCAAGGATGTGTCTGAGACATATAAGGCAAGAACCTCAGCTGCACCAGAACCGCAGCTTGACATATCTCAGACTGCTCATGGTGAGGACAACCAACAGGAGTCAACCCAGAAGGTGATGACTCCTTTGACATCCACAATGATGATTTCTGCATGTTCTAACATTCCTGGGACAGACCTTATTCAGAACTCAACAATACCCACTGTTAAAGCCCTTAATATCCCCTCCGAAGACCTAAGTGAAACTTTTTCCATGAACCAGAAGATGACCTTCTTTGATGAGAGAAAACCCACAACAATGTCCTGGATGACAGATACTACTGATGACCCAAAAACACTCGCTGAATGCCAAAAAATAACTGTCACTGCAAACAAGATAGCAATCCACGATGAAGGTAGCCAGATGAAGATGATGACCAGTGATGACCAGATCCTCTATGAAAGACAGGTGATAACTCTTAAAGAGGGCCATATGACTGTTAGTGGTAACCAGACCTTCACTGAAGGCCACACAATGACTTCCAGTGGTGACTATAGCCTGAATTGGAACCAAAGGACAACGCTGTGTGAAGAGCAGATAAAGACCCTCAGTGGTAACCAGGCCCTCTATCTCCATCACCAGAAGACCTTCAGTGGGGGCCAGATGGAGACCTACAGTGGTGACCAGACCCTCTATGGAGGCCAGATGACCCTCAGTGGGGACCAGACCCCATATAGGGGCCAGATGAAGACCCTTCATGATGACCAGACCCTTTATGGAGGACAGATGACCTTTGGTGGGGACCAGATCCTCTATGGGGACCATGATGACCAGACCTTCTATGGAGGCCAGATGACAACTCTTAAAGGGGGCTATACAATGACCTTCACTGGTGACCAGACCTTCCCTGGGGGCCAGATGACAACATACAGTGGTGACCAGACCTGCTATGGAGGTCAGATGATGACTCTTAAGGGGGATCATATGACAACCTTCGCTGATGACCACACTCTCTATGGAGGCCATATGTTGCCACATCAATCATCATCACTGCCATACCCGGGGTTCCTGTACTTTTCAAGTTCCCATTTGATCCATGGACAATCCCTAGAAAAGCAGAAGTGCAACATCAAGACCCAGAGTCGTCAATTCCAGAAGAATCCTGACACTTTGAAGACCTACACTTGCACATACCAGGACTGTGGGAAATCATATACTAAGCCTTCCCACCTTCGCATCCATGAGCGCAAACATACTGGTGAGTGAGGGCTGAGGGATAGGGATGTACCTTTATAAAACTTTGGGATCATTTGAGATTGTTGACACCTCTAAGTCTGGGACTTCAGAAGACTAGAAAAGGTTGGCCTATTTGAAAGGGTGTATAAAGCAGTCCCAGAAACAGACTACATAGTTCTGGGCCAAAGCCAATCTGGCTGCAGCCTTTTGTGTTGTTACCTGTGCTGGGATGATGGGAATAAGTGGAAGGATTTGTTTGCCCTCGTATGGTTGGTTTTGACCCTACCTCTATTGGGACTGACACTTCATGGACCTCTCCTAAGTCCCAACAGATACCCACCCTTAACCTCCTTATTCCCCCACTGACTTTCCTGCTGACCCTTGCTTTCCTATTTCTCTTTTTCTCTTCCTTTCACTCCTTCACAGTTTTTCTCTTGTCTTTCCAGCTCACGCTGCCTTCCTTGTCTTCCTCTTTCACTTACCACCTCTGGTCTCCTCTCCTCTGGCTTTCTCTCTCTCCCACTCAAACATGCTCAAACCCTTTATCTTCTCTATTCACTTTCCGCTTCCCTGTCCCATGCTACCCGGAAGCATGACAAATCTCTCTCTTTTTCTGGTCCAGGGGAGAAGCCATACAAATGCAATGTGAAGGGATGCACATGGAAATTCCCCCGTTCAGATGAGCTCAACAGACACAAGAGAAAGCATAGCGGGGAGCGACCCTACCTGTGTACTAAATGCAACAGGAATTTTGCACGATCTGATCACCTGAAGCAGCATCAAAGAATCCATAGATAATACTTGCCCATGACTATGAACTCATCAGGACATGAGGAAATGAGTTCAGCTAAAAAATTCTCTCTACCAAGTCTTTGTATAGAAAGAGCTTAACATTATTTGTAAGCTTTTAAGGTTTTCATTAATTTTTTTCTGAAACATACAAAGAATACATGTATGCATTTCAATAGAATCAGAAGCACTTTTCATTCACTCCCCACTCCAAGGGTAACTTTTGATCCTGTGCTATCAATCCTTCTAGATCTTGCTCTGTGCATTTGCCTCTATGTGTACCTGTAAAAATGTATATATGTAGATGATTGAAATTTGTACATAGTTTCAGTGTGTAAAGAATGTAGCATTCTGTATCTGAGCCCATGTTTCTCTGGGTCTCCATTTCTATGCGGTTAAGAGGAAGGAAACACTTGGTCACTTCTAGTGTAAAATGGTCTAAAATTAAATGAAATTCATTTGGATGAGTACTAGATCTATTCAGAAGTTGAACTTCCTGTCATGACTGTTTCTTCTCTCAGGCAAAATGTCTCTTTCCCACCCTACCTTCTCCATGTGCTGTCAGGATACAGGGAGTGATAGCATTGGAACAGAAGTGGTCATGTGATGCCAGGGGAAGGATCTATCCTTGCCACTGGGCTTTGGGCCCTTTTGCTCATTGCTTCTGCAGTGAGGGGTGACCTGCCGTCTGTTTGTCTTTGCATGGGCATGATGTGATAACAGCTTCAGAGAAGCTCCGCCATCTTTCCCTGCTGACTAGGTCCTTCTCCAGCTCTTAAAGTTTCTCCCCTCTTAGGGCTTGACTCCTGTCCAAACCCCAGCTTATATAATATCCTCCTGGCAAAAAAAGTCTGGGTAAAGCCAAGGATGTGATCCATCCCACTCCTCCTTTCCAAAAAGGGCACTGTGAAAAGCTCTTTCTACCTGGAGCCCTAAAAGGGAAGTGGACCATAAAACCCCCAGGCCTTCAATTGGCTCTGCAGCATTTGAGGTGCTTTTGACCCACACACTTTCACCTCACCCTCAGACACTAGATCCCTGAGTCTTTAAAGGACACAGACAGCATTTAAAAGATTCTCTCTTAATATTGTATTTGGTATTATACAAAATAATCTATGTAAATTAAAAGTATAAAAAAAGTGAACATCTGTGAGATTCCATCACCCAGTGGTATGCAGTCAGGTGTCAAGATGGCCAATTAGGACAATGAGCCAGACTGAAAGTAACCATCAAGCCTTTACTTCCTGCTACAGAGAAAGCAGGATGTAAAGAGAAGAGCTGTCAGCTCTCCCATGTTCCATCTTTCCCCATGAAACAGCACCAGGCAAAGGTTAAGGGACATGCAGTGCAGATGGGGAAAATTCTCTCACTGCCCTAAACCAAAAGATTCTCCTAACTTTTCATGGGGGGATAATAGAAGGAGGAAGAAGGGAAAGTGCTAGGATTGGAAAAGTATTAAGTCAGTTAGGAAAAAAACAGTACCTCAGCAGTTCCCCAGTAAAGAGCCTTCTGAATGGAGGTGCCCAGGCTGGGAATGCAGATATGCCTGTGAGCAGGGCTGGCCTGTGTAGTGACTTCTTGACAACAACTCCCTTCAGAAAATTGTAGTGCACCTGCTGTGCACCAAGTCTGGTGTGGGGAGGGCAGCTTTTTCCCATGAGGACTGGTAGGCAAGGTCTTGTAATTACCTATGGTTGGGCTTGAAAGATCACAAACAGGGTTTTGGCCTGGAAGTGGACTCCTCAGCTCCACCCCTTGATCCTTCAGGGCCTGAGCGAGAAGCACAGGCTACTCCGTGATGGACTCAAATGAGCCAGACATTGCAATAAGTCTGGTTAATCAGCCTGAGGGCCATGATCAAAGTCACTCTAAGTAGAATATCAGGCCTGCCCAGAAGAGTGAATATAGCCATGAGCCCCAACAGCTGCCAAGCCAGAAAAAGATACATAGCTCATTAGCATCTACCCTAGAAAGCCAGGAGGCCTTCTATCTAAGCCACCTAATGGACTGTTCTATTTTGCCAGGTTCATTGATCCAAGTTGTTGGCAATTACACAGACCCTCCCGGGCTGGTCAGCAGGAAGCCAAGGACTATGAGGTTAGCCAACAGTACTTGGGCCAAGGAGTTGAGGCTGGGATAGTGTTAGTAATAATCTCAACGAGGAGCAAGGACAGATAGTGTACAACCATTTCTAATTGGAGGACAATGAGAATAACCACACAGCCTCTATAGGGCAGGAGTGAGTGGAGGGAAGAAGGCCACCACCACTGTAGCCAAAATAGCTCTGATAGAAGATCCTGCACTTCTCTCCCAGATGTTCTGGTTGCCTCCTTCTCTGACAGGAGTGAGTTTACATTTAGGGAGATATTTTGCTCCTATAGAATCCAGTTGTGGCAATGTATCATGTCCACATTAATTAGGTTGGTGCACTTGAGGTACCAGAAAGACCCTAAGAGACCAATAATTGCCTCTCAAAGAGTGTGTACCTTTCAGCCAACTGCAGGAGTTTATGGATTCAAAAACCAAGTGGTGCGACTAGACCATGGCACTGTTCTGCCATAGGCTGTAATCGGTGAACTCAGAGCTTTGCTGATACCTGTAACTCAAAGGTAAATGTAGATCTGGGGGGACCAGAGGAAGGTCAACCAGGTGGCCCATTGGAGAGCCTCCAGGTATTTTGTTAAAGGCCCCACTCTAAGGTAGCCGTCTTTCTGGTAACCCAGTAGATGGATGCCACCAAGATCCCTACACTGATTATGTGAGAGCGCCGTTAGTGTTTGTCTGGGCAGTCATCTCTGGAATGAGATAGTGTCTAAGAATTTCACTGGGTACTAGGTCATTGTGCCTTGTCTGTGTTAATGAGCCACTTGGGTTGTTGCATGGTGATCGATAGGGCAATCCAGTTCTTGGGTGGTGCCCTTGTGTGGGCCCACTAGGAGGATGTTATCAATATAACAAAGGCTAGTGCTCCTTCCAGGAGCAGGACTTTTTCCAGGTCACACTGATGGCAGAGAGCTGGAGAATTTAGGTAGCCTTGTAATAGGACATTAAAGGTGTATTGCAATGCGTTGCACTTAAAGGTGAATTTGATCCTGATCATCTGGGTAGAGAAGGGATGCTAGGAAAAACATTTTCAATATCAATTGCTACATACCAGGTTTCTTCAGCTTGGGCAGTAGCCTCTGTGACAATCATGATACCAGGTACTTCCAGAACTATGGCACTGAGCTTCCTCTAATCAATGATGAGTCTCCAGATACCCTAGGCCTTGTGCACAGGCCAAACTGATCTACTGAATGAAGACATCATCTCATGGAACTTTGGCTTCCTTGAGATGGGCAATGTGGATGGTTATTTCTTTTTCTCCCTCAAGCAGCCAGTATTGTTTTGGATAGACAGTGGTACTAGGCGCCGGTAGGTAATAGGGTAGGTTCATCCACATGCCCCACTAAAATGCAGCAGTTCTTATTAGGGATTTGGGGCAAAGACAAATCATCTATAGACATAGGCAATACTTCTATACCAATAATACATTCGCTAGTGGGAGCCATAGCCAGGAAGTTTGTGGGGACCCTAAAGGACCCACCCATAGCTAGGCATGGGCAAGGGTCCCAGGGGTAGAGCTTTATCTGTTTCCCCCTCATCCTGGAGCTAGGATTTCAGGGATCACAGTCACCTGTGCACCAGCAACCGAAGACCCAAGAAGTGCAACTCTCCCCCACCTCCCCGTTGAACCTTGACCTTGGCATAAGGCCTCTGATCCCCCCTGGGAACAGAGGAGACTTGGCCTGTCCCAAAGTCTTGTTTTTGAATGCCAAGAGGTCCAGGTAAGATTAGTGGTACTCCCTGAATCATCTCCAGGCTCACTGGGAGGGGACTGCTAATCAGGTACCCCACAGGCCCTGATTTCCTTGCCCTATCAATTTCCTCCTTTGAGACTTACAAAGTAACCAAATTCAGAAATCTTTCTGGAAAGGCCTTGCCTGGGCTGCCCAGGAGAGGGCGCTAGGTTATTACTCTTAATGCCACTCTTTCTCCCTGGTCAGTTTGCTTTCTTGCCCGTGGCTGCCTGTTCCATGTCCAGGAACTTGTCAGTAAGGCTTGGACTGGATCATGGGTGAACTGACCTGATCTCATGAAGAGGTTTAACTAGGCTGGTGACCAGTGCCAGCAGGGGTAGCATGAACAAACTTGGAAATTTGAGTCTGGCTAACAATCTGACCATCATTCTCAGTCCCTCATGGTAGACCCAAGGGACCACAAGGATGGTTTGCAGGGACGTTAGAGCCTCTGCAAGTGTGGTCACACAAGGAACTTGTCACTGGTGGGACAAACCTGTTGCAGCCACAGAGTACCCATTGAGGAAGGAGGTCTCGGATGTTTGCCCACGGTCAGGGCACTTCCAAAGAAGAGTCTGTAGCAATGCGCCCCACAAGGCACCTCTCTCTCACCATCTCTTTAACAAGATGATCTTTTTCATCGTGGAGGCAAACTCACCAGGTCTCTAGGTCTCTTTGGGCCACAGGAAAAAGGCCTCTACACTCTTTCACGGAAGGCATGAGTCTCAATAACACACTACATTGCAGGATGTCCCTTGGCATCAGCAACCTGCTTAGAGCCAATAGTTACTGGGCGCAGTTCAGCATGTGGGTTCTCTGACAGTTTTGGTCCCATTTCTGGAGGACCATGAGCAGTAGCTAGGGAACGGATTCCCTAGCTTTCCTAGAATTCCCTTTGTTGGATTTCTCATTTGACCCACTGGGCAAGCCCACCCAGGGAGTGGAGTGCTAAAAGGGACCAATGATTCCCCTTAGAACTGAAAAGTTTCTGTAAATAATCTGCTAGCACCCCCCAAGTCCTATTGGTATGGCTGTGGAGGTGCCCCGTGGGGCCCTCAGGTGTTCTATTCTTCCAGAATGGCTTTGTGCTCAGTGGGCCCCCTGTCTTGCTGCAGCAATTTGTTGAGTTGCCAGGCGCCAAGATGGTTAATTAGGACAGTGAGCCAAACTGAAGGTAAAAATCAAGGCTTTATTTACTTACTTTGACAGTGCAAGCAAGAGGTGAAAAGGAGAGGTGCTGGCTCCCTAAAGCCCCCAAGTAAAGTCACTTGGATACAGACAGAGGAATTCCCCCACTGCTGAGGAGCCCCGAACTGAAAGGCTCTTGCCTTTTTATGGACCTGGGGAATCTGGGGGAGGAAGGGATGGAGGGCTCCGAGTGGGAAAGTACTGATTCAGATCACCAAGGCCCCCATAAGGAAGCCTCTGAATGGAGGCCACTGGGCTAGAAATACATAGCACATGGACATGTGTGGCCCGTTATCAACACACTGGGGTGGGAAAGGAAGAGACCAAAGAGCTATGAGAGTCTACTTGGATCTTATGTTTAGTGCATTTGCTGGAAATAGTACTTTACCTCTGTGGTCTTCCTCCTAAAAACACATCATTTACCTCTAGCCAAATCATGCAAAAAAACAAATCCTCAAACGTTCTACAAAATATCTCACTAGTGTTCTTCAAAACTGTCAAGGTTGCCAAAAAAAAAAAAAGACAGTGTAGGGACGCCTGGGTGGCTCAGTCGATTAAGCATCTGCCTTCGGCTCAGGTCATGATCTCAGGGTCCTGGGACCGAGTCCCCCATCAGGCTCCTTTGCTCGGCGAGGAGCCTGCTTCTCCCTTCTGCCTGCCACTCCCCCTGCTTGTGCTCTCTCTTTCTCACATTCTCTGTCAAATAAATAAATAAACAAATAAAACAACTTTCTTAAGATTATAGCATTGTTTCATGGCAAATGGGCTGAATGTCCTGCAATAGAAGATGGATGAAACAAATATGGTACATCTACGCAACGGAATTCTACGTATCCATTTAAAAGATTCTAGTAGTTCTCTATTTGCTTACACCAAACAGTCTCTAAGATGTACTGATAAGTCAAGACAGCAGGAGACCCAACAGTGTGAATAATCCGCTATTTATGTATACAGATAGGTCTGGAGGGCACATAACCAAAAGTAGCATCACTTCCAAGGAGAGGCTCAAGAGCAGTAGGACTTTTCACTGACTAATACGTTCTACCTTTTGAATTTTGTACTACATGTACATATTATCTATTTAAAATGTTTTTAATGAACCAGGCAAAGGAAAAGGAGGATGGAAAAGAAAAAGAAAACTGAAAGTCAGAGGCCCTGATTATCTTTTATCAACACTTAATACAAGTAAAAGTCTGATTCATCACATGAGGTGTGAGTCAGGCAAGGGAGAATTGAGTGAATGAAGAACATCTGAAAGCCAAAAGAAAAAGACTAATTGGAAAAGCCACTCATTTCCTGCTACGTCATATGTAAGAGTGGAATAGATGTGCCAGTGTTTTCTCAAAGCCTGTTAACATGTCATCCCTCCTCTCCTTCCCCCACCTGACCTCTCACACCGTTTCTGTACCCACTCAGGGCTCCATTCTGCAGGTAGCTTCCATCCCCATTGCCCCAGAACCTAGGATTCTCTTTAAAAACTGTCTCTCCAGTCTGTGGAAGGTGGCTGAATTCTACACCAGCCCAGACAGAGCAAGGGTGTTCTCCTTTGGACCCAGGCCGGACCCAGGGAAGTTGCCTTTTGAGGGCATTAGCTGCAGCCCCAGAGCCTCAAGCCAGGCAGCTCCCAGCACCTGCTTGACAAAAGCAGGATCATCATCAAATGCATCCAGTGCGGGATTAGTTGCCAGCACAGCCAACCAGCAGCGATTGTGGCTCGGAGGAGGTGACCTATAGCATGAAGTCAGAAATTCTTTTCAGCTTACATACCTTATCCAACCACTTCTCAATCATCTGCTTGCCTATGCAGGCCACTATCCTCCACCTTCCCAAAATGCAGTTGCCTACTCTTCAGCCCAGAATAACCCACCCATTCTTCACCCAGGGCAACCAAGATGGGCTTTCCAAATGCAATTGTAATCATCTCTTTTGGAGTCAGCCTTTCCTGCATTTAGCTCAGAGCTCCAGGAGGAGTTAAGATCGAGTTGACCACTTGGCCACTGTATCCCCATCACCGAGACTCCTGGGCCCCCAGTAGACACCCAGTAAATTTTTTGATGAATGAAAGAGAATGAATACAATGCAAGTTCTAACACTGTGCAAGGACAATGTTCCAAAGACTTTTGGAAAGGCTTCCCCCATCTTATTTTTTTATTTCCCATCCTTCCCCCAAGCTCCCTCTCAAACTAGCTCACTGTACTCTTATGAAATTCTTCCATAATCTGGGAACTCCCCTACATCCTCCACCTCCTCCAAGAAGCTATCTCTTCTGCTTGCCTTCACATCCTGCCACATCTCTACCTTGTGAAGATATCCCAACCCATCCACCTACCTTAGGATTCATTCTCCCATCCACCTATCTTAGGATTCATTCTCCCATCCCATCTACCTTAGGATCTCTCACTACAGTGCTATTTAAAAAACATAATTCTCCCAGATATTTGCAAATTATATATCTAATAAAGGATTAATATCCAAAATATATAAAGAACTTACAACTCAACAGGAGAAAAACAAATAATGATTTAAAAATGGGCAGAGAAACTAAATAGACATTTTTCTAAAGATGCACAAATGGCCAACAGACACATAAAAACACACACAAGCCGGCATAATGTATAGACTTGTCAATTCACTCTGTTGTACACCTGAAACTAGTGTAACATTGTGTGTAAACTATACTTCAATTAAAAAAAAAAAAGAATGAGGGGTGCCTGGGTGGCTCAGTAAGTTAAGCGTCGGACTCTTGGTTTTGGCTCAGGTCATGATCTCAGGGTGGTGAGATCAAGCCCCATGTTGGGCTCCTCATTGACCATGGAGCCTGCTTGGGATTTTCTCTCTCCCGCTCCCTCTGCCCCTACCACTCCCACCCTCATTCATACTCTTTCTCTAAAAAAAAAAAAAAAAAAGATTAGGGGTACCTGGGTGGCTCAAGATCCAGAGATGTGTCCCTTTGAGTCTTTGACTAAGTACTGATCAAGCATGAGAAGAAATTACTCAAGACTAAGAAAAAAAACACTGAAAAGTAGGCAGAACAATTCCTGGATCACACACAGGATGGGAAATAGTCTGTTTTCACCAACTAGAATGCAAAAACATAAGATACAGACCAGGAAGAATCCTCAGAATGTTGCCTTAGTAGTGGGGTTAAATTAGCCCCAGGAAAAATGCAGTTCTGGGACTGTTCTAAAAAAGCTTAAACTGTAAGTCTCATATAAATAAAAATTCCCTAAGGAAAAAAAGTAAGGCTCAAAGAGATCCAACTAACTCTAAGAAAGTAAAATGCATGCCAGAAATAAAAACTAACAATATGTAAAGGAATAAAACAAAATCCAGCAACCAACAATGTACATTCACAATTGTCTGGCATCCAGTACAAAATTATCAGCTATTCAAAGAAGCAGGTAAGTAAGGACAATTATCAAAGAGAAAAACCAACCATTACAGACTCAGAAATGACAAACATGTTGGAACCAGCATCTGAGGACATTAAAACAGCTATTTTAACTATGCTTCATATGTTCGAGGGAGAGAAAAATATGAGCATGATAATGAGAGAAATAGAAAATTTTAAAAAGATCCAGATGGAATTTCTAGAGATGAAAAGTACAGTATCTGAAAAACTGAGAGCAGATTACACTGCCGAAGAAAAGATCAGTTAGCACAAAGACATCTAAAATGAGAAAGGAAAGACTGAAAAAAATGGACTGAGCATCAGTGGCCTGTGGGACGATAGCAAACAGTCTATAACATGGGCAGATTCTGTGTCAAGAGGAGAAGGGGAGGGGGACAAAAAATTGACAAAACATGGCCAAAAAATTCCAAATTTTATTAAGACTAAAACCTTTAGATGGAAGACACTCAGTGAGCCCCAAACAGAATAAACAAAGTTCAAAACCACATAAAACAAATCACTATATGGTTTAAGAACATATACATATGGTAAAAACAAAGAAAGACAAACAAATTCACCAAAATTCAGGACAGTGGTTACCTCTGCGGAGGATGAGGAATGTGGTCAGAAGGGAGCACAAAGGCTTCAAATCTATTAGTGTGTGCTTTTTTTGAAGTGGCATAAAGGGTAAATAAATTATTACTTTAAATTGTATATAAGCTTTTTTGCACATGATAGACATCAACAATAAAAATATAGAAAAATAACTTCATCCATTCTCCCTCCATGTCACTTAGAACACAAGCTATAAACCTGGGAGTTATCCTTGACCACTCCCTCCCCAACCAAATCCAGCTATCACCAAGGTTGATTTTATCTCTTAAATCTTTCTGCTACTTTCCACCTACACTGCCACACCCTGTCCGAGCCATCTTCCGCTCTCACCTGGAACACTCCCTTTCTCTTAAGCAGAAGAAACCATTCTTAAACAGGACTAGTTCTCTCTTTAGCTTGAAGGTGTCAATCTTGCCCCACTTGCTATCTGATGCAGAGATAAGTAAATTGCCCCGAGGCCACATGGCCAGGAAATGACGGGAGGCAGGATTCAAAATCTAATCTTACTTGGGAGCCCACAAGGTCTTTACCCCACCCACTATCCTGCCTGGTGTTGAACAAGATAATACTGGAGAAGGCTTAGCCATGACCTGCCATAAGGTAACCTGTAAACTTTTTCTCTTCCAATAACTTCCTCACCTCCTTATCTGCCTCCTAGTTAGTCCTTACCTCTGAGCTCAAACCTATTTCCCGAGGGAATGCCTTCCTAAGCCCCTTGTGCTATTACAGGCAAGCCCCTGTTATTTGTCCTCACTGCACTCTGTACATGTCTATCATCCCTCCTCCACTAGATCGTGACCTCCACAAGGGCAGCGGCCCATGTTGCCCCCCCACTGTAGTGTATGTGGCACACCCCTGCCCGCTCTGGCTCCTCCCAGTTCCATTCCTTGGTGAAAGTGATGGGTCACCAACAGACCTCTCTTTTATGTTCTAACAAGCAATCTGACCTTCTGACCCTACCAGCAGGGATGTGTGTGAGCCACAGGGGATGAAGAACAGCCCTGGCCCATTGAGTTTGAGATGTCCTGCTTCACAGAAGGGACCCAGTGCCCAGGTGGGAATGAAAGAAACTTAAGGCACTCATTGGGTCACAATCGAGTACCCCCTGCCCTTATTTATCATATCCACTCCTCTCACTCAGAGTTTGGGTGGAAGGCACCTGAATGCCTGGCCCAGGTACACTGGAGCCATGAGGGGAACAGACCAAGGTGGCCATGCAGGAGGGGGTGAGGGTGGGGATGGGGGTGACAGGCGTCACCACATCTGTGGGACTTCCACAATGCCCAGAATAAATTTGAGCCCCCAGAGGTTTGGCTCCTCTCTTTGGCAACACTGAGTGCTTTCAGAATGTTTAACTGTGGTTTTAATGCCCCACAGCAAGGCACTGTCATGCTCTGTGTCCTTAGTGTCCAACACAGGACATGACCAAGGGTAGACATCCAGGAAATGGAGGTCTGGCTAACCCCCATGAGTCCTTCAGGTTTGACTCAGTCACCTCCTTGAGAAGTCTTTCTCCCCTGACACACCTTTCCATTGTCCCTGTGCCCCCCACCATGAGTCCCCACAGCAGCGATGCTCTTTTCAGTGGGCTCAAAGAACATTTGTCGAATGAATGGAAGCTTGCTGGTTGACTCTTCTCTGAGCAGTTGTGTTGGTCCAGGAATCTGGAATTCTTTTCTCTTCATTCACCTGCTCAGTTTATTCCAACATTTAAGGGATTACTAGATGTTACATATACTCACTGAGCTCAATGGTGACCTCCCCCAGAAAGCCTTTCTGACCTTCCCGTTTAGGTGCTTCTCCTCTCCGTGGCCACCACCCCTAGGTGGACTTCTCAGCCCCTAGACCAAGATGATCCCTTGGCCACAGGAACCAGACCTGATTCATCTCTCTGTGGCCATCATCTGGCAGGGCTTGGCAACACCTGCAGAAGGTATCATCTCTAGAGTAGAGAGATTCTGGTTGGGATCCCAGCTCTGCCACCTGAGTTTGGGCAAGTTCCTTTCTATTAGTTTGCTGGTGAGTGGAATGGTTGGCTGAGAAGTCCAGAAATGAGACTCAAAACTACCTGAGTACCCAGGATAGTCATTATGCTCTCTACCCTACGGAAGGAAAAAGGGCAGGACAGGGCCTTTAAAACCTGGTGTTTGGTAGTCCAGGTACCTGGGCTCAGTTAGGGGAGGAAAGGAAGTTACAATAGGCTTTGTCCTTCTCTGCCCCAGTCTAATGACCTCCACCCCCAGATCACCTAGAAAACAGAGCCTAAAACAAGAACTAAGTACTGATGTTTTATTTGAGAGGTGCAAACCCAGGGCACTGAGTGAGAAAAGGGAAGCAAGGCAAGGAAGAACTGACGGTAATGAAAGTGATAGCAGTTGGGTCCTGCTTCATGACAAGCCTTGAAGAAACACAGCAGGTGTGTCCAATGGCTACCTGGGTGATTTCCCCATTGGTGGAACTGTTTGGAGAAACAGTACCTTGCAGCAATTGAGGAAAAGGAGGGAAGAAGGTATTTATCTGCCCGATTCTCTCCCATCTCCCATTAGTCAAATGTTATCTCAGGAGCGTTTACTCCCCCACACTTCTGGGTTGCTAATAGCAACTTGAGATGCCAGATTCCATGCCCTTTAGTGGGGCATTCCAACCAAGTCTGGAAGCTAGAGGAGAGTCAATCTCTGGGCATGTGGCCGATGAGTGCCAGGGAGAATTTGATTCAGTACATAAGATGTGTCCAAAACAGTCCAATACTGTTTTTCTCATTTACCAGATGAGGAAACATGGCATAGTGATCAAACACTTTTTCCAAGGTCACATGGCTAGTAAGTGGTAAATTCAGGATTTAAACATAGTTTGGCTCTGGAAACTATAGAAGACCAAGATAAGGAAGTTGGATTTTATGTAGCAGGCAAAGGAGAGTCACTAAAGAGTTTCAAGCTGGGGAGTGACACAAGATAAAGAGCTTTTTGATAAAGCTCTCAATCTCTACTTTCCTCCAGTTTCCCATGCGGCCAACCTTGGCAAAAGTAGGTGGCCCCAGAGAGGTGAGGGCATGCAAGACAGTTTTGAGGAGTCTCTGACTGGGTCCAGAGCTCATACAGGCTTTAACACCACCTCATAAACTTTCTCTGTCTTCATCTAAGCCTGTACCTACTGAAGACTAGCTGGTCAGAGGCAGGCAAGATCTGGGTAGAGAAGCCAAGATGAGGAGAAGAGGAGATTGGCCTAAAGACCAGGAGCAGGAGGACCAGCCATCTGTCCATTGTTGGCCTGTGGGTCTGGGGATCCTGGTGCCCGTCGATGAATCCTCTGGTGTTGCCTGAGATGATCAGATCTCATGAATTGTCGGCCGCATTGATCACATCTATGTGGTCGATATCTGGTGTGTATCCGCGTATGTCGTCCAAGCTCATCAGAACGGAAGAAAGACCATATACAGCCTTCCCACATGCATTTATAGGGCCTCTCACCTGTGGGGAGGTGACAAGGAACAGAAGAAATTAAGTAGAAGAATATGCCAGCACGTGCATAGGAAGGGGTCTGACTCTATTGAGGAAGAGCCGTCAAGGTTGAGAAACCAAAGGAAAACCAAGGGAAAGTAGTGAGGAGGCAACACAATCAGCAGCCCCATGATTTTGGCATGGTCACACTGGATGGGGGGAAAGCAAATTGGTGGGGCCAATATAGCTTGACCCCAAGCTTGAAGGATGACAAGCTAATCCCAAGCCATTACAAACCAATGGTCTAGCACAGATCTAAAGCCCAGAGACTCCTCTACCCCACCCAACCCTACCCCACCTATCTGACACCTCATTCACCTGTGTGTTTGCGTTGGTGACTCACAAGGTGGGAGCGCTTAGTATAAGCTTTTCCGCAGCTTTCATATTGGCAGCAGTAAGGCCTTGAAACCGGGGATCTCCTCCTGAGAGCCCTTTCCTGGGCCCTGGAGTTCCACTCCGCTCTCTGTGGAGCATGCATGGGCTGCTTGGGTAAGGGGTCTTCCTGGGAGCCTGGCTGGCTGAGAGAGTCCTGGGATTCTAAAGCCAGAAATGATGGGGACCCAGCTGGGTTCATCCTAAAATCATGGGGTTCTCTAGGGGGCAACATCTGAGTCAAAGAAGGGAGCATTGCCTGGGCCTCAATAGAAGGCATGGTTGGGGCCAATAACATTTTAGGTGTTAAAGAGTCTCTATTAGAACGTACTGTTGGGAGGCCAGAATAAGGCATTGTTGGCACATTGATGTGGGATGTCATTGAGATTCCACTGGGAGCTGAGACTGGCAGCCCACTGGGGGCCATCCTTAGATTCCTAGCAAAGGTCATGGCCACCCCTGGAGTACTGGGCTCTCCTAAGGGCATCATCTGGGGCCCCTTGAAAATCATTATTCCTGGCTGGGAGGGAGGCAGTCCCTCACAGTAAATCATCTGGGAAGGAGTGCAAGTCACTTGGGAGCAGTAGCTCACACCACGCTCGGGCAGTGACATACTGAACTGTGGCCCCATTTCACTTGCATTCTGCCTGGGTGCCTCAGCTAAGGCCAAGGGGATCCTCTCCAGCTCTGTGTACTGAAGGAAGTGTTGAATGCCTGATGCGCCATCATTCCAAGAGGTGTGCCCTCCACTGCGTCTAGGAGGTGGAGCTGTGTCCAAGATGGACATTGACTTCTCAGTATCCTTGAAGAGAGAGAAGTGAAATTCACCCTAGTTCAAATTCTCCAGTTCCACATGTCCCTCCTTCCCATCTCCAGACTCCACCCTAATCCAGCCTCCAATATCTCTTGCCTGAATTATCCTGCCACCCGACCATTCTCCAGTTTGGACTTTCTAAGCTGCAAGTCTAGCTGATAAGGAGCACAGTGGAAGCCTAAATGTGACTCATGCCATTTTTCCTCCTTGTCATGATTTTGTTTATTTCATAAAAAGCAATGAAGAGAGCAAATAAAATATTCCACAACCTACACCTTCAGCAAAACTCTGAGAAAACCTTCAAAGATTATCTTTAAGTGTGAGGGTGAGAACATCCAAAATCAGCCTAAGTGCAGAAAGCCACAAGAGTAAGAAGACTTGAGGGTTCAGATGGGTCATGGCTTTAGCAAAATTTAGAAACATCTGCAAATATTTACTTACAGAAGAGGGTCTCAGCTGAGTTGGAACTGCTGTGGACAAGTCTGAGATCAAACATTGGAGGAGGCGACGAAAAGAGGCAGGCTTTTTTTTTTTGGAAGATTTTATTTATTTATTTGACAGAGAAAGACACAGCGAGAGAGGGAACACAAGCAGGGGGAGTGGGAGAGGGAGAAGCAGGCTGCCTGCTGAGCAGGGAGCCTGATGGGGGGCTCAATCCCAGGACCCTGGGATCATGACTGGAGCCAAAGGCAGACGCTTAACGAACTGAGCCACCCAGGTGCCCCAAGAGGCAGACTTTTAACAAGGGTAGGAGATTGGCTTGGAAGTCAAGAGGCAGTATTCCTGGATGACTGACTGGTGTGAAGGGAAGTAAAGAAGAGATTGGTGGTAGAACCTCTTGAAACAGGACAGGATCCAAATATCATATTTTTTAAAGTTGTCCATCACTGTAGCATTAGAGAGAGCTCTTGAGCTAAAAACTGGGGCCCCTTGAAAATCATTACTCCTGGCTCCACTGCTCCATAACCTCCCATCTACTCCTCCACTGTGACAGTCCAGAAAAGACCAATCCATTCAAATATGAAAACCAAAACATAAGTAAAAAATACAGTATCCATAAAAGATACTAAAACACCAACAGAAACTGAAGATTGCAATCTCAGGAAAAAAAAAAAAAATGGGGGCGCCTGGGTGGCTCAGTCGGTTAAGCATCTGCCTTCAGCTCAGGTCATGATCCTGGGGTCCTGGGATGGAACCTGCTTCTCCTTCTCCCTCTGCCCCTCCCCCTGCTCATGTTTGCACGAGCTCTCTTGCTCTTTCTCTCTCTCGAATAAATAAATAAATAAAATCTTTAAAAAAATCACCAGAAAAAAATGTTGCCACAGATCAAGGAAAAATGAGCAACATTCACATTCTCACACACACACACACACACACACACACACACACACACAAAGAAACTTAAGAAAGCAATTTCGGCTTTTACACCAATTACAGAAACCCCACAGAGCAGAAATAAAGGAATTCAAAGAAGTTACGTCTAGATAATAAGCTACAAGTTATATTAGAGGGGAGGGGGGGACAATGATAAGCATCGGAGGGGCTTCTGTGGTGGTGGCAATGTTTCATAGATCTTCACTTTGTGCTCATCCATTAGGCCGTACACTTATATTCACGTCTCTGTTTGAGTGTTATTTTTCATTAAAATAGTTTCAAAATAATATTGTGAGAAATCAGGATTTTCAGCAAGTGAAAAATTCTATTATAAAAATCAGAGTAAAAATCAATTAAAAATAATGGTGAATTTAAATAGGAAATATTCTATACATTTTTCCCTCCTAAGAGGGAATTCACAGCTATAAATGTTTATAATAATAAAAAAAAATCTCAAATCAACAACCTAGCTTTATACCCTAACTAGAAAAAGAAGAACGAACTAACCCCAAAGCTAGCAGAAGGAAGGAACTATTAGAAAAATATCAATGAGGGGTGCCTGGGTGGCTCAGTCGTTAAGTGTCTGCCTTTGGCTCAGGTCATGATCCCAGGGTCCTGGGATCAAGCCCCGCATCGGGCTCCCTGCTCCGCAGGAAGCCTGCTTCTCCCTCTCCCACTCTCCCTGCTTCTCCCTCTCCCACTCTCCCTGCTTGTGTTTCTGCTCTCGCTAACTCTCTCTCTGTAAAATAAATAAATAAAATCTTTAAAAAGAAAGAAAGAAAAATATCAATGAAACCAAGAGTTGGTTCTTTGGAGAGATTAACAAAATTGCCAAACCTTTAGCTAAATTGATCAAGAAAAATATGAAAGTGAGGACATTACTATCAACTTTACAGAAATGAAAAAGATTATGAGAGTACTATGAATAATTTCATGCCAACAATTTGGATAACTAAACGAAATGGATAAATTCCTAAAAAGACAAAAACCTACCAACACTGAATCATGAAGAAATAGAAAAATCTATACAGACCCATAACTAGTAAAGAGACTGAATCAGTAATCAAAAGCCTCTAGGACAAAGAAAAACCCTGAACTTGATGGCTTTATGGTGAATTCTAAACATTTAAAGAAGGATATCAATGCTTCTCAAATTTTTCCAAAAAATTGAAGAGGAGGGAATACTTGCTACCTCATTCTCACATTGCCTTGATACCAAAGCCAGACAAAGACATCACAAGTAAAATAAACAACAAGCCAACATTTTTCATGAATATAGATGCAAAAAAATCCTCAAAAAAAAATTTAGCAAACCAAATCCACCAGCATATTTTTTTCCACCAGCATATTAATCAGATTATACAACATGACCAAGTGGAATTTATTCCAGAAACACAAGGCTGATTCAGCATCTGAAAATCAAAGTAAAATAAAGGCGGGTGGGGGGGGGCAGAAAAAGCATTTGAAACAATCCAATACCCTTTCATGATTAAGAAAAAAAAAAACTCTCAAAAAAACCCTTCTCAAAAAACAAATTATCCAATTTGATAAAAGACATTTCATTTATGAAAAACCCACAACTTACATCATATTCATGATGAAAAACTGAAGGCTCTTTAAGATCAAGAAGATAAGGATGCCTGCTTTTACCATTTTTACTCAACATTGTATTGGAAGTTCTAACCAGAGCAGTTAGATAAGAAAAACAAAAGGCATCTGTATTGGAAAAAATAGTAAACTATCTGTTCCCAGATGATATGATCTTATATGCAGAAAACCCTAAGGATTACACACACACACACACACACACACACACACACACACACACCTGTTAGAACTAATAAATTCAGCAAAAGTAGTAAGATTCATTTTTTTAAAAAAATATTTATTTATCTATCTATCTATCTATCTATCTATCTATCTATCTATCTATCTATCTGAGAAAGAGAGAGAGTACATGCATGTGAGTGGCAGGGAGGGGCAGAGGGAGAGGGAGAGAATCTCAAGTAGGCTCTGCACTGAGCAAAGAGCCCAACTCGGGGTCCCATCCCACAACCCTGAGATCATGACCTGAGCTGAAACCAAGAGTCAGACACTTAACCAACTGAGCCACTCAGGCACCCCGAAAGTAATAAGATTCAAATTCAAGACATGAATAGATACTTTTCTAAAGAAGACATCCAGATGGCTAACAGACTCATGAAAAGATCCTCAACAACGCTCATCATCAGGGAAATACAAATCAAAACCACGATGAGATACCACCTCACACCTGTCAGAACGGCTAAAATTAACAACAGAAGAAACAACAGGTGTTGGCGAGGATGCAGAGAAAGGGGAACCCTCTTGCACTGTTGGTGGGAATGCCACTTTGGAGAACAGTATGGAGGTTCCTCAAAAAGTTAAAATAGTCCCAGTGGAACCACGAAGCTGTAATTAGGGGCGCCTGGGTGGCTCAGTCGTTAAGTGTCTGCCTTCAGCTCAGGTCATGATCCCAGGGTTCTGGGATCAAGCCCCACATCGGGCTCCCTGCTTAGCGGGGAGCCTGTTTCTCCCTCTCCCACTCCCCCTGCTTGTGTTCCCTCTCTCGCTGTCTTTCTCTCTGTCAAATAAATAAATAAATAAATAAATAAATAAAATTAAAAAAAAAAGAAGTTAAAATAGAACTACTCTATGATCCAGCAATTGCACTACTAGGTATTCACACAAAGTATACAAAAATACAGATTCAAAGGGGTACATGCACCCCGATGTTTACAGCAGCATTATCAACAATAGCCAAATTATGGAGAGAGCCCAAACATCCATCAACTGATGAATGGATAAAAACACACAATGGAATATTACTCAGCCATTAAAAAGAATGAAATCTTGGGGGCACCTGTGTGGCTCAGCTGGTTAAGTGATTGACTCTTAATTTCAGCTCAGGTCATGATCTCAGGGTCATGAGATCAAGCCCCATATCAGTTTCTGTGCTGGGTGTGGAACTTGCTTAAGATTCTCTCTCTCCCTCACCCTCTGCCCTTTCTCCCACCTCCCTCTCCCTCTCTTAAAAAAAAGAAAAGAAAAGAAAAAGAAAAAATCTTGCCACTTGCAATGATGTGGATGGAGCCAGAGTGTATTATGCTAAATGAAATTAGTCAGAGAAAGACAAATATCATATGATCTCATTCATATGTGCAATTTAAGAAAAAAAACAGATCAACATATGGGAAGGGGGAAAAAAAGGAGAGAGGGAAACAAACCATAAGAGACTCTTAATGATACAGAACAAACTGAGGGTTGATGGAGGGGAGGTGGAGGGGATGGGCTAGATGGGGGATGGGTATTCAGAAGGGCACTTATGATGAGCACTGGGTGTTGTATGTGAGTGATGAATCACTGAATTCTACTTTTTTTTTTAAGATTTTATTTATTTGTCAGAGGGAGAGCGAGAGCACACATGCTGGGGGAGAGACAGGCAGAGGGAGAAGCAGGCCCCCTGCTGAGCAGGGAGCCTGATGTAGGACTCGATCCCAGGACCTTGGGATCATGACCTGACCTGAAGGCAGACACTTAACCAACTGAGCCACCCAGGCATCCCTGAATTCTACTCCTGAAACCAATATTGCACTGTAGGTTAACTAACTAAAATTTAAATTAAAAAAAAAAAGATTAAAATTCAACACACAAAAATCAGTTGTTTCTATACACTGACAATGAACTATCTGTAAAGGAAATTAGGAAATCAGGGGCGCCTGGGTGGCTCAGTCGGTTAAGCGTCTGCCTTTTGCTCAGGTCATGATCTCAGGGTCCTGGGATTGAGCCCTGCATCGGTCTCCCTGCTCCGCGGGGAGTCTGCTTCTCCCTCTCCCTCTGCCTATTTGCTCTCTATCTCTCTGTCAAATAAATAAATAAAATCTTTTAAAAAAAAAAAAGAAAATCAATTCAATTTACAATAGCATCAAGACGAATTAAATACTTAGAAATAACCAAGGAGGTTAACTTAATCACTGAAAAATACAAAACATTACTGAAAGAAATTAAAGACATAAAAATGGAAAGACATCTTAATATTCATGGATTAGAAGACTTTAATAGTTACGATGTCAATGCTACCCAAAACAATCTGCAGGTTCCATGCGACCCCTACCAAAATACCTTTCTTTGCAAGAATAGAAAAATCTACACCCTAAAATTCATATGGAATTTCAAGGGACCCCAAATAGCCAAAAACAATCTTGAAAAAGAATAAAATTGGAAAATTTACACTTCTTGATTCAAAACTTACTACAAAGCTAAGTCATCAAAGCAAGGTACTATTGGCATTAAGTATAGACCTATTCACGAACAGAAAGGAATAGAGCCCAGAAATAAACCCCCACACATATGGTCAAATGATTTTCAACAAGGGTGCCAAGATCGTTGAATGGTGGGAAAGACAGCCTTTTCAATAAATGGCGCTGGTATAACTGGATATCCACATGCAAAAGAATGAAGGGCCCTTACTTAATACCACATACAAAAATTAATTCAAAATGGATCAAAGACCTAAACATAAGAGCTAAACTATAACTCTTAGAAGGAAACATAGGGGAAAAGCTTCACGACGTTGGATTGGTAATGATTTCTCGGATATGACACTCAGGAACGGCAACAAAAGAAAAAAAGAGATGAAGTTGGACTTCATCAAATTAAAATCTTTTGTGCATCAAAAGACACCACCAGCAGAATACAAAGGCAACCCACAGAATGGGAGAAAACATTTGCAATTCACATATCTAACGGAGACTAATATCTAGAAAATATAGATAGCTCCTAAAACTTAACCTAAAAACAAATAACCCGATTCGAAAATGGGCAAGGGACTTAACTAGACTTTTCTCCAAAGATATACAAATGGCCAATAAGCAAATGGAAGATGCTCAACATAACTAATCATTAGGGAAATGCAAATCAAAGCCACAATGTGATACCACTTCACACCCACTTAAAATGATTGTTATCAAAAAGAACAACAACAACAACAACAACCCAAAGTGTTGGCAAGATATGGAGAAATTAGAATCCTTGTGGTAGGAATGTAAAATGGTGCAGCCACTGTGGAAAACAGTAATGACAGCCCCTCAACAAATTAAAATAAAATTACTATATGATGCAACAATTCCACTTCTGGTATCTACCTACAAGAACTGAAAGCAGGGACTGAACTAGGTATCTGTACACCCATGTTCACAGCAGCATCATTCACAGTAGCCAAAACATGGAAGCAACCCAAGTGCCCATCAGCAGACGAATGGATGAACAAAAGGTGGCATATACCTACATTGGAATATTATTCAGCCTTAAAAAAAAAAAGGAGGAAATTCTGATATACTTCAACATGAATGAGCCTGGAAAACATTAAGCTAAGTCGAATAAGGACAAAAAATGTATGGTTCCATTTATATAAGATATTTAAGGAAGTCAAATTCAAAGAGACAAAGAACGTTGATTGCCTGCCAGGGATTTGGGAAGTTACTTTTTATTGGTTAAAGAGTTTCAGTTTGGAAGGCAGAGGGGCATAGGGGAAGGGAGGGAAAATGAAACAAGACAAAACCAGAGAGGGAGACAAACCATAAGAGACTCCTAATCATAGGAAACAAGCTGAGGGTTGCTGCAGGGGAGGAGGGTGGAGGGATGGGGTAACTGGGTGATGGACATTGGGGATGGTATGTGTTATAATGAGCACTGGGTGTTATATAAGACTAATGAATCACAGGCCCGTACCCTGAAACAAATAATACATTATATGTTAATTAATTGAATTTAAATTAAAAAAAATAAAAATTAAAAATTAAAAAGAATTTCAGTTTGGGAAGATGAAAAAATTTGTGGAGATTAATAGTGGGGATGGTTGCATAGTAATGTGAATATGATTAATGCCGCTAATCATACACTTAAACGTGGTTATAATGATATTTTTGTTTTATAGATTTTACCACACTTTTTTAAAAATGTCTAAAAAAAGGACACAAAAGGGGTTCCCACTGGCCAAATTTGTGACAATTTGAACATCAAAAAGAATAATGACTATTGGTTTTAATAGAATTTTGAACACTGTGAATTGAAGTGAAAATTAAGTGTTTATTGTATCTTTCCAATAAGAAATTTATTTCAAAATCACCAAAAAGAGTCCAGTGGTTTAAGAAAAATCCTACATTACAGAAGAACACAAGCTAATAAATGTAGAAGGAATGGTAGAATTGAAAAATCATTATTTTACAACCCTTAATAAAACTTTTGATTAAGGAAACTTGGTTGACACCAGTGGGTGAATGACTGATAGGGAACTGGGCATTTGGATATATCCAAGATAACATTACATAGATTACTTTCTGACCACAAGGCTAAACGTTAAGCTTAAATAGAGAGATTAATCAGGTACCTTAATTCAAGGGCCAAGCCTAGGGTCACCCAAATGTGGGGAGCTAGATGTGTCTCCTGATGAAGAGGAAGCCTACCATACCTATGAGACATTCTTACCAACAATCAGGAATCCAATGAAGCTTTAAGGTCTAACTTCAGTTTACAAGTGACACAAGAGCTAGAAGATCAAGCTAACTTATACCACGAGAACGCAATGTGATAAATCCAGAAGGAACAGTCTACAAAAGTTAGGATAATGAAAAATGGAAAGTCAGTCAGGAAAAAAGAAAATTATTCTAATTTCAAAAAAACTCGAGGGGCGCCTGGGTGGCTCAGTCGTTAAGCGTCTGCCTTTGGCTCAGGTCGTGATCCCAGGATCCTGGGATCGAGCCCCGCATCGGGCTCCCTGCTCAGCGGGGAGTCTGCTTCTCCCTCTCCCACTCCCCCTGCTTGTGTTCCCTCTCTTGCTGTCTCTCTCTCTGTCAAATAAATAAATAAAAAGTCTTAAAAAAAAAAAACTCAAGAGATGTAACCAGATGCAGTGTGTGGTCTTAAAGCAGGTCCTGGTTTGGACATATTAGCGTAAAGGACATTTTAGGGACGACTAGGGGAATCTGAATAAGAATTACATTTAAGATGATATTAAGAATTTTGGTAGGTTTGAAAATGTTTGACTATGGAAGAAAATAATTTTCTTTCACCCTAGAAGGGTTGGCGAGATCCTATCTGTTTTATTCACCACTATATGCAACTAGCATAAAGTAGGCTCGTAACAGCCTCGAGATAGCTGTCTATTGGATGGGCATTTCTGGGGTGCTCAGCCCCTTTTTCCTCCCTCTCAGTGATGGCCCTCTTTTATTTTCCTGATCCTTCACAGGCAAACTTCTTTGGAGATACTTAAAATATACACCTTCACCACTACCTTGCCTAATTACTCCCCAAATTCAACTTGGCCCCCATTTCTCCACAGAAACCGCTTTCATAAAGGTCAACAACCACTTTCATGTCACTAAGTCCAAACACTTGTCAGACCCCTTCTTGCTTGACCTCTCAGGAGCTTCTGAGACTCCTGGCCACTCTTCTTGAAATGTTTTCCTCCCTTGACCTTGGGAACACATTGTCACACTTGCTGGGTTTTTCTCCTTCTCTTCGCCCTGGCCCTCCCTCCTCCTCAGTCGCCTCTATAGCTTTCCCTTACTGGCTACTTTCTAGGCAATCTTTCTCATGCTAATGATCCATTTAGGTTTATATTCCACTTAGTCTTAAACCAGTAGCTCCAGGGCAGACTTCTCCTGAATCTTCCAGCCGCCTAATGCTCTGTCCACTTGGATAGCCCAAAGGCACTTCAATGGACTGCGTCTAAAACTCCTGCTCATCCTTACTTGCCCACCCACAGGAGTAAAAAACAAGCCTGTTCCTTCTCATCCTTTGCTCTCTCACAAAATGTCACTATTCTTGCCCAATGGTGCAAGCCAGAAATCTGGTAAGGTGTCCTGGATGGCTCCTTCACCACCTAGATGCAAGTTAATTACCAATTCTTATGGTGTCTACCTCCAAAACATGTCCAAGATCTATTTGGTTTTCTCTATCTCCACGCTCCCCTCCCTAGTTAGGCTGCCATTTTAGTTCTCACTTGGATTATCACAGTACCTTTCCAACAATCCCCTTGAATTCTGCCCACCTCTATCAGGGCACTCTTTACAAAATGCAAATCTAATCATGACTGATCACATTTAAATTCCTCAGTGGCTTCCTACTGGCTCAAGCCCTGCATGATCTCAGTAGCCACTCTCGCATCACTCTCTTGGCCTTAGTTCTCGGTCCATCTTTCACTTCCTCCAAGGTAGGAGCTTACTGTCTCTGGTCTCAGTCCTGTAAACCCTTCACCCATCCAGTTCCCCAGTTCCAGACCAAATCCTTAGCTGTCTTCTCAACCTCCTAAATCAACTCAAACACCTCTGCTATTTGTTCCTGTGGACCCTGTTCTTCTCCTTAATAGTAATTTGTACACTTCCAATCATTCAGCTGTTTATTAATAAAATGGCATAATATCTTATAGTAAGCTCACCACTGCATTCCCAGGGTCTTGGCAAAGGCCTGCCACTTAGTAATGTTTTCCTCCCTGCCTGCTTCCCACTGACTCCCTAACTTTTTCTTCTCTCCTGGATACTCAAGTCCCTTGACAGGGCAGGGCGTTACCCCCAGAGCCCAGCACAGGTGCTAATGCTGGGTGAATATTAATTGCATAAATGACACATGACTTACGTCCGCGATCTCCCAACCCTCCCCTTCCTAACCCTATCCCTCACACTTCTAATACCTCAGATTTCTGCTTCCCTCCACCCCCAGCCTGCACCCACCCCCCCCCCCCCCGCCACGCCCGGCCCTGGCGCTGACTTCTGGACTCACCTGCACGAGCTGGTACTGAGCCGGCTGCCACTGTCTCAGCCTCTCGGCCTCCCGCTCCATCTCAGCCTGGGATGGGCTGCACATCAGAACCGTGTGCGGGTCCAGGCCCACACCAGAGCACAGCTGAGACGCGCTGCCTCAGCGTCTCAGGTCAGGTGTCCTGCCGCCACCACGCCACAATCACAATTGCCTAGCTCAGCTTCTACTTAGCACCGTGCCGCCGGGAGGGGCGGAGCCAAGGGCCGCACCCACAGACCCACCCATCAGCAGCCGCCCCACCCCGCCCGCCCGGCTGCGGCGGCATCCAGGTCCTGCCTGGACACAGCAGGGTCACTAACAGGGGACCTCAGACCGTCACCACATCTTGTGTCTTACGTCTGCCCCCACCCGATTTACCCCATCCACCCTCCAGTCTGAGCATCTCTGTTTCACCCAGGTAGGGGTAAGGACACCAAGGTTCCAGACTCCAGGCCTTGGAGACCTCAGAGTGGAAAAACCAGGGCAGGAGGCAGGAGGCAGCCGCAGACTGGGGTGTAGAAGACAGGAGAACCTCCACCAGCACCCCACCAGGTCAGGGTTCTTTGTCATAAGCTCCCAGAGGCCTGGATCTTCTCTGCTATAAACCAGGTTCCTCTGTCCCTTGTGTGTACAAACCAAATAGTGGGAGCTCCGTAGCACGCGTCTTCTTTCCAGAATACTGAGTACCTCCTGTGTGTCCGCACTGTCTTATGGAACTAGGGATACAACGGCAGACAAGACAGAACCAAGGGTCTTTGCTCTCAAGGAATTTTCATGTGAAATGGGCAGACAAATGAATATAATAAAGTCAATAGTTATTATAATTTTCTTTGGTGGTGAGAAAACAAAATAGGAAAATGTGAGCTGAGGACTGAGTGCCTGAAAGGGACCTCCCCGTAGGAAGATTGGGGGGATCTGAGGCAGGAGAGAGCTTGGCCTGCCAGAGGAAACATAGAGGGACCAGGTAACCTCTACCATGTGAGCTCAGGGGAGAGTGAAATGACATGATAGGGATGGTCTTGGAGACCATGGACAGCAGTTTGAACTTAGATATTCTAAGTGTGATGGGAAGCCACTTAAGGATTATAAACAGGAAATTGATAGGATCTAAGTTTTTTAAAAACATCATTGGGCTCCTTTGAGGTGTATGGATTATGGGAGATGAGATCAAAGCAGGGACACCAGTTAGAAAGCTAAGGGAGCTCTCCCTCCAAGAAAGAGCTGTATTTGGTGAGGGGGGGATGATGGCGATTACAGAATATTTTAAGAATTAGAAGGGAAAGGACTTGGTAATGGGTTGGAATGGTAAAAAGCTGAGAGGAAAAGAGGAATCAAAGATGACCCCTAGATTATTGGCTTGAGCAACTGAGTGATGACTGCACCATTTGGGAATATGGAAAGATAAGAAGAAGAGTAGATTTGGAGGCAGCTGAAACAATTTGATTTTAAGCATATTGACTTTGAATTGTCTACTAAATGTGCTCAGGGAAAGGTTAAGGCTGTAAATGTCAATTTGGGTGTTGTCAGCACAGAGATGGTGGTTGTAAGGCCATTAGAGTGAGTGAAATCAACTAGGGAGCTGGTTAGAGAAAGGGACAGGACAGAACCTGAGGATCTCCTACATTTACATTTAAGGTTCAGCAGAACAGAAAGTTCATCCAAGGAGACTGAGAAGTAACAGACGGAGAAGTAGGCGGAAAGTCAGGAGATTATATTTCAAGAAGCCAAAAGAAGCGTGCATTCAAAAGAGGGACTGTGCAACCACATCAGATGTTGCTGAGATAAGAACCAGGACTTGACAAGATGGAGGCCCTTGGTGACTAACAAAAGCAGGTAGAAGACGCCTGGGTGGCTCAGTTGGTTAAGCGACTGCATTAGGCTCAGGTCATGATCCTGGAGATCCCGTATCGGGCTCCTGGCTCGGTGGGGAGTCTGCTTCTCCCTCTCACCTTCCCCCCTCTCATGTTCTCTTTCTCTTCATTCTCTCTCTCTCAAATAAATAAATAAAAATCTTTAAAAAAAAAAAAAAAGCAGGTGGACCTGGGACTCCTGATCTCGGAGTCGTGAGTTCGAGCCCCACGTTGGGCAGAGAGTTTATGTCATAAAAATATATTTTTTTTAAAAAAAGAAGTTTTGCTATAAATGGGGTTAGAGAAATGAGGTGGTAGTTGGGAGGGTTAAGGGAGGCTGAACAGGGATCCACCAATAAAGAGACACTGATATTGAAGGAGATAGCTTAATTGGGGGAGCAACATTGATAATTCAAGTCAAGACAGGCCCTTGAGAAGTCGTGGCTGTGCCCTATAACTAACACCTGCTCAGGTCTCAGCTCAGGTGTCCCTGCCTTCTGGGACCATCTCTGATTCTCATGTGATGCCTCTTCCAGTTACCATAAACTAGTGTTTCTCCCAACATGGCATCTCAAATATGTCTGTGGAATGAATCATATTTGACACACGGAGCAGATTGTTTATTAACACCTCATCCTCTATAGGATAACATTATTTTCATAATTCAAATTTCATATTTTCGAGTGACCATGAAATGAAAAGCAGAAGAATGTCCAGAAAAGAAATGCAGGACTGAAAATTTTTCTTTTACAAAGCTTGTATGCATATTCATGCCAGTAAAACAAATACATACATACAATTAATATTACAGTACCAAAAAATGAAAAAAGTACAACTGTTTACGTCAATCATTTTCACATCAACCTGTTTGAACTTTGATCCTTTCATTACAATCTGATATAACACCTTATGTAAATGATCATTCAGCAACTGACAAAGTGATTTTAATAAAACCAAAACTGCTAAATTGTACCACTGATGTAACATTTACTTTCCTGATTCATCTTTCATTTTAAAACAGCTAAGAATTTTTTTAAAATAAATTTCCATTTTATTTTTTTTTTTAAGAGTTTTTTTAAGATTTTATTTATTTATTTGACGGAGAGAGACACAGCATGAGAGGGAACATAAGCAGGGGGAGTAGGAGAGGGAGAAGCAGGCTCTCCACTGAGCAGGGAGCCCGATGCGGGGCTTGATCCCAGGACCCTGGGATCATGACCTGAGCCGAAGGCAGACACTTAATAGCTGAGCCACCCAGATGCCCCTAAATTTCCATTTTAAAAGTGTGATTCCAATTCAGTAAAATATTTTGTGTGTGAATTAAAATTTGCATTTAACCAGGGGCGCCTGGGTGGCTTAGTTGGTTGGGTGTCTGCCTTCGGCTCAGGTCATGGTCCCAGGGTCCTGAAAATGAGCTCTGAGACAGGCTCTCTGCTCAGCGGGGAGTCTCCTTCTCCCTCTCCCTCTGCTGCTCCCCCTGCTTGTATTCTCTCTCTCTCTCAAATAAATAAATAAATAAAGTTAAAAGAAAAATTTGCCCTTAACCAAACAGAAGTATTTTGCCTGTCATTTGAATTGTTTCACTGTTCAAAATTTTAACACAAAACTCCAGTTGGTTATATTGAAGGGCAGAATTGAAGTAAGTCAAGTTCTGTTTCTTTGCCTTTATAATGAATCACTGTAAAGCTTTTGAAGCTACTGTGTAAACACAGGCATATCTAATACTACGCGTGTTGGAGACATGACCCAGGCCTAAAGTGAGTTCCAAACACATATAACTGAACACTCTCTGAATTAACTTCCGCATCGAATGCAATGTTTCTTAAAAGGTCTGTAATAGGGATGCCTGGGTGGCTCAGTCAGTTAAGCGTCCGACTCTTGGTTTTGGCTCAGGTCATGATTTCAGCATCGTGAGATAGGGCCCTTCATCAGGCTCCGAGCTCAGTGCAGTCTGCTTGTCCCTCTCCCTCTGCTCCTCACCCCCACCTCTCTCTCTCTGTCAAATAAATAAATAAATAAATAAAATCTTTAAAAAAAGGTCTGTAATATGCTAATGTAAGCTTACATGATCTTATGTTTTTTCTTTATTTTTTTATTGAGATATAATTGACATATAACATTATATTAGTTTCAGGTGTACAACATAAGGATTTATTTGTATATATCATGAAACAATAAGTGTAATTAACACAATAAGTGTAATTAACATCCATCACTACCATTACAATCTTTTTCTTGTGATGAGAACTTCAAGATTTACTCTCTCAGCAACTTTGAAATATACAATACAGTACCATTAACTATAGTCACCATGCTGTACATTACATCCCCAGGACTTATTTATCTTACAACTGGAAGTGTGTACTTTTTGACCACCTTCACCCACTTTGCCCACCCCTCTCCTCCTCACCGGCCTCCCCCCCACCTCTGTCAACCACCAATCTGTTCTATCTCTGAGTTCAGTGTCTTGTTCTGCTTTTTGTTTAGAATCCACATATAAGTGATAGCATATTTGTCTTTCTCTGCCTGACTTATTTCACATACAGACTGCTTTCAAGGTCCATCCATGTTATCACAAATGGCAGGATTGCCTTCTTTTTTATGGCTGAATAATATTCCATTGTTTGTATGTGTATATACATTGGATGTATATGTATATACATGGCAGTGACCAACGTTTTGCAAACTTCCTGGTATCTTTTTCTCCATGTACAAATATATAGGTTATATCTCAATTTTTGTGCTTTAAATAAAAATGAGTCGTTTTCAGAAATAATAAAAATCAGGAAAATTTTCTGAATGCATCATCTGGTTAAGAGGTGAAATCTGGAGTCAGGGCATGGGTTTCAATCCTAGTGATGGCTCTGGTTCTGAGATTTTGGAATGTGTGATTTAATTTTCCTGATTCTCTTGAGGGGCGCCTGGAGGGCTCAGTCAGAAGAGCATAGGACTCTTGACTTCGGGGTTATAAATTCGAGCCCCACGTTGGGTGTAGAGATTACTTAAAAATAAAATCTTTAAGAAAAAATAAAAATAAATAAAAAATAAATAAAATCTTTAAAAGAAAAAAGAAAGAAACCAGTCCCTGAGAAGATAAGCTTTGTGACATATCAATGCTCCATTAATGTCATTATCCTATCAACCTCCCCCCAAGGCAAGGCAGGGCAGGACAGAACAAGCACCACCCTTTAGCTTTTTATTTAGAGCCTATTTTTTTTTAAGATTTTATTTATTTATTTGAGAGAGAGAGAAAGAGAGAGAGCATAAAAAGGGGGAGGGACAAAGGGGGAGGGAGAAGCAGGCTCCCCGCTGAGTAGGGAGCCCAAAGCAGGGCTTGATCCCAGGACCCTGAGATCATGACCTGAGCTGAAGGCAGATACTTAAGCCACGAGCCACCGAGGTGGCCCTAGAGCCTAGAACACCAGAGGCTTGTGGGAAAGAGATGCTTACTCTGAGGGTCCTGCTACCTGCCCCACCTCAAACTACACCCCATCTTTGGCTGACTGTCCAACAGGCATGCCCCCCTGATTGCCTTATCATGCCTCAGAACCGGGGTCATTCTAGACTCCAGCCTTGAGTTAATGAGCTGAGCCCCAGCCCACTGTACCCCTCCGCCAGAGGCAGCTCTGATTCCTGAGCGTACCCCTTACACAAAACACAGCACGGTGCCAAATGCCAGGCTCTACTGTAGGCACTTTTCATGACTTCTGTTCTGTCATTTAAAGAAAAGATTAGCATATCCATCTTATGTGGAAATGGATGCTGACTCAGAGAAAAGCAGCCCCTCAAATCATAGTGAGGGTAATTCCCAAGCCAAAGGCTACTTAATGCCTCTAGAACTTGTTTCTCGGCTGGGAGCACTCTGCCCACTTGTCACTAGAGCTTCCCCAACCTGGCTAACTCCTCCCCGTCCTGCACCCCCATAAGGGAGCCTATCCTGATACTCACACGGGGTTAGGTGCCTGCTCTATGCTCCCACCGCCCCAGGTGCAGACAGCCAATGGCTTTTGTTCTTGACAATGTGGTTTGTATTTAGTTGCTCAAGAATCTTCTTTTTCTGGGCCCCTGGGTGGCTCAGTCGTTAAGCATCTGCCTTCAGCTCAGGCCATGATCCCAAGGTACCCTGCTCTGCGGGAAGCCTGCTTCTCCCTCTCCCACTCCCCCTGCTTGTGTTCCCTCTCTCACTGTCGCTCTCTCTGTCAAATAAATAAATAAAATCGTAAAAAAAAAAAGAATCTTTCTTTTCTGCCTTCTCCCCTCCCACTCTGAAGCCCACTTATACACGCCCTGTTCTGCCTTTGCCTCTCTCCTCTGTGCTACTCAAAGTGGAGGCCATGGATGATCCCAGTTTGCAAACTTTACCAGTCTGCAATGAGATAGGTACAGAAATTGAGTGGAACATTTAAAATTCTTATAGCTATTGGCAAGTTATTTTTGTGTGTTGAATCTAATAATGAAAAACTGTGGCTTGTATTTTGTATGTCCTTTTTTTTTTTTTTTTTTTCCATTTTACTTTCCTAGTAATTGGTTTTCATTGTGTTTTAGAAAAAAATCCATCCTGACGGATTGGGGTGGGAAAAAGTTCCCTCACCAAGATAGGTTGAGAAACATTGGTTTATTTATTTATTTTTTTTTAAAGATTTTATTTATTTGACAGAGAGAGAGTACAGATAGGCAGAGCGGCAGGCAGAGGGAGAGGGAGAAGCAGGCTCTCCGGGGAGTAGGGAGCCCGACGCGGGGCTCGATCCCAGGACCCTGGGATCATGACCTGAGCTGAAGGCAGACGCTTAACTGGCTGAGCCACCCAGGCGCCCCAACATTGGTTTATTTATATTTCCCTATGTTCTGGCATAAAAAAGGCACTGAGTAGCTGCAAAAGTGAAGGATACATGAATGCACTTGACAAAGGTAATAGAATAAACAGAACTTGGTGCTGCATTGGAGTGAAACTGTCAGGTGTTTACCTTGAGTTCTGGGAGGTTGCTGAGACTTCCCTAAGATATGGGGTACATTGACAGAGGAGCAGATTCAGGACATTTTACAGATAACAAATCCATTTTTGACCAGATTGACTTTGAGGTTACCTATGAGATAGCCAAATAAGGATGCCCAGAAAGCATTTAGATATATATATGGGTTAGAAACTCAGGACACAAAATCAAAGCTGGAGGTGCAGATTCCCAAGTTGAAGCTGTTAGAATATCGAACGGGAAGAAAAGCGGCTACAGACAAACCTGGGTGCCTAGCACTGGGTCTGACACAGGGACACGATTAGTAACTCTTTGTCCAGTGAAGAGGTTGTTAGATAGAAGCCTGAGCCCATTTCATTCCAAGCCCAAGCTTTCTTTACTGGATTATAAATGGGGTTTTTTTGTGTGTTTTTTTTTAAGATTTTTTATTTTATTAATTTATTTGTCAGAGAGAGAGCACACACACAAGCAGGGGGAGTGGCAGGCAGAGGGAGAAGCAGGCTTCCCGCTGAGCAGGGAGCCCAAAGCGGGACTTGATCCCAGGACCCTGGGACCATGACCCAAGCCGAAGGCAGTCGCTTAACCGACTGAGCCACTCAGGCGTCCCTGGATTATAAATGTTTTAAACTTCATATTTTCCTGCTACTCCAAGAGCCCCACAAACAGACTGTGAGCCCCCATGCACCAGTGTGAGAAGTGTGGTCTCTGCCGCAAGTCCCCCTCTTTGCCCTGCCCTGACTGTGACTAGTGGCATTCAAACACACCGAAGAAATCCCCTCCTGCCTCTTGCCTGGGTACTCCGCCCTGACCCCCATAAAGGCACTTGTCCGTGGTCCTTGCTCTCTGGGTTTCCTACCTGTTTGGTTGAACACGCTCCCTTGGTGCTGCCCTCAGAGACCCCGGCAGGGCATGCCTGCCTCCCTCTTCTCTACCTTTACATTCACATGCCTCTGTGTGGTTTTAGTCTGTGCGATTATAAAAACAAAACAAAACAAAACAAAAAATCAAAAAACACGCACGCATTTTAAGTAACAAAATTGTTCCTTATACCATACTTACTAACCTCCTTTGGCTTTCAGTCTGTGTAGCCTTGTAACAGACGTCACTGGGGCTGGCGGGGGGTGAGGAAGAAGACCAGAAAAGGCAAGGCTGGGAACCAGGAAAGCACAAGGCAGATTAGAAAACATAAGCGAGCCAAAACTCAACCATGAGCTTGGAGGGTTGGCTGGGAGTGCTGAGGCAGCTAGAGAAGAAAGTCAGAGCCAGATTTTGAAGGTACAGCCTTGGACTTCATTATAAGTTACACAGAGATACTTTCTCTCTGTTTCCTGACAGTATAAAGAAAATAAGGGGGCGCCTGGGTGGCTCAGTTGGTTAAGCGACTGCCTTCGGCTCAGGTCATGATCCTGGAGTCCCTGGATCGAGTCCCACATCGGGCTCCCTGCTCGGCAGGGAGTCTGCTTTGCCCTCTGGCCCTATCCCCTCTCATGTGTTCTCTCTCATTCTCTCTCTCTCAAATAAATAAATAAAATCTTTAAAAAAAAAAAAAAAGAAAAGAAGGACAAAGGTACAAGGGTTGCACCCGTTTATAATAGCAAAAGAAACTTGGAAATAACCCAAATATCTACCAATAGGAGAATAAAAACACACTGTGTGGGGTTCCTGGGTGGCACAGTCAGTTAAGGGTCCAACTCTTGGTTTCCGCTCAGGTCATGATCTCATGTCAATGAAATGGAACCCTGCATCGGGCTCTGCGCTCAACGAGGAGTCTGCTTGAGATTCTCTCTCTCCCTCTGCCCCTCCCACTTGTGTTCTCTCTCTCTCTGTCTCTCTCTGAAATAAATAAGTAAATCTTTAAAACACACACGCACATTGTGTTATAGTCAAACAGTGGAATTCTAACTTCAAGCTGAATGAATAAGAATGCCATGTATCATCATGAATCTCGAGAATGCAATCTGCTAAATGTCATGTGGTATCCTGGATTGGAACCTAGAACAGGAAAAGGACATTAGTGGAAAAACTGGTGAAATCTGTATAAAGTCTATAGTTTAGTTAGTAGGATTTTACCAGTATTTTTTCCTTAGCTTTGACAGATGGACTGCAGTTATGTATGATGCTAATATTGCAGGGAGCTGAGTGAAGAGTATACAGTAACTCTCTGTACTACCTTTGCAACTCTTCTGAAATTTAAATGACTCCCAAATAGTTTATTTATTTAAAAAAGCTCAAAGAAAAAAGGGAAGTTTTTAAATGAAAATATAGACTCAAAGATAAAAATGAGTTCATGCAATAGGATGACATTTATACATAGTTTCAAAACATATAAAATAATACTAGATATGGTTTATGGACACATACTTATGTAATAAAGATATAAAAACATTCAAGACAATGAAAAATACCTAATTTAAGATAGTGGTTTCTCGTAGCAGGGGGGAGGAGAGAGTAAGGAAGCAGATCCAAGAAAAGTAGTTAGAAAGTTTAAAAAATGTGGGTACTGTTTCTTCCTCTTCGAAGGAATCTGGGGAATGTCCATCAACAGATGAATGGATAAAGATGTGGTGCATATATACAATAGAATATTAGCCATCAAAAAATGAAATCTTACCATTTGCAATAATGTGGATGGAACTAGAGGGTATTATGATAAGCAAAATAAGTCAATCAGAGAAAGACAATTATTATATGATTTCACTCATGTGGAATTTTTAAATATTTTTTCATTTTTATTTATTTATTTATTTATTTATTTATTTTAAATTTTATTTTATTATGTTATGTTAATCACCATACATTACATCATTAGTTTTTGCTGTAGTGTTCCATGATTCATTGTTTCCATATAACAGCCAGTGCTCCATTCAATACATGCCCTCTTTAATACCCATCACCAGGCTAACCCATCCCCCCCCCCCCTCCCCTCTAGAACCCTCAGTTTGTTTCTGAGTCCATAGTCTCTCATGGTTCATCTCCCCCTCTGACTTCCTCCCTCCTTCATTTTTCCCTTCCTACTATCTTCTTTCTCTTTTTCTTTTTTTTTTTTTTTTAACATATAATGTATTATTTCTTTCAGAGGTACAGGTCTGTGATTCATCAGTCTTACACAATTCACAGCGCTCACCATAGCACATACTCTCCTCAATGTCTGTCACCCAGCCACCCCATCTCTCCCACATCCCACCACTCCAGCAACCCTGTTTGTTTCCTGAGATTAAGAATTTCTCATTAGTGAGATCATATGATACATGTCTTTTTCTGATTGACTTATTTCGCTCAGCATAATACCCTCTGGTTCTATCCATGTCATTGCAAATGGCAAGATTTCGGGGTTTTTTCATGGCTGCATAATATTCCATTGTGTGTGTGTGTGTGTGTGTGTGTGTGTGTGTGTGTGTATACCACATCTTTATCCATTCATCTGTTGATGGACATTTTGGCTCTTTCCACTGTTTGGCTATTGTGGACATTGCTGCTATAAACACTGGGGTGCACCTACCCCTTCGGATCCCTACATTTGTATCTTTGGGGTAAATACCCAGTAGTGCAATTGCTGGGTCGTAGGGTTGCTCTATTTTCAACGTTTTGAGGAACCTCCATACTGTTTTCCAGAGTGGCTGCACCAGCTTGCATGGAATTTTTTTTTTTAAGATTTTTTCATCTATTCAGAGAGAGAGAGACAGCCAGAGAGGGAACACAAGCAGGGGAGCAGGAGAGGGAGAAGCAGGCATCCCCCAGAGCAGGGAGCCCAATGTGGGGCTCGATCCCAGGACCCTGGGATCATGACCTGAGTTGAAGGCAGACGCCTAACGACTGAGCCACCCAGGCGCCCCTCATATGTGGAATTTAAGAAACAAAATAGAAGAACATAGACAAAGGGAGAGAAAAATAAAATAAGACTGAACAGAGAAGGAGACAAACCATAAGAGACTCTTAACTCTAGGAAACAAAAGGAGGGTTGCTGAAGGGGAGGTGGGTGAGGGGAGGGGGTAACTGGGTGATGGACATTAAGGAAGACATGTAATGTAATGAACACTGGGTGGGGTTTTTGTTTGTCTGTTTGTTTGTTTTTAAAGGAAGGTTTCATTTTTTTGTTTTTTTTAAGATTTTATTTATTTATTTGACAGAAAGACACAGCGAGAGAGGAAACACAAGCAGGGGGAGTGGGAGAAGGAGAAGCAGGCTTCCCGCGGAGCAGGGAGCCCGATGCGGGGCTCAATCCCAGGACCCTGGGATCATGACCTGAGCCGAAGGCAGACGCTTAACGACTGAGCCACCCAGGTGCCCCTGAACACTGGGTGTTAGATGAATCACTAAACTCTACCTCTGAAACTAATGATACACTATATGTTAATTAATTGATTTTAAATTAAAAATAAATAAAGGAATCTAGGGCAAATATTGTAAATGCTAAGATTTGACAAACCTGGGAGCCAAGTACATTGGTATTCATTATTATATTATTCTCTATATGTTTTAATGTGGAGTTTTTTTTGAGAGGAAAAAAAGGCTAGGAGAGTTTTCCGAATTGTCAAATTATATAACTATAGAGCATATCTTAATTTCTCGGGAATGTCATCTCAACCCTCAACCCCAGATTCATGCTAATTCTGTCAAAGTCGAATTTAAAAGAAATTTTTTTTCAAAGTAAAATTTTTAAAAAGTTAACTCATTAATCAGAAGGTTGGGAAAGCTGATTCAAAGAGCATTTAAGGAACAGAGATTTACATAATTTCATAGGAAGGGGATACTTTAGTAAGTTTGCTAAATGAGAGACTGTTGTGGACTGAATGTTTCTGATCCCCCCAAAATTCGTATGTTGAAAGGTGATGGTATTAGGAGGTGGAGGCTTTGGGAAGTAATGAGGTCATGAGGCTGGAACCTTCATGGATGGAATTAATGCCCTTATAAAAGGTCTCCCAGTGAGCTCCCTCACTCTGTTTCTGCCTTGCGAGGCTACGCAGAAGAGGGGTCTCACCAGCACCTGGCTGTTCAGGCACCCTGACCTCAGATGTCCCACCTTCGGAACTGTGAGAAAGAATTTGTAGTTCTTTATAAGCCTCCCAGTAGAGGGGACTTTGTTATAGCAGCCCATCCTACCAAGACAGAGATGAAACGAGTTAATGTAGCCCAGGGAATTAAAACTGTAAGCCTGCCTTACATGAAATGCTAAAGGAAATGAAAGGATGCTAATGAGTAACATGAAAACTTCTGAAAGTATCAATCCCACTGGTAAAAGTAAGCATATAGTCAAATTCAGAATACTCAAATACTATAATATGGTGGCATATTAACCACTTAATCTGGTATAAAGGTTAAAATATTAAAAATAACCAGAGCCACAAAAATTTTTTAATACACAATATAAAAAGAGATGAGACGTCAAAACATAGTGAGGGAATAAGGAGTAGAGTCTTTGTGTGGAATCAAAGTTCAATTGTTATCAGTATAAAACAGGTTGTTACATCTGTGAGATGTTTTCTGTAAGCTTCATGGTAACCAAAAAGCAAAAACCTACAGCAGATACACAAAAGAGAAGGGGATCAAGCATACAACTACAGAAAAAGACAATCAATTCACAAAGGAAGACAGCAAGAGAGGAAGAAAGGAACAAAACAGCCAGAAAACAATAAAATGGCATTATTAAGTTCTTATCTATTGATAATCACTTTAAATGCAAATGGACTGATTTCTCCAGGCAAAAGACATAGTGTGGCTGAATGGATAAAAAATAAGACCCAAGATATGCTGCCTTCAAGAAACTCACGTTAGCTTTAAAAGACATACATATGGGGCGCCTGGGTGGCTCAGTTGTTAAGCATCTGCCTTCGGCTCAGGTCATGATCCCAGGGTCCTGGGATCGAGCCCCGCATCGGGCTCCTTGCTCTGCAGGAAGCCTGCTTCTCCCTCTCCCACTCCCCCTGCTTGTGTTCCCTCTCTCGCTGTGTCTCTCGCTGTCAAATAAATAAATAAAATCTTAAAAAAAAAATAAAATAAAATAAAATAAAATAAAGACATACATAGGCTCAGAATGAAGGGATGGCTAGAGATATTCCATGCAAATGGAAACCGAAAGTGAGCGGGGTAGCTCTGCAGTATCAGACAGAATAGACTTCAAGAGGGAGGTGAGTGGGGGATGGACTAGATCCGGGAGATGGCTATTAAAGAGGCATTTGTGATGAGCACTAGGTGTTGGATGTAAGTTGTGAATCTCCAGAAACCAATATTGCACTGTATGTTAACTAACAAAATTAAAATTAAAATAAATAAATAAAGCTATAACAAGAAGGACACCTGGCTGGCTCAGTGGGAAGAGCACCTGACTCTTGATCTTGGGGTTGTGAGTTTGAGCCCCGTGTTGGGTGTAGAGATTACTGAATAAATAAATAAATAAATAAACTTCAAAAGAAAAAAAGCTGTAACACAGGTAAAGAAGGTCATTATATAATGATAAAGGAATCAATTCATAAACAGATATAACAATTATAAAAATACATGCATCCAACATTGGAGCACCTAAAATATACTAAGCAAATACCAACAGATCTGAAGGGAGAAATAGGCAACAATACCATTGTGGGAGAATTCAATACCCCACTTTCAACAATGGATAGACCCTCCAGACAGAAAATCAGTAAGTAAACATTGGACTTAAACTACACTTTAGACCAAGTGGAACCAATAGACATATGCAAAGCATTCCACCCAACAGTACACATTACACAGAATACACACACACACATATATATTATATGGTGTGTATATATTATTATGTATATTGCTATATGTAATTTATTATTATTATGTAACATTATATATATTATGTATATTATTCAGCCATAAAAAGGAAATCCTGCCATTTGCAACATGGCTGGACCTTGAGGGCATTCTGCTAAGTGAAATAAGTTGGACAGAGAAAGACAAATACCATATGATCTCATTTATATGTGGAATCTACAAAAGCTGAACTCAGAAACAGTAGAATGGTGGTTGCCAGGGACTTGGGTGGGTGGGGGGTGGAGAGAAATGGAGAGAAGTCAGTCAAAGGGTACAAAGTTTCAGTTATAAGATGAGTGAGTTCTGGGGATCTAATGTACAGCATGGTGACTATAGTTAACAATACCTAATCATACATTTAAAAGTTGCTCAGAAAGTAGATCTTTATGCTTTTATCACAGACACACACATGAAAAGATAATTATGTGAGGTGATGGAGTTGTTAATGCAGTGGTTGTAATCATTTTGCAATATATATGGGTATCAAAGTATCAGGTTGTACACATGAAACTTACACAATATGGTGTGTCAATTATATCTCAATAAAGCTGGGGAAAAAAATAGAAAGTTGAAGAAAAGAAATAATGAAAAAGGCAGAAATAATGAAACAGAAAACAAGCATAAAACAAAGGAAAGCAACAAGCCCAAATTGATATTTTGAAATGATTAATAAAATTGATCAAGCCTGGGGTGCCTAGCTGGTTCAGCCAGTGGAACATGTGACTCTTGATCTCGGGGTTGTGAGTTTGAGCCTCACATTGGGTGTAGAGATTGCTTAAATAAATAAACTTCTTTAAAAAAAGAATTGATCAACCCTTAGAAAAACCAATCAAGAAAAGATAAATGAGTATGTTATTCTATATGTGCAGTTAAAACTTAAGGAAGTACAATGGAATTGTAAAACCACCTTAAAGGGATTAATAAAGTTTTCTGGATTTATAAATAGAATAATAACAAATATTAGAGCAATATGAACTTAAATGAAACTATATAAATATGAAATAATAGAAATTTTTTAAAAGAATAATATAATCAGTCAATGAAATAAAAGCTTGAGGAAGAACTGGGCTTTTTACCATGATAGCTTTCAAGAATAAAATATTTACCTTAAAAAACTAAAAAAAAAGTGTACATGGTTACATAAGATATTAACTTTGTGAGATGCTGGGTGACAGGTACACGAGAATGCTTTGTGCTATCACTGAAACTCTCTGAAAATTGAAAATTATTTCAAAATAATAAGTTTAAGAAAACTTTTTTTAAGAAAACTTTTAAAAAATGACATGTAGTTATCCTTTTGCCTTATTACCAATTTTATATGATTTTTCTTAATAGTTCCCTGTTGTGATCATGACTATTCTCCAAAGATCATTCTCAATCATACTAAAACTCTTGCCTTACAGTGTTTGGCCTGATTCATTTACATCAAGCAGCATGTGTTCTTATAAGTTCTGTTGGTTTGTGTGATATTGTGATTTATAGTAAGAAATATATATTTGGCTTTCCTCCAATTTCTGGCCAAGAGGTCTTAAACCTTGGAATTTCTTAACTGAAGGGAGTGATCAAAGTGTCTTCTATTATGCTAATGAAGCAACTTTTAGAAAGCCCCTAGATCACCTAAGGATGGGGGTTGGTCCTCAGAGGAACCAACCATGTGATTAGAGGGGTGGAACTTTCCGTCCCATCCCACTGACCTCCAGGGAGGGGACAGGGCCTGGAGGTTGACTCAATTACCCATGGCTAATGATTTAATCACTCATGCCTATGTAATGAAGCCTCCATAAAACCCCAAAAGGACTGGGCTTAGAGAGCTTCTGGGTTGGTGAACACATGGATGTTGGGGAGAGCAGCATGCCTGGAGAGGGTATGGAAGCTCATCCTATGCATCTTTTCCATCTGGCTGTTCCTGAGTTATATCCTTTTTACAATAAACTGGTGATCTAGCGAGTAAAATGCTTTCCTCTGAGTTCTGTGAGCCATTCTAGCAAATTAATTGAGCGCAAGGAGGGGGTTGTGGGACCTCTAATTTATAGCCAGTCTGTCAGAAGTACAGGTGACATTCTGGACTTGTGACTGGCCTCTGAGGTTGGGGTGGTGGGGACAATGTTGTAGGACTAAACCCTTAATCTGTGGAATCTGATGCTGCTACCTCTGGGGAGATAGTGTCAGAATGCAGTTGAATTTTTGGACACCCTGCTGGTGTCCAAGAAGAATTCTTTGTCGGTTTGGGGAAGCTGCCATACACACACACACACACACCACACACACACACACACACACACACACACACACACACCACACACACACACACACACACACGCATACTGCAATTGGGTCCAGTAATCTAAAAGAATTTGATAAAATGTTTGTGTTTCAGGATTTCTTTTCCTTTAGTGCCCGCAGTTCTTGGTCACGCTGCTTCGAAGAATGGGAGGCAGACCAGATGAAAAGTGGTGGGCAGCAAAGCAAAGTTTATTGAGTGATAGGAGAAAGCCTCCAAAGAGGGAGGGGACCAGAGAGGGTTGCCATTGGAGTTTCTAAGTCTACGGGTTTTGGTGTTTTTTTTTAAAGATTTTATTTATTTATTTGAGAGAGTGAGCGAGAGAAAGAGCACGAGCAGGGGGAGGGGCAGAGGGAGAGGGAGAAGCAGACTCCCTGCTGAGCAGGGAGCCCAATGAAGGACTTGATCCCAGGACCCTGGGATCATGACCTGAGCCGAAGGCAGACGCCTAACTGACTGAGCCACTCAGGCGCCCCCTGTGGATTTTTATGAGAGTGTTGGCAGGCTTTTTAAATCTGATCAACCCTCCATACACCTGTCACCCAATCAGGTTTGTGTCGACGTGCTCATCTACCTATCAGCTAGTTTGTTAATGTGGGAAAGGGTGGAGGGCTCCTTCCAGGGTTGTGTAAATAACAGGATGGGGTCTTTTTCCTTTTAAGGGTAGTTTCCTCTTGGCCGGGGGGGGGGGGGGGGGGGGGGGGGTCCTGCTTTGCCCCTGCCTGCCTTTGCCCCTGCCTGCCTTTCTTCCCACTATCCTCCATTATTTGTGAATGATAGAGGGTTCTCAATGTCCTGCCTCCCTGTTCCCTCTCTGAAGCAGAAGCTAGATACTTTGGTAAAAGTTATACTAAAGATGATTGAGAGGAGCAACCATGGCAGAGGAGTATATTGTGTCTTAGAATGTTCAGCTCACCAATTCTCTTCATGAGAAGACAAAAACGAATCTTAAAAATGCCTGGGTGTCTCAGTTGGTTGAGCGTTCAACTCTTGGTTTCGGCTTCAGTCATGATCTTGGGGTCAGGGGATTGAGCCTGGCGTTGGGCTCCATGCTCAGTGGGGGGTTTGCTTGAGATTCTCTCCCTCTGACCCTCCCCCCACTGTCTCTCTCTCAAATCAATTCTTTAGAAAAAAAAATCAAATAAACTAAAATTTATGTTTGTATTATACTCTACACTGCTAAAAATCAGGAAAAAGACAAATTTCTTAAGGTAAAATTTCAGGTCAGTCTGACTCGTCCAGCATTCAACCTTGCTTGATTGCATAAACTTGGATTTTGCATAAAATTTCTTCTGAAGTAGCAGTTTCTATGAGAAAGGGTTTTGTTTTGTTTAACCCATTTAAAGTATTAGAAGTTCAGCTTCTTTGTTTTCAGGGGGTTTGAGCAATATTGGATTTATGTAAGCTCTTGCTAGTCTCTATAAACCAATCAGAATAAATGTCCTTTAATTTGAGAGTCTTTATAATCTAATTTGTTCATACCCTTAGGATGTAGGAAAACAGTCCACACGCACACAATGAGATTTAAGGCTTTTCTCATTTGTAGGCCTGTAGACACCCAGAGTTCGCAGCTTCAGTTTTACCTGTCACTAGTCAGTATAAACAGTAACTCACCAGTCCTGATCTCAAAGGGCCCTTCTCTTTTCCATTGGGCACAAAATATTTTAAGTGATCTGATTTCACAAATAAACTATCAAGACCAACAAAACTAACAAACCAGATTCTCTGTCATCTCTCACCCAACAGAAAGAGCTCATCATTCACCTGGCAGAGATCACCAATTGTCAAACCATAAAACCAGATTCCTGCTCATCACTGCTTCCCATGGGGAAAACTCACCACCCCTGCACAATTAGACTCTTGTGTACACACTGCATTCTCAGCAGTGCAGCCCAGCCTGGCCTAGTGGTCTGATTTCCTTCTGTTCACGGACCAGCTATGGAAAGGGACAGAGCCCCAAAACAAGCTAGGCAAGTCGCAGACAAACAGACCTAGCCAATAACCAGAGACAAAAACAAAGAATCAAAAGAAAAGAAAAAGAGTCCACAAAAGTGAAGTCCCAAGGCCTCTTGGGGTTCACTCCAGGAGTCATGAGAATACATGATTAGGCTTAACATGGGTTTCTACTGCTAATCTTAACAGAAGGCAACTGGACAGAGCTTCCACTGCTGCTGAATTCCCAGCACTAATAGAAGGAAAGAAACCTTTCAGAATCTCTGAGCAAGGCTTTCTTAGTATGGGTTTATCTGACTGTTGAAACCTCCAAGCTCACGATTAGGTAAGGTCAGGGGAACACACAGCAAGGTCTTGGGAGAAGAGGCTCTAAACAGCAGCATCAACCTTAAAAATAAAACTGCCAGGGAGCGCCTGGGTGGCTCAGTCGGTTAAGTGTCCGACTCTTGATCTCAGCTCAGGTCTTGATCTCGCGGATGTGTGTTCAAGCCCCATTGCATGGGGCTCCACAGTGTGGAGCCTACTTTTTAAAAAAATTTTTTTAAATAAATAAATAAAACTGCCAGTTATTTTACCAGCAAAAATGGGTTTCTTTGGGAATAGCAAAGAATTGCCATCTGGAACAAACAAGCTACTGCACAACCACAGACAAGGCCAGAGAACAAAAGGGAGGAACATTCTTACAGAGGAAAGGATGTCCACTGGAATAAACTGGGAGTTCAGAGTATATGGCTCTTCATTGGCTGTGTTGTGCCGGTCTCTCATTGGCTGGGCTGTTGTCAGGGAAGGAGGAAACCTTTCTTCCTCCCGCTGGGATAGTCAAGGAGTAGCTAAAGAAATGGGACTCGCAAGGTGCACCTCTCCCCCTTGGGTCTGCCCTTGACCACTGCAGACCCCTGCACCTGTGAGTGGGAGGAAGTGAGAGCTCCCCCTTCTGGCCTCCCAACTCCATTCCAGAGGAGGTTTCCCTTTATTAATTTTCATCAGGTAACTGGCTGGTTGGATGGTCTGAAACTCACTTGGGGTACAAACACAAAACTTTTATTCTTTTCTTTTTTTTTTTAAGATCTTATTAATTTGACACAGAGAGAGACAGCTAGAGAGGGAACACAAGCAGGGGGAGTGGGAGAGGGAGAAGCAGGCTCTCCACTGAGCAGGGAGGCCGATGTGGGGCTTGATCCCAGAACCCTGGGATCATGACCTGAGCCGAAGGCAGATGCTTAATGACTGAGCCACCCAGGTGCCCCAAAACTTTTATTATTTTCTAATCACTGCCTTCAACTTCACTTGTCACCTTTCCCTTTCCAGTGCCTTAACAATATCTTGAGCAGGCACGTTAGCTTCCAGTCATTCAGTATAATTGAAAACTCTAGTCTCCTGTTCATCAACCCATCACCATCATCATTACAGTTCCACCTCTGTTCACAGCTCCATCACAGCCCACTCTTTTTCCTTTCCATCCTAAAGAGGATCTTCTCTGTGGCCAGGTAAATCAGAGATAATTGTCCATTTCCAGCTCCTTTTTTCTGCTTCATTTGAATAAAAAAGCAATGCTGAACAGACAAAGGATTGAATGAAGGGGCAGACCACACCTTTCCCCTTCTCTAAGTATCTGTGGCAAAATCTGACCTGTGGGGAAGAGTGGGAGGAACGGGAAAGAGGTCCATATTAACTGGACTTGAGTTCTGTTACTCCTCATTTCTTATTCTTTTGCCTCTTCTGGTCTCTGACTTCACCTTAGCTTTTCTCTTTGTGTTTTTGTCCTCTTGTCTCCCTCAGGGTTGCTTTACCTCCCTTCTACTCCCTCCTGCTCTGCATCCCAATCCCTGTAGTCACCTTGAACGGTGGAGACGTTCAATCTGAAATCTAACTTGAGTGACTTCTTTTGAAGTTTCATACTTGGAGCCTGGGGAGGAAATTTTGTATAGAGGGACCATCAACCTTGATAGTCCCTAACATTTCCCCAAACTTTCAGCGTTCTTCATGAATCTTCCTCAATTTTCACCCTGGAGGAAGTGAGGGTGAAAAGGAATGTGTAAGAATAGGAATGGGGTGCCCTGGGAATAGGATGAAAATAGTAATGGGGATCGAGCGGCACCAGGGTGGGGATTGGGATGGGATAGGAATGGACACTGGGAAAAGAGGCTGGTGATAAAGATGGATAGGAATGAAGATCAGAGTGAAAATGGAGATGAGGATGGAATGGAGACCAGATGGGCATGCGGATGGGGTAGAAGCAGAGGATAGAGAGGGGGATAGAGAAGATGGGAATGGGAAAGGAGATGGGAAGGTGGATCTGTAAGGAGAGGGAAATGGAGATGGGGATAGGATGGAATGATGAAGTGTGTGGCATCAGGTTGGAGATCAGGATGGAACCAGTGTACTCCACAGCCCCCAGGTGCTTGGGTCTCCTCACACAGCACTCTTGAGTAGGGAACTGGCAGGGTAGCTTAAACTCAGCTATCTTCCATGGTGGCCACTGGCCTACAGGCAACTCCGAATCATAGGAGTACACACTGCTCTCCGTGGTAGCACCCTCTTGTTACCCTGCCGTCTCCCTAATTTGCTTTCTTCCTGCTCAACCAGACACAGAAGGCAGACCAAACCCAGTGCATGTCCAGCACGGGATACCAGTCTCTTTGTGATTACCTCCAATATCTCTAATGGCCCCCTGCCTCCTGGGGAAGGGTATGGAATCTCCTCTTCCTGCTCCTATCCCCTCCACCACCACATGAAGGGATAAAAAAAGCCATAGCTCTTCTCCCTAGGCCCAAGACTCACATCTCTAACCCCACTTCCCCTCTCTCCTTCCTCCCTTTTCTTCTGCTTACCTGGAGAGGGGGATTTGGAATGGTGGTTAGGAGTAGCAGAATTAGTTCATTTACCCCTCAAGTCCTCAAAGGGGTGGCTATCCCTTAATTATTTGAGTCCCTGATGCTGCTTTGTCCTCAGCTTTGGTCCTAACAGTCCCTCTGGAATAATAGAAGTCCCTTTCAACATCCTATTTTAACCACTGTCATTGAACTGATTGAGCTAATAGATGATCACACCAGATTTAGCTGAGAAGTTGTTTTCTCCTCATAGGTGTGAGTGGTTTTTTTCAGTATGAATTGAGAATTCATCAGAACAAGGTGTGCTTGGGGCACCTGGGTGGCTCAGTTGGTTAAGCATCTGCCTTTGGCTCAGGTCATGGTCTCAGAGTCCTGGGATCGAATCCCGCATGGGGCTCCCTGCTCAGCGGGAAGCCTGCTTCTCCGTCTCCTCTCCACTCATGATCTCTCTTTCTCAAATAAATAAATAAAAATTTAAAGAAAAAGAAGGTGTGCTCTCATGAGTACAGTCATGGATGGTGAAGGCCTATATTGACTCAGTCTGAGTGTGCTCCTTGTATGAACTCCTAGGAGACATGTCCCCAGAGGCTTGTAGCCTGAGGCATTCTCCCAGCTCTCATGAAGGGCACTTCTTCCAGCCATTCCTACACTTCTGGAAGGAGACTCTGGCTCCAGACTTTGGAGAGTAACACTTCTGAGGAAGGTAGTGATTTATGCGAGGAGGTGCACAAGGCTGACTTGTCCTTTCTTGCCAATGGGTAGGTTTGTGCTTCCTTTATTCAAACCCATACTTTTCCCGTGACCAGTCCCTGCATCAATACCACACTGACTTAATTACAGTAGATTTGTAATAAGTACCATTCCCTGGTAGCATAGGACGTCTGCCTTGTTTTTCTCATGAGGTAATTGGTAATTCTTAGCCCTTTTTATTTCCTCACAAATTTTACAGTATTCTTGTCATGTTGGGATTTTTTTTTTTTTTTGCAATGAATTTGCAATGAATCTACAAGTCCATGTGGAGAAACTTGATACATTTAAACTATTGACTCTTCCAATCCATATTATGTCTTTCCATCTATTTAGATCTCCTGTAATGTCTCTTACCAGAGGTTTATAATTTTCCCTAAAGAGGTCTTGCACATATTTTCAGTAGACGTATTCCTATGACTCCATTTTTTTAATGCTATTTCAATTTCAATTCTGGTCTCTTACAGGAATATAGAAATACAATTGACCTTTATGTTGATTTCATATCTAGCTACTATGCTGAATTACAATTATTTGTTTTTAGATTATTTAAGGTTTTTTTTTAAGATTTTATTTATTTATTAGAGAGAGAGAGAGCACACAAGCATGGGGAGCAGCAGGCAGAGGGAGAAGCAGGCTCCCTGCTGAGCAAGGAGCCCAATGTGGGACTCGATCCCAGGACCCTGGGATCATGACCTGAGCCGAAGGCAGACGCTTAGCCTACTGAGCCACCCAGGCATCCCTATTTAAGGTTTTTAAATACAGATAATCATAGCATCTGTGGATAACACTGGTTTTATTTCTTCCTTTCCAATCCTTTACCTTTTATTTAATTTTTTTCCTTTTTATACATTGTAGGCTATGACCTTAAGCACAATGTTGAACTGAAGTAATAATGTAGGCATCCATGGCTTGTTTCCATCTCAAAAAGAAGTTTTGTTGCTTGCTACAGGATTTTTGTAAATAGCTTTTCTCAGGTTAAAGAAATGTCATTTTATTCTTAGTTTGCTAGAAGTTTTTGTGAATAGATATTAAATTTTATCGTATGCTTTTTCTATTGATATAGTGTACTAATGAGTATAAGATTTTTGTATTTGTGTTTATGGGGGAGATTGGCCTATAATTTTCCTTCTTCAAAGTGTCTTTGTCAGGTTTTGTTATCAAAGTTATGCTGGCCACATAAAATGACTAAGGGAGAACATTCCCTCTTCATTCATTCTCTGGAAACATAAGATTGTAATTGTGTCTCCTTGGATATTTGGTGACACTCACTGCCATCTTGAATCTGTTTGGTAGGCTTAGCAGCTGCACGCTTCCTCCTACAGTGGCTTTTCCTGTGATAGCCGCCTAAAAACAAGCGATAACATTCTCTAACACCCAGCAAATCGGATATGAGCTATCGCTTCTTCTGATCACATGATCCTTAATAAATGCCTCTGTTAAATCCACCCTATTTTCAGTTCCCATATGAGAGAAGTTCCCATTATGATAGCTTTGAAGTCATTACCAATTTAATAACATTTTCTGTTAATTTCTCCCCAAATACCAATCTTGACAGGTCAGTGAGATTCTCCTAGAAAGTTCCACATAGGAAGTTTTGGTTTCAGCAGGAAGGTGTCAAGAGGTTCCCTCTGCCTTACACCATGCACAAGAAGCTGAACCTTCCTTTGCTGCTCCAGCTTATTCCTTTGCTGCTTATGAATCTGTCATGATTTGTATTTATTCTTTTTTCTACTTAAACTGATGCATAATTGTAGACCATTGTGGAAAAATGGGAATTTTTCGCCTCTGGAGAAGACATTTCTAACTGTCCTTATACTCTGTTCCACGCCTTATCTTTGGTTGTAGCTATCAAAAAAAAAATAAATAAAAAGTGTTGGGGCACCTGGGTGGCTCAGTCGTTAAGCATCTGCCTTCGGCTCAGGTCATGATCCCAGGGTCCTGGGATCAAGCCCCGCATCGGGCTCCCTGCTCGGCGAGAGGCCTGCTTCTCCCTCTCCCACTCCCCCTGCTTGCCTGCTTGTGTTCCCTCTCTCGCTGGGTCTCTGTCAAATAAATAAATATAATCTTTAAAAAAAAAAAAAAGTGTTATTATTCTTCAAAAACCTTAAACTGACTTTCTACCTGGAAATGCTCTAGCACTTTGCTACTTCAAAGTGTGGTTCATGAACTAGCAACATTGGCATCACCTCAGAACTTGTTAAAAATGCAGGATCTCTAGTCCTCCCCCAGAACTTAGAAATCAAAATCTGCCTTTTAGCAAGATCCCTAGGGGATTTGTGGGCAGGCTAACAATTAAGAAGCACTGCTCTGGTTGATGCCACATACCTTTCCCAGGACACACTACTGCTTTTGTTCCCCCCATCAATGCATTTTTTCTTTTTCTTTCTTTCTTTTTCTTTTTTTTTAAGATTTTATTTATTTGTTTGTTGGAGAGAGAAAGAGAGAGCAGGAGCAGAGAGAGCAGCAGGCAGAGAGAGAAGCAGGCTTCCTGCTGAGCTTGGAACCTGACCCAGGACTCATCCCCAGGACCCTGGGATCACGACGCTGAAGGCAGACACTTAACTGACTGAGCCACTCAGGTGTCCCTCAATGCATTTTTTCTGGTGATCCTGTCTGCCAAATTCAGGAAAGGACACCAGGAGACTGGTGTCATGAAAAATTGAGATTGTGTTTTGTTTGGTTTTGGTTTTTTTACATCCATTATAAGCACTATTTGTTTTTAAAACTCTTTTATTGTGAAACGTAACACATGTAAAAGTGCATAAAATATAAATGTAAAGTACAAGGACTAATTCTAATGTGAACATCCATTTAACTACCACCCAAATCAAAAAAATTGAACTTAACTAGCACCCCAAAAGCAGCCCCTCACCCATACAAGAGTCTTTCCAGATCACATGACCCTTTCTATCCCTAGAGGTAACTATGATCCTGAATTTTATGTGAATCACTTGCTTGTTTTTCTTGTATACCACATGTGTATATGGCTCTAAACAATATAGTTTAGTTTGCTTTGTTTTTTGAACTCTATATAAATGGAATCATTTATATAGTGCTTCATGCACTCAATCTGTAAGATTCATTTTTGGTATTGTAGTTCATTCATTTTATTGCTGAATAATTTTCCATATGCATATGAATATGTAGCAATATATTTCTCTCTTCTGCTGTTGATGCCCAATAGGGTTTTTGAAGTTATTGTCAAAATGCTGCTGTGATTGGTTTTATACGAATATTCTGGTGAACATGTACACAAATCCTCTAGGGAAGTGAACCCAAATAATTCTCTCGCTTACCCCTAAAGACTTGAAAAATGTATGTATTCTCTCACACAGTTTTAAATAGACTTTATTTTTTAGAGCAGTTTTAAATTCACCAAAAAAAAATTGAGCAGAAAGTACAGAGAGTTCCTATATACCTCCTGCCCCTACACATGTCCAACCTCCTCCACTATCAACCTCCCACATCGGTGATAACATTTGGTAACAATTGATGTACCTACGTTAACACATCATTATCACCCAAAGTCCATAGTTTACATTAGGGTTCACTCCCAGTGTTGCACAACCTATGGGTCTTAACAAACGTATACTGACGTGTAACCATTAGTAGAGTATACAGAATGGTTTCACATCCTAAAAATTGTCACATATTTTTAGGTTGATATTGAAAATGTTCATTGTTGGGGCGCCTGGGTGGCTCAGTCGTTAAGCGTCTGCCTTCGGCTCAGGTCATGATCCCAGGGTCCTGTTCATTGTTAAGTTAAATAGTTGCAAAGGATTTAATTTCTGGAGTACTGCAAACACTGGTATTTTAAAATAAAGCTATTATAGCACTCTTTTTAAAAAAAAGATTTTATTTATTTATTGACAGGGAGAGTGAGAGAGAGCACAAGCAGGAGGAGCTGCAGAGGGAGAGGGAGAAGTAGACTCCCCAGTGACATGGGGCTTGATCCCAGGACCCTGGGATCATGACCTGAGCTGAAGGCAGATGCTTAACCGGCTGAGCCACCCAGGCACCCCTTATAGCACTCTTTTTTAACACCATCCAAATACCAGTAAACTAAACACTATTGCAATTTTATTTTTTATTTTCAAATAATTTCATATTTACAAAAAGTAAATTACAAAAAATTGCAAGAACAATTCAAAGAATTCCTATATACCCTTCACTCAGATTCCTCAGATATTAACATCTTATCACATTTGCTTTATCTATCTACCCCTAAATACTTTAGTGTATGTTTCCTAAAGATAAGGACATTCTCTTATATAATCATAATATAAATATCATAATAAGGAAATTAATACTTTTACAATACTAAATGACCTTGTTCCAGTTTTGCCAGTTGTCCAAATAATATTCATTATAAGCATAGAAAACCTGGGACCATGAGCTACATTTAGTTGTCATGCTGCAAAGCCTTATTCTGGAACAATTCCTCAGTCTTTCCTTGTCCTTTATGATCTTAACATTTTTGAAGAATACAATCAAGTTACTCTGTGGAAAATCCTTTAATTTGGGTTTGTTCAATGTTTCCTCATGAGTAATTAAGGTTATGCATTTTTTGGCAGGAATACCGGTAAGAAGTGTGTCCTTCTCACGGCATCAGATCTGGAGACATATGATATCTATTTGTCCTTTTACCGGTGATATTGATGTGATCACAAATTTCTCGACTATAAAAATAAAAAATAAAAATATAATTTTATTGATATGCCAAAAAGTATTTTGATTGATGTGCTAAGAAAGGGGAGAAAATGAAATCACATAAAATGCTCAGTAAAACCACACAAGGCGAAAAAAAAGTGGAAGACAAAAACAGGAACAAAGAACAAGGGTGATGTATAGAAAACAGTAACAAATATGGTAGCTATTAATCCAACTATATCAATAACCACTTTAAATGTCAATGGTTTAAATACACCAATTAAAAGACAGAGATTGTCAGACTGGATGAAAAAAACAAGCCCTAACTATATGTTTCTCAAAAAAACCCACTTTATCTTTCTATTGTACATAATACTTTCATTTTAGCAAGAGAGAAGTGTGAAAACTTGAAGAGGATCAGAAGTTCTGTTCTGTACTCTAGCTTGGTTTGCTCCAGCTGGAGGGGATTAAGAAACCCACTTTAAATATAATGACACAGATGGGGCACTTGGGTGGCTCAGTCTGTTAAGTATCTGCCTTCGGCTCAGGTCATGATCTCAGGGTCCTGGGATCCAGCCCAACGTTGGGCTCCCTGCTCAGCAGGGAGTCTGCTTCTCCCTCTCCCTCTGGCCCTCCCCGCCCCCCCATCGTGTTCTCTCTTTCTCTTTCAAATAAATAAATAAAATCTTTAAAAAAAATAAATATAATGACACATATAGATTAAAAGTAAAGGGATAGAGAAAGATATGCCATGCTAATACCAAACAAAAAGAAAGCTGGAGTGGCTACATCAATTTCAGACACAAGAGACTTTAGAGTAAGAAAAATTATCAAGGATAAAGAGGGCCATTACGTAATGATAAACGGGTCAGTTTTCCAAGAAGACATAACAATCCTTAATGCATATGCATCTACCAACAGAACAAAATATGTGGGCAAAGACTGATATAACTGCAATGAGAAATAACTGAATCCAATATTATAGTTGGAAACTTCAGTACTCCTCTATTAGAAATGGACAGATCAGGGGCGCCTGGGTGGCTCAGTCGTTAAGCGTCTGCCTTCGGCTCAGGTCATGATCCCAGGGTCTTGGGATCGAGCCCCGCATTGGGCTCCCTCCTCCACGGGAAGCCTGCTTCTCCCTCTCCCACTCCCCCTGCTTGTGTTCCCTCTCTCGCTGTGTCTCTCTGTCAAATAAATAAATAAAATCTTTAAAAAAAAAAAAAGAAATGGACAGATCAGCAGGCCATCAGTGAGGACATAGTTGAACTCAACAGTGCCATCCATCAGCTGCATGTAATTGACATCCTATAGACTATTTCATCCAACAGTAGCAGAAAAGAGATTCTTCTCAAGTTCACATGAAACAAGATAGACCACATTCTGGGCCATAAAACACACCTTAACAAATTTAAAAGACTAGAAATCCTACACTGCCTGCTTTCAGACAACAGTGGAATTAAACTAGAAAGCAGTAACGGAAAGATAGCTGGAAAATCCCCAAATACTTGGAGATTAAAGTTACTATTTTTCTTTTCACAATCAATCAGTATTTTGTGGGGATCTTTGAGACCATGTTAATTCATCCACTAGTTTTAATATCCATTTGTGAGTCCTGCCTGAATCAATTGTTACTACTATGGTTGCTAGACAGTAATTTCCCAATTTCCTAATCCTACATTTATTAGTTGGCATTCTACTATATGGAAGAGCCTTTCCTTCTCCCTTGTTTATTTCTCTATAATGGTATAGACTCATGGATTCCTATTTGACTCAATGGATTATAATCCATACTCATTATTTATTTTCATGCTCAACTTGTCCCAGATTTGGCCAGAGAGAGCCACTCCAGCCTTCCACCTATGTCCCTTTTTGACATGTCACCATCTTTCTTCTCTGATTCATCTTCATTTCATTTTAGATGAAATGTATATAAATTTTCAGATTTAGTAAATTATTTTAAAGTTAAAATAACTGTTTCCAACTGCAATATTGTGATTTATGATAAGAAATATATATTTGGTCTTCATCTTAGTTTCTATCACTGAGCTTCTAAAGCCCTTGGAATTTCCTAAGTGATGAGACCAGTAAAGGTCTTTGGTTAGGTTAATGAGGTGACTGGTGAACTGCACCTAACAGTGGGGGATGGTTGTCTGTAGAACCAACCATGTGATTAGAGGGTTGAAACTTTTAGTCCCAAATAAATAAAATCTTTAAAAAAAGCGGGGGGGGGGGGGGCCCGGGGGGGCCGGTCATTGGGCGTCTGCCTTCGGCTCAGGTCACGATCCTGGGGTCCTGGGATCGAGCCCCACATTGGGCTCCCTGCTCAGCGGGAAGCCTGCTTCTCCCTCTCCCACTCCACCTGCTTGTGTTCTCTCCCTCTCTCTCTCTCTGTCAAATAAATAAATAAAATCTTTAAAAAAAAAAGAAAGAAAGAAACTTTTAGTCCCATCCCCCTGACCTCTGGGAAGGGGACAGGGCCTGGAGGTTAACTCAATCACCCATGGCCAATGCTTAATCACTCATGCCTATGTAATGAAGCCTCCATAAAACCCCAAAAGGACTGGGTTCAGAGAGCTTCCAGATTGGTGAAGCTTTGGGAGAGTGGTGCACCTGGAGAGGGCACAGAAGCTCCATGCCTTTTCCCCATACATACCTTGCCTTATGCACCTTTCCCATCTGGCTGTTCCTTCCTGAGTTACACCCTTTACATCAAACCAGCGATCTAGGAAATAAAATGTTTCCCTGAGTTCTTGGAGCCACTCTAGCAAATTAATCGAACCCAAGGAGGGGTTCGTGAGAACTTCTGATTTATAGCCTGTCAGTCAGAAGTACAGGTAACAACCTGGATTTGTGACTGGTGTCTCAAGTCCAAGGCAGGTGTTGTGCGAACTTCCAGTGTATAGCTGGTCGATCAGAAACGCAGGTGATAATCTGGGTTCGCAATTGGTGTCTTAAGTGTGGGGTAGGAGGGACAGTCTTGCAAAAACTGAACCCTTCACCTGTGGGATCTGATGCTATCTCTGGATAGATACTGTCAGAATTGAGTTAAATTGTAGGACACCCAGCTGGGGTCCAGGGAATTGCTTGGGGGGGGCAGGCGGGGGTGTGTGCTCCCCACTCCCCCACAGTGGAATTGGTCCAGAACCTAATTTGCCAATTTAAGTCTATCAACGTTTCATTATCAAAAAAATTTTTTATTTTTTTATTTTTTTTATTTTTTAAAGATTTTATTTATTTATTTGACAGAGAGAGACACAGTGAGAGAGGGAACACAAGCAGGGGGAGTGGGAGAGGGAGAAGCAGGCTCCCCACGGAGCAGGGAGCCCGATGCGGGGCTCAGTCCCAGGACCCTGGGATCATGACCTGAGCTGAAGGCAGATGCTTAACAACTGAGCCACCCAGGCGCCCTCAAAAAAATATTTTTAAATGCTTAGGAAAATATAGTTGAAAAAGAGTGATCAGTAAACAAACTTGGTGCAGGGACAGAAGTTCCTCAGAGAAAACTGTGGAACTGGTCATTCCTTCAAATAATAGCATAACTTCTACATCTATTAGAGAGATTGAAATGTTAAAAAATAAAAAAAGAAAACCACAGGGCCACCTGGCTGGTTCAGTCGGTGGAGTGTGCGACTCTTGATCTCAGGATTGCTAGTTCAAGCCCCACGTTGGGTGTGGAGATTACTTAAAAATAAAATATTTTAAAAGAAAAGAAAACCATAAACACATGGACGTACACCCCACCCCCACTATAGCAATTTTCTCTCCTTCATTTTGATTTCAAAATGCTTCAAAAGAGAACCTTACCCAGACTCACCCAATCTCCTTTGCCAACATCTTTTGTGTCCTCTTTACAACCTTTTTTGCTAACTTTTTTTTTTTTACGTAGAATCCACACCTAATGTGGGTCTTGAATTCACAACCTTGAGATCAAGAGTCACATGCTCCACCAACTGAGCCAGCCGGGCGCCTTCTGACTTGCTAACTTCTCCCAACATTCTGTAAGTGCCCCCTGCCCACTCTGTCAATCATGGGCAGGGTGCTGGCATCATAGTGTAAGGCAGTAAGCCTTCTACTACTTTGGCAAGGAACAGTACAAATGAGATGATACGAGTACTTGCACATGGCTACCAAGGCAACCGGGAATTCGGATAACATGATTTTTGCTTTTTCTTTAAAAGACTTATGCTTCGCATACACAGCCTAGAACTGTGACTGTCTCTTTCTCTCTTCCCAGACCTGGCCAAGCAGGAAGCGCCATCATGGGAGTTGACACTGGCTTGGTATGGGAAGGAAATGAACACGTTGGCGCTGCTGGTGAGCAGAATGGTATTATTATTAATAGTTACGCTTCAGTAAGCCATGATGAATTTGGTAGACCTGCAGTTTCCATATTTTGTCCAGCACCATACGAAATGCCTGTATCGGAAACAAAGCTCCTACTTTAACATGTGGTAAAATATGAAAGATGAACAGAGATGATGCCTATCTCTTTCTCTCAACTCTTTCTAGTCGCATATATGTGTACACATATGAATGTGTCATCAACTTCTCTGTCAGGGACAAAATGCAGGACACTTGCTGATTAAACCAAGTGCTTTTGGAAACAAGCGACCAGTGGCATTGATGCTGCTCTCTTCTGGTCACTTAGACACTTGGTTACCAGCCAATTTTGCCGTAGGCTGTGTGCACCATGACCTTTAGCCACAAGCCAGACATCAGTTTCCCAATGAATAGTATTAGCAGGAATCAGGAAATTAGGCTAGCTTTCCATTAAATATGTTTGGGAAATAGAGGTTGAACAATTGCACCATAGTTGGTATAGAGAATAATAGAATGTTCTTGCTAGCTGATTTTATCATTGACTTTAAGTTGTACATACATATTTATATGATTGCTCAGTAACTTATTTTTAAATTTTTCCATAAATCCTTTCAACAGCAATGACTTTTTAAAAAGTGCATATTTAATAAAAATACATGTATTGTGTTACATTTCCCAAAAAAGTTTATGTAAATGTGTAAATTGCACAAAATGTCTGCTGACATTTACCATCCACTTTGGAGGATGTAGTGAAATCACTCGCTGCATAAAAACTAAGACATTAGCAGCTACATTGAAAAATGGTCAGTGTGAGGAGCCTGGGTGGCTCAGTCAGTTAAGCATCCAGCTCTTGGTTTCAGCTCAGGTCATGATCTCATGGGTCGTGAGTGAGATTGAGCCCCGAGTCGCCCCAAGTTGACTGCAAGCTCATGGGGAGTCTGCTTGAGATTCTCTCCCTCTGCCCCTCCCCCGACTCGAGCTCTTGCACGAGTGCTCTCTCTCTCTCAAAAATAAATAAATAAATCTTTAAAAAAAATGGTCAGATTTGGGGCGCCTGGGTGGCTCAATCATTGGGCGTCTGCCTTCGGCTCAGGTCATGATCCCAGGGTCTTGGGATCGAGCCCCGCATCGGGCTCCCAGCTCGTCAGGAAGCCTGCTTCTCCCTCTTCCCCTCCCCCTGCTTGTGTTCCCTCTCTCGCTGTCTCTCTCTCTGTTGGATAAATAAATAAAATCTTTTAAAAAAAAAAAGGTCAGATTTAACTTGTGTCACTGCAGAAGGTACATTTAAAAATCATTCTGTTAAACATGATTTTCATCTGGGTCAAGTGCTTGCTCTCAATTAATTGCAATCATTTCAATTTCTTCAGTTTTCTTGCATGATTTTAGCTGTTAAAGTGTCAGCTCCACTAGTACGAGAATTATAGAAACAGTGTAAATTATGCCAATTTGATATCAGTTAGCATCATATGCATCTAAGAGAAAAATCAGTGATATTGATGTCAATAACGGGTAGATTTTTTCATTCAATTCATTAAATCAAAGTAAAACTTTTAAATGGGGGCGCCTGGGTGGCTCAGTCGTTAAGCGTCTGCCTTCGGCTCAGGTCATGATCCCAGGGTCCTGGAATCGAGCCCCACATTGGGCTCCCTGCTTAGCGGGAAGCCTGCTTCTCCCTCTCCCACTCCCCCTGCTTGTGTTCCTGCTCTCGCTATCTCTCTCTCTGTGTCAAATAAATAAATAAAATCTTAAAAAAATAAAACAAAATACAACTTTTAAATGGTCCTACTCTTGAAGGTAAAATATCTGACTTTGGCATTAGAGCCCCTGTAAATTCAGTTGAAGAATTTAACACTGAAGGCATATTTATTTGCTTTTGTATTAATAATACAAATATAAATTTAGTAGAGTACACATTAGGCTAAAAACATTGTTTTTACTAAATTAATAAACTTATGTAACAGATTAAAAAAACAAAACAAAACCGTCACTACCTCAATCCATAAATCTCCCAGAGATGCTCTGCATTAACTTCACTCTACGTGTGATTCTTCAATAACACCAGATGCTACATTTCGCTAAAAGCTCTGGCTTATCTATCACAACTAAAATTCAGAGCTGATTTGCTCAAGCAAATAAAATACATAAGCTAAAGCTATCTTGTCAGGTTATTAAACCTATCTATCAAAACCATAGGAATTTGGGGGCGCTGGGGTGCCTTAGTCAGTTAAGTGTTGGACTCTTGATTTTGGCTCAGGTCATGATCTCAGGGTCTTGGGATCGAGCCCCGAGTCGGGCTCTGTGCTGGGCATGGAACCTGCTTATGATTCTCTCTCTCCCTCTTCCTCTGCCCCTCCCCCACTCTCCCCCCTCCAAAAAAAAAAACCCAAACACACACAGGAATTTTAATAGGAAAGACACAAAATAAATCAAAGAACTACAAATCTTACTGATTTTTTAAATTTTTCTTTATTTTTTAAGTAATACCTACACCCAATGTGGGGCTCAAACTCACAACCCCAAGATCAAGAGTTGCATGCTCCACCGACTGAGCCAGCCCGGCACCCCCAAATCTTAACGATTTTAAAAATTACACCTTGCCTGCAAAAGTAACCCAAGACTATTTTAATTAGAGAGGTCTTAGAATGTGGTTTAATTAATTTTAATTACTGATAGAGCTACTGCTCCCTCATACTTTTCCAGCGTGTTTTTGCATGTTTATTTTTCCATATGAACTTTAGTACCAACTTGATGACAGTTTGGGGGATCACAATTCAATTTATAAACTAACCTAGGGAGAACTGACATTTAATTATGTAGATTCATCCTGTCCAACAATAAGGGACATCTTCCCATTTGCTTATGTCTACTTTTGTATGTTTCGGGAGACTTTCAAATTTTCCTCAGATAGACTTTGCACACTTCTTAAGTTTATTCCTAAGTGTCTTCTCTGTCATAAATTGGCTTTTTCTCTACCATCGTATCCGCTGATTATTATTTATATACCTGACAGCTATTTATTTCTGCCTGTTAATTTTGTACCCTGCTATCTTATTGAATTATTTTACTGAGTGAATTTTATTATTCTCAGTTTTAATATCTAATTTAATATTCAATATTGAATATTGATAGAGGCAACCCCATACAAAAGCTCTTTAGGGTATTCAATTTTTTTAAAAGATTTTATTTATTCATTTGAGACAGACAGATACAGAGGGGGGAGGGGCAGAGGGGGAGGGAGAAGCAGACTCCTCACTGAGCTGGAAGCCCGATGCGGGGCTGGATCCCAGGACCCTGAGATCATGACCTGAGCTGAAGGCAGACGCTTAACTGACTGAGCTACTCAGACGCCCCTCTCAATTTTTTTTTGTTTTAACTGAAGTATAGCTGACACACAATGTTACATTAGTTCCAGGTGTACAACATAGTGATTCAGCATCTCCCTGGGTTATGCTGTGCTCACCACAAGTGTAGCTCCTGTCACCATACAACGCTAATACACCAATGGCTGTATTCCCTATGCTGTACCTTTCGTCCCTGCTTCCTATTCATTCCATAGCTGGAAGCCTGTACTTCCCACACCCTTCTTCCATTTTACCCCACACCCGCTCCCATCCCCTCTGGCAACCCCCAGTTTGTTCTCTGTATTTATGGGTCTGTTTCTGCTTTTGCTTGTTCGGTTGTTTTATTTTTTTAGATTCCATATATAAGTGAAATGACACAGTGTTTGTCGTTCTCTGACTTATTTCACTTAGCATAATACCTTCTAGGTGCATCCATGTTATATGGAAGGTGAGGAGATTCAGATTTGGGCAGCCACCACTATCCTTAGCAACCTAGATTTCATATCGGGGTTTTTATATTTGCCATTTCATATAGGGGTTTTTATATATTATATTTCATATAGAGTTTTTATATTTATTTTATATTTCATATTTATTTTATATTTATGTATATATTTATTATACTTATTTATATATAATATATAATAATTTATTTTATATTATTTAAATTTATTTATTATTTATAACATTATATTTTATATTTATTTTATTTTATATTTATCTGTATTTATTTATATTTATTTTATATTTCATATAGGGGTTTATATTTGTCATTTCATATAGGGGTTTTTATATTTGCCAAAATAAAATACAGGTCTCCTGGGTGCCTGGGTGGCTCAGTTGGTTAAGCAACTGCCTTCGGCTCAGGTCATGATCCCAGGGTCCTGGGATCGAGTCCCACATCGGGCTCCCGGCTCAGAGGGGAGCCTGCTTCTCCCTCTGACCCTCTCCTCTCTCATGCTGTTTCTCTCTCGCTCGCTCTCTAATAAATAAATAAATAAAATCTTTAAAAAAAAAAATACAGGTCTCCTCATGGTAGACACCGAGAAGCACCACCCGGATGCCCCTGCAGGGAGAGCTGGTTTTCCAGCTGCAGGGAGCTCATTAGGCAGACCGCCTCCAGCTGCCGGTGATTTCAGAATCGGCCACATCTGCAGAAAGCTGCCTGCCTGCATCCCCTACCTGGTGACCAGAGGGGCGGTGACAGGCAAAGGCCCAGCTATTCGGGCCCAACACCGACTACCGATCACTGTGGTGCGGTGCGTGATACTTGCTCGAGCTCCCTGCTGGGTTAGCTGAGGCTTGTAGGACCTGCATCATAGTTCAAGTTCTTCCTCTGCCCAGTCCTGCTTCCTCCCACTTCCACTCACATGTGTTGATCCCTGGTAAGCTTCTTGCACCTCAAATTACATCTCAGCATCTGCTTCTCAAAAATGCATCTGGGATATGGATTACAAATACTTTCCACTGTGACTTATGATTGGTTCGCTACAATTTTGTCCCAACATAGTCCTGCCTTATGGGCATCATCTGTTGCCCATAGGTGATGCTCCCTTCCTTCCTTGGCGATTCAACACTTGGCTCACTATCAGTCTCCGCAACACTGCCGCCCCTGTGACCATTCCTTGTAACTTGAGCATAGCCAGAGATGTGCCTTTTCACACCTTGGCCTCTCAGTTCCTCCATGTCCTCTCCTCCAGGAGACTTACGTCCTGCCTCAGCCATTCAGCCCCATGGTCACACCCTAGATTTTGTCATTACAAATTATTGCAACCGCCTATAATCCTAATTTCATACACTCCACTCTCCAGTCAGCTCCTCCTCTATTTCCAGCTCACACCTTCTAATACTCCAACTCTGATGATCCTTTGGTTTCACCATTACCTACAATCCATTCATTTTACCACTTTGTCATTCTCCTAGACCGCTTCCTTCCTTACTGTTATGGATTGAATTGTGTCTCTCCAAAATTCCGAGGTTGAAGCCCTAATCTCCAACGTGATTGCATTTGGAGACAGAGCCTTTAAGGAGGTAATTAAGATTAAATAAGGTCATAAGGGTGGGGCTCTCATCTGATAGGACTAGTATCCTTATTAGAAGAGGAACACATTATGCTAAGCGAAATTAGTCCAAGAAAGACAAATACTTAAGATCTCACTTGCATGTGGAATCTAAAATCAAAAAACAATACAAGAAACCAAGCTCATAGATACAGAGAACAGATTGCTGGTTGCCAGAAGTGGGGGATGGGGTGGGCAGAATGGGTGCAGGGGGTCAAAATACAAACTTCTGGTTATAAAATAAATAAGTTGTGGGGATATCATGTACAGCATGGTGACTAGAGCTCATAATACTGTATTGCATATTCGAAAACTGCTAAGAGAATAGATCTTAACGTTTCTCACCACAAGAAAAAAAAAGTGTAAATATATATGGTGAAGGATGTTAAGTAAAGACTTATTGTAGTGAACGTGTACAAATACCAAATCATGTAGTATATCTGAAACTAATATGTTATATGTCAATTACACCTAATAAAAAAGGAAGAAAACGAGGCACCAGAGATCTCTCCCTCTCTCTGTCCACACACATAGGAAAGGTCATGTGAGGACACAGCAAGAAGGCAACTGTCTGCAAGCCAAGAAGAGAGGCTTCACCAGAAACCAACCCTGCTGGCACTTTGATCTTGGACTTCCAGCCTCCGGAAGTGTGAGAGAATAAATGTGTTGTTTAAGCCACCCAATCCACAGTTTCTAGATATGGCAGCCTGAGCTCATACACTTCCTTACCCAGTGAAAATTTCATGATCAATCATAATGAACCATTGTAAATGCCCTCAAGTCCCTTGGCCAGATCTCAATTTGTATTACGTGCTTGGCAAAAGCCAAACCTTGGCAGAATCCAGTTCTTCCAGCTACTCCAGGTCTGCAGAAAAACATGGCAGCTGTGATGGCCGGACTCCTTCACGTTCCTGACCACTTACCTCCAGTGGGCACTTAACTTCCTAGCAATTATTCTACGTGTTTCTAGTCCATTAACTCTCCTACTTAATTATTTTACATCTTTTCCTCCCTCTTCACACAGGTTTCATCCCTAACTCCCCGCTGATGACCTTGCTCCTTGTTTCACTAACAGAGGCCACCAGGAGAGCATCCCACTGCGCCTGCTCTCCAGACCGCCAGTCTCCCAGCATCTCCCCACAGGCACTCTGCCTTCTCTCCTCAGTTGTCTGTGCCCTCGCTCTGCTCCTGCAATTTCCCCACAGCATTGATATTTACTCGCTAGTGGATAATTGCCACCAGCATTCAGAGATGCTGTATTATCTCCCAACCCCCTCCCCAAAACCAGAAAACATGAAGGCAAAGACTTCCCTTTACCCTATTTCTCCGTCCAGCTATTATACTGTCTCTCTGCTCCCCTTCAGAGCAAAATCCTTCGAAGTAATGGTCTGTTCTCACCATCTCTAATTTCTCTGCATCTTGTCTCCCCGGAAGCCCCCTCAGGCAGGATTTCCCCCCTTACTCCTGCAGCACAGGCCCACTCTCTGCCCTCCTCTTTCTCAGCTGCCCCGCAGCATTTGACAGGGTTGGCCGCCGTCTCCTTTCTGAACACATTTTCTTGGTTTCTGGAACAACATGGTCTCCTGTTTACCCCTCCACCTCAGTAGAGCCTCTACTGCTCTTCATCTCCTTTTATGTCCTTCTGGCTTTATTCAAAGGTCTCCGAACCTGTGAAGCCTTGCCCTGACTAGTCTATCTAAAACTGCAATACTCCTCCAGCCTACCACATATATCTTTTTATCCGCTTTCCTTGTTTTACTTGTGTCGTTAGCACGAAGTCCACCCAACCTAATCTATTTTACCTCCATACTGTGTTTGTTTTCTGTCTTCCCATTAGAATGTGAGCTCCATGGGGGAAGGAATTTTTGCCTTCTTTCCTTATTCACCACTTTTTCCCCAGCATCTAGAATAGTGTCTGGCATATAGCAGGTCCTCAATAAATACTCATTGAACCAACAGTAATGCCAACTTGCCCATAAATATGAGTAGCTCATCCTCCACCACAGGACATTTGTAAATATTTAGGTTTCTACCTAGGCAAAGAAATGTTGTTCATTTGAGTATGCCTTGGTAATTCAAGTATGTTTTTAGCAACAAGCAAAGGCTAACCCAGTCACCATGAATCAAAGACTTCTGAAGAACTTCTTGCCCAGGTTGAGGCAACTTTATCCTTCAGCAGTGATCAGGTCAAACTGTAAGGGAAGTGGGTAAAGCCTTACTGAAACTAATATTTGCATTGCTCACATCACCCACAATTAGCTCAGGGTGGTAGAAAGCCAAAATGGGATTTCAGAAAGGAAATTAGCCAAAATGTTTAGACCAAAATGGTCAGATGTCTTGCCCATAATTCTCAAGATCATAAGAACTAGGGGCGCCTGGGTGGCTCAGTCGTTAAGCGTCTGCCTTCGGCTCAGGTCATGATCCCAGGGTCCTGGGATCGAGCCCCACATCGGGCTCCCTGCTCAGCGGGAAGCCTGCTTCTCCTTCTCCCACTCCACCTGCTTGTGTTCCCTCTTTCACTGTGTCTCTCTCTGTCAAATAAATAAATAAAATCTTTAAAAAAAAAAAGATCATAAGAACTATAGCCAACAGAAGAACTGGATAGGCTCGTGTAAACTTCTCGTTGCCCTGCCAGTGGCCATCCAGTTGGAAAAGATTTATGCATTCAATGGCATTTTGCTACATTTTTCCAAAGCACTACTGAAGTGTGTCAGAACTTCTATTCATGGGAACAAGAAGCCTGCAAGATCACCCTGGTGAAACTGAACTATAATCTACAAACTGAAGATTGCCTAGACCTTAAGATGCATCAGAGGAAAGAAGCATCACTCGAACTTCCCTGGAGAGAACCATCCGAGCTTGTACTTACCATCCACGTAAACTGGTCCAGGCTTCCCACCTCAAGAAGACATCCGTGCCAGAGGCATGGCAGCTTCTCAGGCCTACTTCGTGGACGTTTAACCTTAGCCGTAAGAACAACGTGGCTGATATTTTATATCGGCTCCTTATTTGCCCTCTGGATGCCAGCTGACACTTATCCTAACAATGGAGTCTGGGCGTGGGCCATTTTGTGAGCAATATATGAGTTTACAACTTTAAAGGAGTAATTCTGTCACTAACCTCTCTTCTGCAAGGAAAAAAACTTAAGCAGATTAGCAATGTATTTCATCGGGTAAAAAAAGGCCTTGCTTGATTCTTACCTCGAAAATTTAAAGACACAGTGAGGGTGTGGTCCCCTCTCTTTTGGCGAAGAGACCAAATGATGAGGTCAGTTCTGCCAAGTCACCATGGCAGTGGGCCCGGGGTCCCTTCTGAATGTACAGGTTTGGTTTGGGTTCTTGCTTATAAGGTATAGAAAATGTTTCATTCCAAAGTGAAAAGGATCTTCCCCTCCAGAGAGAAAAGGAGTATCTAAAAGATTAGAAAAAAATTCCAAAATCACTGATGGGCCTTTGTCTGATTATTGTTGTATGGCTTTGGTATGTCAAAATCCAGGGGTAAAAATATCACACTTCTTAAAACTGTTCTTTCTGTTCATAAAGAAACTTCACATCTCCAAGCATTGGGTCAGTTCTCATGGGATACCCAAGATACTGATGCCCCTCCTCTAGGAAGACTTTTGAAGCCCAGAGATGCAAAACAGTTGCTTTTGATTGCTGCTGGAATAGGACCAATAAAGCCCTCTAAATGCACCTTCCCCAGTGTAATTTCCCATACGTCCATACTCTTTCCACAAATAGCCATTGCCATTAAAGTGTTTCAGTGTTTCATTCAAAATGGATTAGTTCCTGTGGCCAGTAGCCAATGTAATTATAACGAATGTTGTATTAATCCTTATGATATTTCCCTGAATTCAATACATCACTGTATCTTAATCTTCCGCTATTCAGTTGCTCAATTGCCCAATTAGACTGTCGGTGATCATTTATTGGGACTTATTTCATCTGTGGTACATGAGCTGACTTTTGGCAACCACGGAATTGGTCTGGCGTATGTGATTATGGGGATATTATCCTGGTTATGCACCACTTCTAGTCTCTCCCCTAAGCAAAATTATAGAATCTCAGAGAAATAAGTGAAACGGAAAGGCTTTGGACATTAACTTTCCAAATATATGGTGTTGCCAGGCCCATTAAGAAAAATTATCTGAGATCTTAGAACAAGTTGGTACTATCACATATAATAACACTCTGGAAGATAGTACAACAAGAAGACTTCTGCCACCAGCGGTATGGTTCACTAGAAAATGCTCTCCTGCTTAAAAACACTGATACTGGATAAATTTCAACAAATATAGATATTCATACTCTTTGCTAGGACCTCAAGACACTAAAGAAAACCTCCAGGGGTCTAAAACAGATACAGATTGCTGGAATTGGTGATATACCAACATAGAAAGAATCTAGGCTATCATGGGGAAAGTGTCAATATCAGAAACCTAGAGCTTTGGGGGGTAAATAAACATTATGGGGAATGGGGGTAAGTTTTGGGTTTGTATAAGGGGAATATGAAAAAACCTGCCTGTCTCTGTTGTGACTTTGAGTGAAAAAATAATAATAATAATAATAGCCTGTCCAGAGTTCTAACCATGAACCTGCCCTCTCATGAGTCTGGCGTTCAAATTTATATCATTTAATCTTACAGATTGTTTAGCCCAATATGAGCAAGCAATAAAAAGGAAAAAAAACTACCACATGAGGAAATAAGCCACCGTGAAATAGAAGCAGCAGAAATAGAAACAACAAAACAGTTTAGAGTTTAACATTTTTTTTAAAAGTTTATTTATTTTGGTAATCTCTACACCCAATGTGGGTCTTAAACTCACAACCCCGAGAGATCAAGAGTCGCATACTCCACTGACTGAGCCAGCCAGGCACCCCTAGAGTTTAACATTTAAAAAGCAATCAGTGTGATCCGCCATAGATTAAAGAAGAAAGTAGAAGATTATCTTTTTTTTTTTTTTTTAAGATTTTATTTATTTATTTGACAGAGAGAGAGACAGGAGAGAGGGAATACAAGCAGGCGGAGTGGGAGAAGCAGGCTCCCTGCTGAGCAGGGAGCCCGATGTGGGACTCGATCCCAGGACCCTGGGATCATGACCTGAGCCGAAGGCAGACGCTTAACGACTGAGCCTCCCAGGCGCCACGTAGAAGATTATCTTCTAGGTAAAAAATAGAAAAAAAGCATTTGATAAAAATCCAACATAATTTTGAAGAAAATGATTGTTGTGGAAGGACATGCTTTACTAGATACCAAGACTTATTTTGAGATATGATTAAGACATGAAGGCATTAGTGCAAGCACAGACAAACAGAAAAATGGGACAAAGCATACATCCTAGAAAGAGACTCACGCACACAGGGACTGTTGCTATATAACAGAGCTGTCCCTGAAGAGCAATGGAGGAAAAGAAGGCTTTTCGCTAAATGGTGCCAAGACAGTTGGCTATCTTTTTGGAAAAAGTGAAGTTGGACTCCTGTCTCATATCATATACTAAATTATTTCTAGGTAGACTAAATACTTTGTCAATCGGGATCCAGTCAGGCAAAAGAAACCACATGAGTAACGTGAACCGGAAAAATTTAATATACAGAACTACTAACTAGTTACAAGGGGATTAACTACTTAGAGGAGTAGAGAACTACAAATAATGCAGGCATCGCAGACGCAGGGAGCAGCCCCCACCTCTGTGGCCAGGGCAGAGCACCCAAGAAAGGAACACATTTGGAAGAGCACCCCCTCCCCCCCCACCCAAGGCTGAGTTGCAGACCTCACTGGAGAAGGTATCGCTGGGCTCCACTGGATGAGAGAGAAGGTGCCCCAGACCACGGTTGCTGGCAGGAAACTTCCCACTGGGGTGCTGGAGAAACTTGTTAGGAAATCACCTGTCAAGTGCCAGCAAAACTCAATGAGAAGCCACCCAATGGCAAGGAAGCCCCTTACTGGCAGCCACGCCTTTGGAACCAGAAGGGAAAGCCCCAGGACCAGGAAAAATACCCTCCTCTTGCAGTGTCTCTCCAGCACCCTCTTCTGGCAAGACTTAGAATTGTGTCAGCTGACAAAGGAGAACCATTCATAAGGTCCAGCTCCAGGATTACAAAGCAGGACAAAAGAGGGTGCCTGTGGAGCTGAGCACTAATAAACTGATAACTGCATAAATATATAAACGTGAAAAGCAAAACCATAAAGCTTTTAGAAGATACTATAAAAGAAGAGCTTCATGGCCTCAGTATCCCAGAGGCATTTACAGCACCAACCATAAAGGAAAAGATAGATCATTTGACTAAATTAAAGTACTATTCAACAAAAGATGCCATTAAGACGGTGGAAAACTAATCCTCAGAGTGGCAGCAGATGGTTGCAGCATATATACTCAGTGAAGGACTGGTATCCAGAAAATGTAAAGAACTCCTGTATATGGCAAACATATTTTCCAAAGATAATATCTCCCATCCCATGTGCTCTTATATAGTCAGACTTTCTAATCCTCCAGGAGTTAACTGAAACATCTTACATATGAATAATAAAAAGAAAAAGGTTATACACTCCAATAGTACATTGGGTAAAAATATTAAACAGGCACTTCACAAATGAGGAAATACAATGGCCAATAAATGTATGAAAAGTTGGTTAACATCATTGGATTCAGGAAAATGCAAATTAGAACCACAGTAAGATACATCCAACAGAATGGCAAATTTTTTTTAAAGCCTGACAATCTCAAGAGTTGGTGAAGAAGTAGGTAATGAAAATTTTCTTAGCCTGGACCCTCTAGAAAGCAGAGCCTGAGACAAGGATTAAGACAAGGAGGAATGCTTTATTTTAGATGCGCCAGCTGAGGTCAGGGAGGTGAGGGGGGAAGGGAAGGGAGGGAAGGGAAGCTAGGGTGTGGTGGGATGCTTACTGACCACCATAGACAATGCGGCCATAAACTTTTGTTCTTGCGATCTGCTTCACATGTGCACGGATTTTTGATTTGTGCTTTGCAACCAACTTTGAAGAGACACTGCAGATTATTCATTAAACAGGGTCATTCTTCATGTGAGAAGGGTTGCAAGATGAACTACACTTTGGAAGAGAGAAAGAAGGCTCCTGGCTCCTAGCTTCTCTTGTTTCCATTTCCTTCTCTTGTTTCCAGGCTGCTTCCCATGGCTCTCTGGCAGATCTCCATGGTGTGGATTTCAGCCAAATCTGGAACTGGCCAGGTGACCAGGGGCCGGTTTGGGTGCTCAGGAAGAGAAAGAGGGAAAAGGAGGCAGTTGAGGGAATCTGAAGGCATACGAGGTTTGTGTCACAATAAAAGATATTCACATACACTGCTGATGGATTGGCACAACCATTTCAGGAAAAAGTTTGGCAGCCAAGTTTACAATCCATGGACCCCACAGCCCACCAATGAATGCTATTCCCAGGTTCACACTTTTTGAAATCTGTGCACATGGGAACCACATCACACGCAAAGAAACGTTTGTAGCAGCATTATTTGTAGTAGTCAAAATCTGGAAGTAGCTAAAAAAATGCCCATCAGCAAGAGAATGAGCAAATAGATGGTTGTTTGTTCTTACCGTGTCATACTACACACACTGAAAATGAACAAACTGTGATTACACATAGCCATATGGATAAACTCAAGAACAAAGTGTGAATTGAAAAAAGGAAACCACTGAACTATAACACACATTATGAAGCCTTTCATATAATATTCAAAGATACATGGAATTTAATAACATACTTTTAAAAGTCATGTATATAATCTGTAATAAAATGTTAACAAAAAGCAAAGAGGTTATACCCACAAAATTGAGAATAGCTATTATCCCTGGAGAGGAGGGAGAGGAATGCAATGGGAAGGATCTTCTAAAAGGCTTCAAAACTATTGATGAAGCTCTCCTTCCCAAGCTGGATGATGGGCACACTGGTGTTCATTTACGCCGTATAGTCCTCATACATTATCATTCTCTATGGTGTTCTTATTTGTTATATTACTCTGTGGGATGCAAAAAATAATCTGTTTTATAATTTTTTTGTAAAGATTTTATTTATTTGACAGCAAGAGACACAGCGAGAGAGGGAACACAAGCAGGGGGAGTGGGAGAGGGAGAAGCAGGCTTCCTGCTGAGCAGGGAGCCCGATGCGGGGCTCGATCCCAGGACTCCGGGATCGTGACCTGAGCGGAAGGCAGATGCTTAACGACTGAGCCACCCAGGCGCCCCTCTGTTTTATAATTTATAAGAAAATAAAATATGTCAATCTGAAGGATCTTGGTTAGTATGGACCTCAAACAAAATAGGATTCTCAGAGGTGATAATGACATTGGTGATGCTTACCCATTGTGTAGAAGAGAAACTGACTTGGTCAAGGACTCTACCTGCTTGATCTCTATGGCAGTAGGTCCCTACTTTAGAAACACTTATTAGATCCTGAGTCAAATAAACATTCTTATATGTTAAATTTATATACAACAGTAATGGTAGCAAATTCAACTGTGATGTTTACAAAATCACATGTCTCTTGATTTTATTCTAGCCAAGAAAAAGGGTTTTGTGTGTTCATTGGTAAAGAACACTAATAAGCAGAGGGTATCTGGGTGGCTCAGTCGGTTAAGCTTCTGACACTTGATTTCAGCTCAGGTCATGATCTCAAGGTTGTTCAGTGTGGGGTCTGCTTGAGAATTTCTCTCCTTCTCCCTGTGCCCCTCCCCCCTCAAATAAATAAATAAATCTTAAAAAAAAAGTATTAAGCACCAAGATTGAGAATTATGACTTATGATCAAGGGCTGGTATTTTGCTAAAAAAACTAGGAATAAAATTACATAAGGAATCATAATTACATTGGAAATAACAGTCTTATTAATATGTGACAATAACTAGTTATATATCAAGTAATTTTAATAATATATAATTATTATAATATCTGTATATTATATACAGTTGTACCTCAGAGATATGGTAGGTTCAGTTGCAGACCAATGCAATGAAGCAAATACAGCCATAAAGTGATTCAAATGAAATTGTTTCCCAGTGCATAGAAGAGATACATTTATATATAGTCTATTAAGTGTGTAACAGCATTATTTCTTAAAAAAAAAATGTACATACCTTAATTTAAAAATACTTTATTGCTAAAAAATGCTAACCATCATCTGAGCTTTTAGCGAGTCATAATCTTTTTGCCATAATCTCCTTTGTAGAGGGTCTTGCCTCAATGTTGATGGCCACTGACTGCTCAGGGTGGTGGGTGCTGAAGGCTGGGGAGGCTGTGATGATTTCTTAAAATAAGACAACAGTGAGGTTTGTCTCATCGATTGACTCTTCCTCTCACAATTTCTCTGTAGCATGCAATGCTGTTTGACAGCATTTTACCCACAGCAGAACTTCTTTCAAAATTGGAGTCAATCCTCTCAAACCCTGCAGCTGCTTTAGTACATAAACTAAGTTTATGTAATATTCTTTTTTTTAAAGATTTTATTCATTTGACAGAGAGAGACACAGCAAGAGAGGGAATACGAGCAGGGGGAGTGGGAGAGGGAGAAGCAGGCTTCCCAATGAGCAGGGAGCCCGATGCGGGGCTCCATCCCGGGACCCTGGGATCATGACCTGAGCTGAAGGCAGACGCTTAACGACTGAGCCACCCAGGCACCCCTGTAATATTCTTAATTCTTTGTTATTTCAACAATCTTCACAGCATCTTTTACCAGGAGTAGATTCCATCTCAAGAAGCCACTTTCTTTGTTCGTCCATAAGATGTAACTCCTCATCTGTTCAGGTTTTATCAAGAGATGGCAGCATTTCAGCTACATCTTCAGGCTCCACTTTTGAACCTAGTAGTTCTCTTGCTCCTTCCACCCCATCTGTAGTTACTTCCTCCACTGAAGTGTTGAACCCCTCAAAGTCACCCATGAGGGTTGGAATCAACTTCTTCCAAACTCCTGTTTATGATAATATTTTGATCTCTTCCCATAAATCATGATTATCCTTAATGGCATCTAGAATGGTGAATCCTTTCCAGAAGGTTTTCAATTTACTTTGCCTAGGTCCATCAGAGGAATCACTCTCTATGGCAGCTATAGCCTTAAGAAAAGTATTTCTTAGATAATAGGACTTGAAAGTCAAAATTAAACTTTGATCCATGGGCTGCAGAATGGATGTTGTATTAGCAGGCATGAAAACAACATTCATCATGGGGCATCTGGGTGGCTCAGTCATTAAGCGTTTGCCTTCGGCTCAGGTCATGATCCCAGGGTCCTGGGATCAAGCCCTGCATCGGGCTCCCCGCTCTTCAGGAAGTCTGCTTCTCCCTCTCCCACTCCCCCTGTTTGTGTTCCCTCTCTCGCTGTGTCTCTCTCTGTCAAATAAATAAATAAAATCTTTTTAAAAAAAGAAAAAAGAAAACAACATTCATCTTGTTGTACATCTCCATCAGAGCTCTTGGGTGACCAGCTGCTTTGTCAATGAGCAGTCATATTTTGAAAGGAATATTTTTTTCTGAGCAGTTTTCAACAACAGGCTGACACTATTCAGTAAAGTATGTTGTAAACAGATGTGCTGTCATCCAGGCTTTGTTGTTCCTTTGATGGAACACAGGCAGAGTAGATTTAGCATAATTCTTAAGAGCCCTAGGATTTTCGGAATGGTAGATGAGCATGAACTTCAATTTAGTCACAGCTGCTTCACTAACCCTCTAGCTGGAGAGTCAGCCTGGCCTTGAAAGCTTTGAAGCCAGGCTTCGACTTCTCTCTAGGTATGAAAGTCCTACATCACATCTTCTTCCAATAGAAGGCTGTTTTGTCTACACTGAAAATCTGTTGTTTAGTGTAGCCACCTTCACGAATTCTCTTAGCTAGATCTTCTGGAAAACTTGCTGCAGCTTCTACATCAGCACTCGCTGCTTCATCTTGCACTTTTTTGTTACAGAGATGGCTTCTTTCCTCCAACCTCATGAACCCACCTCTGCTATTCTGCAGCTTCCTCCCCTCTCTCAGCCTTCAGAGAATTGAAGAGCGTGAGGGCCTTGCTCTGGGTTAGGGAATGTTGTGGCTGGTTTGATCTTCCATCCAGACCACTGAGACTTTCTCCATATCAGCAATAAGGTTGTTTTGCTTTTCTTTCTTTATTCTTTTTTTTTTTTTTTAAATCATTGATGTGTTCACTGGAGTAGCACTTTTAATTTCCTTCAAGAACTTTTCCTTTGCAGTCACAACTTGGCTTGTTCGGCTCAAGACACCTAGTTTGGGCCTATCTTGGCTTTCCACATGCCTTCCTCACTAAGCTTAATCATGTCAAGCTTTTGATTTAAAATAAGAGACATGTGACTCTTCCTTTCACTTGAACACTTAGAAGCCACTGTAGGGTTATTAATTGGTCTTATTTCAGTATTGTCGTGTCTCAGGAATAGGGAGCCTGAGGAGAGGGAGAGAAATGGGGGGACAGCCGGTCAGTGGGGCAGTCAGACCACACACAACATTCATTGATTAAGTTTGCCATCTTATAGGGGTGCAGGTCATGGTCCCCCAAAACAATTATAATAGTAACATCAAAGATCACTGATCACAGATCACTATAAATATAATAAAGTGAAAAGTTTGAAATATTGTGCGAATTACCAAAATATGACACAGACACACAAAATGAGCAAATGCTGTTGGAAAAGTGGCTCAACACAGGGTTGCCACAAACCATCAACTGGTTAAAAAAAAATGCAGTATCTGTGAAGTGCAATAAAGCCAGGTATGCCTATAATTAAATAATTCATTAATTTTTTAGAAGATTTTATTTATTTATTTGAGAGAGAGAGAGAGCAAGAAAGAGCACAGGTAGGGAGGAGAGGGAGAAGCAGGCTCCCCACTGAGCAGGGAGCCCGATGCGGGGCTCGATCCCAGGACCCCGGGATCATGACCTGAGCCGAAGGCAGACGCTTAACGACTGAGCCACCCAGGGGCCCCTAATTCATTAATTTTATTATATACATATTTTGGTCCAGCCTCAACTACAAGGAAATTCTAGGTCACAAATTGGGATGAAGGGAAAGACTTATAAAAACAAAAATCTCAAGAAGCTGAAAATACTGTTTGTTCAGGTGCTGGGCTGATCATTTCTCTTGAAGATAAAGAAAGACAAAGTACTTACAACCCAGTGAACAGTACAAGAAGGCTTGTTAGCTGACTAGTCAGTCTGCAGCAGAGACCAGAGTCCCAAGTAAGATTCAATTTGAATTGCTCTGTTTTTTATCATAACTTACAGACATTCTCAGTGTTTCCTGACATTAGAAATTAAGGTGCGGGGGGGGAAGCCCTCTGACAAACCATATTGTTTTTACCACAGAGTTTGGCTTAATCTCTCAGGCTCAGAACCCCTAGTCCCAAGGTTTGTGATAATGCCAATATTTGTAAAACATGTTTCAGAAAATTTCAGAGAGTCGTTTATTCTGTCTATTGTAAGGAATAATGCTAGTTCATAAGGTATGCTTGTTAATATTTACTTAAGTCACTATGAGAAGGAGTCCCATCAGTCTATCTTCCCACAGCTGCTTGTATCAACCATGGCCCTGGAGATTTCCAAGCAGAGCGAGGAAGCAGGTTAGGTAGTGAGGGTGTTGGCAGAAGGGAATGGGGAGGAAACAGTGGTGGGGGAGGAGACCACATACTGCTGGCATTGGGGGGGATGGGACAGAGACAGTATAGACAGTGGGAACCGGGATGAGGGTAGCCTTAATGCTGGGGTCAGGATGAGGAGCCTGATGTGGATGGAAAGAGAGCTGACACAGGGGTCTGAGGGGAATTAAGATGTGGGGATAGAGGAAATCAGACCTAGAAGAGGATGGGTACACATAGGATGGTATGGGGGATGGATGGCATGGGGATGACAGGGATGCCAATGGACACGGGACTGAATGTTTTCCTGGGTGACTGGGGGAGGACATATGAGTTATAGAAGAATGGAATAAAAATAAGAACGGAATGAGAATTGAATGTGTTGCAATGGGTCTCGGGGGAAGATTCACTTGTTCCTTCCTGCTCAATTATTTACTGGGCAGTTACTGTGTGAGGCACTATTCAGGGTGCTGAGAATACAAGGGTGAGCAAGACCAAGTCTCTTCCCATATGGAACTTATATTCTAGTGAGGAAGATAGAAAATAAACAAGTGTGTTATAGAATATTATTATAAGAAGTGCTACAGATAAAAGCAAAGCAAGATAAAGGGATAGAGTGATGGGTGGCACCTTCTAGAAGCGTGGTCAGGAAACACTTCCCCAAAGAGCAGACATTGGGGCAGAGTGAAGGGAGAGAAGAAGCCATGCAAACAGTTCAGAAGAGCTGATGTCCAAGGCCGACCTCTCTGCTGCCGATAGGTCCCTTCCTCTCTCAGCCCCTCGGGATTCCGTTCTTCCAAGTTTCTTCTCTCTTCCTCCATCAATCTTTTCCTCTCTACTGGAGCAATCCCCTAGAAATAATGTGCTGTTATTTTTCCCATCTTTAAAAAAAAAAAAAACCTCTCATGTCCTTAACCCGCCCTCCAGCTAGCATCTACTTTATCTTTTTACAGCAAAATTCCTTGAAAGAGTTGTCTATCCACCTGACTCCCACCCTTCTCTGTCCTTTCTCTCCCAGACATACGGCCCTAAGCTTTTGCCCACACCATTTCCTGAACTGCTCTTGTCAGCAGCATCAATGACCTTCCCATCATTACATCTAGCGGTCAATTCTCAGACCTCTGCTTATTTGAACTTTGACAGAGTTGACCACTCCCTCTTCCATCAAATCCTTTTTCCACTAGGCTTTCAGGGTGCTGCAGTTTCTCGCTTTTCCTCCTCTGTCACTATCTTTTCCTTCTGAGGCTCATCTCTCCAGTCTCTGAATTGTGGGAACCCTCGTGCCTCATCTGCTTTCAATCTCCTTACATCCTCAGTGTTCTCGCCGAGTCTTGTGGCTTTAGGTGCCACCTCCACGCCAATGACTCATAAATGTACAGCTCCAGCTCAGCTCAGTCCCCTGAAGCCAGACTCATCTCCCTGAGTGGACTTCTAACGGCCATTTCCATCAGCACTTGCAAAACTGAACTCCCTCTCTTTCCGCTCAAACCCATTCTTCCCACTACCTTCTCATCTGTTAGCAGAATTAATCCCTTAAAAACAACCATGTTTTTCTCCCCCATACTTCCAAACCCAATCAGTCCTATTGTACCTTCCTTTCAGTAGGTCCAGCATCTTGTACCAAATCCGTTGTCAGCACCCTAGTCCAAGCCACCCACATCTCTGGCCTGGCTATGATTGCCCCCAAAAAGAATCATCAGAGAGGGGTGGGGGGAGGGGCAGCAAAGGGAAGAAACTGTGTGATGGGGCAGAATGGGAGCTCCAGATAGTTAGATGCTATTGGAGCAGAGAGTGGGTGGCAAAGAGTGGAGAGAGCTGATGCTGAGGGCACATCAGGAACCAGAGGGGGGGAGTCTGGATTGTCACCCTCTGGAGCTTGGGTTTCTTCCGAGCTAATGAGGACTCAGCAAAACCTCACCAGCCTGGCTTCAGCGTGGAAAATGGACCGAGCACGTGGAGGCGGGGGAGACCAATTGGGAGGCTGTTGCAATAGGGTAAGCAAGAGATGATGGTGACCCAGAAAACAGAGAAGCACATTCAAGATACTTAGGAGATAGACAATGGACCCAGGAGTTGGCTGTAGGCAGGATGTGGGAGAGAAAGCTTTGAACCTGGGGACGGAATGAATGATGTAGCTGCTCACTGAGGTGCTGCTGACTTGAGCCTGACCCACCCACACAGCGGCGATGGAAGGCTTTGTGGGAGAGGGGAGAAATCAGGTTCAGGTTTAATGAACCTAAGTGCCTGAGAGAGCACATCGTTGGATACACAGACCTAGAGCTAAGGAGCTGAGGTGGGGGTGGTATTTGGAAGTAACCTAATTACAGATGGTAACTGAGACCCGAGAAGGGAGGGAGCTGGACCAGGAAAGATGAATACCAGAGGGCCAGAGGGGGAGAAGGCCTAGCCCAGAACTCGGGGGAGCACAAACATTTCGGGGAAGAAGAACCAAGAGGAAGTCAGAAGAGGTGAGGCTTAAGAAGTTGAGAAGACAGTGGGAGAGAGCAGTTGTCACAGAACCCGCAGCAGAGCTATTCAACATCAGAGGTGGTCACAGCCCAAGCCCAAAACATATCAATGTGAAGGTCATTGGTGACCTTGGCAGGAGCAGTTAGTGACCCCACAGTGTCTGAAGCCACACAGGGTTGAAGGTCGAGAGGTGAGGAAAGAGAGAACGAACACCTTTAAAAGATTAGGTTCCCATCCCTCCTATAGATGACACAAAATAAATTTTTGATTTTCCAAGCTAATGTAAAACTTGCATGTATGCTTAAATTCAAATAAGCCCTTTCTAAATTATTTTAAATGCAAAGTTAACATATTGCCACTTTTCATTGAAAATAACTTCTGCCGTGGCTATCTCACTCCTTCTCTGGAGGGTTGCTCCTCCTTGGTGGAGCCCCACGGACGTGCCTGTTTCGTCCATTGGGTGGCCCAGCAGGGTTTGGCTTTGATGGAGACAGGAAGGAAGGGAGGACGCCGAGCGGGTTGTGTGGTGGACACAGAGTGGGGCCTTTTTTTTTTTTAAACGAAGGAGGTTTTTGCATGTTGACAAGCTATAGACAGAAACCCATATTCTTGAAGGCTAAACATGTAAGAAGGGCTAATCAATAAAACACGGGGGATGAAGGTGGGGGGATTTGGAGCCCAGGAAGGACCGCTGAGGATGTGGAGTCCCCACCCATGTGCTTACCGAGGCCGGAGTAGCCCCTGACCTCAGTGGCCACCACTGCGAGGGACCGTGGGGCACTGGGTCTGAAGGAGGGGACAGACATTGAAGGCAGCAGGGCAGGTGCTAAGGCTGGGCAAGAGTCGGGAAGAGAGAAAGGGGGACATTGGTGCCTTTTGGGTTGGGATATTGGGCCCTGACCCACCCAAGCAGCTGGGGCTAAAAAGAAATGCAGCCTTTCCCTCAGCACCCTCAAGGTTGAGGGTGAAGGAGAGAAGAAGAGACCGCCAGCCTGGGAAGAGCCTGCTGAGCCCCCTCTGGCCAAGACCCCTCCCTGGAAAGCTCTCTCTGCTGAGGCCCCCATACCCATCCCCACCTGCCGAGATGCCCCCTATCCATCAGCTGGAAAGATGGGAGAACTGAAATGTCTCCCACCCAGGGCTGTCTCAGCCTCTGAATTGCTGCTGCTAGGGTGTGCTGGCTCTGACTTTTTGTGTTAATACCCTTGAAATACACATTTCTGCTGGAGGAGGGGCCCTGGCCACTGAGAGCAGGGCCTGCTGCTGGGGGAGGGGGAAATGTGTGCAGAGGGGAGGCCACCTGGTTCATGACGTCGCAGGGGTGACCCCCGAAAGTATAGACAGAAGGGCAGAGGGTGACAATTGTGTTGAAAAGGAGGGTGGGGCAGGGGACACACTGTTTTCTCTTAGATTCAGTGCTTCTCGGCCGGCCTGGGTGGAAACGAGGAAGTATGTTGAGCATCTACAGCCCTCTACAAGGCTTCCTTTGCTGCCACCTGGGAGAAAACAATTTTCAGAACCCCAGGTTCTGGCCCTGGAGAATCATGCCGGCAGAGCAGGAGTTAACCCCCCCCCCCCCCCCCGCCCCGGTTTGCCCTTCTATGAGGCCAGAATGTTCCACTCCAGACTGAGGCAAGCAGCTTGGGAAGAAACTGCCCATCACCCAATGAATCAGATATCACATTGAATCTAGCACTGTCAGAGCCCGAGATCAAGGAGAAGGACAGGGTGAGGGAGGGGGGGAGCAGGTTGCTAAGAGAGGAGCCTGCGTTCTCGCTTCCTGAGTAACTGGGAGGGTGACACTGATGACGGGGGGTGGGGTGATGACAAGCTCGGCCCTCACTGGAATGAAAGGCTAAGGAAGAGCTTGGCCCATCCCTCCGTGCCAAGATGAGGAAGAGCGGTCCCTGCCGCAGGAGGCCAAGCCCCCAGGGTCTTAAGGAACCAGGCTTATACTTCCAAGGTATACAGACAACCCCCTGCTACTCCCCCTGTCTTGCTGCCCTCCTCCATCCCCCCACCTAGTCCCAATCTGGTCCCAGATCACCCCCACCTTTCCCAGAGAGCTCAGGTCGGCACCGGGTCACTGCCAGGGCTGTGCCCTGGTCAATGTACCCAGTCCCAGTCGCTATGAGAGCTGGTTGTTCCTTCTCTAAATAATAGCCCTCAGCCACATGGGAATCAACTTCCCCGCACATTAGGCACCCTCCCTGGGGTGCAAAGGGCTGTCCTGTCCCACTTGCCTAAAACAGGAACCGATTCCGTGGTACGATTCATGCTCCAATGTTCCCCTGGGAGCCAGGCTGAGGAGTCTCCAGAGAAGGCAACGTCCACATCCATGCTGAACTTTCTTCCTCTGACCTGTTCTGTTCCTCTCACTCACCTTGTCCCACGTGTACTCATCCAGTAAATCACTTAAACTTAAAAAAAATCTCCATAACAGGCTTTCTTCTAGAGACTCCAGCCTGTCTAGAAAGCCCTGTGTCACTCATAACCAGCATCACCCCAGACCCCCTTCAGCCACAACCCATTGTCTCTCGAAATTCAGCTTCACCGGGTACCTAATACCTGGTAATAAATCCTTTCCTGTTTATTTATTTATTTATTTATTTTTCTCTTATATCATTTCTTTTTTTTTTTTTAAGATTTTATTTATTTATTTGAGAGAGAGAGAATGAGAGAGAGAGCACATGAGAGGGGGGAGGGTCAGAGGGAGGAGCAGACTCCCTGCAGAGCAGGGAGCCCGATGCGGGACTCGATCCCGGGACTCCAGGATCACGACCTGAGCCGAAGGCAGATGCTTAACCAACTGAGCCACCCAGGCGCCCAAATCCCTTCCTGTTTAAACTGAATATTGCAGACTCTGTAGCCTGCAACTTAGAACGTTGACCAGTACAATGATCCACACGAGAAGGCTGCAGCAATTAACGCTCAAGGGAGCAGGGAGTCTGGTCTATGAGTGGGATTGGTCATCTGACCTGGCTGGGGTTTGAAGGCATTGAAGGTCCTATTAGTAACAGCAGATGAGATAGTGAGAACTACTTACCCGTTGTTTTAATTTTTTAAATAATATAATGAACACCCATGAGTTCAACACTCATCCCAAGTTACAATATTATCAGTAAAGTGGGTCTGCCAAAGTGCTCCTTGGGACTCGTGTCTCCCTCAATAGGTCACTACTGTCTGAGGGCTTTATCACATACGCAGATGCCTAAATAAAATATTGTTTTTGCTTTATTTATCTTTGAACCTTATGAAAAGCATAGTCATTTGTGTCATTTTTCACTCAGAATTATGCTACTAAGATTTACCCATGTTGTGGCATACAAAGGAATATCACTCATTTTTACTGCTGTATAGTATTCCATGTGTGGATATACCACAGTCTATTCATTCTGTGGCCACTGGGCATTTGAATTGTTCCTTTTTTTGTTCTTACACAACGTGCTACTGGCAACATTCTTGTCACCTGTCTTCTGATGTACATGGCAAAAATTTCTCTTGGGTATATAACTAAGAGTTGAATTTCCAGGTAGATGATTATTCAATAGCATAAAATAAAACCAAATTGTTTTCCAAAGTAGTTGTTCAATTTGCACACCCACCATCAATGTGTAAGAGATCTCTTTGATCAATGTTTTCTTCAGAAAGTATTGTTCTTAATTTTTGCCAACTGGTTGTATATAGAATGGTATCTCATTCTGGTCTTTGATTTCCTGATTATTAATAAAGTTAAACATTTTTCATCAATTTATTGACCATACATGTTTTCTTTTCTGAGAATGTCTTTTGCCAATTTTTTTTAAAAGATTTTATTTATTTATTTGACAGAGAGAGACACAGCGAGAGAGGGAACACAAGCAGGGGGAGTGGGAAAGGGAGAAGCAGGCTTCCCACCAAGCAGGGAGCCCGATGTGGGGCTCAATCCCAAGACTCTGGGATCATGACCTGAGCTGAAGGCAGACGCTTAACGACTGAGCCACCCAGGCGCCCCCTTTTTTTTAAATTTTTCTATTGAATTCCTTCTTTTTTGTTTTAAGATTTATTTATTTGAGAGATAGCGAGAGCGCCCACAACACGCGAGAGTGGGGGGAGGGGCAGAGGCAGAGGGAGAGAATCTCCAGCAGACTCCCCCCTGAGCCCGACCTGGGGCTCAATCTCACGACTCTGAGATCATGACTTGAGTCAAAACCAAGAGTCAGAGTTTGAACCGACGGAGCCACCCAGGCACCCCCCCCCTTTAAAAAGATTTATTTATTTATTTGAGGAGGGAGAGGGAACACACGAGAGCACCTTCTCTTTTTCTTGTTCTTTTATAGTAGTTATTTACATACACTAGATATTAATCTTCTGTTGGTTATATGTGTTACAATTATCTTCTCCTTTGCTGTGTCTTATATTTTTATTTTTTCTGAGGTGTCTTTTTAATAAATGAAAGTAGTGCACTAGTAAAGATTATTTTGGGGCGCCTGGGTGGCTCAGTTGGTTAAGCGACTGCCTTCGGCTCAGGTCATGATCCTGGAGTCCCTGGATCGAGTCCCGCATCGGGCTCCCTGCTCGGCAGGGAGCCTGCTTCTCCCTCTGACCCTCCCCCATCTCATGTGCTCTCATTCTCTCTGTCTCAAATAAATAAATAAAATCTTTTAAAAAAAAAAAAAAAAAAAAGATTATTTTGATTAATGTTATGAATACTTTTACACCAAACAATTCTTCAAAATTGGAATTATGATAAAATCTGATCACTAGTTTCTGATTTGTATTATTTAAATTATTATAAACAGTTCTAGACCTTAAAATAATACAAAGTTTGGGGCGCCTGGCTGGCTCAATCAGAGGAGCATGCTACTCTTGGCCTGGGGGTCATGAGTTTGAGCCCCATGTTGGGTGTAGAGTTACTTAAAAATAAAATTTTTAACCCAAAAAACAAACAATCCAGTTAAGAAATGGGCAGAAGACATGAATGTAGACATTTTTCCAAAGAAGACATACAGAGGGCCAACAGACACATGAAAAGATGCTCAACATCACTGATCATCAGGGAAGTGCAAATAAAAAATACAGTGAGATACCGTCTCATACCTGTCAGAATGGCTAAAATCAACAACACGGAAAACAACAGGTGTTGGTGAGGATGCGGAGAAAGGGGAACCCTCTTACGCTGTTGATGGGAATGCAAACTGGTGCAGCCACTCTGGAAAACAGTATGGAGTTTCCTCAAAAAGTTAAAAATAGAACTACCCTACAATCTAGCAGTTGCACTACTAAGTATTTACAAAGGATACAAAATTCTGATTTGAAGGAGCACACGTACCCCGATGTTTATAGCAGCATTATCAACAATAGCCAAATTATGGAAAGAGCCCATATGCCCAGTGCCTGAAGAATGGATAAAGAAGATGTGGTATGTGTGTGTGTGTGTGTGTGTGTGTGTGTGTGTGTATACACACAATATCACACTATATATTAACTAACCAGAATTTTAAATAAAAACTTGAAACATTGGGGCGCCTGGGTGGCTCAGTCGTTGGGCGTCTGCCTTCGGCTCAGGTCATGATCCCAGGGTCCTGGGATCGAGCCCCCCATCGGGCTCCCTGCTCTGCGGGAAGCCTGCTTCTCCTTCTCCCACTCCCCCTGCTTGTGTTCCCTCTCTCGCTGTGTCTCTCTCTGTCAAATAAATAAATAAAATCTTAAAAAAAGAAAAACTTGAAACATTAAAAATAAATAAATAAAATCTTTAAAAAATAATATAATAATAATATAAAGTTCTTCCTAAAAATACCTAGTTAACATCTTTTTTCCTTAAAAATTGCATTAACTGTTAATCTACTTCTGTATTTAATTATTTGAAAGTTCTTAGTCATTGCTTTTATACACACAATTAGCAGCTTTCAAATCATCAATTATTACAGCATTTTATTCATGAAATATTAAATATACATTTGTACTTCAAGTGATGATAGAATTTCAGCAACTAAAGTAAAGAAGGACATTTTCACTGAGCTGCATCTGGAACGGCTGCCCATATTTGAAAGCAAATATTCAGATATTAATAGTAAACCTAAATAACATGGCTTACTTAAATTTGCAGACATTGTTACCTTGATAAGGTGTGATGGAAATCATGATCATGGACCACACACAAGTTCAAAGACACCAGAAGTGATACTGAAGTAAGTGTTTGGCTATTCACCTTTCTAAGGGTTCAGGCCAAAGCCACAGCTGAATAGCAGATACGAGCCAAAAACGAAGCCGCTGCCAAACCTTATGATTAATGAACTCTGGAGCCACCTAAATGAAAAGTAGTCCCAAATATTGCAGAAGAAACAGCTTTGTTCTCCCCTTTCTTACCACACGCCTAAGCTACGGAAGATGGTGTTTTCATGTCACACCGCAATGTCAACGAAATATGGAAAAAGACTGAAGCTGCACCTGACATAAGAATCTGACTCAGGGGGCGCCTGGGTGGCTCAGTCGGTTAAGTGTCTGCCTTCCGCTCAGGTCATGATCTCAGGGTCCTGGGATCGAGCCCTGCATTGGGGTCCCTGCTCCACGGGGAGTCTGCTTCTCCCTCTCCCTCTGCCTGCCGCTTCCCCTGCTTGTGCTCTCTCTCTCTGCCAAATAAATAAATAAAAACCTTTTAAAAAAATTTAAGAATCTGACTCAGTAATATCACTCTTAATAACACGGTGCTAGGCAATCTTTTCCATTTTTTTGGCGTGTAATTTAGATATGGTAATGTGTACAAATTGATTTTAAATGCATATGTCCTGTGTAATCACTACTCAGATCAAGAATAGAGTAAGTACAGCTTCCCAGAAGAGTCTCTCGTGTCCCCAGCAAGTTAGTACCCCTCCCGTGGGTAACTCTTACCTGATCTCTACCACTGTGGATTAGCTATGCCAGTTTTTAACTTCATATGATTGTAATCATACAGCATGGAATCTCTTATGTGTGACTTCTTTCAGTCAAAATTATGTGAGACTTATCCATGTTGCTGTATTAGCCATACTTTGTTCTTTTTTATTGCCATGTATTATTCCGTTGTATGAATACATCAAAACGTAATTACCCACTCTACTGTTGATGGACATCAGGGTTGTTTCCAGTGTGGGTTAAGATGAATAGAGCTGCTATGAACATTCTCATCCATGCCTCCTGGTAGACAGAAGCATTCATTTCTATTAGGTATACATATCCAGGAGTAGAATCGCCGGTCATGGAGGGTATTCATGTTTCGTTTTTGTAAATACTGCAGAAGTTTTCTAAAGCAGTTGTCTCAGTTTACACTCTCTCCAGCTATATAAGACTGTCCTGGTTTTTCCTCATCTTTGACATTAAGATACATGATTTTTTAAAGGCCTGGAAAATGTTACTATTTTTAAATTTGAACTATGTATGTATATGTGTATAAAATGAGAGATGTCTGACTCATATATTTGATCTTAATAAAATAAAATTATCTCTCTAAATTCTTATATCAGAGTTTAAAATATATTCAATTAAAATTTTGATCAAATTTTTTTTATCATTTCTTTTGAGGGAAAAAAAAGACTGACTCTACCAAGTATTGGAAAGCATGTGTGGTTTCTGTGACAGTGGGTTTTGGCAGCGGTATGTTGACAACTATTGAACAAATGGCTCTCTGAGAAAGACTCTGATTTGTAGAAGTTGCCAATTTCTGTGGCGTAAATACTTTTTTTTACCATGGCTGAACCCTCACACATTGCCAGTGGGAGTATAAATTAGCACAACCCCTTTATGAAACCATTTGATGATATCTACTAAAGTTGATGGGGGACAGAAATTCCACTGGTAGGTATGTGTACCAAAAGATTTATATTACTTATAATAGTCAAAAACTGGAAAACTAGAATGGATAAATCGTGCATTCATGCAATGGGATACCACACAGCAATGGAAATAAGTTGCTACTACACATAACAATGTGGATGAATCTCACAAACACCAAAGAATGTATACTGTATAATTCTAACTATATACAAAGTTCAAAAACAGTCAAAACTACTCTAGGGAGTTAGAAGTCAGGATAGTGGTTACCTGGGGAGGACAGAGGGTGGCGATTGGGAGGCATCTTTACAAAATGGTTATTGCGTGGACTGAATGTTTGTGCCCCCTGAAGTTCATATGTTGAAACCCTAACCCCCAATGTGATGATATTAGGAGGTGGGGCCTTTGGGAGGTAATGAGGTCATGAAGGTGGGACCCCCATGATGGGATGGGTGCCCTTATAAGAAGAAATCAGAGAGAGTGCTCTCTCTCTCTCTTTCCTTTCCTGCTCTCCTCCCCCCTCCTCCTACCCAGTGGAAAGAGGGCAACCTTCTGAAAGCGAGAAAGAGAGCTCTCACCAAGAGCTGAATCTGCCAGCACCTTGATCTTGGACTTTCTGGCTTCCAGAACCATGAGAAATAAATGTCTGAAGTTTGAGCCATCTGATCTATGGTATTATAGCAGCCTGAGCTGACTAAAACAATTAAGTTTACAAGATGTGTTCAAGTTGAAATGATGTGTTAAGCTATATATTTATGATTTATGAACTTTTCTGTGTGAGTTATTTCAATTAAAGGGTTATTAGGCTAATGCATTCATGCATTATTTACACACATAAAACAAAAAATCTTCTTATTATCAGAATAAATTAACTTTTCAACATCTTTAATTCATAGATACATCTTACTGTGTTCATAAATTAAACAAACTATACCTCAGCCAAACACATGAAGACAATTTCACCAAGAGAAATTTAGGCTCAGAGTAAGGCAATTCATTTACATACTTAAGAGAAGCCATTGGAGCAAAAAGAACATTTTCCCAATCCCCAAATACAAACTTTTAACCAACTAACTCTAAATCCAGTCATATCAGAGAAAGTTTCTGGTTCGAAAAACAGAATGTGGTACCTTCTCAGAAGAAGAAAACGTCAAACGCACATTTCTAGACAAAAGCATTCACCATTAAGAAGAAATCTCTAACTCATCTGCTCTTCCCCCAAAACCTTTTTATTTCCCCATTCTGACAAAAACATCCCTTTATTACACTGTGGGTATGATATCCCTCAGTCCTCCGTCTCTTCCAGGTGAACCAAGGGAATCTGTGGAATCAGGGCATTTCTCAGTTTAACTGACCCCAGGCACGCAGCCAATTCTGCTTGGAAAGTTACTGGCTGTGCCTCCTTTTCTTATTTAAACCACCGTACTTAGTCTACTTTAGGAAAGGGGAAAAGTTCTTATCTCCACAGCCTTTGGTTTTCTCACATTTTTAAATAAAATCTTTGGGCCATTGCCATCAGCTACTCCCACAATTTGCCTCCATAACCATTTCCTGACATCTACGTGATGGAGTTAGGAGAAGCCACACAGCTCCCGACACACACACACACACACACACACACACACACACACACACACACACAGTCTTTTGTGGGCCTGCTTTCCAAACACTCTGGAAGCCACCCCTCTGGTGGTGAATCTTGTCTTTGGTGAATTTAGCCTCCGACCTTAACCTGCCACACCAGGATCTGATATTGCTTGAATTCCTGAAGTGTCCACTAGAGGGCACTATGACTCCACCTCTAACACCAATTTGCTGCAGAATGGCTTCTGTGAATTCCCAAGGGAAACTTCCTCTTCCTGTCTAGCCCACCTACACATTCCTATCTGAGTATTCCTTATACTAAGCACCTAAGAAAGAAATAGGTGGCATGAATAAGGAAGGAATGTAGCACCACTATCTATCCCCTTATTCTTGAGCCCTTGGTCCCAGGGCAGGATACACTCACTATCCAGTCACTCTTTCCCTCAAAATGTATCTGACTGATGCAGATGTGTTATTAGTGAAGTTGATTTGACAGTGCTGGACCCCTGTCAACGCTCCAGAAAAAGTCAAAGCGTTGAGTTGGTTCTAGGGTCATTATGCAAACATAAAAGATATGTCAACATTGTTGGCAACCCTACCTCATGACAAGGCTGTTTTCTATCTAGACCTAGGTCTTCTGGTCACCCCCACCTGCTTCCCCTCCTCCCTCCTACCCCAACCCTTTGTCCCAGGGCCAGCTCTTATTGTTTCCTCTCCCCAAGGCTGTTATATCAAAAGTCAGGACTAATCTATCATTAGCTCACCCAAGGGAATGGGTGGCTTAATGCTATTAGCACTACTTTATCTTAAGAAAAAAGAAATGAGCAAACTTTTGTATTGAAAACATTTCTATGACTGAGCCTTGATAATAAAACATTACTTCTTATTGTACATTTTGACAAAAACGGACATATCTAAACATAAATATATTCAAGATGGTGGCTTTTGCGAATGCATGTTTTTAAGCCAGACTGCCTCAGATCAAATCCTATATTTTGCTATTTATGAGCCATGTGGACTTGGGCAAGTTACTTAACCTCTGTGCATCAGTTTGGTTTTTTTTTCAAAGATTTTATTTATTTATTTGACAGAGACACAGCGAGAGAGGGAACACAAGCAGGGGGAGTGGGAGAGGAGAAGCAGGCTTCCCGCTGAGCAGGGAGCCCGATGTGCGGCTTGATCCCAGGACCCTGGGACCATGACCAGAGCCGAAGGCAGACGGTTAACGACTGAGCCACCCAGGTGCCCCTGTGCATCAGTTTCCTTAGCTGTTGAAAGAGGAAGGTGAGAGCGTCTACCTACTCCACCACATTGGTGGTGTGGAAATGACAAGAGTTAACGTATTTATATGGCGCCCTGCCAAATATGGGCAGTCACATGACCCAAGCCAAGCCAATCAGAACAGTTCTTCAGGATTTAGACATACTGCAGCAGGGAAAAGCTTGTCTCTGTTCCTCTGCCCACCACTAAGCCCTGCTGATGTAAGACCGGAGCTGCTGTTGGCTGTATGGTTTCCTGCCATGGAAGAATCCCGACTGAAGTAGAAGCTGTAATGAGAAAGGGAGAGAATATCTGAGTCCCTGAATCTAGATCTACTCTTATTCTCTCTGGGCAGGAGTCAATGAACAAGACTTACTAAGTGCTGGACACTATGATGAACACTTTCCAGGTATGGGCTCAGTAATCCCAATAACCTCAGAAGCGTACTCCACGCTAGATAGGAGGAAACTTGCCCGAGGTTGCAAAGTGCGAGAGCTGGGATTTCAGCCTGGGCAGCCGGCTTCAGAGTGGAGCATGTGGGCCCCATAATTCTTTGTTGTAGGGGCCTGTCCTGTGCACTGTGGGATGTGAGCAGCTTCCCTGGCCTCTTCCCACTAGATGCTTAGCACACCTTTCTCCCGGTTGTGACAACCAAAACTGTCTCCAGACAGAGACAAATTGCCCCCCCGCCATTGACAACCACTGCTGCCGCTCCGGTCTCCCAGATTCTTTTTGAATTGCTGCCATTGAATCACCCGACCCTGTGTTATAGCCACAAGTCAGGGCGACCCAGTGCAGGTGCCAAATACAAACAACCCAATTTCCCTTACACCCTGGGTCACCCGCAACACATTGCCACCTAGACCCCATGTTGTCTACAACCCCAGGTCACCTACCAGCCTGTGTCCCCAAAACTTCCTGTCACCAGTCCTGTCACTGAGTTCTGTGTAACCCATTACCTAGCGGTGTCTCCCTGCCCTCTGTCTCCAACCAGAGTTTCACTGGGTCAGGGCCAAAGAGCTCTTCACAGAGACAAGGTGCAAAATACACACGGAGGCAGAGACGAGGAGACAGAAACACAGATGCCCAACACAAACCAGAGACCGAGAGAGGCTCTACCCCGCCAAGAGGGCCATAGCTGGTTATGCTAAATGGGTCATCAGGGACGCACCAAGGCCCTTCCCCCCACCTCAGGATTAGACCTGGGGGTGGGGAGGCTAGATTCTGAGGGTAAGGAGCTTAGACCCAATGTGACAGCTAATCGTCCACACAAGACCTCTGTCTAGGTCACCCAGCCCTGAGCAGCCCCACCCCCACAGTCACTCCTCTGTTCCTCCCATCAGGTACTCAGTGGACAAGATCTCACCCCTGAGAAATCACAGCCCAGGGAGGCAGAGGCAAGAGGTCAGACCCTCTAGCCTCCCCTCTAGCTCTGCTACCAGAGTGCTAGGAGGGGGCAAGATCCACCAGAATCTGCAGTGTTGGTGGGTGCCAGGGCTCCTGGATAGAGAGCTTGAGTTTCCCACTAGATTGTCTTAGGCAGGATCTGGCTGAGTCCAGAGAAACATCTTTCTGGGTTGAGAGACATGGTGGGGAGCAGATGGTTCCTCCTATTCTGGACCCCTCACCCACAGGGCCCCTGAGGATTACCAAAATGAAAGAATCAAGCCTAGGGTTTTGGGCAATAAGTCTTTAAGCAGCCCCATCCACACTGGCCTGGCCTGGTTGCCATGGTGATACCCCAGTTGCTCCAAAGGCGGCTGCCAGTCCTTGAAGTGGGGATACTGGAGGCAGCGGATCCTCGAACTGCAGCAGGTTGGGGTGAGAGGTCGATGCTCTCTGGGAACATTCCTGACCATGGCTGGGGAGTGAGTGCCCAGGTTTGTCTCCATTCCTGCTCTCTCAGCTCAGGCCCCATTCCTACCCTCCAGCCTCTACTTCCCCTGCTGCTCCCTGAAGTGGGTTACCTCAGAGGCCAAATCCACCTGTAGTTCATCAAGTGCAGGGTTCTCTTGTGAGGACTGATCAGTGGGCTCAGGTATGGAGGCTGGGGTGAGGAGCTCAAGCATGTTGCCCCAGGGTAAGGGCTCAGAGAGGTTCCAGTGGAAAAGAGAGGGTGTGAAGGCTCAGCATAAAGGTTCTGGAAAAAATCCAGGCAAGACATAGGTGCAAGACTTCAGGCTTGGGGCAAACATGTCTTAAATATGACAGGGGACTTCAGTGGGTGCTCAGGGACAAGGACCCAAATGTGAGGGCTCCAATGGGGCTCGGGGGAGGATCTGTACTGGTATCTCCCTACAGTAGTAACTTGTTATGAAAAATAATTGTTAAAGTACTAAACTTCAGAAGAACAACTTTTTGAATGTATAAATCAAAAGGGCCTTTAGTGGTATATCTATACAATGGAATATTATTCCGCCATGAAAAGGAATGAAATCTTGCCATTTGCAACAACATGGATGGACCTTCAGAGTATTATATTAAGTGAAGTAAGTCAGTCAGAAAAAGACAAATACCATTTAATCTCACTCATATGTGGAATTTAGGAAACAAAGCAAACGAGCAAGGGAGGGGAGACAAACCAAGAAACAGACTATTAACTCTAGAGGACAAACTGGTGGTGACCAGAGGGGAAGGGGTGGGGATGGGGGAAATAGGGGATAGGGATTAGGGAGAGCCCTTGGGATGAAAAAAAATAAAATGATTTTAAAAATATTCCTGTTTTGGGGCACCTGAGTGACTCAGTCATTAAGCGTCTACCTCCGGCTCAGGTCATGGTCCCGGGGTCCTGGGATCGAGTCCCGCATCCGCCTCCCGGCTCTTCCAGGAAGCCTGCTTCTCCCTCTCCTGCTTCCCCCTGCTTGTGTTCCCTCTCTCGCTGTGTCTCTCTCTGTCAAATAAATAAATAAGTAATCTTTAAAAAAATTCCTGTTTCTTTAAACAAAAGAGACTTAAATTCAGTTACATTCCTAGAGGTTTCTCCTAACCTTTCTGGGGTTGAGTTTTCTTATCTATAAAATGGGAAGAATAGTAACTGGCTTGTGGAGTCATTGTGAGGACTAAATGGGAAAGTGAATGTAAAGTTCTTAACACAGAATGTACTCAATACATAATAGTGTAAAAGAAGTGCCCTTAGAAACGGAAGAGACGGTGTGAAGCAAGAGCCGCTGTAACCACGCAGAACACAGCCCGCCAGCCGATGTTATCAGTCCGGAGGGCAGTAACTCGTGAGGATCCATTTTTGTGCTCATTTCGGAAAGACCAGGCTGTGTGGGGAGAAGGTGCGCCCTCCACGAGGGAGACGGAATGCTGCCAAGCCCACTAGGACCACACTGAAACTCTGCTGCTTACATGCTTTGTAACGTAGGCAGTAGGATGAGCTTATCCTCTCATAGTACACTAATCATAAAGGTCTAGGCCAAAAAGGGGCTCTCTTTCAAAAATTGAAATATAATTGACATATAACGTTGTGTAAATTGAAGGCAAACAACATATTGATTTGATATAGTTATCCTGCAATGAGACTGCCATTGTAGCACTTCTATTGGGTCACATAATTAACATTTCTTCTAGTGGTGGGAACAATCATGATCTAGTCTCTTAGCGATTTTAATGTTTATAATACAATTTTGTTGTCTTTTCTGTTTTCAAAATAAAACTCCAGGAGCACCTGGGTAGCTCAGTCAGTTAAAGCACCTGACAGGTGATTTCGGCTCAGATCATGATCTCATGGGTTGTAGGATGGAGCCCCAAGTCAGGCTTCGTGCTCAGCAGGGGAGTCTGGTTGAGATTCTCTTTCTCCCTCTACCCCTCCCCCTGCTCACGCTCTCTCTCTCTCTCTCAAATAAATAAATAAATCTTTATAAAAAATAAAATTAAAACTCCAATTCAGTGGTTCTCAAACTTTCTGATCCCAGGACCCCTTTGTGTTATTTTAAAAATAACCGAGGACCCAAAAAGTTTTGTTTAAGCGGGTTTTATCTATTAATATTCACTGTATTCAAAGTTAAAACTGAGAGACATTTAAAATACATATTAATTCAAAATAACAATATCAACGTATTACATGTTTCCAGAAAAAAATATGTCTATGAAAAATAGCTATGTATTTTCCAAAACAAAAACTTTAATGAGAACAGTGACGTTGTTTTACATATTTATAAATCTCTTTAATGTCTGGCTTGATAGAAGACAGCTGGATTCTTATATCCGCTTCTGCATTCAATCTGTCGCTCTATGTTGGTTTGGCTGAACTATGTGAAGAGAATTCAGCCTCACAACGTACGTAGTTAGAAAAGAGAGAAGTGTTTGAATAGCCTTATCCATTGTGGATATTCTTCTTTCATACTACACCAAAACTCGGCACGTGTAGTTTCTTAAAGGTTAGTTGCAGTGTGGAATCTGAAACTCCATTAATGAGTTCTTCATATTCTGTTACAAGAAAACCCACTGGTCTGTCCCGCACCTTGAATGCATCTTTTATCCATGCATGACTTTTAACATCACATACTGGTCATTTGGAAGATACTGGTTCACCGAGTTATGCCAATCTTCCAAATACTGACACATTTCATTATACAACACAAACAAAACAAACAAAAAACCCATGCACATTCATTGATGTCATAACCAACCTCATCAAAATTGAAAAGGTTTCAAACTCACGGTAGCAGTTAGATATTTGCCAAATTCTAATTTTCACTTGAAAGCTCTAATGTTATCAATGGTGACAAGCACTAAGAATTTGTTTCCTTGAAGTGACAGGCTCACATCGTTCACTTTGGAGAAAGTGGATGCCAAATACCCAAGCCTGAATAACTATTTTTTGTCATTTGTTCTTTTAAGTAAAACCAGTGAGAAAAGTGAATTTCAGCTCATAAGTCAACTGCATAAGTGCTTTTCCCCAAGATCACTATCATACATCAGTATGCAGAAGACATGCTTTACGGATACTTCCCATTTGTCACAAAAATATTGAAAAGACACATAAGGGTTGAAAGTTAAAGAAATTAATAATTTTACTGCTTCTCAAGACATTTTTAAGTGAAACTGGCCCTCTTTTCCCTTTATCCTTTTTCCTCTTTTTTTTTTTTTTTCTGTGCATGCATAATGGCAGACAAATTACAAAGTTTGCTGGTACTGTTGGGAGCCACGCCCTGATTCCTCCTTGGGCACCGGAGTTAGAACTGCCCACTGCTGCCCTTGTATCACTAATGTGAACATCAGCAAAGTGAAAATGGCAAATCATAATTTGGCATTATTATAAAAATCGTTTTTGTCTTGTGGATCCCCTAGAAGGGTTTTGGAGACCCCCAGAGAATTTTGAACAACACCCTGAGAATCGGTGCTTAAATTCGAATTAAAGAATTAGAGTAGCTGTATTTACTTTTCTTTTTAAATGACTTTTTTTTGAGATATCATTCAGAGGTTTGTAAAACGCTCTCTCAAATATCCCATGGAAAAAATGAAAGTCAATTCCATTTGTGGTACTATTTGCTTTACTTCCTCCAAAAAGGGGCTGGGAGAGGGGTAAGAAGTGGTTTGGCCCTTGGGAGTACACCAGGCATGTGAAGTCATCCGTCATGTGTGCCATGGTGAGCAGACACAGGCCTGGGACTGCAAAGGCAAACGGTGCTGGGAACTCGGGGCCCTCTGTCACCTTCCCCCGCACAGTCTCAATAACCACACACACACACGCACACACGCACACACACGCACACACACACACACACACACGTGCGTGCGGGTGGACGAGCCACACATTTTGCCATGGCTAATTTCACATCAGTGACAAGCCCGGCCATGGTTTATACTCACACAATGCAATCAGCCACATCATAGCCACACAAAAGGTCCCAGTAGTCAAACACCCAACCTTATTGTCCTCGAAACCGATTCCTATTTTATATCCGCAGCTGGAGAATTTCAATGGCCATACACCCAGTCATGGTTACACTCAAGCTATCAGTATGGCACAAAAAGCATCTACTGAGTTGCCATGCAACTCCGTGTGCATACTGTTAGCAAGGCGAGAGCGTAGGTTTGGGAGACAGGACAACATGGGTTCAAGTTCAAGTTCTACCATTTACTAGTTCTGTAACCTTGGGCAAATTATTTAACCTTCCTGAGCCTTGATTCTAGAAAATGGAGGTGATTCCTCCCTTGTAAACTTGATGTGAGGATGACACAAAATAACAGGACAAGTGACAGCACCTTGTCTGGCCAGATGTGCCCTGGGATCCAGCTGCAACTGCCATGTATGGCTTTTGTCACCAGAGGGCACCAGGGCTCCAAGGTGTCCATAAGGGGTGCAGGAAGAAACCAGGCCAGAAAGGCTGGGATTCCTGGGAAGGATTCCTGAGGCAGGTGCAGACTGGGAAGGTGTGGGCGTGCGAACAGGGATGCACACGGGGCTGTACAGCCCCCCAAAACCCCAGACCCCACCAGAATGTGCTGCTGGGTAAGATGGGCACCTCCTGGTGAGGATCCCGATCTCACGTAGGAAGCAGGACAAGTACTTACTATATACCAGGCCCTCTTCTATGCCTACTTCACACGTAATTGATCCTCACAATACTATGATTGATCATCACTACTAATAGTATTCTTGTTGAGGAATATTGCAGAAACCGAGGGCGCAGCTTACCCGCGTATTAAGTGGAAGAGCTGGGATAGGAATGCAGGCATCCTGGCTTCAGAATCCCTGTTCTTAACCACCACTCTGCATTGCTCTCCCAGGGACCCCTCCCCTCTGCTTCCTGGGGCTCTGCCAGGACGCCCTGACCCCTGCTGTCTGCCCTGGAGCTCAGCCAGACCCAGCTGACCCTTTCCCCTCTTCCAGCCTGCTCCCTGCCTGCTCCCTGGGCCTGCCCTTGTAAGAGGCTTATCAGGCATTTGGGGGGGACAGATAAGGCAGGGCCCTGAACACAGCTTTATCCAGTCCTGCCATCCCCAGCTGCTGGGAGTTTGGGGAGCTGCCAGCAGATGGGGCCCCACCCACCCAGCCCTATGCCACCCACACCCAGAGCCTGGTGTCCCTCCCTGCAATGTCACAACTCCCTGTGATGTCATCATTTGTGGCGACATCATTGCTCTGTCCCTCCTTCGAGTCTAAAGGGGCCACTGAGATGGGAGTTGGGGAAGGGGATTCAGACAGGAGTCCTCATCAGGCTCCAGGTCAGCAGGGTGGGCTGGGCTGGGCTGGGCTGGGAAGAGAGGGTCGTGTCCCAGCATCCTCCCTCCCCAGGGTGGCTGGCTATTTTTGGTATTGGCTGCTTCACTTATAGCCACCCTTCTTCCGGTCTTCTCAATCCAAAGAGGCTCTGGGTCCGGCAGGGGCAGGAGCAGTGGGAGGAATCTCTGGGCCCACTGCAGGGTGGCGCTGGGTATCAACCTCTCGTTCTGAGCCTGGCCCCTGCGCCCCGCAGGGAGGCCTGATCCTGCCGAATAGGGCCTTGCATCACTTCCCTTGGAAAGCGGCGAGGCAGGGAGGGACTCTAAGGATGGCCCAATGGATGGACATAGCCGGGCCTGCTCTGACAGTTACATGCGTCAGCTTGCTTGTGTCAGCAAGTTTATGTTCACAGCCTCTCACCAACACCATCACACGCCAACAGCCGTGCCATCTCACGGCCATGGCCCCAGCCCCAGGTGGGCCACAGATGGCAACGTGGTGAGCCACACCAACGCTCTGGCACACACACACTGTCATACCTCCCACATGGGAGAGCGGGGACCCCTCTCCTCTCGTGGCTGTATTCCTAGAGATTAGCAAATTCCCGGCACCTCGCAGATGGACACTCCTGTGTGGTGAGCAAATGGACGTCTGATTATACGGGACCTGTGACTGAGGGGTGGAGAGGCACGGGGGAAAGCCATCCTTCCTGCAGCCCCTCTTAACCTCCCCAGACCCAAGATGGGGGCATCAAGGAAGTATTACTGCTGTTTCCAGCACCACCCACAGCCCCAACTTCAGTGATGGCCACTCCTCAGATTATATGAGTCCCTGAAGGGTCCTGGGCCATGCAGGGCACTGCTCCATCTCCTCCAGGTTGTTCTCCACTGGGTTGGGACATTGGCACTCAGAGCTGGGTATTAGGAATGTTGGGTGGTCTAGATGGTGGGTACCTTGGGCATGAGGCCCCCTGGGTATTGGACCCGTGAGGCTCTGGGTTTGGGGTTCTCTACAGTGTTAGGAGCTCCAGCACCCTTGGCATTGGGAATTCTGGATTTGGGGAGTTCTACAGTGTTTCCGAATCTGGGTTTTGCATGCTCTGGACATTGGGGCTACCCCCCAGACAGGGCCAAAGCCTACGTTTCCAGTCTATAGACCTAATTTCACCCGGAGCTGCTAAGATCCAGCCTGGCACCCTGCTCTGAGCCCCATGATTGGCTCGTGCTGCTCGCTTGGACCAGGGCCATAGACAGCACAACAGAATGGTCTGAGGGACACATGGAACCCCACAGACATCTCCTGGATCGGGAACCAATTTAACCTGCTCCCTTGCATTGGGACAGGGCAGGGAAGGTGCCAGGCCCTGACCACTGGGCTCCAAGTTCAAGGGAGAAGGAATTTGAGAGCCAAGCCCAGGCACGCCACTCCCAGTAATCCTGCCCTGTTCCTGAGGCTGGGACTCCAAGGAGGTGGAGACCAATGGTCAGTCCAGGTTGCAACTCAAAACAATGTCCACCCTCCCCCAGTGTCTCAGCAGGGCCCCTCTGCACCCCTCCACCAAGTGCCCCATGCCACCAGCTCCTTCAGTACCCTCCAGAAGTGGCCCAAGTCTGACCTTATCCCTATTGCCACAGACATACACCTAAGCCAACTCTGTGTGTCCCAACAGAGGCCTTGATCCTGCAGGCTGACGACAACAAAGGAGGAAGCCAGCCAGCACCAGGGGATCTGACACTGGGTGCAGCCTTCCCAGGAAATAGCACTGTAACTGGAGGCTTGGGAGACACACCTTAGCCCACAGTGGGTGGGGCCCCGCCGCAGGCTGCCTGCCCTCTTGCTGCCCTGCCCCAGGAAGAAGCAGGTCAGCAGGTCGTCGGACCCCATCGGTCCTCCTGTCTGTCCTAGGCCTGATCCCCCTACTCTCCTGACAGTGGTCCAGGCTAGCCATGCCCTTCCCACTCTGTGGACCAGCTGCCCAGGGCCAGGAGCTCACAGCCAGGGACGAAGGCCATCCCAGTTCTGACCTGGGCTCGGCCCAGACCTGCCTCCCTTGGGGCCTCATTCTAGTTGGGGGAAGAAAAAAAAAAAAAAAAAAAACAGCCGCTCTCATCCCTGTCTCATGGAGCCAAAATCTTTCTCAAGTTTCTCCTCGGGATTCAACTCACTGTATGGCTGCCTAAAGCCCTTTCTGGATCAAGGTGCTTAAAGTGCACACATCCATGAGTCTCTCTATATGCATACAAATATATTTTGTGTTATGTCATCTCTTTCTAGCAAAACCCTCATGGGCAAATCTCCAACTTCCCCACCAAATACCCCAGGGGAAATCTTTTCCTCCCAACCCATGGACTAAGGGGATAACTGCCTCCTTGCCCCCGGAATTAATGCCAAACGATCCTCCCAATAAGGCCTCAGAGAGCTGAACCCTAAGCACCTCACCCTCCCCTGCCCCCAGCCCCAGAGCCTGAGGACCTCCTGGGCGGCTGGCTCTGAGTATCCTGAACATGCCTTGCTTCATATGGACACCTTAGTGTGAGGTAGGAAGTCTCGGTTTCCTTGGGCCATAATAATCATCAGAAACTTCACTGATAATGCTAAGGCCCTCTTCTTGTGCCCCTTCACCCTCCAGCTACTGCTTCAAGAGGGAAGAAGGCCATTGAAACACCCTCTCACACACTTCCTTGTCCCCCCTCCCTACCTGGGGGCCTCTTCCAAGAGCCTCCATTCTGCCTTCCCTGTATGGTGGCCCCTTTCTGACAAGCTTCAGGGGAGAGGGAAGGAGAGAGAGACCAGAAACAGAATGTATGTCCTAGGCAGGAGAATCAAGGAGGGCTTGGATTAGATATGCCCAGTCCCCGCAGTTGGGGGCATACACACACCCCCCACACACAGAGTCGCTGCAGTGCACAATCACCCCTCCACAAACACAGATCCACCTACACAAATCCACAGGGTAAGCGGACACAGGCCAAGCAGACTGCCCCGGGAAGAGGCGCACTCGTGCGCACGCGCACACACACAGGACACCTGCGATTCGTTCGTAGAACAGAACTCCCAAACATGCTGTTTGGGAACAAAGTAAAAATGCAAATAATCTGGTGATGAGATAAAGTGTCTTTCCAGATCTAATCAGGTCTCCAATGTAAATAGGCTGTAAGGTCTGAGCGTACAGCCCTGGGGAAAGTTTGTGAAATGGACTGTGTATGGCCTGAGAGCACTCCTGTGGGCAGGAAATGTCTGTGCCTGATACCTATTATCTTGCTCCATGCCTCTGACCGTAAATTAATAAAGTGGAATCTCACTTGTGTGACTTTGGCGTGTGTGACCAGCTTCCCGGAGGCTGACTGTCCCCAGGGAACAAATAAAACGTTTCCTGACCGGACAACAGTGAGGAACAGACTCAGGGTCCGGGGGGGCAGGTACTATCTCTCTAGGCTGGGCCCCTGCTGAGCAGATGCCCCACTCAGGCTGGGGCAATACCTGTTCCTCTGACAGCCAGTACTAACTGGTGGCTCTCACGAGGGAAGCAAACTTTCCACCAACAGCCCGGCATTGCTGCCCAGGGAGGTGGCCTGCAGCGATGTGTTTTATATACAAGGATACGCATTACCTCAACTCATCCTCTCCATTTCACAAGGGAGGAAACTGAGGCTCAGCGAAGTCCTTTTGGCAAAGTTTCCTTTATCTAGTATTGGAACCCAGGTCTGTCTCCCCAGGGAGGGAATTAGGGGCCCAGATTGGTGTCTGCAGCCAAGCCACACAAGCAGCAGAGTAGGGCTGACCAAACCAGTGGTCCAAGGAGTGTCCCTGGAGGAAGGATTACCCCTAGACCTCCAGTTCCGAGGATTAGGACCGGGGCTTTACCCAGCTGTGCCCACAGTCCCCAGAGGCACCGCTCCAAAGGGAATGGAATTCGCTCTGACTTCTCCCTGGGGGCAACGCAGGCGCAGAAGACCAGGGGCCTGGAGGGCCAACTCCAGCCCCAGCCCCCCCAAAGTGCCCCAGGTCTTCTGGCTTTATTCCAAGCCTAGTCGGAAGTGGGCAAAGACATCTGCTTCCTCCAAGGGCCCCAGCTGGGTGGGTGGGTGGGGGGCAGCAAGGCAAGGGAGAAGAAGGGGGCTCCTTTGTGGAGCCCACTCCCAGGGGTTCCTGGGGATCAATCATCTGAAAGCTGGAGAGGCTTGTAATTTTATTCCCTGGGAGGAGGAGCCTGAGAAGTCGGCCAGTGGGGTGGGGATGAAATGCGGGAGGGGGGAAGAGCGGCCAGGGGAGCTGTTCAGGGAGGGGAGGGACTTGGCTAGGTCTCCCAAGCCTTCTCCACTCTCCAAACTTTCACCAAACTCTTGGCCCCCGCCTTCCCGAAACCAAAACACAACAAGCTCTGGAGGAGCCGCGAGCGGCGCGGCGGGGCGGGCGGACTCGCGGCGGCACTGAGCCTCAGGAGGCTGATGCAACTTTCCCTTTAAGAAAGCCACCTGGGCGCACCGCGGTGCGGACCCAGCACGCCTGGGCCGGGGGCTGCAGCATGGTAAGGGGGCTTGGGGAACGGAGAGCTGCGGCCCGCGCCTCTGTCAGTCCTGCCGTCGGTCTGGGTTTGGTGGCTCCGCGGGGCTAAGCCCCAGGACCAGCGGGCGTGAGTGAGTGAGTGTGTGTGTGTGTGTGTGTGTGTGTATGATCGCGCTTGCATGCGGGCATCTGTGGGTAAGTGTGTGGGCGCACGCACGAGGATGTCTGTCTCGCCGCAAAGATCGGGGGTAGGTGCGCGCGTCTGGGTGTCACCGCTGTCACCAAGGAGCTAAAGCGGGCGAGAACGGAGGGGGGGCGCGCTCCCGAAGGGGGGTCGCTGCGTGCCGAAGCCGGCTCGGTCGGGGGCGGCGGGCGCGGAGCTGTGCGGATAGCGCCGGAACCAGAGCGTGTCACGGTCCGTCTGGGGCGCCAGTGGGTCTGTGCGCCGGGGGCCTGCGCGGCCGGGAACCGGCGGGCCGGCTCTGCGCCCCGCGTGCGGGCTCCCACTCCATCTCTTCGCACCGCTGGCAGGCCTGGCTGCCTATCTGGCCCCTCCAGCCGGCCTGCCTCCCTATCTGCCCGCCCACCCACCAGCCCGGTTTGGGTTCCCGCGCGCCCGCGGGTCCCGGGAAGCCGCGCCAGGGGGTCCCGACGCCCTCGGGATCTTTGTCCGCGGTTCCCGGCCACGGCTTTGGGAAGGGACTACGGCCGTGGAGTTATTTTGGGGCTGCTACTCCAGGGAAAATCCGCGCCCTCCCTACCCCAACCTTCATTCCGGGTGCGTGTGGGGCGGGCCCGGGCGGCCACAGGTGAGGGCAGGGGCCTGGCAGTCGGGGGCGCCCACCCCCAGCCGGCGCCCCGCACCCCGCAGCCACCGCGGGGCGGTAGAAGGCGGCGGGGCCGGGGCGGGACGGGAGGGGGGCTAGCCAGGAGGGCCGGGAGGGGCCGGAGCCGGCCTGGGGGCGGGGCAAGGGGGCGGGGACCTCGGCGCCCCGGTACTTTTCCACCGCTGGGGCCGGGGGCGGAGCCGCCGCCTCCACACCAGCTGAGAGGCCCACACGTGGCGGCTGATGTAACACCGCCCCCCGACACCTCGCACCCCGATTAAAGCGGACGCACCCCGCTTCGAGGAATCGGGGTGCTACAGGCGGTGCCGCTGCTCCAAAAGCGACCGCGCCCCTGCCTGCCCGCCCGGGGCCTCCTCGCAGTCCGCCGGCTGCTTCTTAAAGGAGCCGCGCCCCCTTTCGGGCCTGCTCTCCGCAGACCACGCCCCCTCGCTGGTCACTCTTAAAGGAGCCGCGTCCCCGGCTCGCTGACAGCTCCAGCACAAAGCCTGGGTCTATTTCTTTGCTGAGGCAAGCTTGATGCTGCGGTTACTAGAAGATAAAGGCTGGGGTAAAGGCGGGGGCGAGGAATGGAAAATGAAGAAGGGTCTGAGAAGTCCAAAGTGAGGGAGCATCGGAAGGTTGGAGAATAGTGGGTGAGGGAACTGGTTCTAGGAAGGGACTAATGGGCGACACTGAGCATGCCCAAGTATTTCCAAGGACCGCAGAGAAAACGCCCCCTTACTCGGCCTACACTGCGACTGCGGCGGTGCCCGCTCTGTGCCCAGCCCTGGGGACACAGAAGAATCACACGTTTGCCCTGGAAGATCTCTCCAGTTCGTGGGGAGCCAGATCTGGACACAAGTAACCATGCCGCAACACTACATGTGAAGAGCGTGTTAATCAGATGTATACAGCGTGCTTTGCGGGTTCGGTGAAAAGGTGACTGCAACTGGAGGAGGAAGGAAGGCTTCTTGAAGAGAATGCCGTTGGGACAGGTTTTGAAGCTGGGGAGGATATATACCAATGGTAATGGGGACAATGGAACCACCTGCACAAACATGGAGGCAAGAACCTCTGGGAATGCTGAATAGTCCCACATGGTCACAGGTGGCTGCAGGTAGCTGACCTGGGCACCAGGCAAAACTAGAAGCCCTCCCCTGCCCCCACAGCCCCTCCGCTCCCTCGTCACAGCACATAGAGTTTATGCTGCCTCCTCTCCTAAACTGTGAGGTCCTTGAAGGCAGGGAAAGAGCTTGTCACCTTTCCATTCCCAGAGAGGACTCCAGGGCTTGGCTCAGATGGACCTTTACAATTGATTGACAGACAGCCCCGTTTGGGGACAGGGAAGGACAGAGCAATGAGCCAGTTAAGTAGCTGGGTCCTATGACTGCCCTCTCACCATCCACCCTTGAGTGGCTCCCAGGCAGCTCACACCCAGCTCTCCCTCTCCCCACCCTAGGCCTGCAGCACCTGGCACTCCTGTCTCGGGGTCTGGCTCGGGCTTCTTCCTGTTGCACCTGCAGAAACCAGAGATCCCCGCTTGTCCCTCACCTCCTGTGCAATTCATCACCAAGTCCTACCAGTCACCTTCTATATTTTTCTCAGATCTGTGCACCTCTCCCCACCCTATGGCCACCGACCTGGTCCACACCCCCTCATCCCTGGCCTGGCCTCCTCCTGACTGACTTCTCTTCCACTAACCCCTCCCTCCAGTCCTTTCTCCACACTGTGTCTAGGGTGAGTTTTCAAAATGCACATTCCACCAGTTGCTCCTGCCAGGTGCAACTCTGCCTTAAAGCCTTTGATCGAGACCATTGCCCTCAGGATAGAAACTAAAATCCAGGCCCCAAAGGCCCTGACCCTGCTTATCTGTCCACCTTCATCTTTGGCCACTTTCTCCCTGGCAATCTGAGCCCAGCCTCAGGGTCTTTGCACATATTTCATTTGCTTGAATCTCTCTTCCTGTTCTCTTCCTCACTATTGTGACTTTGCCTAAATAAGTCCCTCTGACCATATAGCATTGCTTCCTCCGGAAAGCCCCCTGTGACTCTCAGACAAGGCCAGATCCCCCTGCTCTCGACTCTCATAGAAGGATCTTTCTCCTTCAATCTTTGATTGTCTGTGTTTGAGTCACGAGTTTCCCTCTTTCCCCCTAGCCTGCAAGATGCAGGGGGGCAGAGACCGATGAGTTCTTACTGCCCAACACAGGTCTGGCCCAGAGCAAGCCTGAAATAAATATTTGTGGAATAAGTGAATTTAATTGTGGCCAGCCTTAAATGCCTGCTAAACAGTCTAGCCTATATCCTGTTGGCCGTGGAGAACAATGAGGGGGAATCGGGGCTTTAGGGTTTTGGGGAGATTAGTGGACTGGAGGGGAAGACTTGCAATAGAGTCCAAAAGTAAGCAGAAACTTCAGAACTTACAAAGGAAGTATTACTAGCCCCATCTTCCAGATTGAGAAAACTGAGGCTCGGAGAAGTTAAGTAACTTGCTCAAAGTCACATACGTAGTGAGTAGCAGAACCAGATTTCCAGCCCAGGCCTACCAGGTCCCAGAGCCCAAGCTCTTCATCACGTGCTAAACTGACCACTTGCCAGTGGTGGTCCATATGTGGTACTTTTTGAATGGATGGACGGGGCCATTTAACAGAATGGCAGAAATGGCAGAAGCAGGAGAAGCAGCAAAACTTTCTGCCCAACTCATTCATTCTCCTGGAGGCCACCACCACGCAGCCTCTGTAAACCAATCTGTAAACACTCTGAGCACAAGGACTGTATCTGCAGTCAGTGCTCAGGGATGACCTGAGTGAGAACACCCTGGAGCCTAAGTTCTGGGCAGAATGTCCTCAGTTTACTTACCTAAGCAGGGGGCATAATAATTACCAGCCCAAGAGGTGGCTCTTAATAATGCTGCCTGCTGTTATTACTATTCGTTGGCCGAAGAGGGACAGCTTTGGGACAGTCAGATCTAAAGTTTACAGCTTAAGGAGGGGTGCAGTGAGTGAAGAGGACAACGGAGCACAAACCCCCTCTTCTCCTGATGCCCCCAGAAGACCAAAGCCATGCGCAGGGGTCTCTTTAGGAGGACCCTTTGAGAGGCAGAGAGACCAGCCTGGGTGACTGACAGAAGGGAAATGGTTACAGGTCACATCCGCGCCTACCCCCACCCTGGGGAAAAGGCTGTGCGACATCACGTGGCCAGGGCCAAGTCCTAAGGAAGCCAAGTGCTGATTTTCACAGGCAAGGACCTTCCTCCTTGTCTCTTCTGGCCTTCTAAAACCTTCCCGGACCTGTAGGAGAGAGGCGGCCCTTGGCAGGTGGCTGTGGGCGGGACGGAGTGCCACAGAACAGCCTTTGGAGTAGAGTCTACTCCCTGGGAGGGTAGAGAAGGCCCCAGAAGATGAATCCAGTCCCTCCTGGGACCAGGCCCCATGGAGGTTGAACATTCTTGTCCACCTAACCCAGGGTTTTCCTCCCATGAGAGAATTCCTCCCTGAAGGTTGAATCCTCTACGGCCATACCACCCTGAACGCGCCCGATCTTGTCTGAAGGTTGAATCCTCTCCTGAGGCCCGTCAAAAACAACCCCCTATTACATCCGTGTCTGACATTAAACCTGTATACACCAGCATGGCCCTGTGGCCACTCCTTCCGTTTGTCTGCCACCTCGTCCGGCTCGTCACGCCCACCTTGTGTCTCAGATGCTTCCTACAAGGTCTCTGGCTGGCCTGGACCATCGTTCCAATACTTCAGTCTTACCCATTGCCCTTCAATCCCATTCAAGCAAGACATCCTGCTAGTGTGCCCTGGGCTAGGGGCAGGCACCGAGGGTAAATGAAACACGGACCCAACCCGCAGGGAACGCACAGACTCATGGTTGATGGACAGAAGCAAATAAGTCTAGTATGAGTTGATAAGGACACCAGTAGAAACCTGCTAAAAAAAATGAAAGGAGGAAGCAGTTTGTTCACTGTGGTTGGGGAGAGTGCCAGGAAAGGCTACAGAGAAGAGGTGACATTTCAGCATGGTCCTAAAGGATTTGCAGAATTTTACCGGGTTAGCAGGAGGGAAGATGTTGCAGGCAGGGGAAGGCCTGAGCCAGGGCAGGGAAGTGGTCCCGTGCACGGCGTGTTTGGTGCTCACAGAGCTTATGGTCCAGGGCAGTGACATAACAGCATGCCCGGCTGTCCTGGAGCCCAAGCTGAGTGGCACCAGGGTGAGGAAGGACGGTCCTGACTGCCCGGCTGGGGTGAGCTTGGGGAGCACGTGCTGATCCAAGCTGGCTCCCCTTCAGGAGAAAGGTTGAAGCCATCCACACAGACGATGAAGGAATTGGACACTGTCCCAGTCCTGTGTTCATTTTTTAATCTTTTATAGAATTGGGCATCTGGAGAGGTAAAAATAGACCTTTGCCCCTTGGGACGGGATCCCTGGAGACCAAGGGATCCAGGGGAAGGGTTGGAAGAAGGGCTAGGAAGGAGCCGATCGAGGGTCATCCAAAAAGGATGAGATGGGAAAGGGCCTGGCAGAGGGTGGGCCAGCCTGGGAGGGGAGTGAGGGCCTGCCAGCTGGTGGTCCGGGCCCAGCACTACCTGTCCTGGAGAACCCTGACAGCCACACCTGGCCTGCCCTCACCTTCCCGGGCCAGGTTCCCACCCGGCTCTCTGCTCTCTCCACAGCTCTTGAGGTCTGTGGTCTGAAAGGTGCTGGAAGCAGAGCCTGTGAGTGTGGTCCAGGACTCCAGGGCCGCTCCCCAACCTGCTGCTGCCATGGTAGGAAAAGGTGCCAAAGGGATGCTGGTGAGTACAGGAACCAGACTGCAGGGTGGAAGGGGGTATCACGAGCACCGCCCCCTCTGAGGCCTGCCGGCTGCTTGCCATGCCAGGGCTCCTGACTAGTAGGGCTGTCCCAGGCCCCAAGCAGGTGGCCCCTTACCCGACAGGCTGGATGGTGTTGCGGCTCAGAGCCCATAACGGGGCCGATTCTGCCACAGAGCCTATGACGGCACGTCAGGGGGCAGGAGCACACTCCCCATCCTCATCACAAGAGGTGCTCTGGCCAGCAGGACAGGAGGACACCCAGGACAGTCACACGGTTGGCACCCTAGCACCCCACCCCCACCCCATGCTCTGCCCGCTGCAGGGAGCATTCCAATGTGCTAATCAAAGGGTCTTCGGACCCTGTCTGGTTTTTCTCTCCTTCCCTGGTTCCTTCTCACTCTGAAAAGTAACAAAGAACGTTTCATTTTGAATCTTCTTCTGAGGCCTCAGAAAACTCCCCTCTCCCCCTGCCCCAAGGCATGGCCCTTCCTTTGCCCGCTACCCCAGAGCACAGGAGAGGTGCTAGGGAGCCCCCGGGAGAGGCAGCTGGCAAGAGCCGGGCCTGGTCAGGGCTTGAAGGAGGAAGACTCACTGAGGGACAGAGCAGGTTGGCACTGGAAGCAGGAACCGGGAAAAAGATGTCAGAACCGATCCCAAGAGCAGTGGTTGTATTTCTTCTCTTGGGGATCTTGCCTCGGGGACAAGCTAGACTGGGCAGCTGTCAGGGGAAAAAGCTGGTGACTGAGCACAGCCCTGCCCTTGGCCTCTCTCACCCACATCAGTTCCTTCCATTGCTTTTCTCATTCTGTGAAGGATCGATTGGCCTAGGGTCTCTGCGGAGCTCCCCCACCCCCTAAATAGGCCCTGTCTCTCACCAAAGATTTCTGGGGCTCAGAGTACTTGGTCCAGAGGAATGGTTTGGGAGAGGTAGATGGGCGGTTTTGCTCCAGGGTAAGGACCCTCTATCCTGCTCCGTTCTGAACTTCTAACATTCAGCCCCTCAGGCCTGCTCTGGCCTGGCTCCTACTGGTTGGAACCAGTCTGAATGAACCAAGTTTCTGAAAGTATTCCTGAGCCAACCTGAACTTGGGGTGCTCATAAATGGGCAGAGATGAAGTCTCGTGACCTGAACACTTGCTGGAGGTGATGCTGTGATAGGGCCAAAAATGGCCTCCCTTTCCCAGAGAAGTCCGGGAATTGCCACAGGCCTATGGTCCATAGGAAGTGGGGTGTGGCCCTGCCCCTGCTACATGGAGATTCCGAGCCCTGTGAAACCTGAGAAACCCTCTGGGTATTCCCTGGCTGCTCTTCTTTCTCGGGAGTGACCCTGAAAGGACTGGTGCAGGCAAGCGGTTGAGATGTGGGAGCCTTGTGTGCCACAGAGCGAGCATCAATCACGTCCCATAATCCCTGCCCGGAGCTGAGCTTCCCGGACTCTGGGCTCTGCCCGGCCAGCCTGTCTGTGGAAGGGATTGCTGCCTTGGGACGCCCGTTCCCAGCCCCAGGATGTGCCTAAAGATAGCCGGGGCTCGGATGCCCTCTGCCCTTTGGCTTCTGCCGGCCACTGCTGGTTTGAGGCCCATAACATCTGTCCCCTGGGCTCTACCGCCCTCCCCCACCACCACCACCACAGCGGTTGCTAGAGATTCTATTCCTGCCTCTTTCTCAGTTCTGCTGATGACCTTGGGCTACTCTCTTCTCGGGCCCCAGTTTGGAAACTGAAGCCATCTCCGTTCAGGGCTTGTCTCCAGGACACAGGCTCCGAGGAGCGCCATCCCTCCTGGCTGGCTGGTGTAGGCAGCTGAGCCAACACTTTATTAGACGCTTGTGCTCCCCTAAAGGCAAAGAGCAGAGGACACTCCTTCCAGACATGCCCTCCTCTCTATGCCGTGGTAGGGGTAGAAGAGAGGCTACCGAGGGCCACGCATGTAAGCTGCTTGGACAGTCCCAGGCCTGTGGCTTCTTCTGCCATTTGTGCCCCCGTATGTGGGGAGGGGGTAGCTAGCCCTTGCCGTGGGGTCCTTACTTCCATCCCCTTTGCCTCCGGTTTGGGTGTGAAGACATGGGTCCCCCCACTCTCCTCAGCATCAGCAGACACCCTGTGTCATCCTTGGAGCTCCTGCCCTTTCTTCATGGGGCAGGTGCCCCACCGAGAAGCAAGCCCCTCTTCAGCACGTGCCCAGGCCCACATGCCTGGTGCACGTGTCCCTCCGCCCACCCCCAGCCCAGATGGTCTCTGCCGGGCCAGCTCAGCTGCCTCCCTCACGCCTCAGCAGCTCCTAGGACAGGGCCATGCAAGAACCCAGCTGGCCAGGGTGCCTCCAAGCCTGGGAGCAGCTGGGATGCTTGGGGGCACCGGGGGGTGGGTGGGGTGATACTTCCATGGAGACCTAGTGCCTCTGCATACGCGTGGGGTGGGGCTGCCTGGGCTCAGAGGACAGGGAGCTGGGGGAGAGGAGCCCAGGACAGAAGAGCCCCGCTGGGTCAGCTGTGACCACACAGCCTCACACCAAGGTCACAAGCTGGCTGATTCAGGCCCCTCTCCATGCCTGCTCCCCACTGGCACAGAGTCTTGGGCAACAGAGGCCTTGGTGAGCCTCGTTGGCCTCTCCCCGTGTCTTTGAGCACACTGGCTGCTGCTGCCATTGGGAAACCTTGTGATGCATAAGAGCACAGTCACCTGGGCTAGGGCCGTGAGTGCCAGAGATCTAAATCATCCCAGAAGGCTTTGCAAGCACCACAGGCCACCGGGGGCTGCCGCACCCTGACCTGTTCTGTTCTGCTTTGATAGGATTTGTACACCTCTTCTCTGCACCATCCATTGCAGGGCCTGGCACACAGTGGGTGCTCACCCAGCCCACATCCTGGCATGTGGCAAGTGCTCAGCTGATACGGGTTTGGCCCTCGCTGGGAGTTTACCAAGTACAGGGTTTGGCCCACGTTGGGCACTTCCTAGGTGAAGAGCCTGTCGACGACCAGGCCCTCACCTGGCACAAGCCCCGGCATATGGGAGGTGCTCACCTAGGACGTACTTGCCCACAGTGGGCACCCGTCTGTCATAGTGCCAGGCGCACAGTGGGCGCTCCCCCAGCTCCTGGCTGGGCATCCACTGGGTGCTCGCCTGGCACAGATTTTGGCCTACATGGGCTTCTCCTCTAGTGCAGGACCTCACCCACCGCAGAGGCTCACTGGCATTGGGTGGATATAAAGTGGCTGCTCTCTTCACACAGGCCTGGCACACTGTGTATTCTTCTAACATCCGACTCTGTGCGTAGTGGGGGCTCTGCTAACACAGGTCCTGGTGGTATAGTGCGTGCTTTCTGGGCACAGGGGCTGGCACACTGTAAGTACTCTCCCAGCTCAGGGACTGGCACAGAGTGGGCCCTCTCCTTATAGAAGGCCTAGCACGGAGGGGGGCTCTCTTAGCCGGGACAGCCTGAGCTATGACCTAGATGACCAACCAGGTGACCGGAGATGTGTAACTACGCCCTCCCAGGGAAATGGACAATATCTAGACCCAGTGTTCCTCAGGCCTCCTCTCTGGACCTAAGATCCTGCCTCCCTTCCCCTTGGGCTGCTTCCCCTCCCCACCTTCCCTGGAGCACACCTGCTCAGTCCTGTGCCCTCCCCTCCCCTCACACAGCTTCCCTGCAGCCCTCCCCCCTGCTCAGTCCTAGCTCGGCAGGACCTTCCCCCTGGAGGCACAGGGCACAACAAAGCAACTAGATTCCTTGCCCCTCTGGAGACATGCCCACTCTTATTAAGAAAGTCAGAGGCGGGGGCTGGGGGAGTCGGCCTCCCAAAGTGGGGCTGGAGCAGCTGGATCCCACTAATGAGGCCTCATTACGGCCAGGGCCCAGCTGGGCTGCTGCCGCCTCCTGTCCCCATGGCCGGGGCCAGAGAAAGCCGTCCAGCCAGGGCTGTCTGTTCTGGGCACCCTGCCCAGGCCAGGGCAGCCAGAGCCCAGAGCCCACCCTGGGTGGAAGTGAGCATTTGGGCATCATGGGTGACTGGGCCTTCCTGAAGCCAGTGGCCCAGCCAGGGCTTTGGCCCACAGTCTGTGCGCGCAGGAAGTCAGCGGAGCGTGTCTGGGGACCTGGCTGCATGAGGCTGGCCCAGTGAGAGGCTGAGTCAGTGGGGTCTCAGACCATTCTTAGGTGACTTGCTTGAGCCAAGACTGGTCTCTGTCTACCCCCCAAAATGGGGATAATAAGGTATCTACATCAAGGCATTTGCGGGCAGGCGGGGGGGGGGGGGGAATTAAATGAATGAATATATGTAAAGTGTTTAGGACAGTGTCTGGCTCATAGTAAGCACTTAATATGTATTATCTATTACTGTTAGTGCTAATTCTCACTAGATTTGATGATGGGTGGATATTATTCCTATTTCAGAGATGAGGAAACTAAGACCAGACATGTTAAGTGACTTGCCTAAGGCTATATATGGTGAGAAACTGGCAGTGCTGGGGTTTAAACCAGGTCTATCTGACTCTAAACTTGTGCTCTTTTTTTTTAAAAAGCCATCCTAAAAAAAAAAAAAAACCATCCTGACATGTTCCCTTTGAGGTCACCATACTTACCAAACTCACAGAAAAGCTAGGTTTTCTTTACATCAGAATTCATGCATGCTTCCGTTTGGTGGGGGCTTGCTGAGACCCTCCCATGTACCAGGCCCTCTGCCACCCTATCAATTTCCAAAGAGAGGTCCGCCTTCCTGGGGCCAGAACACTCGTGCCTACCTTCCTGACCACTGGTCTGTGCTATCTCAGCATCAGCTGGAGACTGACCCGTGAGTGTGGCCTCAGGGAAGTGGGACTGATGGGTCTGAGTGACGTCCGCCCCAGTGACGGTGACACCTGCTGGACTGAACCCAGCCCATACAGCACATACTCGCGGAGCGAGTCCTCAGGCTCTGGGCAATGCAGTACAGATCTCCGAGGCTCCTGTCCTGTGGCCCTACCTTTGCCTGGACTCTGTGGTGACCACTCTCTGGGCTAGTGCCATCTTTCTTAGGACAGGTGACCTTGCAGTTCCCCGGGCCAGATCTTTCTTGCGTGGTCAGCCACATTCTTCTGTGAACACACTCAATCATCTTGGCTGGTTGAGGGTCTCCAACTCCTACGGGGGGAGGGAGGGAACAGCTCCAGAGCCCACCATCCCCCCGCCCACGCCACTCTAAGAAGTCTAAGATGCTTTGGTAGTGCCCTGTGGACTATGCCCCCCCTTCTTCCTGCCCTTCACCAAGTCTAGTGCCCAGTGGCTCCCAACCACCCTACCAGGGGCCCACCAAGTGCCAGGCCTGGGAGCTCAGAAGCATCTGGGCCCCGAGGCCGCTCGCTCTCTTCCGAGCTCGCTCTGCCTCACTCTGTGGTTGTGAGTATGTGTGTGTGTGTTTTGTTCCAATAACTTGCTGGGAACAAGGGAAAAACACAACAAACCCCACGCCTCACTCTAGCTCTGGAGCACCCGCGCTGGGCTGCATGGGGACTGGCCGGAGGGGGAGGGCCGGGGAGGGGTAGGCAGAGCTGCGGGAGGAGATGAGGTGAGAGTAATTGTAGCGGGAGAGGCAGGGGATGCGTCAGTGTCGCCTGGAGCTGGCAGAGGTGTGAATGAGAGCGGAGACACGCGCGCTCCGCTCTGAGTGCTCCTCCTGGGATGGCCTCGGCTCGTGGACCTGTGGCCCCCTCCTCCCCAGGACAGGTCAGTCACCTTCCAGAAGGTTGAGCCCCCTCCCTGGAGCCAGGCGGTCTGGGAGGCTGGGCTGGGGGGTGGGGAGAGGGGCTGAGTGGTCTGTGCCAGGGAGGGGCAGGCCCAGCCAGCCAGGGAGACAGACACCAGCAAAAGTGACCCAGAAAGTTGCAAGTGTGCGAAGGAGTGCAGGAAGAGTTAGCTGTGCGGTGGGGGGCCTGGGGGAGGAGAGTGGGGGGGGTGAGCGCTCCCCCAGCCCAAGGACCTGCTGAGAATCTGCTCTGTGTATCAAAGCTGCATTGTCCTAGCTCCCGGGGAGACGGGCCGGAGGTGCCCAGGAATTGTACTAATCAATACAGCCCCATTGTCCGTGCCACGGCAGTTACTCCTATGGGGAGAGTGAGCAAGGGGGCAGGGGGACATGGTACATGGACTCAGCAGTGATGGTGGGGGAAGAGGATGGGATGGGGGTCTCAGGTGGGAGGAGAGAGAGACCCCAGAGAACGTTCACCAGTGTCCCCGGCAAGTGCCCGGACGGGGTGGGCACCCATGTGGCCTCATCCCTAGAAGCTGGGGATGGGCACAGATGTCGGGGACAATGGGGCTGATGGCAGCAAGTGTGAAGGGACAGGGAGAGCCATCCTCCCCGCCCGGTAGAGCATTCTGATTTGACCTTCAGAAGGCAAGAGAAGGAATGTCTTCTGGGAAGACCTGGGTTGGGTCTGGGAGAAACATTATGCAGGGCTGCCCTCAAACCTCAGAACTGCCAGGGTCACAGACCAAAGCCACTTCCCCGAGTGCCAGACCCACTGCCAACTGTCTGGGGTAGAGACTGCCCACAGCTGCTGCGTGTGAGGCAGGGCTGCTGGGCTTCTCCAGGGCTAGAGGCAGGGCCCACCCAGTGTCCGCCATCACTGCTCCCCAGGGCCTGGAGCAGAGCCTGGCGAGCCTGGGGTGCATCTTCTGTCTGCTCCCTGCAGTGTTGGCAGGTCTCTGCCCACCAATCAGGGCTCTGGGCAGAACAGCACAGGGCATGCCCTTGCCTCTCTCACCTGGGGTGAGAAGGCTTGGACTCCTAACCCAGCGTCTTTAACTATGAAATCAGTGGACAGACTAGGCAACCTCAGTAGATCTACTAATCTCTGTAGTTCTGCCTTGCCTGGAATTTTCCTATTCCTGACTCTCTCCTGAGTCCAAGCCTCCTCTACGAAGGCTTGGACTCCTAACAGGTGCCCAGAGCTTGCTCTGAAGCTTTCCTGGAGGCAAGAGGCACTAACAGCCCCTGAGTACTGCTTGGCCTAGGGCGGATTTTCCCATGGTCCTGCTCCTCCACCCCTGGCCCCTGACTCTTTCCCAGATCTGGATCAGCGAGGCCAGATAAAGGACAGAAGGCTCTGTCATTGCAGGGCGGGTGCTACCTAAGGGCCAGCCTGGTCCCTGGACCAAAGGGAGAGAACTTGGGGGAAGAAGAATCTAAGGGTGTGGGGAGGTCGTGGGGTCTTTTAAGGCAGCCACAATTTACTGTAATGGCGATTCTGCCTGAATTCCCCAATAGGGCTCAGAGAAAGTTGCCGGTGATCTGGATTTGGCTCAAGGTCAGTCTGGGATGTGGGGTCTTGTCTGTCCTCCTCCATAAAGTTTGTCTTGGATGGGACTTCATCCCATGAGCAAACCCCAGGGCTGCAGAGTTCTGAACAAGAGGCCTTCTAGATCCCAGCGGGGCCCGCCCAGCCAGGCGGCTCCAGGATTCTTCAGTGTCCACCGAGAGCAGGAGGAGGGAGCTCACAATTCACAAAAATATCCAGTGGACACTGGTCTGGGAGGGTGGGAGTGAGGAGCCAGAGGAGAGCCGTAGCCCAGGGTAGAAATCTGGGCTCTGTCCGAGTCTGTGCATGAAGAAAGGAGGGGGTGCATCCCATGCGGGTGCTCACCTCTGGGAGGGGGCTCTGCGGCTTTGTTTCCTCTTTACTCTTTGCTGTAGGTTCCCATTTTTTTTGGTGATAAGCTTAAAATGCTTTTATAATTAGAAGAAAAACAATAACTTTTTTTTAAGGATTTTATTTATTTATTTGACGGAGAGAGACACAGCGAGAGAGGGAACACAAGCAGGGGGAGCGGGAGAGGGAGAAGCAGGCTTCCCGCTGAGCAGGGAGCCTGATGCAGGGCTCGATCCCGCGACCCCGGGATCATGACCTGAGCTGAAGGCAGACGCTTAACGACTGAGCCACCCAGGCGCCCCAACAATAACATTTTTTAAAAGTCATTTAGAAAGTTAGTGGGAACTAATGGAAGATTCAGGAGAGAGTCAGGAATAGGAAAATTCCAGGCAAGGCAGAACTACAGAGATTAGTAGATCTACTGAGGTTGCCTAGTCTGTCCACTGATTTCATAGTTAAAGACGCTGAGTTGCAGGGAGTGGAAATGACTTGCCCAGAGTCGCTGGGGGAGCAGGCTCTAGAATGCTGGGGTTCTCATGCCTGGCGCAGGGTCCTGCCCTGCCAAGCCCAAGGCATGGTGGGGAGATCTGGATTCTGCCCTCAGAGCTGAACACCCCTCATTCCAGGAGCTCATCCAGAGCAGGGACTAAGCCAGGCACAAGGCTATGTAAAGGACTTATGTAAGTGATTGCTCTGTATGGCTCACTCGGCTAGGCAGGCACGGGGTGGGAGGTCACGAGTCCTTGTGTGGGACTGGACCCAGCTGCCTTAAGGACTGCTCCTAAAGGGAAGGGCATCTGTGCATGTGTGGTCTTTTTTCTTTTTTTTTTTAAAGATTTTATTTATTTATTTGACAGAGAGATAGAGAGCACAAGTAGGCAGAGTGGCAGGCAGAGGGAGAGGGAGAAGCAGGCTCTCCACTGAGCAGGGAGCCGGACGTGGGGCTCGATCCCAGGACCCCAGGATCATGACCTGAGCCGAAGGCAGCCACTTAACCAACAAAGCCACCCAGGCGCCCCTGCGTGTGTGGTCTTATGTGAGGGTCTTATGTGCGTGTGTCTTTGTATGGTGGGCATCATGGAGGATGATCAGCCAGCTTACCCCACTCAACCATGGAAAGAAAGCCCCAAAGCCTGCCTTCTACCCAACTTGGGGAGCTCGGGCACAGGGCAGGGCTGTCCCTATCCTGGAGACCACCGATCATGCCCATGGCCATGGAGTCTCAGGTGAGGGTTGGGGCTATCCAGGGAGCCTGGGGAGGAAGCACCAGCCCCCTGTGGTTTAATTCGTCACCCAGGTGTGAGCAAGGGGGGAAGGGAGAGCAGCGAGGGGCAGATAGTGAAAGATGGGTGATGGGCAGGAGAAGCCTGGAGCCCGGCCAGTCGGCAGGGCTGAGCTGGGTTAGGCAGACGGGCTGCTGGTCTGGCTGAAACTGTGAGCACAAAGGGGTTCTTTCGTGGGTGCCCGAGAGCTGACGTCCGCTGCAGGGACAGGTCTGATCAGTGGTACAGGTGTCCACCCAGCAGAACAAGAACATGAGCGGCTTAGGCTAGGGAAGAGGATGCAAGGAGAACAAAATCGAGGCAGTGCTGGAAAAGCTCGCCAGCTATGGGTCTCGCTGCCCAGGAAGGCAGCGGCCGGGGGTGCCCAGGGGAGAGCAGAGAGGGGAACTGGAGCCTCCAGAAGCCCCGCAGAGCATTTTGGAGATCCTTTCCTCTAGTGTACTTGGAGAAAGGGGGGCTTGCTATGTCCTCTGCAGAGAGCCAAGCCCTCGCCAGCCAAGTCACCTGAACGTAGCTCGCACTAGAACGGAAGTCAGAGGCCTGGCCGTGGCTCCCATGGTGACCTCCCAGCCACTGCTCTGGGAGTCGGCCCCACGGTGCTGAGACGCAGGCCTCGGAGCCAGAATCGGGGCGCTTCTCACACAGCTTGCAGAGTGTCGCTGACCCCAGCTCCTTCTGCACCGCAGAGCCCTAGTGTGGTCAGGAACTCCCACCAGAGCCCCATCCCCGGCTCCCTGCCCGGGGCCCCTGTCTCAGGGCTCCCGCCTCCCGAGTCGTGAGTTGTGGCCACATGGCCGAAGTGGTTAGCGCAAGGCCCAGTGGTGTGCCGCTCATTAACTGAGCAGAGCTGGCTCCTGAGGGCTCAGTCAAGTGGCGGCCTGGGGGCACCCCCACCCTCACTGTCCCCCTCGATGCCAGGGAAGGAGCAGAGCTCAGAAATCCCGGTCGGGTCCCGCTGCACTTGGTTGGGGGGGTGCCTCAGCATTCAAGCCTTGGGGACCTCGGCCTCTGCAAGGAGCCCTGCCTTTGCCCTGCCCATGAAACCCTCCTGGCCCCTCGGGTGTCTCTTTTACAGCCGTGAGCACTGCTTCATGACCCCACCCATTTACTCTGCAGCTGCCAGTCTCCCATTGTGCCCCTAAGTAAACAAGCCTTGGACAGAATAAAACTGTTATTGTAGGGTCAACATATAGGAGCCCTATTTGGCCGGGATTTGTTTGGGAATGCAGAAGCTGTCCCCAAGCCGGCCTCACACCCTCTGAAAAAATGCCCCTGCCCGGACCGTGCAGAATTGCTAGGCCTGTCCCCAAGAAGGCCTTCGGAGGTGGTGACAGCCTTAGGCAAGATTCTGTATGGGCCTGTCCCAGAGGGCACACTCAGGCTGTGAGCCACCCTCTCTCCCAGAGCCAGACTGGCCCTCAAGCCCCTTCATCAGGGAAGCCTTCCCGACCTCACCCTGCGTGCCCCCCGCCTGGCCTCCTTCCATATATCCTTGTGCCTTGAGAACTTGCGCTTTGTGGTCACCTCGCGGCTGCAATATAAAAATCATGGATTTGCTTCTGTCATTGATGGCTTGCTCCCCCACTGATTTCGAGCTCTGAGTGCGTAGGGGTGTCTGTTTAGTTCACTGCTGGATTCCCAGTGCCTGGTGCAGGGGCACACAGTAGGTGTTAGTAAATCCCCGTGGTTGCAGGAATGAACGTATGCAGGCTCTTTCAGCCTGTCAGTTCACTCTGCGTGCTCCTCAAAGGGGACTGGACCCCAGTTCTCGGTGCCGTGCCCCCAAACCTCCTTGGAGGGTGTGAAGGTCAGTGTCTCCTCTGGGGGCAATGCCAGATTGGGTGTACGGGATGGTTACTCCACAGGGTGTCTGTGCTTTGGTGGCCAGGGTATGCAAGCCGAAATATGCCCACTGTGGGAACAAGGGGTACGTGGCTGGGGCCTCCACTGGGCACTGGTGCCTCCCGAGTCTCCATTCCCAAATAGGCCTTCCTGGAAAGCGCACAGGTCCCAGTGAAGCCATTGCTCCTCTCTGCATTTGTCGGTCAGTGTCAGGATCCGGCAACATTTCGAAGCACCAGACCTCTTTGTTTATTGGCCAGTGTGACTGTTGTCCTTGAATATGTCTCTTTCAAGCTGGGGGCCAGTGTCACTTCAGCAGCGTCCCTCAGAAGCCATGCTGCTCTGTCTTCAATCCTGGTGTCCTCCAGGGACTCCTGTCTGTTTCTCTCAAGGGAATAGCCCATCTCCCAGAGGCTGTCTCTGTCACTCTGTGCTTCTCTGCTGGTGATTCTCAGGGTCCCTAGTCTCCTAGTGAGAGCCCCCGACCCCTCAGGCTCTCACTCAGGGCGGCTTGATTTCCTGTCACCCTGGGAGGGGGTGGAAGGGGCATGGCATGGGGAAGGGGCATATTTACACTTGTAAAGGGACTTGCTGAGCCAGTTCCAGCTGTGGGGTTGGGGTTCAAAAGGGGCTGTCCTCAGTGGGGCCTCAGGCCACCCAGCCCAGCCCTGCAGGCCTCCCCCCCCCCCCACCCCCGCCCCCGCCCAGGGCAGACCCAGCTTCCTTTCCTTGGGGCAAATTCCCCTCAACGGCCCCTCCTGGCCAGCCCCCTCCTCGTCCGCAGCCCACCCCCTCTCAGCTCAGAGACCTTTTTCCGGAGTCCCTCCCTCTGTTTCCCCTAGCAGTCTGTCCTCCAAGTCTGGCGTGGTGCCTACAACTCTGGTCTCCTCCCCCAGCTCATGGCCAGCACCACCCAGCCCAGGTCGGCTTCCCCAGGGCCCCCTCCCCGGCTATGGGCAATATCGATGGCTCCCCTGGGTCCTCCCATCCTGAGTCCCAGAACACCCTCCCCAAGTCTGGCCCAGCTCAGTTACTCCCCCGTCTCCCGCCTCACAGCCCTGCCCATCCTGTGCCCCCAGGAAAGCGCCTTCAGCTGGGGGAAGGGTCGGGCATCCCCTCCCCCGCACCGCCTGCCCGTGGGCGGCGGCGTGCTCAGCCTGGTGATGTGGTAGCGGCGGGTGGGGGGTGCTGTCTGGACACAGGCCCCTTTGTGCCCAGCCCGACTTGGCTGCTTGGTATGAGGCTCAGCTGCTCCCAGATCCTCACCCAGAGGGGAGAGGGGAGGCTTTGGAGGGGCTGGGGCTGGGGGGGCTCTGGACTTGGGCTCCCTCTCAGTGTCCCACCTCTCCGATGTTGGCAGCAGCTGCTCAGGTGGGCTGGTGCCCCTGGCACAGGGTGCTGGGGGGCTGGTGAGGGAGGCCCCGCTTGGCACCCTCCAGCAGCCGCTCCTCTCTTCTCCCCTTCTCTGCCAGGCCAGCCAGCAGCTCCTGCCAGCAGAGGGGAAGCCCGGGGTGGGGGCGGGGGCTTGGGGGGTCCATGGTGTCCCCGCTGGGAGAGGCCCAGAGGGTCAGGCACGGGAGCACAAACCTTTCTGATGGTAGCTTCTCTCCTGTCCCCACAGAATGGTGCTGTGCCCAGCGAGGCCACCAAGAGGGACCAGAACCTCAAACGGGGCAACTGGGGCAACCAGATCGAGTTTGTACTGACGAGCGTGGGCTATGCCGTGGGCCTGGGCAATGTTTGGCGCTTCCCATACCTCTGCTATCGCAACGGGGGAGGTACCCAGTGGGCACAGGGCAGGGACCTCCCACTTGGCTAGAGCCTACCCACCAAGGCCTGGGCTACCCCCTCCCTGGCACAGACCCCTCTCCAGACAGGCTGGCCTCTGGCTCTCATCTCCTTTGCCCCAATCCCTGGCTTAGGTACCCTTTACCTAATGCACAGGTCACCCCCTGACCCTGGCTGTCTGCTGTTTGGGCCTGACCCTGCTAGCCTGCTCCCTTGAGGTCAAGAGAGGTAGAAAAAGGCGCCCCAACCTCCCAAGGTTTCCTGTCTTACACCCCCTGTGTGTCAACAGCCCCCTAAATGGTTCAGGGAATTTGAGGATCCCAGCGACTTATGTTTGTGAATTTGCTTGGTGAAGCCATCAAATCCCACCCTAACATGGTGGGTCTGGGGCCTGGGTTCTGTTCAGGAAGCCTCTGCCAAATTCAAAGGCACGCTGTGGGTAGGATACCTCAGACCCAGGCTCTTGCTCAGTGCGTGGACCACCCTCCTCTGGTCTTAGCCGATCACAAAGGTTTTGCTGTTGGGTTCTCAGCAGGAAGAGGGTGGGACCCCCCAAGCCCGCCCTGAGCCAGCCCTTTCCCTGCCTGCCAGGCGCCTTCATGTTCCCCTACTTCATCATGCTGATATTCTGCGGGATCCCTCTCTTCTTCATGGAGCTCTCCTTCGGCCAATTTGCAAGTCAGGGCTGCCTGGGGGTCTGGAGGATCAGCCCCATGTTCAAAGGTGAGGCCTGGGTGGGGTACACTGCCTCCCCCCCCCACACACACACACATGCACGGGCCTCTGGGGGCCTACTCACCCATCTGTACAAACACTGTCAACCCCCACGGAGCCTTGGTGCTGACCCCAAGCCCTACGTCAATGGCCAAGGCCACAGATGCATGCTGGGATCCATGTTTACTTGGCCTCCGCCTTCCTCACCTACCACGTGTATACACAAAGCCCCCGGGCCCCCCAGCTCACCCCTGCTAAGGCCTTGACCTGTCCCTTCGATGGCCCCCCCACAAAAGCCTGCCCCGGGGGGGCCCCTCAACATTAACCTTGCCTCCTTCAGCTAGATGTGTGAGGCTGCCCCCCTTCCCTCCCTCTCCCAGGTGTGGGCTATGGCATGATGGTGGTGTCCACGTATATTGGCATCTACTACAACGTGGTCATCTGCATCGCCTTCTACTACTTCTTCTCGTCCATGACGCACGTGCTGCCCTGGGCCTACTGCAATAACCCCTGGAACACGCCCGACTGCGCTGGGGTGCTGGACGCCTCCAACCTCACCAACGGCTCCCGGCCCGCCGCCCTGCCTGGCAACCTCTCCCACCTGCTCAACCACTCGCTCCAGAGGACCAGCCCCAGCGAGGAGTACTGGAGGTGAGGCCCCACTGGCCCCAGGCTGGGGGGGACACCTGGCGCCAAGCCTCGGCTCTCCCCCCTTGCCATCGGGCAACTTTCTGCCGACCAGGTGGGGTGCGGGGACCGGAGCCGGGCAAACTAAGGAGTTTACAGACTAGCTCAGGAGAGGAGGCTGACACAGCCGAGAATGATGGAGGGCTGGACGCTGAGTTGAGCGTCCTGACAGGGTGCAGTGAGGGAGGGCTCCAGCAGTCAGGGACGTCCGCAGGGCAGAGTCGGGGGACAGCGGGGTGTCTTCCTGGTGAGAACAGCGTGAGCAAAGTCCTCAGGTCCCGAAGGAGAAGAGGCTGGTCCTGACCCTGAGGGGAAGCTCTTCTGATGAGACTCACAGGTGTGTGGGAAACTCATGGGCCCTAAGGGAGCCTAGGAGGGGCCACCAGCCTTCCTGGAGAACTTATATGAATTAAGCATAGACTTACCACTCTGCAGGGCAGAGGGAGCCGTAGAAGCTTCCTGAGCCCAGGGCTGTCATCATCAAGCCGTGCTTAGGAAAGACAGCCTGGCACTCGTATGCTCTGTGGTGAGAGAGACTGGAGTCTCAGGGCTGGCTGCAGGGAAGCTGCTGTTGGAGGTGTTCTAGAACACCTTGGCGTGAGGGCGCAGGGGGACGTCCTGAAGGAAACCCCCCATGTCCTGTTGGGGAACTGGTGGGAAGAGAGTGTTGGGGGCCTGTGGGTAAGCCATGTTAATTCATTCCATATCTACAGGGTCTGCTCTGCCAGGCCCTAGGTACCCATGGGGTCTGAAGAGCCCTGAGCCCCTCGCCTGAGGAGTCCACAGTCCTGAGGGGGGTCATATTAGGGCAGGTGCTCAGGGGTGTGGTAGGGGCACAAAGACGGGGTGATCAGTTCTGAGGGACGGGGCCGTGAGGAGGTGGTCCGGAAGGCTTCCCTAGGAGGGAGGAGGGAGGTGTAGAAGGGTTGGGAGAGACGTGGGCAGGAAGGCCGTGGCCACGAGGTGGCGAACTGGAGACAGGTGGGACGGGAGAGGCCAGAGGCATCATAAGGCACAGGGCTTCCCATGCCAGGCTGAGGTTTGAAGTTTCACCACCAAGTGGTAGAGAGCCAGAGGTGAGATGGCTGAGGCCCCGGGGAGACGGAAGTCCTAGCGGGTCAGAATCCTCTGAGCCTAGTCCCGGTGCTCCGACCCCGCAGGGCCCGGCTTCCCTGCACCAGCCGCCGTGCTGTGTCACCAACATTCAAAGACAGCTCAGATGTGGTCACTACCCACAGGGCTCGCGGTGTAGACAACAGCGAGAGGCAGGCAAAATTACCTCCAGGCCGACTCAGTCCCTCAGTCGCTGGACAGATCATTTCTCGAGCACCTAGTAGGTACCAGACACTGCCCTCGGAAGGGAGACAGGGTGAGGAGTAAGACACTCGGCTCCTGCCCTTGCGGAGGTCCCATCTACCGAGAGGACTAAGCAGTTTACTACCCAGTTAGGTATTCTACTGCGTTTGAGGCATGGTGTGGTCAGGACAACTTGATCTAGACTCGGAGGGTGGGGGGAACCTGAGGAGCACAAAGCCTCACCCGCACCCACGGGGCTGCTCCAGAGCCTCTCACCCCAGCCGGTCTGCCAGGGAGGCCCAGCCGGCTAGGGGCAGCCACGGCAAGGTTCTGGAGATTTTATCCAGGGCAATCAGAGGGGAATAGTCCTCAAAGAAAACTGGTCATGGGCTGGGGGGCGCCCAATGGGTGGCCCATTGAACTCTCCTCAGTCAGGGCTGGAGTCAAGCCTGCCTCGCTAGCCGCTGTCCCAGGCGGGGCTCCTTCCCAGCAGGATGGCTCCCTGCTGCCCCCTCCTGGAAACCCTGGGAAATGACCCTTGAGAGGCCTGCCCAGGCCGGCTTCAGCAAGGAAGCGAGGAGAGCAAACACCGCCGTTCCCCTGGGCACCTACTGTGTGCCAGGCACGTTATCTCCTATCACAGTATCCCTATTTTTCAGATTCAGAGACTGACTGATGTTCAGAGGTTAAGGAACCAGGCAGCAGCGCTGGGTCAGGAGATGTGCTTCCACTGTGCCTGGCGCCTGGTATGAATCAGGCCAATGATACTCTGCAGGTGTCCTTGGTCCACACTCTCCAACACCCCTTTGGAAAGCTGTGTGATCACATTTGAGCCCCGCCACAACCTCGTTTGCTAGCTCGTGCAGGTAGTATAAAAAAGTCCCGTTTACAAATGAGGGAAGCAGGTCAGAAAAAAGATTAGGAGACTCCTCTAAAGCAAGAGAAGCACAGAGGACAGATTTCTGAGCCCCAGTCTGCCTCCTGCCCACCCCCTGGCCCACAGTCTCCTCTCTCCCACCAGCCCTTCAGTCTTGTTTGACGATCCTCTGCGTGCTGGTCTGATTCCGGCCCGCAGGCGCTGAGTAACAACCAGGCTCTCACCTCCACAGCCTGTGGTGCACAGCAGAGCACCCGAAACCCAGTGGGACTTAGGCCCCAGCACCCTGCTCCCAGCGTCTTCATGGCAGCTCTGGGGTAGCACAGACCTCACTCAGATTGCGGCTCTGTTGCCCCTCAGCTGTCTGGCCTGGGAGATCGATCACCAAACCTCTCTAAGTCATAGCTGTTTGTCCATTAAATGGGAGGGGTCGCAACACCTACCTTGTTGTTATAAAGAGGGAATGAGATCATGCGGCATCACTCCGAAGAACAGGGACGGGTGCTCAGGAAGCACAGTGATGCCTGCCGACAGGCTCCAGCCGCTGCTGGAGACACAAAGAAACACATTAGGCTGTTTTGTTCTCAAGGAGTTGATCGCTGGGCTGGAGCAATTAAAAAATAATGCAGAATAATTCCAGAGATGTTATGCATCGAGAGCCAACTTGTAAATATGCTGGGTTCCAAGAGTTCTTAGGTTAATTGATCTCAAAAGCACATGGTCCCAAAACAAAACGAAAAACTAAATATGGTGCCATAAAAAGAGAGGTAGAACTCACTACTTGGTACCCAGGCTAGCATTCTAAACTTTTTAACCCCCCGGTATTGTAATGCTGTGCCCTTGCAAATCATATAAATGATTTAAACATAATCAGATAAAACACTACCAGTTTAACATATATAATTAGACAAAGTTAAAAAAAATCTTTTGAACAAGAAGTGGTTTCTTTTCGTGGAATGCTATTGGCTGAAGTAAAGCAGCTCTGAGTAAGCAGCAGAAGGACCCTGTGGCTATTCTGGAAGGCTTCCAGCACGCAAGTGCCCTGAGTAGGTGTGCCCGGTTGGGTGGGGTCTGGGCAGCCCGGAGCCCCCAGCCCAGTTGCCTTCAGCTTTGAGTGACCTTGTCTGCTACCTCAATAGCCCCAGAATACTTTTTCTGTGTGCTATGAAGGAAGAAAGATTGGAAAGCACTGTCGAAGGGGACCAGGTGACTCTTGCTGGTGGTCCCACAGCTCCTGAACTTCTGCCATCCCCTTGCCTTTGGTTCCCCCATTGACTAAAAGCCTGGAGTTGGGCACGTGTTGGACAGCGCCCTCTGCAGGTCGTGGTGCGAAGGGCGGCCTCCAGGGAATTTCTGAGGCTGCGAAGAGGCAGGCCCGCCCGGCAAACACCAAATCCCAGGCCTGGCATCATTGTCCCATGAGGGGACAGAGTAACATCCCATCACAAGGTATTAAAAACGTTGCCATGAGGTTTGAGAACTGACTTGGGAAAGAAAGTGCGAATAGCTGAGAATGATAGAGGACAGCCTATGAGCTCTCCTGAGAGGTCCTAGCTGTAAAAGGGGACAGAAGGGAGCCTGTATTTACCTAAATCCAGCTACAGATTATGCTAGGTTGGTGTTATTATGCCCATTTTACAGATGAAGAAACTGAGGCTCAAGAGCTTACCTCTTGCTCACCACTTCTAGCCTGGACAACTGCAACAACCAGGCTGGTCCCCACTCCCAGGTTCTCTCCTTTCTACCTCCAGATCCATTTACCACAATTTTCACTCATTCATTCATTCATTCATTCAACAAATATCTTTTGAGTACTGCTCTGTGCCAGGCACTTTGCTAGGCACTGGGGGCGCTGGGTATTCCTGCCTTTCTAGAAAATGGATGACAAACAAAATAAATAGGTTAAAAGAAAAAAAAAAAGGAGACATATGCTGTGGAGGAAAATCTAGCAAAAGGGGTAAGGAGTGCTGGGCAGGGGCCAGGGCTGCCATTTTAAGCAGGGTAGCCAGAAAAGGCCCCTTTGCAAAGAGGGTACCCGGAGTAAGTATCTGAAGGAGATGAGGAGGGTGAAAGCAATGCCGACAAACCCAGCTGCATAATTTGTGGGGCCCAGTGTGAAGTGGACATATGGGGCCCCTTGTTCAAATGTATGCAGAATTTCAAGATGTCAATGGCAGAACATTAAGCCCAGCACGAGGGCCTTCTAAGCAAGGGGCGCTGTGTGACTGCACACGCCTCACACCCGTGTGTACGTGTGGATGTTTGGGGAAAGAGCCTCCAGACAGAGGAAAAGCTCATGCGTGCAAAGACCCTGAGGGAGGGGCATGCCTGGCATGATTCAGGAACCACGAGGAGCCCAGTGCAGCTGGGGCAGTGAGCAGTGCGTCAAGTGGGAGGACAGGAGACCAGAGGGGTGGCAGGTTGGGGACAACGGACCACTTTGGGCCTCGCAGCCACTGCAAGGACTTAGGCTTTTCCCTGGTGAGAGATGGGAGCCGCTGCAAAGTTTTGAGCCAAGGAGAGACCCTGAAAGTGCTCTTACCAAACCCTTCAGAAGCTTCCCATTGCTCGCAGGATAAAATTCAAACTTCTCAGCCTTGCCTTCATGGCTTTTTATAATCTGGCTTCTTCCTATCCTTCACCCTTCTCTCTTCCCTTTACCTTCTGTCCCAGGCTTGCTGAGCTGCTGACAGACCCAGGTTAGCCATGTTCTTTCACGATCCCCTGTCCTGCTGAGTGCTGCGTCCTCAGCCTGGCATGTGCTGCTTCTTCTCTTCACCCACTTGCTCCCATTCCTCAAACCTTAGCTCAAGCCTCACCTCTTCTGGGAAGCCTTCCAGTGTGCCCCTCCACCACCCTTCCAGTGGTGTCCATATGCCCGATCCAGGTCTCTATGCCCAGCATCTCACACAGGGCCCGGCACATAAGTGTCCGGTTGATTGAAAAGGCACTGCTGGGGCGGCGTAGGGCGCCAGATAGAGCCACACATACATAGGGGAGGAATTCGGGTTCAAGCCTAGGCCTGCATGCCCCAGAGCCTCCAATCTTTATTCAGCACTCCACCGCCTCCCTCGGTTCATCAGGGATGGAGAAGGCTAGTGTGGGTGAAGAGTTCCCAGAAGGCTTCCTGGAGGAGGTGACACCTGATAGGATGTGTCCGGGCTGGAGGAGAAGGCATTACTAAAGGGAGAAATGCACAAGCCAGGGCCTGGGATGGGCCGGAATAGGGACAGGGAGGCCTCCACACTCCCGGGACTGAGGAGGCTGGCCCAGGCTCAGGGTGTTACCCCCAGGCGCCTTTGTGGTCCCGGAGGGGCTGCAAGCAGTGGAGTCTCAGGGCAGCAGACAGAAGGGGTGGGGTGGGGCCAGTCGGGGCTGGGGCCTCATAGTGGCACCCTTCTTCCACATGCTGCACCCTCATGAGAAAGAAGGAACCTGCCAGGCTGCGCCCCAGGCCTTGGGAGTCACTCACTGGGCATCAGGGGCCCGGGCCTCAACAGCAGAGTATCCCCTTCCCCAGGCTCTACGTGCTGAAGCTCTCAGACGACATCGGGAAATTTGGGGAGGTGCGACTGCCCCTCCTCGGCTGCCTTGGTGTCTCTTGGGTGGTGGTCTTCCTCTGCCTCATCCGCGGGGTCAAGTCTTCAGGGAAAGTAAGTATACCCCTCCCCAGCAGGGTCTGTGCCCACCCAGAAAGACCCTGCTTCCCCTGCCGGGGCTGTGTGTAGGGGTTGGGGGCAGGCGGTGATGAAGGGACATGGGAGGGGAGGAGCGGCCAGAGGGTGGTGGGGTGGTGGCTGAGGGGCCAGGCAGGGGGTGCCCAGGGCGGGAAGAGCTGGGAGGAGTCCAGCGGAGCCTGTCTCGTGCACAGGTGGTGTACTTCACAGCCACATTTCCCTACGTGGTGCTGACCATCCTGTTCGTCCGAGGTGTGACCCTGGAAGGAGCCTTCACGGGCATCATGTACTACCTGACCCCGCAGTGGGACAAGATCCTGGAGGCCAAGGTGGGCCATGGAGTGTGGCCTGGAAGGGGGGGAGGGGCCAAGAGGTGCCCGCCTCTGACCCCCGCTGCTCTGCCCATCCTGCCCCGCAGGTGTGGGGGGATGCCGCCTCCCAGATATTCTACTCGCTGGGCTGCGCGTGGGGAGGCCTCATCACCATGGCTTCCTACAACAAGTTCCACAACAACTGCTACCGGTGAGCCCCCACCCCCCCGCCAGCCCCGGGCTGCCCCCTCTACCCAGCAGCCTTCCCCAGGCTTTCCCAGATCCGCAGACCCAGTGCAGCCTGCTGGGCCTCCCCCGAGGGCCCTGCATCGCACTCACGGCCTGGAGGTCCTGGGAGTGCTGGGTCTGGAGTGGGTCACTGGGGAACACAGAGAGAAGGCGGGGGAATGGTGATGCCCCTGGGGTCTCTGGGGCCTCGAGAGCCTCAGCCCACCTAAGAAGGCCCAGAGCAGACCAGAAAAGAGGTTGAGGGGGCCTCTGTTCCTAGAACGTTCCATCTCAGGTCTCCTCTCTGCCCGACTGGGCAAGGGAAGCAAGCCGCGTGTCTTGAGCCCTGTTCTCCTCCCCACCAGGGACAGCATCATCATAAGCATCACTAACTGTGCCACCAGCGTCTATGCTGGCTTCGTCATCTTCTCCATCCTGGGCTTCATGGCCAATCACCTGGGTGTGGACGTGTCCCGTGTGGCTGACCACGGCCCTGGCCTAGCCTTCGTGGCTTACCCTGAGGCCCTCACCCTGCTGCCCATCTCCCCACTCTGGTCCCTGCTCTTCTTCTTCATGCTCATCTTGCTAGGGCTGGGCACTCAGGTATGAAGCACGGGACGTGGGCCAGGGGCCTGGTGAGGGTGGAGGCCGGGCCGGAGGCCAGGCCCTTGCTCTGACGGCCACTTCCTGCAGTTCTGCCTCCTAGAGACGCTGGTCACAGCCATTGTGGATGAGGTGGGAAACGAGTGGATCCTGCAGAAAAAGACCTACGTGACCTTGGGTGTGGCCGTGGCTGGCTTCCTGCTGGGCATCCCCCTCACCAGCCAGGTAAGCCCCGAGGGAAACGCTGGGCTGGAGTGGCCCGGGAGGGGGGCATCGTGGGTCGGGGAGCTGGGCTTCGGCGCTCCCGGCTCAGCTGCCCACTGGCCCGCAGGCAGGCATCTACTGGTTGCTGTTAATGGACAACTACGCGGCCAGCTTCTCCCTGGTTGTCATCTCTTGCATCATGTGTATGTCCATCATGTACATCTACGGTAAGTGCGCAATCTTCTGTGGCCTCTCGTGTCCCGGCCCCTGGCCTCCCCACGCTGCCCTGCCAGGCTTGCTGACACCCCTCTCTCAGGGCACCGGAACTACTTCCAGGACATCCAGATGATGCTGGGATTCCCACCGCCCCTCTTCTTCCAGATCTGCTGGCGCTTTGTCTCTCCAGCCATCATCTTCGTAAGTTCCTCGGCCGCCTGCCCCCCTCCCTGCTGCCCCCCCTGGCAAGTGTCCTTCTCTTGGGAACCAGCAGAGGGAGAGCAGGAGCCCATCCATCTGGCCAGAGCTTCCCCCCACCCTGACCCTCCCACGGGGTCTCCGCACCCACCACTCTGGCCACTGGGAGCCTGAGAGAGGTTGCATAGAGTCAGGCGGAGACTCAGAACCACCCGGGCACTGGCCTCGGCTTGGGAAGGGAGCTTAGAGCCCTTATTCAGCTGAAGACGGTGCCCAGCCTCGGCAGGGGAAAGCAGGCTGGCAGCGGCAGAGAGCCGGCCCTCCCTCCCTCCCTCCTGCGTGCTAGCCCCAGAGGGGCCTCAGGAACAATTAGTGATATTGGTGTCAGCCTCCATCGGCCTTGCTGATCCCTCTTAGCGGAGGTGCTCAGGGTACGCGGTGTGAATGCACGGGTGTTCCAGAAGCGGGTTGTACAAGTCAGATGTCAGCTCCAGATCAGAGGCAACCTCCTACGCCTTCCAGGCACTGGAGTGGCCTGGCTCTGGAGAGGGAAGGCTCTCGTTCCCCCAGTATTCAACACCTGGGAGACTCCCATCAGGGAGCGGAATTGGAAGGACCTCCCGCCCTGGCCGGGAACCAGGCACTTTCTGCATGTTGTTCATGTATCAACTCATGTGATCCAACTCTTCAAGGTATCATTGTTATTCCCACTTGACAGATGAGGAAACTGAGGCACAGAGATGTTAAGTAATTGACCCAAGTTTACACAGCTAATAACTGACAGAGTCGCTATTGGAAGCAGGTCGTCCCATCCGGAGCCTGTGTGCCGGGCCAGGGCTACACCAGAAACGGCCGCAGGAAGGAGGACTGGTCCATGGACTAAAAACCATCTGGTTTTGCTCCTTTATGCTCAGGGTGGGAGGAGGAGGCACAAAGTGTTTGTTGGTAGAATGGTCGCTCCACAGAGAAGAGGCAGGACCACCGGAGTGACAGAAGGGTCAGCCTAGTGGCAAGGGCAGCATTCAGTCATGTCCCTGTCATGCCCAGCTTCTCTGGGCCACAGGGAGCTCAGCACCGGATTCCCACTTTGGCTCATATTTCTGGCGGTGGAAAAGGCCCCTGAGGGCTGAGGTCTCCACCACATGGGGTGTGGGATCTTCCCCGAGGCTGGCACAGGCCCAGCTTTGAAACAGGAGCAGCGGAAGCCTCCTATGAGTGGCCTCCTGTAAGTGGGGGGGGGGCGGGGGAGGCCGAGCACTGCTGCCAAGCGCCGTGCCCTCTGGGGCTTGCGGCTGAGGCCGAGGCCCGGGACCCTCTTGAGGGGAGCTCATCCTCCAGAGCTCCGAAGAGGCTGCCACCCTGGGCAGAGACCTGGGGTACCAGCCAAGGCAGAGCAGGAGGCAGGAAGGAGGCAGCCCCAGGAAGGCTCCGGAGGGGCAGGCTCAGCCCGGGTACCGTGTCTCCGAGAGACTGAGGCAAAGTGGGCAGCGCCCTCTCTGTGCTCAGAAAGCCAGGCCAGAGTCGCCCTAAGCTGAGGACTCCAGGCCCTGTGGACTTACGTTTCTGGGCTGTTGTGTCTTCTTTGGGGGTTTTACTTCTTTAGATTTCTGAAAGGCTCTTTTTGACAAACCATCTTTCTGTCCGCTGAAATAAGAGATTTGTTTACACCTTGATCAGCATCTAGTTCCACTCAGGAAACTGGTCATAAGCTCCTACTATGCGCAGCATCCCGGGAGGGGCCCCCTAGTGGGTGTGGGTCTTGCCGTCCTGAATTTGGTCACTAGGACGCAGCTGAGGGCTCAGGAGGCGGATGCCGAGCCCCCCTGGGGAATGGCCCGGGAGCCACCTGCTCATCTTTCTGCTTCCTTAGTTTGTTGTCGTTGCTGTGGCCTGGGCTTCATTTCCCATCCCACTCCTCTCTTTCCAAAATGGTTCCCAGTCCCCAGCCTGCCATTCACCATTTCTAGGCTTTGGAGCCTCCCTTATGGCTCCACAGCCATAGACAGGCAGGGCTTTGCCCTCTCCGCTCCCGCATCGCTCTCATCTCTGCACAAGTCCGTTCAAATCAGCAAGTGAGGTTGTGCCAGGCACTCTGCTGGGCATAGAGACCCTGATGCAGTCCCAGGAGGCCCTAGGCCTATGGGAAACATGAAACAAATGCTTAGCAGATGGAAAATGCCATTGACAGCCCTTTCAGGAAGAGGGATGAGAAATCTGGAAAGGCTTCTTGAAGGAGGTGTCATTTGCATGGGGTCTGACAGAGGAAAATGGAGAGGATTCTCCAGAATAAATGAAGAGGGAAGAAGATGCTGGGTGCAACCGAGACATTGAGACGGGTAATGTGGCCAGAAGGATAAGTGAGGTCTCGCTGGGAGATGGCAAAAGCTCTAAGGCCCAGGATTTGGCAAAAGGGAGCCATCGCAAGCCTTTGAGGAGAACTGACTGACTTCAAAGGTGATTTCAATTGTTCCCTGGCCGGTTCAGGATTATGACGAAGGCAGACCTCTCCTCTTCCATGATGCCTGATGCCTACCTGCCCCCCAGGCCCTGGACCTTCGGTTCCATCTGCTTCGTCCACTACCCAAACCTTGACATTGCCCCTGTCCTGCCCAAAATGCCTCTTCCTAGTTCGGGAGACTGGAGAGAAAGGGGAGGGGTGCTGGGAGAGGGACTGAGGCCTGGAGAATGGGGGGGGCGGTACTGGGCAGGCCTCACGGGCACTCCCGTCCCCTACTCTCTGCAGTTCATTCTCGTCTTCACGGTGATCCAGTACCGGCCAATTACCTACAACCACTACCAGTATCCAGGCTGGGCTGTGGCCATCGGCTTCCTTATGGCTCTGTCCTCCGTCATTTGCATCCCTCTCTATGCCCTGTTCCAGCTCTGCTGCACAGATGGGGACACCCTCCTCCAGGTGAGGGGTGGGGGCAGGCCACAGCCAGGTGAATGGGGAGGGGGTGCGTGGATGGGGCTTCCTGGCTCCCTTCTGAAGCGCCCACCCACCCTCCATGTCTACCTCTCCTGCAGCGTTTGAAAAATGCCACGAAGCCAAGCAGAGACTGGGGCCCCGCCCTCCTGGAGCACCAGACTGGGCGCTATGCCCCCACCATCCCACCCTCTCCTGAAGACGGGCTGGAGGTCCAGCCGCTGCACCCGGACAAAGCCCAGATCCCCATGGTGGGCAGTAACGGCTCGAGCCGTCTGCAGGACTCCCGGATATGAGCACAGCTGCCCGGGGAGGGCCCCACCCCCGCCCGTGCTCCCACCACAGAGACTGGGGAGGCAGGGGACGGGTGTCACCACCTGCCCCTGCCATGCCCTGGCCAGGGCGGCTGCTGTCACCTTGGTCACCACTGGTAGCGTGGTCATTTGTGCTCGTGTCCCCAGTGTTTACAGGTCCTTTGGATGCCCAGATGGCAGCTGGGGATGGGTGTGGGCGATGGGAGGGTTGCCGGTGGGGGGCAAAGCACTTTGGAGGGGGGTCTAAGGCCAGGTCCCCAGAGATCTGCTGGGCTTTACATGGCCTCTGATGCCCCCACACTCTGCCCTGAGCTGTGGTTCTAGGTGGCCCCCCTACCTGTCCCCCTCCTTGGGCCTCCAGCCTCCTGACCAGTGTTCCTGCCCTCAGAGCAGACCCCAGCCTCTGCCCAGGCAAATTTGGGTCTTCCTATCCAGGGGCAGGGTGAGGGGCTAAGGGGCTGTACAGTGTTACTCGTCAGGCTGTGCCGCCCAGCCCTGTTTGTCTGTGTAATTATTTTTGTAAAAATCGTATTATCTGTGGTTGCCACTCCCGTGCCCCCAGCCTTGGGCCCCCTCTGTCTTCCAGGCCTGCCTGCACCTCACTCGGCTGCTCTGGGGTCTCTGCACCTCATTCCAGCCCTGGCTGTCAGGCCCAGCCAGCAGAGGCCCATGACCCAGCAGCCTGCCCAAAGCACTAGTTTCTGGGGGGTAGGGGTGGGGCGCTGCTCAGCAGGAGGTTTGAGCCCAGAGCCCTGGGGAAGGGGACCTTACAGGAAACCCCCTTGCCCTCTCTCCACCAGGTGAAAGGTCCAGTCCTCCCAAACTGGGCTGCCCTTGTTCATGTGCCAAATGGCCCCAGCCCGCGTGCCCCATCCCCTCTCTGGAGCCAGAGCTCCACCCCACCCCCCCAGCCCCGCAGTGTCCATCTGTCCGTCCTCTGTGCCCCTGTGTGCAGTGACAGCCCCGGAAGAGCCGCCTCTAATCCTCTGTAGCAATAACGGTGCACCAGCCACCCCGACCCCTCCGTGCACCACTAGGATTTTAAAGTCCATAGATTTTAATGAAATTTCTATTCCTGTCTCTGAGCTGCCGCTGTGCTTTGTCTGAGTGCCCCAGGGGCACAAGAGTCGGGGCTGGGATGAGACCTCTGCCGGCCAGGCCTTTGTGGAAGACCGGAAGAAGAAAGGCCAAAGGCCCTGATGGTCAGAACGAGACACCAGGGGCTTGGCGAGGGGGTGGGGCAAGAAGGGCCAGACAGATGGACAGCCCTGCGTCCTGGCGGGGCCCATCCAAGACTAGATCTGAAGCAGGCTGGGCCACAGCAGCTGAGAGGTGGCAGCGGCGGACGGGGTGAGTTCCAGCAGGAGCCGAAGCCTACTTCCCGGCCAGCCCTTCAGGTGGGGGCGTGGGGTGCCGCGCTGGACACCGGAGTGGACGCGGGCCTTTTCCCCGCGCTGCACTGAAGCCTCCGTCGCCCATGGCAGGTGGCAGTCAGGCCTCGGGGGCAGCGCTCCGGCGGAGGGGCAGGCAGGCAGCCCCGGCGGGGCCCCCCCCAGCCTCCCGCAGCCCCGCGGGGGCAAGGCCAGCCTCCGGGACCCTGGCTGGAGGAGCCCACGGGCTGCTGCCTGGGCAGGAAAGAGCAGCTGTGAGCGAGCAGCGGCCTGACCCTTCGGCCACCCTGTCCCGCCGTGCCGCCGCCCTGGCTGACCTGTGGCTGGAGGAGACACAGGACGGCCTCAGAGGGGCCTGCAGCTCCCGTCGCATGGCCGCCTTCTGTTCCTTCAGCTCTGCAGGAGAGGCGCCTCTGAGACACAGTGCCCAGCAGCTCTGGGGTGTGTACAAGTGTGGCGTGGGGAGCAGGGCCTCCTTGGGGTCCTCACCTGCCAGGGTGGGCTCTAGGGTTGCCTCGGAGGGCCGGGGGGCCCCTGTGTACTCCTCTTCCAGGCAGCGCTGCAGGGAGAGCTGGCTCAGTGCCCCAGCCTTAGGCAGGGGTGGGGCAGGGCAGGACCCCCAAACTGGCTCAGGCAGTCCCTGGTCAGAGGGGAGACACTAGCCCCCCTGAAAAGCCCAGCTTGGTGAGGTGGTGGCTGACTTGGACTCAAGACTTAGGGAAGGTAAGGAAGCAAAGACAGGGACAAATTCAGCAAGTTAATCTAAAAGTGCTGACCTTGGGCTAAGGGGCTCAACCAGAATCTTCTGGATTCACACACACAGGGATGGTCCACACATGAGAAATGGCCACAGGACCCACACACACCTTTCCATGCACATATGCACACAGACACACCCGCACGTGGCCTTCACGCACCAGGTAAGGGGCAGCGGTGTCTACACTCAGCAGAAGGGCTCTGGGCAGGGAGGCCCAGGGCTGCAGCTCACCTGCAGGGTGGGGATCATCCTCTCCAAGGTGTGACACTCCCCCTCCAGGAGGCTCCTGGGACACATGGAGGATGGCAGCCGCGACCAGCTCCACAGGACCCAGTCTCAGCTGAGCCCTCCACCCAGCCCCTAACCTCCAGCCTCCCGGCCTCCAGGCCCTCCCGCCTCAGCCCGCCCTGCTCTCTGTGGCCGGGTGCTGCCCGCAGCCTTCCACCCCCAGCAGCCTCCGCCAGGGCAGGATGTGCCCTCCCCGTGCCTACCTCACAGCGCCCACCATCCTCTCTTCTGCATTACGGCAGGGGCCTCCTCCAGCCTCCCTTCTCCCCCGCATCACAGCCCCTCCCCTCCTTAAAACCCTCCCATGGTTCCTCAGGCCTCAGAGCCTGCTGGCATCCCTGCTTGACCACTTCCTGGCAGCAACCACAGCGGCCCTGCAGCAACCTGCCCTTGCCACCCCTCAGCCTTCCCCTCCTGGTCTCCCCACCAGGTGTGTGGCCACCTTCTCCTCTCCCACAGTCCAGTCCCGGTACTTCAAGACCTGTCCCGGCCCCATCCACCCTGTGTCCACCCCCACCACGCACACTCAGGGGCCTCACCGCAGGTGTCCAGCAACCTGGTCGATGCTGGACACATTCAGCTGGTCCTTGATGACGCTGAGGTCCCTCTGACTGCTGCTGGCAGATGAGGTCAATGTTACTCTCCCCATGTTGCCTCACCCCAGGCCTTCAGGACACAAGTGCCCCTTCTTCTAGACAGTTCTGTGTCTTTTCTCGCAAAGGCAACATAGTATAGTGCAAAGGGGAGGAGTTCTGGAGCCTGGTTTGCAAATGGGCTCTGTCACCCTTCAGTGTGTGTGACCTTGGGCAAGTGGATTATCCCTTCTGAGCTTTAGTTCCTCATCGGTAAAAGGGGGCCATCATTCCCCCAAAGGGTTGTGTGACAACTAGAAATAAGTTGCTGCTGCCATTCACTTATGAACACGCTCCTGCTCCTTTATCTCATTCAGTCCCCAGCGCTCCCTAGCCCAGCTCTCATTGATCCCTGCATGTGGTTGTAGGAGGTCCAGCTCCAGGCCAGGAACTTCTCCATGGAGCCACGTGGAACCCACCAGCTGGCTGGGGTCCGCTGCCAAGCAGGGACAGATCCCTCCTCTCCTGCCACCACTTTACCTGGGTTCACCAGCTCTCATCTGCAATATGTCCTGTTCTGGCAAATCACACCTAGGCTCCTCCAAGGCAAAGCGCAGGACCCTGGGGCTATACTGGACCCAAGCCTGGGTCTGGTCCCTGCAGAAGGTGCACTGAAGGTAATTTAGGGGCTCCTTCCAGGGAACCATCAAAGGCAATCCTGGCCCCTTATCAGGCGCAGGGCTAGCCCCTCTTAGTTCTGCTGCGGGGTCTAGCCCTAGCCCTAGGTCTGAGGTTCCCACCTGCCCTCGCAGATGGCCTTCTGGCGGAGCCCCAGGAGCAGCTGCCTCAGTTCCTGGCGCACGAGGTCTCTTAGGAGGGGCGGTGGTGCCAGAAGGGAGGAGGGGTCAAAGGTGGGGCGGGAGCCAGAGGCTTGGGAGGATCGAGCCTCTTGGAGCAGTGACTGTAGCATCACCACCTGCAAGGAGAGCTGGGACACCTTGCGACTGGGGAGAGAAGTGACGGGAGTGAAGGGGGCTGGGGGACTGAGGGGCAGAGCGGAGTCAAGAGGGCTGGGCGGACAGTGAGATCCAGCAAGATCTCGAGAGCTATCGGGCAGGACTAGGGACCCGGAGGAGGTGGGGAAATCACCCGAGTCGTGGGACAGGCCTGGAGTGTGGCCCATCTGCCCACTCCCCACCTCTGCCCGCAGCTCCAGGCTCAGGTCCACCGTCGTCTCCCCCAGAATCCTCTTCACTTCGGGCCGCTCCGGGAGCGGAACGTGTTCCTCTACCAGCTCCCACAGAGACGGGGAGTCCCGGAGCATGGCCCGCCCGCGCCGCCGCCCCCCGTCGAGCGGCCCCAGGCTCGCACCTGCGGGAGAGCAGGTGGCGGCGCCGCGTTACCGGGAGAAGGCTGGTCGCCCAAGGCTGGGCCCCGCCCACCCGCGCCCCGCCCCTTCCCGGCCTCACGGGCCACGCCCCCAGCCCGTCGCGCTCCCCGGCCTCTCCCAAGCCCCACCCTTGTTCTGCCACCAGTCTCAGCGACTGGAATTACCCGGTCCGGAGCCGCTGGTCTCTGGCGCTGTCCCTTGTGCCCCGCTTTTGGCTGACTCTCGGGGGCCGCTGTGCCCGGTCACGGCCCCGAGGAGCCGGGCAGTGGGGACCGGGGCCCTAGCCCCGCCTCTTCCGCGCGGCCGTCACCCGGGAAACCGCGCCGCTACCCAGGCTCCGCCCCCAGCCGTTCCAGGTGGGGTGGGCGGTACCAGCTAGCCCGGAGTCGGACCCACCGCCGCGGGGGGTGGTTTGGGAGAGTCCGAACCATCCAGAATCCTGGTGCCAAGCCCTCTGGGCTCGTCTCCGGGCAGCTTTCGGCTTCGGGGCAGGTGGGAAGAGCCGAGAAATCGGAGCCCACTGGGGTTGTTATTACTTCGTTGCCTCTCGTGGCCTGGAGGCAGCGGCTGGGTAAACCTTTCCTCAGGGTCGGCGGAAGTCTCGCGAGCGGCTGCGCTTGCAGAGGCCTGGGGAACCAGGACAACCCGGGCCACCAGGACAGCCCGGGCCAGACAGACCGAGAAATCGGAGGTGCCCTCCCACAACACACACCGGGTCTGGAATCTGGGCCCAGATTCCCTAACCTCAAGCAGACAAAGGGGCTGCTCCATTCACGTTTTTTACTAAAGCACCCACACAAGTTTCTGTGCAATGTACAAACAACGAGCCGGCCCTGGGGGCTACTGCCTTCTCTCTGAGACAGGGAGGCGGGAACCAGACTGACTGATCCAAGCCCCACCCGCCCCCCATGCAAAGCCCAACCCCAAGATCCCAGGCAGCGACACAGCACCCCCTCTGGTCCCCTCCTGGGGCTGCTCCTCAGCAGGGGGCGCACCAGAGTTTGCCCCTACAATGTTGAATGAAAAAGGTTTCCCCTCCCCTGGGAGCACGGGGGATCCCCAAGTCTGAGAATTCCCCCTGGAAGCGACACTGCCCCCTAGTTGTACCTCCCACTCTTCCAGGCCCTAGGGGACTCAAGGGGGGAGAAACTGAGGCACAGAGAGGTGGAGTGACCTAGCCCAGGCCACTCGGTGAGGCAGTGCAGGGGCTGGCCCGACCCTGACAGTGAGGGAGGGCTGGGTTGGGGAGGGAGGAGCAGGAAGAAGGGTTGACCCCAGAGAGGGCCACACTGGAGGGGCTTGCCCAGGTTGGAAGTCCCCCAAAGTAGGTTCTGAAACTTCCAGGTGCAGCTGGGGGGGGGGCCTATGGAAGACCCTCCGAAAACAGAGCCCATAGTCTCAGTCCTGGGGGATCCCCCACAGAGTAGCCGCCAGCCAGGCTATATAGGTCAGTCCTCTGGCAGGCAATCCTTGGCACTGGGAGCCTTTGTCCATTAGCATCAGCCCCGAGGGGGCCATGATGGGGGCCGCCCAATGTCCACTGTGATATTGGTGAAGAGTGGTTGCCGAGACACCTCCAAGACCTGGTACCGCACTGACCCGATGCCATCCCGCTTCATGGTCAGCTTCGTGTTTTGAATCTTGGTAAACCTAGATAGGATGGAAGTGGGTCCAGATCAGGGCTACCCAATAAACCAAATATGGGATCTCTGGGGCTAAGGCTCAAGCCACCCTGGCTTCTTCCAGGGATGACTCGGTTCTCACCAAACCCTCTGCCCGTCACCTGCTTGGAGCCCTTTTGCTCTGGCATCTGCCTTCAAAACAGAGATCTTACCCCCTTGAGTCCAGAACTGTGACACCCTCACAAATCTCCTTCTGAGCTCATGTTCTTCTAAGCCTTAGACCCAGACACGGGCATCCCATAGGCACCTCAAAGGCAATGTGTCCTGTGTCGGGTCATCGTCTGTACTCCCCAAGACCCTCTTCTCTTTACTATCTTCTCTGTCCCCCACCACTTACTTAATGAGCAGTCCCCAAGTGCCAGGCTCTGCTCTTAAGTAGCAGGGGCCCAGTCAGGAACAGGACAGTAAGTCCTCCCTCTCATGGCAAGTCTGTTCCACTAGGGGAGACAGGTAACAGACAAGGAGCACACCAGAATGCTAAGGGAGACAGGGGAGGGAGACCAAGATGGTTGCCTTGGAAGGGGTGAGCGCCTGACACCAAGCTGACAGCAGGGGGAAGGGCATTCCAGGCCGAGGTAAGCACAGGCTGACCCTAAACTGGAAATGAGATTTTGAACAGCCAGTGGTTTGAGCTTAATGGGCCAAGGGCGTTAAGAACAGCTTGGAGGCTAGAGCATGTAGGGGTGGGGCTCTGTAAGTCAGAGGATGCAGTTTTTTTTATTTCTAGGAGTGAGAAGATGGGGATTTTTAGCCCAGTGGGAGGCAAGCGGGGAGGGCCAGAGGACAGGAACAATAGAAGGACGAGGGGGAAACAGGGAAACTAGGGAGAGGCCACTGCAGGAGTCCAGACAAGAGGACAGAGGCTGTGCTTGGGCAGAGGGGGTGAAGGGAAAAGCGGATGGGCTCAGAGATGTTTGGGGAGTGGCACTGACAGGACCTGCTGATGGTTTAGACACGCAGGGGGAGCGAACGAAGAATCCAGGAGAACTAGATTTGAAACAAAAGCAACTAGGTGGATGGAACCATTCATTTCTTTAAGCCAGAAATGCCTTGCTGTCTTGCCACTTCCTCACCCAAGGTCGACATCACTCATTCATGAGGACACCAAGACCTGACACAGGACCAAGGCTCCTGGCATGTGCTTCTGGAGCTCCACTCCCACCCTCATCGCAACCGTTTTGATCCTCCCGGTCCTTCTGAGCTTAGCTCAGATCCCTCTCCAGAGCCATCCCAACACCGAGCACTCTCCCTCAGATGCCCTGCAGCCCCTCTTCTCCCTTCCCTGCTTGCCCTGGTTTTTTTTATCTGAACTGCTTTTTCATCAGCTCCCTGGATGCCCAGTGCTTCATGCTCCTGCCAAAGGCCAACCTCCACTGGTGCTGCAGCCTACCTCCCCACTCTTACACCCTGCCTTCAGAGCAGACCAACCCTACCGTTCCATCTGGGCACACGGCAGCCTCACGCCCAGCACACCCCTGGACCCCGTGACTCCTCCAAACCTGGTCAGCTTCCTTCCTGGCCCACCAGCAGCTCTGCCAGCCCTGCTTCACCTTCTTCAAACTCAAAGGGTGATCCTTTCAAACCCAAATCTGATCCTGCCCCCTTCCCTGCTTAAAGCTCTCCCATGACTCCCCAGTGCCCCTAGGACAAAAGTGAAACTCCCAACCTGGGATCCGAGACCCCAAACACCCAGCACCGACCCCACTACTGTCACTCCCAGCCCTCAGTGACTATAATACCAGAGTCCCAGACTCTTAACTTATACCATGCATGTTCACATTCCAGACTCCTGCAAATACCATTCCTTTTCTCCAAACTGGCCTCCTCCACTAGCCTGGTGAATACAGCACTGTGCCCAAGGCAGGTGTGTGACAAACACGTGCGGAATGAATGATCTTTCAAACTCCGGTTTACCATCACCTCCTCCAGGAGGCCTCCCACCATCACTCCTTCTTCTGCCGGGGCAGCACCTTGCCCTGATCACCTGGTGCTGTAACTGCCTGTCTCCCTCGCTAGAGTGAACTTCACAGGGGCTGTCAGGGACTGGCTCTGGGCTCCCCCGACCGGCCCCCATCCCCCAGGTTAGAGTGGTGCCGGGAAGCCCTTGTCTACACTGCACATGCCCTTGGGTGCCTCTCCCAGCCAGCGCCAAATGCTGCTACATCCTCAGGGACGGAGAGGCCTGCTCCAGGCTCAGAGGGATCAGCACTGTCTGTCCGCACCCTGCCCCACGTTGCTCAGGCCACCTTTGTTGGGTCCCCAGGCCCAGGAGCTGTGCCCAGTGCCTGCTCCCTCTTGTCCTATCCCCTCTGGCACAAGGGAGGTCTGTGAGGACACCGATGGGAATGTAATCTACTCAGGGATGATTTGAACTCTGCCTTTACATTTTTGTCACCTCTAGGAATTAGGCCAGGGATGACCGAAGTCTGGGGCGAGGCTGAGCTAGGGGTCGGGGATCAGGGATCAGGGGTCTGGAAGTCAAGGGTTCAGGGGCCTTGGGAATCACGTCTAGGGATCAGTGGCACTGGGGAGTCCCTTCTAGGGAGTAAGGGATTAGGGGCACTTGGGGTCACCTCTGTGGGTTGGGCTCGTTATGCTTGTCCCGGTCGTGCTTGATCATGCGGTAGCGGCCTATGCGGATGTCTGGGCGCGAGATCTTCATCCCAGTCAGGGAGATCCTGGGGATGGGGACAGACGGGCTGGAGCAGGCACCAGGAAGGGCAAGGAGCCTCGCCCGGTCTGCACTGCACCTTCTGCACCCAGTCTACTCCCTGCCCCGGCCCTACTCACCGGTTGAAGATGTCGTCATCCTCGCCACCCCAGCCCCAGTACTCATTGGGGAAGCCGTTGATTCTCAGAAACTGGGCTTTACTCAGGCCTGACACGCCTCCAAAGTAGCCAGCGTAGGGCAGCCTGTGGCACGAAGGGCACGTGTCAGCTGAGGGGCCGGAGGGGATTCCGGGGGGAAGGCCAGAGATGGGTGAGGGGCCAGGAGCAAGGGGGCGCTGGGTGCGGTGCGGACCGTCGGGCTGGGGAGTCTGGGTCCAGCTGAGAAGGGAGCCCTCACCGGAAACCGAACTTGTCCATGGCAATGGCGAAGTGGCGGGGCTGGTCACCACAGCGGTACAGGTTGCGGTCATCCATGGGGACCAGGTCCACGTCACTGAAGATGAAGCAGTCGTACGTGGCGTCCTCCTTCAGCGCCTCTAGGAAGCCTACGTTGAGCAGCTTGGCCCGGTTGAAGGTGTCCTCACCGTGCTGGGGGTGGGGCAGGGGACAGGTCAGCTCTGGGCCTGTGACTGGCAGGCACCTGCCACTTTACCACTGTCCAGAGCGCTCCCCAAGGGGCTCCTACTCCCTGCCTGCCCCCACCCCACTCTGAGTGGCTTCCCTAGGTCCTGCCTTCCAAGGCCTTCCAGGACTTGGCTTCAGGCTCCTCTCCCACTGTTTCCCTCAGACCCCAAGGCCCAGCTGCACTATGTTCCTCAGCAGCCCCGGAACATGCCAGACTCTTTACTGCCTCAAGGCCTTGCTGTCAGCTCTGGAATGCTCTCCTCTGACGGTCAAGCTTGTGTGTGGACAGGCATCCATGCTCACACCTCCCTGGCTCCGCATAATCATTCCTTCTGTCCTGTGAGCTTCACTTAGTGTCCTGTTACACTGTGACTTAAGAGCGCTCGTTTCGTTCATTCTTTCACCCCTCACTCCAGCAGGCCCTATAGTCCTGTCCCAGGCACCAGGCATCTTCTCTGTGCCAATGGGAGCCTTAGAGAAGAGCAGCCCTGAGGCCACTGCATCCCTGCTAAGCACACTCACAACATGAGATGAACAGTGAATGCCCCAAATAACCAGTGTCGAAGACAAAGAAACCATGGGTACTGAGCCACTGAGCCTCAGCCACCTATCCCTTCTGGCTCATCTGGATCCACATCCAGCTTCCCGTGCAGCCTCTGAGACCGGGACAGGACCTGGCTAGATTCACTTGTCTCCCCAGCAAAATGCCAAGCACAGGGTGTACAGGCAGTCATGGCCCAGTGAGCCGGGGGTCCCCTGAAAAATGGGGCTGCAGGCCAGGCCTCCTGGAGGTTGGGTTTCTGGCCACGCATGCCCATGCTCCAAATTCTAGCCAGAGCAAGGAGGATCCCATGGAAGGAGCTGGCCGCTGGGCTCCCTGTCCCAACCCACCATCTCTAGGGTGGAGCTAGACCGGCCCCTGGAGAGGGGTCTCTAGGCGGGCCCCTCCAGAGGGAGAGGAGGAATCACGGCCCCTCCTTCCCACCAGCCAGCCTGGTCGCGATGGGGTGGGAGCGGCTCACCCTGCTTGCTCTCTTTCCTTGCCCTGCACCTTCCCTCCCACCAGCCCTTGCAGCAATTGTGCATTTTCTCCTGGCTCATCGGCTCTCCTTTCTGACCTTTCTCACCAGCCAGGAGCCCTGAGTTTCTCCCACGCGGCTCATAAACATGCCCAATTTTACCCCATCTGAAAAAGAAACCTCTCTAGCCACCGCCCTACCTTTGCCTCCCCTTCTCGGCAGAGTGGTTTTTTTTTTTTTAAAGAGTTGCCTCCAATTGGCTATTTCCATTTTGTCAAATCTGATTCCTTCTTCAACCCACTGCAATCTGCTTCCGCCCCCACCATGCCCCTGAAATGGTTCTCGCTGGGCCCACCTTGTTGCTAAATCCACTGGACGCTTCTTAGTCCATATCCTTCCTCCCCCGGCAGTGCTCACGTAGCTGCCATGCTTCCTTCTGGACACTTATTCCTGGGCTTCGGGGACATCACACTCTCCTGGGACTCCCCGAACCTTTCTGGCCAACCTTCCCAGTCTGTGGTGCTGTCCCTTCCCCCACCCATCCCTTACATGCTGGCTTTCCCCTCTCAGGCCCCGTGCTCCCCGGGCAGGCTGGACGTTGTTGGCTTTAGGGACCATCCGCATGCTGGTGGCTCCCAGATCCCTCTCTGCACCTTAGACCTCGCTGCTGGGTGGACTCATGGGTCTAACTGCCGGCTGAACATTCCTCTCATACTTCACCCGGACACTCAAACTCATCCCATGCAAAAAAGAATTCAGAGTCAAGCTCTCCCCCAGACCTGGCCAACCCCCTGTGTTCTCACTCACAGGTGCAGCTAACCACACAGCAAATGGCCAAGAAGAACCCTCGAGGTGTCTGGCGTCTCCCTTTCCTTACTCTCTACCGTGTCACATCTCTCCCACTGCAGCCGACCCACACACAGGTTCACTGTCTCTCTCCTGAACATCGTAGCCTCTTTGTAACTGGTCACCCCGCCTCCAGTCTCCCCCCCTCCAACCCATTCTCCACTTGCAACCAGAGCCATCTTCTCGATAAACAAGTGTACATGCTACTCCTCGCTTAAACCCTTCCAGGGGTGCCCCCGCCACCTTCAGGCTGGAGTGCAACTGCTTCGCATGCCTCCGGAGACCCTTCTGGATTTGGCCTCTGCCAGCAACTCCAGGCTCATCTTTGCTGCCCACCCTACACGCTGGACCCCACACCTCGGCCAACGGTTCCCCAACACACGAGACCGGTTCTCTGGATGGGGTCTGGGGCCTCCAGTCCGTCTGCCAGCTGATGCCTGTTCATCCCTCAAGACCCATCTCAACTGCCACTTCTCCACCCCAGGGCTGGACAAGGCCCCTCTGTGCCCCCACAGCCCCCTGCTCCAACTCATCCCACACCATCGTCCTGGAGTCTACAAGGATCCAAGTCCAAGTGTGGGAGTCGTAAGTACGGGAAGGAGGACCCGCATCAGATCCTCCCCGGGTCCCAGCAGCCAGGCCCCTCCAGGCCCAGGGCAGGGCTGAGACACTGAGCTGAGTTCCCGGGCCTCTGCTGTGGCCGTGGCCCTCACGCAGACCTCATCCCTCTCCCAGGCTCTAAGTCCCCCTCTCCAAGGGCTTCTCCACAGCTCCTCACAGCCAGCAGACCCTAGGTCTCACCTCCACGGGGTGGGACCCGCCGAAGGTGGACCGGGGGGCCCATCCCCGCGGAGGCTGCGCACACACCCGTTGGCGTGCGCGCTCCCCTTCCCGCACCCGCAGACCCGCCCGTGGGAGCAGGGACACACACGCAGCCGCGCTCGTACGGTCACTCATCCACACCACCACGGGCGGACACGAAGCCACGCAGGCTCCCAACCCCACTCATGCACCGGGGGGCCCGGGGCGCTCCGGGGCCCTCTGGTGGCTAGTGCCCAGCCTGGGCCGCGGGCAGCACACCTGGTTGATGACGTAGACGCCGTAGCGCAGCCGCTGTCGCCTCAGGATGGGGTGCAGGTAGTGGAGCCAGTAGCGTAGGTGGTGCTCCCGGTGTCGAAAGGGGATGATGACCGCCACCGTCTGGGCAGGCGTGCAGTCGGGCGGCGCATAGCGGCCGCCCAGGAGCACGCCCGGGTTCTCCCTCTGCACCCGCTCCAGAGGCATGGGCGAGGTGAACTCAATCAGCAGCCGGCCCACTGCAGGCAGGACGGTAGCAGGAATCAGGCCGCCATCGGAACCCAGGGACGCCAGCCCTCTCCCTCAGCCCCGCGGTAGGCCAGGGAAGCCCAGCAACAGCCCTCTCCCAACAGACCCGGAGCCCCTGCACCCCCGTGGCTCATTCCCCAAGTCAAAACGGCCAGGTCTTCTGCCCACCCCTCGAGGCAGGCCCGACCCTGCAGGCTCACCAAGACCAGGCGGCGAGTCAGGACAGGGAGGCAGGGCGGGAGCCGTGGGGCCAGGCCGGGCACTGGGAGCCTCGGGGAGCCCCGAGCTGGGGGTGGTGGTGTTGGGCCGAGAGCAGTTGGTGCTGCTGCTGGCAGCTGGGTGGAGGGCACGGGCAGGGCCGCGGGCACTGAAGCGGCTGAAGAAGGCCAGATGCTGGGCGTAGACGTCGAAGTAGAGGATGACCGCCACGAGAAAGTGCAGCAGGCAGAGAAGGAGCACAGCCTTGCACACGCGCTCCAGCGTGCCCCCCAGCAGTCTGCTCATCCCGCAGGCGGCCGCCGGCCCGCCCGATGGGCCCGGGCATCCGGCTGCCGGCCTGAGCAGGGGGAAGGGAGAAACAGACCCAGCAGGTCAGGGCCCGATGGGCAAGGCTACCCCCCCACCCCATCTGCCTGGTGCTCACCCTCACAGACCTGCATCCTCACACATTACCTGCTCACACCCTGTGACACTCACGGACTCCCATTCTACCTGCAAAGAGACACACGGACACAGTCCCCAGCAACTCACTACTCACACATCGTCACACACCTGAGTACTAACCCATGTATGCATACATTCCTCATTCTTGCTGACACACACGCACACAAGCACAACCTCATGCCCCCTCACACTCAAGGTGCATGCCCTTATCGTGTGACTCAACACACACCTCTGTGTGTTCTCAGAAACATGAACACATGGCCTCTGATCACGGTGGTTCATACCTCCAAATGGAAACACATTTACCTGCAGACCCACATGTGTACCTGTGCCCCAGAGAACAGACACCCCACAGGGCACCATCCTCAACCCAGGACTCTTGGTCTGGGGAGGGGCGACCATTTACTGAGTACCTACCATGCAGGAGCGCTTGGTACTCATGACTTCAGTCAGTCCTCCCAGGAGCCTGGTGGGCAGTGGTTTGGTTGGACAGGTACCAGTGACAAGTAGGCCAGGCCAACTAGGACCAGGCTGGGAAGTGGCCCTCAGCATCCAGGAGGCCCAAATATGAACAAGATGTTTATGGGATTCTTTCCCTCTGGAGCGGGAGGTCAAAATACAGGGTGGGGCATAAGACACCCTTCCTCCAAGACCTCAAGGATTGGGATGAACTTTCTGGAGTCTGCCCAGCACTGCTGGCTCTGATTTCGGGAAGAGGGACCGTCTGGGCCCTGGAGACGGGTCCAGCACCAGCATGGCAGGAAAGGGCCTGGCCTGGGCCACGGCTCCAGCTGCAGTTCCAACAGAACAGCACTCCTGGCAATGCTTCAGGGGGCGGGCTGGGTCTCAGAGGTACACAGCACCACACAACCCCAGCCACCATGGGTCCCAGCTAAAGTCTCCCGCACTCAGACACGCTGAGAACTACAGAGAGTCAAAGACACACCCCAGTGACAGTAACAGTAACGCAGAGTCACACACTCACAAACAAAGCCGCTGCTCCTCGACGCACACAGCCATGCATGCAGGCTCCCGGGCGGCCCGGACGCCCGGCCCCACGTGCAAACATTCCCACCCCTCCCTCCGGGGCAGGGGCTCTGGGTCAGGCTGGCGGCCAGGCTGCGAGGTGCGTTAGGGCGGGGCTGAAAGGCAGACCGGCCTGCACACGTGGCTGCCCGGCACGGGGGAGGTAGCGAAGACTGGGTGGGTGTGGAGCCTGGGCGGGGGGTGGGGTGGTGGGGGGGGGGGGGGGGGGGGGGGGGGGGGGGGGGGGAGAAGAGCCGAGGGGGAGGGATGGGGGGTGGGTAAACGCCAGGCCGGGGTCTGGCCGCCGGCGCCTCTCACCGGCTCCTGGGCGGGGATCACGGGGCCGCGCTCGGAGCGCTCCTCGCGGGGCCGGGTCTGGAATGTCGGGGCCCTGGGCTGGGGGCCGCGCGCGCACCCCTCTCACCCGGCGCTCGGGGCTCAGCAGGGGGCACCGCTCCGGCTCGGGCTGGGTTCCCGGCTCCCGTGGCTGCGGACGGCTCCGTCCCCCATGGCCCGGCCCCGCCGCCTCCCGCCGCCCGGTCAGCGGCCCCCGCGGCCCCCGGGCCGCCTCCCGCCGCCGCCGCGGGCCATGGAGCCGAGCCGCCCCGGGGGGCAGGGCGGGGCCGGGCGGCCGGGCAGACCCACGGACCCGCGGACCGATGGACCACAGCGCCGCCGCCTCCCTCCCGCGCTACGGCGCCTCGGAGGGGCAGGCCTGGCCGGCGCGCCCGCGCGCGCGCACCCGCCTCCAGCGCGCCCGCACCCGCCGCGCGCCTCCGCCGCCCGCCCCTGCCGGCGGCCAAGCGCGGCGGAGCGAGGGGACAGAGGTGGCACGGGACCAGAGAGGGGCGGAAGAAATCGGTAAGGCTCATCCCAGAGGTTGGATTCGGGGTCCAGACTGGGGAGGGTGTGGGTGTGGGCTGGAACGCGAACTCCGCCAAAGAAGGGGGCCTGGAAGTTAGGCGACTCTAGCAGGGAGGGTAGGGATTCGTCAACTCACTGAAGGTAACAGGATTAAAGGCCTGCCAGCGGCCAGCGGAGGGGGCCGCCGGTTGGGCAGGACCCTTAAAGGCGTGGAGAGAAGTGTGTGGCAGGGGCTTCTAGGGTAACAGGAGGTGGGTAAAAGATTGCACAGAAGTGGGAGGAGCTGGACAGGGCCCTGGGAACAAGGGCTCAGGGAATGGCGCTGGGATAGGCAGAGGCAAATCAACGGGCTCCAAGCCCCACAGGGATAAAGGGTGACGGATGCCTGAGAGTAGAGCCACATAGTAGATGTGGCCCATCTGGGCTTAGCAGACAGAACCTTGAAGGCATGGGACTAGGAGGACAGCCCCCTCCCCTGCACAAACACCTGGGTCCATATCCCGAGTCCCTTGCTCCTTTCAATAAAGATATTCAGGGCTAGAGTCCTCAGCCCAGCACCCTTCCTCTCCACCCAGGAACTAGCTCTGTCCAGAGCAGAGACAGTGCATATGAGACAGAAAGGTGCCAAGAAGCTGGCATTAGGTTGAGGCCTACGGCCCCTTTTACCCTCCCTCCGTGAAAGAATGTGGCGAAGGAGGGCGAGAGAAGCAGCACTGACCCAGACAAAAACCACGTTTATTTCACAAACACTGGGAAGATGGGTTGGGGGGTAGAGGTGGGACACAGGTGCACAGCTGCACACGGTCATCGGCGACCCACTCCCCACACTGAGACTCCAGCCAGGCAGTGCCTCCAAGCTGATGGACAGCAAGAAGCAAGTGCAGGGAGGGCCCTGAACACCAAGCCCCCTGCAAGGCCAAGGGTGACAGCTCCAGCTGTCCTGGGAAAACCACAAATAAATAAGAGTGGGACACGGCCCCACCCAAACAGATCATCTAGTCACCCATCTTCACTCTGGAGGTCTGCAAAAGAAGAACAAGGAGAAATCAGGCAGTGAGAGAGGAATAGATAAGACAGTGACAAATGACATAAGGTCAGTTCTAGCAAACCCATGGTGGGATGGAGAGACCACAACAGATGGATGACTGGACCAAGATGGACATGCTGTGACAAACACAGATAAACAGGGACAGTCAGATAACCAGAGAGTTAGGCTGTGGGACAGAGATGGAGAAGTGGCATATGGACAGGACCAGTTACCAAGAATCAACCCAGCTAAGCACTCAGTCACATTCAGACCATCAGGCTGATCCTTAGCAACACTTACACGTTCTAAGACAAGATGCACACAATTCAGACACACTGTCCTACTGAGAGCACAGATACACACAGGCCTTGAGACACATAGTCAAACACACCAAGACAGACTGACACACAGACAAGATCCCAATCCAGGCTAGACTACAAACAAACAAAGACAAAAAATAATAGAAAGCCTCAACGAAAGCCCTATAGACACAAAGGAGCAGGGAAATACACATTACACTAGTCAATGATACCACGCTGGAAAGCTTCAGAAGAGGAAAACCAAAAAATGGGAATAAAGTGGTGGGAGCTGCTCAAGGGTTCTATGGTTACAGATGGAGAAGGGGACACCGTGGCTCCTCTGGAAAGAGAGTGAGGCTGGGTTGGAGACAAGGACACAGGCTCCCAGGGGATTCATCACCTGAAGGATTGCAACAATGACGCCGAAGAGGCCAATGGCACTGCCAAAGATCTCCACGATGAGAATCTTTACAAAGAGGCTGGGGTTCTGTGCATCAGCCAGGGCGGCTCCACTGCCCACGATGCCCACGCAGACTCCACAGAAGAGGTTAGACAGGCCCACTGTGAGGCCAGCTCCAAACATGGAGTAGCCTGAGGGGACGGAAAAAGAGTACTGAGGCCAAGCCAGGCACAAGGGGAGAGGAGGACAAGGGCCCAAATGGACTATTGGGGCTTATCACCACTCCCAACTCTGCAAAGCAGGCGGAACAAAGGGAGTGAATATTGAAATAATGAGTCTAAGCCAGGGCATGAAAGTGGGGAAGCAGACATGAAGCCCCAGCTTTTTTCCTTCACACATCCACCTACCTGCATGGTAGTTTCGATGCCCAATGGCCTGGGGGTCAGTGGCACTGAAAGGCTGCGGGAGGCAGAGAAGTAATCAGAAACCACCCCTTATGCCACTCCCCCTCCTCCAGTGTCACTAAACACTGTATAGAACACACTGGCGTAGATGCCCACCCCACCCTGGTTCTCCATACCTCAGCCATGTTACTAATTACAATTGCCATGATGATGCCATAGATGGCCACAGCCTCACAGAAGATGATGCTGGTAGTGGTGAGCATGGGGGTAGAGAGGAGAAAAGGATTAGAAAGAAACCAACCTTCCTCCCCCAGAGAGTTCCCAGCCAACATTTCCCCCACTGACATCTCCCACCCCACCAGGAGGCTGGTCAGAAGCAGCATGTCAGGTCAAACAAACAGGGAGCTCCCAATGCAGGTGGTTCTGACAACCCTCCAAAAGCCCTACATTTACCTGACCAGGTTCTTGGTCTTGATCCTGGGGGCCTTCACCCCTCCCCCAATGATAGAAGAGCCAGTAATATAGATGCCCCTGGTGGAAGGATAAAAAACCGATGAGCAGAGCCCAAGTTTGTCACTGCCCCCAGGATGACTAAGGACCCAGTGACACCACCTGCTATGACTCACCCCTCCCCCCAGTCCCACCACCCCAATACTCACCATGCTGCCCCAACCACAGACAGGGAGATAGCTAGACCAATGCCCAAGTTTGACCACATGAAGGGGGAAGTCTCAGTCAGGAACCTGGTGTGGAAACAGGGAGGAAAGCAATTTCAGCCTTGGTGGAGAAGTGAGCACAAAATCCATCCCCCAATCCTCCAAGCCCACCAGTCCTGGATGCTGAGATAAAATACATCATATGTCCCAAAGGTCCATATCCCAGACACCTGGGGATGGGGTGGAGTAGGGGCTTAGGTCAGTGAAGAAAAGCTGCAAAGAAGCCTCTAGAGGAGTCCTCTCTCTGCAGGCCCTTACCATGCCACATCGAAGCGGAAACCCAAGTCAAAAATGGTGTAGCAGATTCCTGCAGGAGTGGGGAAAAAAGGGTTAGAGGCGGCTCTCGAGAGAGAAACTTCCCAACTTAGACAAGAAATTGCTGTCCAGCTGCCACGTCCCCAAAGGTCTGCCTACAGGTAAGTCAAGGGAGACTCGTCAGGCTGGCCTCCGTGTGAAAGCACGGCTATCTATTCAGACTCCTCAGTTCAGGCCTCCATTTTCTGCCACTCCCTCAGTAATCTATCTTCCCCCAATGACACCACCTCCCAGACCAAGACCCTCCACGACCAGCTACTTGTAGGCGTGAATACCCCGGAGAAAGGGAGAGGGCACCGGATCCCACCAGCCCGATCCGAGCCGCTGTTTACCCAACAAGCTCTGGGTGGGGGGAGGGCAAAACGACCGGGAAAAGAGGAACTGCAACAGCCGGCTCGTGACCCAAGCAGGCCCCTCTGGAGCAAGCGAGGGATCGCAGCAGTGAGACGGGGGCAGGGGCCGGTAGTGACAGCTACCGGGGCTGCTCTCGCGGCCCCCACCTCCCCCCGTCCGCGCCCCTCCTCAAGGGGCTGGAGATCCGGGTCTCCTCTGTCAGGGTCAGAAGCCCCGACAGGCGTGAGGCAAGTCCTGGAGCCTCGGGCACAGAGCCCACGCTGGGGCCTAGCATTCCTGGGACCCCACTTCTCCCGCTGGGCTCCAGCCCCGCCAGCAGGGCCCGGATGCTGGCCCCGCCCGCCAGGGCCCGGCCTCACCCACGACGAGCATGCAGGCCCAAAAGGCCACGAAGACCCCGGAGTAGAGCAGCGCTAGCCCCGTCATGGCGGCAACGACGGCGGGGCTCGGGTCCGTGGGGCCACAGCTAAACCCGCGTCCCTGCGTCCACCGTCCGCCCCGCAGTCTGTCCACCCGCCCCGCAGCGTCACCTGACTCACCCACGTGACGCGCAGGCACCACGTGACCCCACGCCCGGCCCTGCGCGGCGCCGCTGCCGGTCCAGAACTTTGGCAACGGCGGCACTGCAAGCACTGAGGATTGTGGTTGTTGTAGTCCCTCGCTTCGGAAGAGGCTCCGGCGTCCTTAGTACCTCGACCTCCGGCCGGTTACTCCCACGTCTCTCCAAACCGCTCCTCCTGAGCCCTGACAGTCAGCACCACTTGGGCTCACCAGCCCTGCTTCTTTACACCGGGGTCTCCTCGCGGGCCTCCCTAGCTTAGCTTCCAAGCCAGTGCTGATTCCATGGGCCTTTTCCCTTGCTGTCCTCTCCAGTTCAGCGGGGGTGTCTTGCTCTTCCTAACTTTGCTCATGCTGTTCCTTCTGCCTGAAGCAAGCTTCTTCGTGTTCATCCCCTTGCCCAGCTAACACCTATTGGTCCCCAGAAAGCACTCTTCCAGGAAGCCTTCCCTAACCCAGAGGCAGGGTGATGAGCCTGCTCTGGGCTCCCCTGCTGTCCTGGTGATACTTATGAAGCTTACCATCATGTCACTCTTTGGTTTAAAATACCATTTCAGGGATGCCTGGGTGGCTCAGTCAGTTAAGGATCTGCCTTGGCTCAGGTCATAATCCTGGGGTCCTAGGATAGAGCCCTGCATCAGGCTCCCTGCTCAGTGGGAGCCTGCTTCTCCCTCTCCCTCTGCCACTCCCCCTGCTTGTGCTCTCTCAAATAAATAAAATCTTTAATAAAAACAAAATAAAACGCCATTTCACTCAATAAACATCACAGTCCTAATAATGGCCTACTACTATACTAGGCTTCTCCCGATACAGCTTCCCATGCCCCCTTACCTGATCTCATCTAATACTCCCCCACTAACTGCACTAGCCTCCTTGCTATTCCCTGGACATACCAGCCATACCCCCACTACAACACCCTTGCATTTGTTCCCTCTGCTTCTACTTATCCATGTGGCTCACTCCATAACTTCCTTTGTCTTTGCTCACCTTCAAAAGGCCTTCCCTAATCATCTTGTTTAATATCGCAATCCACTGTCCTTTACACTCCTTCCCAGCTTTATAGTCCTCCATAGTACTTACTTATCACCATTTGGCATACTAAGTATCTTATTTTGTCCATCTCTTCCCCCAGCCCCCGTAAGAACGTAAGCACCATGAAAGGGTTTCTGTTGAGCTTACTGTATTCCCAGTGCCTGGCATACAGTGGGTGCTCCATATATATTTGTAAAATACACAATTGCTGCCCATTTTGTCTGCTGCCAGTCAGTTTACAGATCTGCCTCTACCAGTAGACTGGGCACCCCCGAGATCAAGGACCACATCTCCCTGTTTATCTGCTTCTTCAACACTTTGGACAGTGCCAGTAGGCCAAGATTCTCTGCAAACCTGGTAATGAAGAAGTGCCTCCAGGGGCTTCCCTCCTCACAGAAAGTAGTTTCATTGTCTTGTAATTGCTTATTTAACTGCCTCTCTTCCTAACTACACTGTGAGGACAGGAAGCCAGTTAAATACAATTCAGAACTGCACTCAGGACCTGTAGTGTTTGATGAATATAAAGAAACAGAAGGAGAAAAAGTAGTTTATTCAAGTGTCTGTGATCTCCCTGAGAAACAAAATTAGAATCAGTATAGACCAGCACTGTCCAACAGAACTTTCTGCAATAATGGAAATGTCCTATAGCTGCACTGTCCTCTCATGTGGCTAAACGACCACTGAAATGTGACTAGTGTGACTGAGAAACGGATTTTTTATTTTTAAAGTTTACTTTTTTAGTAATCTGTACACCCATCATGAGGTTTGAACTCATGACCCTGAGATCAAGAGTTGCACGCTTTTCTAGCTGAGCCAGCCAGGCACCCTGAGAAACTGAGTTTTTAATTTTAACTAATTTAAATTCATGTTTAATAGCCATATATGTCTAGTGGTTACTTTATTGGACAACACAGGTGTAGACCAGTGGTTCTCAACTAGGGGCAGCTTTGCCCCCACAGGAGACATTTGTCAATGTCTGGAGGCATTTTTGGTTATCACCAAAATATGGGGAGGGGTATGTTGGGGGCATCTAGTGGGCAGAAGCCAGAGATAGTGCTAAACATACTACAGCGCACAGAACAGCCCCTCACAGCAAAGATTTATCTGGCCCAAAACATCAATAGTACCAAAGTTGGGAAATCCTGGTCTATATCTAGAACCTTTGACAAGGGTAAACCCTCAACTGCACATCAGAAACTGGGACTGGCCAGGAACTTGTGGGCCCCCAGATGGGCCCACAAGACTTTAGGAAAGCCCCAAATAAGTCCCATCAGTCCAACATGTATTTATTAAGCCACTATATGCTAAGCCTTGTGCCAGGGCCAAGACAGGGACAGAGCAGGATTCCCTTCCTCAGTGAGGGGCTGTCTGCTCTTCCCTGCATCCAGGCTCCTTCAAGGATCCTAGCAGAGGAGTGAGGTTGATGCAGGGAGGTTTTTGCAGCAATTCTTAAGTCCATCTGTGTCTCTGGCCCCACACGGTATCAGCTGCTTCCCTCATCCTCGTAGGCGATGGCAATCCCTCGTCTTCCACTCACAGCTCCTGTCACCGGTGTCTGACCCAGACGGGGCTCCAGCCCCTGCCAGCTCCGGGAACTAAGGAACAAGGCTGCAGAGAGAGGGGACTGAGGCCAAGTGGGCTGAATCTGGGGAAAGAGTTCAGCTGGGAGCAGAGACTTGGCACACTTACCTGCAGGGCTGCTCTCAGCCAGCTCTAGCTGGGGCCGCAAGGTCAGGGCCAAACACCCAGGATCATCTGAGGGCTTCCACGCAGGTGGGGGTCGGAGTTCCCCAGTAATAAGTGACACAGCTGGGGTGTCCCACAGTTCCGAGTCAGGTGGTGGGAGGGGCACGTGGAAGGGAGAGCCTAGGAGGGAGAAAGAGGATCCATACTGGCCCAATTCCATGCCCCTGAGTTTCCAGCTCAGGCAGTACCCCAGCACTCACCAGGCAATAAATCCGCGTAATGTGTGAGGTGGGGAGCCAGGCCTGAAGGTGGCCAGGCGGGGTTGCAGGCAGCTTCCAGCTCACATGGTGCCAATACAGGCCGGAAGAAGCCACCAGAAGGCTGTGGAGCTAGAGCACCAAGAGGGCAGGCCAAGAGCACAAAGACATCCACCTCAGGGAAGTTGGCGAGCTTGGGAGGTGTGGGCCGCCCCAGGGCCAACACATAGCTACGCTTGCCTGCAGCCCGAGCCAGGTTCCGCAAGTGTGCCAGGGCCTCACGGTGTCGGGCCACACCCAGTGTCCCTGCCAACAGCCCTACCACACGGGCATCTCTGGCCCTCTCTACCAGATAGTGTCTACGTGCCCTTAGCCGCCCAGCCCGGACACCTTCATCCTGAGTCCGCCCTGTATCCGGACAGCAGGTGAAGAAGGGCTGCCCTGGTGCCCAGCCCAAGAGCAGCCGGCTCAGGTCTGGGTCAAGGTCAAGGTCAGCACTGGCTCCAGAGCCCCCCACATAGAAGGCACCATATTCTTCCAGACACCTCCCTGGAGCCAGGGGGAAGCGGCGCCCAAAACGCTCCAGGGGCTCAGGCTCCGGCCTACAGGAGCCCACTGGCAATGGAAGAGCTGGGCTGGAGACAAGCAGGTCCAGGTACTGCGGGCGCAGAAGAGTGGCCAAGGCCTCTGGAAGAAGGAAGTGATGTCAGAGTTGGGGTCTACCAAAGCAGGAACCCCTTCACCCCAGGAGACTGAATATGACCCAAAAGCAAAGACTGGGATTAAGCCCATATCAAGAGCTCTATGGGAGTGTACTGAAATGGGACTATCAAGGCACAAAATAGTTGGTCTACCCTTCTTGCATGCCCAGGCAAAAACCCTCACCCAAGGCGTGGGCACAGCCCGGCTCACTTAGCAGCACCACAGGCACTTTGGGGTCTGGGTTCTGGGCCTCAAAGGCCTTGACGCAGAGCTCCAAGTGCACAGAACGTTGACCAAGGACGAAGGCCACAGGCAGTGGGCGGGCTGGAGGGCTTAAGCAGGCAGGGCCAAAATGTACAAGGGCCTGAGCTCCAGCTTGCTCAGCACCCAGTACATCCACACAGCAGCTGCAGGGGAGATACCATTAGTGAGAAGAGTTCTCATCAGGAAAACAGTTGCTGTCCTTCATGGGAAATGTGAAGCCTGAAATGTGGTCAGTGAAATAAATGATGTTATAAAAGAAGACACTGTCATTCCGAGGAGCAAGTATCAGAAGAGGAGGCATCATCATCAAGGAAAAACACAGACACGGGGGGCAGACACTGTCATAGAAGGAAAACACCAAGAACCTTGGATCACTAGACCTACTCCCCACCCCCTACCCCCGCCCCCAATCCTCAAGCTCAAATTCATACCTTCCATAGGCCGTGTCTCCCAAAATGAACATCTTCGACCCTGTGGTCCCCTCCAGTCGTGCAGCCACGGCCCCAGCATCTCCCAATAGCTGGTCAGGGAACTGCAAGGCCACCTGCAAGTATAAGCCACAGAGTCAGGAACAGCCTCTCTCCTCCACCCTCTTCCTCTTCAAGGAAAACCTTCCAGGAGTCCCTATCTAACCTTCAAAGCCCCTCCTCCCAGAGGAGCAACTCCCCCCGTCCACCCCCACCCCCCCATCCTCACAAAATTACCCCAACATCCCGATCTTCTGGGCGACCTATCCCGAAGTAAGCCACCCCTCCCTAACCTGCCCTCACCCGCCGACACCCCAGGTCGCGGACAAATCCAGCGACTCGCTCCAACTCGTAGACGCGGTCCAGGTCTTCCGGAGGAGTGAGCAGCCCCGCGGCGCCCGCCTCTCGCTGCAGCGCTGCCTCAGCGGGGCTGCTGAACGTAGACTCCATGAGGCACCGCTTGGGTGGCGGGAAGCAGCGGGGACCTCCCTCGGTCAGCCTCAGGCCCCGCGTCCTCAAAAGCAGCCCTCAATAAGTCAGAGTCACTTAGTGAGAGCGGCGGGGCTGGGAAGTCAATGCGCAGCCCTCGGACCATCCCTCCACGGACCCAAACTCGCGTTTCTCTGCTACACCACTACACACAGGCCTGCGGGGGATTACTTCCGGGTTTTTGAGGCGGGGCTGGCAGTAGTTTTGCCAATCTTAAACTAGCACTGCTCCCGCCTTCCAATCCTCGGCAGGCCGCCCTCAGAGAGCCAATGATCTGCCTCAGAACGCAAGTCAATCGGGAGTCCCTCAGAGGAAGGCGCGGAGCCTTGTGGGTGTTGTAGTTCCCCTGGCCCTCTTCTCCAGCCGCTAGTTTTCCGGTTCAGCCCGCCAATCGCGCTCAGAAAAAGTGACCCCCCACCCCCACCCCAACCCCCGTGCCTGGCTGGCTGTCAAGAGAGCATGTGACTCTTGATCGCAACGTTGTGAGTTGGAGCCCCACGTTAGGGGTAGAGAGTAAATAAATAAACTTAAAAAAAAAAAAAGCGACCCCCTGAAGATACTCGTTTGAGCAGCTCCCATCGTTGTACACTGTTAAGCACTTCATTGCACTCTATCACCTAGGAGGTAGCATTGCATAATTTTCAATTCAGGTGTCAAACTGCCTGGGTTTGGATATTGTGCTCTGCCATTGCTACTTAACCTCTCTGTGGCTGTTTCTTCATCTGCAAAGGTGGGGGTTGTAACGAGCATTCCTAACAGGATTGTTGGATCAAATTGATTTAGATATAAAACTTTACAGAGTAGTCCTTTGCATATCATATATACTGAAAGCATTCGCTGTTATCCTCACAGCAGTCTGTTAATCACGTAAATATTGAGCACTTATTGTTCACCAGGTACTACATTCTTAACGTTAACAGTTTTTGGAATAAGACTTGTCCCAAGAGCGCCTGGCTTGCTCAGTTGGCAGAGCGTGGGACTCTTGATCTCAGGGTTGTGAGTTTGAGCCCCACAGTGGGTATAGAGATTACTTAAAAAAAATAATTGTCCCATTTTACGGGTGAGGACACTGAGGTCCTAGTAAGACACAGCAAATCAGTGGCACAATCAATAACAAACCCAGATTTGACTTTAGAAACTAGGCTTTAGCTCCCTCATTTTCCTAGCTTATATATGCTACATTTGATCATGGGGGATGGGGAAGAAGACATTTGGATACCATGTAGTAGGAGAAAAGGACTAAAAGAAACATCTCCGCATACTTCAGGAGAAGTGAGAAATCAAGAGTAAGTGAGAATGGGACTGAAGAAGAGCCTTGGGATGGCATATGAAACAGGGACTGATGCTGGCTGGCATGAAAAGAGAATGAACGGGGATGTACCTCCATTCTTGTGCAAAGATGGGGAAAGAACAGGGGAAGGAGTGAGACAAACGTGGGAATAACCAGCTCTATCACCTCCAAGGAGACACAAAGTTCAGGAATGGAAACGGAGAGATCTGAGCCCTGCTCTTCAGATCTTACTGAGGAGAAGGCTGGGGTGTCCAAGAGGCAGCATCTGTGGAGCTATGGCTGAGGAGACAGAAAGGGAGGGAACCTTGCTAAGGGAGAAGAGCAACAGCCACCCAGGAGCTGTCCCTGGTCCTGACTGAGCCCTGATCATCAACAGCAGTACAGGTACCACAGAGGTGGGGAGCTCTGGGTATGAAGACAGCTCTAGGTCCTCCATTCCTCTTCCTCTGGGGGCTGCCACGCTTCCTCCCACACATGCTCAGCCCCACTTTCTATACCTTTCCTCAACCATGTGCAAGTTTGGCCTCCATAACCCCACATAAGAAACTTATCCTGGGACTTAAAATCACTCTCCATTTCTTCCCTCCAAGCCGGATCCTGCCCCACCTCACTTCCAGCCAAAGGCCCCAAGTCCTCTATCTAGGAAACCTTCCATTTCCATCAGAAATGAAAGTTCTGGGACGCCTGGGTGGCTCAGTCAGTTAAGAGTCTGCCTTTGCTCAGGTCATGATCCCAGGGTTCCGGGATTGAGTCCCGCATCAGGCTCCTTGCTCAGTGGGAAGCCTGCCTCTCCCTCTGCCTGCTGTTCCCACTGCTTGTGCGCTCTCTCTCTCTGACAAATAAATAAATAAAATCTTAAAAAAAAAAAAAAAAGAAAGAAAGAAATGGAAGTTCCTCCATGCAGCCTTCCCTCACTGGTCCCATTCTCCCAGCTTAACATGGCGGCTATGGACTAGATCAGCCTTTGTTTGGAGAGAACAAGGCAGAACTAGGGGGCTAGTACTCAGCATTGTTGATTTAATAAATGTATGCATGCATGAATGCTGGGACTAATTTAATGGGGGGGGGGAGGTTGCTGATACTACTGCAGTCTCACTCCAACCCACGGGAAATGGCAGTATTATGAACGGCTCCAGCCCAGGAGGCTTGGCTACAATGGACCCCTTCCACCCTAGGAGCTAGAAGTTGGCCCCACAACTCCCTACTAAGGCCTGGATCCAAACATCCTCCCACCCTTCCCCCAGGCCTTCGCCCAGTTAGGTGGTGGTGGCAGAGGAAAGGTAGCCGAGACAGCAATGCAGTGAAGATCCAGGTTTACTCTTTGGGGATAGGGAGGGGTGAGGAGGAGGTGTGGGTGGGACGGGGGCGCCCCTCAGTAGTCAGCTGTATAATCTGTGCCATGTAGCCCCCGGCACAGCAGTGTGAATTCCTTCACCATCTCCTTCACCCGCCTCTTGTTCACTCGCTCACTGAAGAAGGGAAGGGAGATCAGGTTAGTACCAACCACCACCACCGGCCCCTCCTCTGGACCCAAGCCCAGGACCCGCCAGCTCTGCTCACCGAAGGATCTGCTGGCTAAAGGTGTCCTTCTGTTCAGGGCTGAGGCGGGCAGAGGGAAAACCAGGTGGCTGCAGTGCCTCCTTGATCCACATGCTCAGGAGGCTGAAGCAGTGTTTGTTCAGAGCAAATAGGATGTCGGCAAAGCAGTCCATGAGGCTGCGGGAGGCCTGGCCCCCAATGGCCTGAGGGAAATGGGTTCTCAGCACACCAGGGCCTTGCCCTTTTTGCAGCAAGGGTGCCTAGCCACACCCCACCCACTCCCGGGCAGTTCCTCAGCCAAACGGCACATGACAAATGAGTGCTGTTTTCTGAGAGCCAGCTGATCCTCACAGCAACCCTAACAACTGTCAGCCATTCAACTGATGAAGAAACAGAGTCAGAGAGTTTAGGGAACCAAAGGCTCAAGCTTCCCAGAAGGGGCAGCTGCCTCCGCGGTAAGGGCCACCCCACCCCCCTCCAACACTGGTTCCATCTCACCTCCAGCACTGCTACGAGCAGCATACGTCCATCCTCTTGAACCACTTTCCCTACAGGTTCTACTTCCCCACACCGAGGCAGCAGCTCTGTCTACAGAGGATGGAGAGGCCTGTCAGCCTCGGCTCTTTCCCCACTCTCCTTGGGGACAAGACCGGCACACCACACCCCTACCCTCTGGAGTCCTGAGCAGGGCAGGGCTGGGTATAGGGGTGGCGGGGGGTCAGGACTCAGCATGGGACTCACAAAGAAGCCACAGGAGGCCTTGACAGTAGGTGCCTCAGGGAACTTGAGGGCCAGCACAGCTGTGGGAGAGGCAGAGGCAGATCAGATGGGGCCTAAGGATCCTCCCGAGGGGGCCCCCAGGCCCTCCTGTCCACCTGGCCCCACTTACCACAGTGGAACACAGCTTTGACATCCAATCGTTCACACAGGAACAAATCTGGCTTCCGCTTCAGAGCCTGCAGGAGGTGGAGCTGGTAAGCCCAGCCCCAACCAGCTCCAAGGACCATCCCCCCTCACCCCCCACTCACCTGCCACCCCAGGCCCCAACTTCACACACCACAGGTTACGGCTGCCAAAATCAGCCACCCAGCCATCTCTGGGGGACCCAAACCACCCCACAGTTCAGTCAGTCAGGAGGGGAGCAGCCAGGGGATGCTATCTACATGTATGTGTACATGAATGCATTGGTGTGTGTGAGAGGTTGGGGGGGTGTCACAATACAGAAAGCTTGGGTCCCAGGTCACTCCCTGAGCAAACACTTTTATTCTCCCCTCCATCAAGGCCAGATCTCCTGCAGGCTCCAGGTAGCCAGCAGTGACTGCTTTGATTCAGAGGCAGTCCAAGCCCCCTGGATTTGTTAACAGGACAGCAGGAAGAAGAGATGGCAGCTGGATGTGGAGCCCAGTCCAAAAGCCCTCCTCCCACATCCCACCTGCATTCCTCAGACACCCTCTAGTCTAGAAAGAGGAAAAGTAGGGTAAGAGCCTTGGAGCCATGGCCCCACCATTCAACCAGGATACCCTGTGTCCAGGCCCCTTCTCAGCCACACCCAGCCCAGGAGTCAGTGCTGCCATGTCGGGGGAATGGAAGGAGTACAAGGGGCAGAGAGCCCACCCCAAGTGGTACCAGGACACAAATGGCACATCCTCAGGTCACAGGAGATGCTCTGCACAGCTCCAGCAGTCATCAAACACTGCTGCTCCCTGGCAGCCCCCCAACGCATACCATGTAGACCCCTAACGCCCCAGCCCCTCACATACCTTCCACTCCCCCAGGTTCACTCATGTGCAAACACCCCCACACGCACCCTCTCTGGGAACACCCTACTTACCCTCAAACACACCTCTATCACATCCCTTATACATACTTTCCCACATTTGCAACACACCCTGCTACATATTCACATCCCCAAACCTCCCCACATCCCCCAGCCACGTCCACATGCTGACACCTTCAAGCTACCCAGTCCTCCAGCACGGGTACTCTCCCGACACACCCATCCACAAACACACATGCAAGTGCCCTCACCCCCGGAGATGCACCCTCACAGATACCCACACACATGTCCATCCAGGCCCAGAACACACTCCTTATTCCCTGCTCCTCCTGCGCCCCACCCCCTCTACTAGACTTAAGTTCTAAGAGAGTAAGAACTGTGCCTGCTTCCGCTTACCATTACATCCTCAGCATCTAGCAGAGTACCAAACATGTATTATGCACTCAATAAATATTTGTGGAATGATTAAGCAAAGAAACACATCATTTACCCCAACCCACAGGAACCTCCCAACCACCCCCACACTAAACCCATGTCCCCCCAGCTCAACACATGTATCTTCCACAACCTACATCCCCTTATACAGACATACTGATACCACAATATATTCTCCTCCATCAAAATACACATTCCCACAGCCCAACACACACACCTCCAACACATATCACTGTCCAAAACCCATCAATGCCTAATGCACATCAACATACAACATGCATCAATGCACACGCCCACACTTCAACTACACATCTATCCCAACACAATACACACACTGCTTAGAGCAGCTACGTGATTTCTGTTTCCAGACCAAACTAAAGTCAAAACACACAAATAAAGTCCAACACACTTAAACATACACCAAACACAAACACATCCCAACGCAGTCTCAAAATGGAGCCAGCACCCCGCCTCCCAGCAGCAGCAAACCCATCTGACAGCCCAACTCGGGGCTCCACCCCAGCACATTCATCTTTAGCCCCTCCCTTTGGAGCTCCTCCCAGCCACCTCTCCAGAGCAGGCTGGGGGCACTGAGGCAGGCAGTTCCCGGCAGGAGCACGGGGACAATGAACCCCAGGCCCTTTAACTCCAATTTTACCCCAGCTGCACAGGAGCTGCTGGGCACAATTACTCCCCCTCCCCCACCCAGGCCAGCCCAGCTCCCTCCCTTCAGGATCGCCTCTCCCTGGTCTGGGTGGAAGAATGAGCTAGTTGAGGCAAAGGGGCACTAAAGGAGGATGTTGGGTTGTCAACTTCCACGGAAACAGATGAAGAAACTCTATTCAACTGAACAGAAAAAAAATTTGTCAACAGAAAGCTAAAAATAGGCTTAAATTGAATTTCAACATAAGAGAAAGAGAAAGAGAGAGAACAGAACGTGAATGAATAAAACTAAAACACACCTGTGCCAGGAGTTGCATAAATGAATCAACAATATCAGGATGATCCCTGGGCCCTAAAATATAATAAAGATGGAACTTAAGAAAAAATTATACAAACAGCAACTCAACCTCATATAGTTATGTGGGACTGAGAGCCTGCAGGGAGACAGCGTGGGGGCACATGAGCAGCAGGAAGCAAGATAAAGAAACAAAACATACAAAAACCATGAACTGGGAGAAGCCCAACAGAAAGAGACGGCAAAGTGAAGGACGGGCCTGCCCCAGCTCCCTCCCGAGGGGCCTTCCACCTACTCCCCACTCCTCCTCAGGCCAGTCCCCCAAGTGATCCTTTGGTGCTAGAGCAATTTTGGACTCCACAGAGCTGAACAAACAACCCCCACACTCTTGCTGCGGCCTCTGGTTGGCTGGGGTGGCCCTACACTGCCTCCTAGCACATACCTCCCCAGTATTAGCCATCAAAGAGGAAGGCAGGGCTGGTGGGAGGTCAGGACGCCTGGCTGAAGGCCCCGGAAAGGAGAGGGCATCAGGGCCTGAGCAGGTGCCCTCTCACTTCTGTGGCCTTAGGGCTCTGGGTCTGGCCAAGGAAAGGAATCTCTTGGGTCCACTTAAACCAGAGGACTCCTCCTTGGCTAGGGCAGAGCCCAATATGCTGTGGGCATGGCTGGCAAGCCACCGGCAGGGTCTGGGGGAAGAAACTGTACCATGAGGCCCAAAATGAGAGCCCCACCCAGCAAAGTCCCTCCACCACATGGACACCAACTCAGCAGAGAGCCAGGCTCAGGGCTGAAGACCAGCTCCCACCATCTGGACACACAAAGGAAGAGGGAAACCAGTCCACATGTCACCCCATGGTGCAGTGGGAGGGCCGAGGCTGAGAAAGGAATGGCAAGACTGGGACAGCATAACAGGTAAGGGGGCCATCCTGACCTGCAAGACAACCAACAAGGCCAACAAATATGATTGCCGTTGGACATTATTCTGCCTCCAGTGCTCTTGCCGCCTGTGGCAAGGACAAGGCGTGTGTCTGGAGCTCCTGCTTGGGCTGCTCCACGTTGGGGAGGAAGGAGGCGCTGCACAAACGTCTGTCTGAAACACCACTAAGGAGCTGTGTGATCTTGTGCAAGCCACAGATGCCCAGTTTCCCCAACTGTAAAGGAGATAATGATCTCTTCCCTGCCTCCCTCTGCAGGCTATGAGGAGCCACCGAGAAAGCCCATCTCCTGCACATCTGAGTCCCGAGTCACTCAAGTCCTGGAAAGTGAGGCCCAGTGTGCCCCATGCCTGGGTCCCCCTGCGGACAGCACGTTCGACATTCGGCAGCCACCCTGCTAGCGGTGGGCCCCAGACGGTGAGGAAGAAAGGTTCCGAGGGCAGGAAGACCTCACCCTCCTCTCTTCAACAGCGTCTGATACCTGCTCTATGCTGGCCTTGTTCTGGGCACTGAGCAGGCAGAGAGAAGAGACTCAACCCTGCCCTCGAGGGGCTTAGTCTAGGGAGAGAGACAAACACACGAAAGCTGATTACTGAGTAGGACTGGTGCTGTGTCAGCAGTGTGTACGTGATGCAGTTTCAGCACAAAGTCAGAAACACCCAATTCTGCCCCAGAGAAGCTTCTGAGGACTGATGCATGGGTAAGGCACAGAGGAGTGAGAGCTCACCCAGTAAAGGGCACAGGGCATTCCAGTCAGAGGATCAAATGGGACACAGGAAGGGAGAAGTCAGTGTGGCTGGACTGCTGGTATCTCGGGGACGCTGCAGGAGAAGACACTGAGGAGCATGCAGGAGCTGCATCATGTGGGTGGGAGTGGGATGAGAACCTGAGGCAATGGAGAACAATGAAAGGGTTTCCAGCCAGGGAGGGAAAATACTCAGATGTGTGTTTCCTAAAGAACATTACAACTGCAGGGTGCAGGAACGGCCTGGGAGAAGGGCGGATGTCAGGGAAAGCAGTTAGAGGACTGTTGAGGTGATCCAGACACCCCACACTGAGGTGTGGTCATGGAGGAAGGGGAGAGGTAGGCAGACTGCAGGATAATCAGGAGCCAGGACCACCCAGACTTACCCCCGACTGGATATGAGGAGTGGGAGTGGTGGCCACACCCGGTTTCTGGCTCAAGTTTCTGGCCACTGTGCACCTACCCACGGCCCACTAGAGCAGAGGCCAGCATCATGGGACCACACACTGAGGACATAGGCCGAGAGCGCTCTGGCTCCAGCTGAAACCCCTGGTGAGCCCCCAACCTGCGACCCACAAATCCAGGCAAGACTCATGAGGGTGGTGAGCAGCGCCGTCTCTTTTCCAAGTTAGAAGCCTGGGTTAGACAGCGGGGGAAGCCTGGAGACCCCTGCTCCCAGCTCTCTCAGGCAGAGGGCCACAGAGAATAGAGCGCTGGGGCCACAGCCAAAGGGTTTCGGCCTAGAACGCAGGGAAAGGAACCAGCACTCCCTCAGTACTTCATGTGCAAAAAACCCCAAGCCAGGGGACCAAAAGACACTACTTTTATACCTATAACAATCCTATCAAGTACATGAAATCTCCATTTCACAGACATGGAAACGAAGGCTCCACAAAGGTAAGTGACTTGCCCAAGGTCACACAACTAGTTGGTGGTGATGAGCTTAGAATCTAGGTCTATCTGACTCCAAAGCCCATGCTCTTTCCCCTTTTCATTATATCCCAAAGAAAAGGAGCCAGCCTAGTGCCCCAAGTCCCTCAGAGCTCTGGCCCCACCTTCCCCCACATCAAGACTGGCCCTGAGCCCAGCAGGCCAGCAGAAGACATCATTCACTCTCTTATCCACTTCAACCTAAGGTGTCAGCTATTTGTAGGGTGACAATTGTGCTGTGCTTGATCCCGTAAGTTTCCCATCAAGTCCCATGTGCAACTCAGGGGACAGAGGAGAACAGAGTGGGCAGCTTGGGCTCCCCAGTCGGGGAAGCAGAGGCAGTGGCAGTGGCGGCAGCAGCAGAGACCCTGGTCAGGACCTACCTTGCTGGAAGAGAGTGAGTGTCACGGAGGTGACGAGCAGGAAGAGGGCCTCGATTGGGGGAAAGTGGGCAGGTTCATGAGCAAAGATGTGGACCAGCTACAACAAAGCAGGGAATGCTGGTCAGTTGAGGCCCTGTCTCACAAAGAACTAGCCAGCATCCCTGAAATGCAGGTCAGAACCCCTGCCAGGGCAGCCATTCACCCCACTCTACCCACCCACCCCATCCCTGGGTCAGATGAAATCTAGAACACTGCTGCCTCAATCAGAAGGCCCACCTGTCGAGTGAGGTCAAGAGCAGAGGCCTGGGGGATGGTGCTGTACATCCGACCCAGCATCTCACACAGCTGTGGCACCATGGGGGCAAAGTCATCCAGCAGGGTCTTAACGGACTTCTCAAAGATAGCGCACACCGCCTTGGGAAGGAAGCAAAGGGGCCCATGAAATAGACAACAGTATTATGATCATCAAACTTGCCAGGAGACTAGATCTTAATTATTCCAACCACTAAAAAGAAATTATAATTATGTGATGTGATAGGGGTGCTAATTATCATACAATGGCAATCACATTAGAACATAGAAATGTATCAAATCTGCATGCTGAACACCTTAAATTTATACAATGTTAAATATCAAATATATTTCAATTCAAAAAAAGAAAAAAGGCAGAAAGCAAAGGGGCCCTAAGGTTAGTGGGTCACAATCAGCTGGAACAGAACTGAGGCCCTGCACAGAGGAGGCCTTAGGAGGGACCTTTACCTATAAGCCTGGCCTGGCCCTGCAAGTCAAGGAAGGTAAACAAGTCTGACCCTCACCCTGAAAGGCGGGATGCAAAAAGGCCCTTCTCAGAGGGCCACAGGATGGAACTTCGCAACTCAAGTCTTGCTACTTACATCTGCACCATTTCCTCTCACAGAGCAGCAATAGCAAGAAAATCCTGAATTGAAAAGGGACCAAAGGCAGGAAGGCAGGTCTCTGATTACAAAGTGGACCCCTGACTGTCACTCAGCCCCAACATTGTAGTTCTTTGGTCAAGCACTTTTTGTGACATTGGGAAGTTCTGAATGTCTTTCCAAAAGATTCCTTGTACCTGTCGGGCAAGAGTCACCTCCTTTATTTCCTCCAGACCATTGCAAGCCGAGATGGGCAGCAACACCTTCCTCCTGCTCCATATCTAAGCAAAGTCACCGTGGGGGTAGGGAGCAAGGACTGAGGCTCACCTCCACCACCTGGGCATCATTCAGCCATTTGCTCAGCACCTTCTGGATAAGCTGGAAGACCTGCTGCAACACCACAACCACCTGAAGACACAGGAAGAAGTGAGGTGCCCCCACCACCACTCTCACCCACCCAAGATGGACATGGTAATACAAAGCAGGCCAGAAGTTCAAAACTATTACCCCAGACTAGACATTGAGGACTCAATGGATGGGACCTTGGGGGAAGGAGTGAATGAAAGAGGATATCCTGAATTTTAAGGATCATTTTAGAGGAAGCCTCAAAGTGCAAAGCAAGGACATTAGGAGGGCTTCAGAAAATTACCAAAACTTTGTAACCTTTAAAAAAATCACTCCCTATCCATTTCTGCACAGGAAAATCCTTTTAGCGCCAAAAGCCTATGGGTTAGCCCCTGAAGAAGTAGAGACGCTGTGTCACACAAACAGGCCTAGGGTAGAAAGCCCCAAGGGATGCACATATATGGCAGCTTATGGAGGAACAGAGAGCAAACTGAGGTCCTGGGAGGTGAGGGAAGGCAGGCCAATGACTACCATGGAAGGAGAAGGGGCTCTATTGAAGGACGTTGACCCAAGTTTGGTCTAGAGCCAAAAGGGCACCTGAAACTAAGGTGAGGAATTGAGGAAAGGAGCCGGGATACTGTGGCCTCCTTTTCTCCAGGAGAAACCCTGGGAACAATGATCCAAGAAGTCTCTCACATTTATACAGAACTTTATAGTATGCAAAGTACTTTCACTCAAGACCACATATGCTATGCAGCACAGTTCTATGAGATGTGCAAGCCAGGTAGTCTGACATCCATAGTTTTCAATGGGAAGCTGAGGCTGGCCCCAGATCAAACAGCTTGTAAGTGGTCACCCCCACCCCCTGTGCCTAAGCTTACCACAGTATTTGTCACACTGCTTTGTGACAATCTGTTTACATGGATTTCCTCTAGACTGGGAGCAACTCAAAGGCAAGAACTATTACATGTAGAGCATGTAAGTATCCCCAGTGCCCACAGGGGACAGTGAATAGTGAAGTAGAAGTTGGGGGTTAAACAGGGGCCCATAATTACATCACTTTGGAGGTTGAAGGATAATGCCAGTGTCCCCCATGGGGCAGAGGAACCACAATGACATCACCCCGGTTGGGCTGGGGACAAAGACAACATCACCCACAGGGTTGGATGAGACAATGACATCACTCCCTATAGAGTGAAGGGCAATGATAAGGTCATTCACAGGGTCAGAGGACCAAATGCATCATGCCCCACAGGGCCAAGGGAACAATGACAATATTACCCATGAACTTGGGGAGAAACAATGACATTCCCACAGAGTGTGTGTTGGGGGGGGTGGGCACAATGGCAACATCACCCACGGGGTTGGGTCCCTGCGGCACTGGCAGCTTCCGGAGCTCAGGGCCTTCATGATCATCCTCATGATGACTGACATCCAGCGTGGTGAAGAGGTTAGAGAGAAGCCCCAAGATGTGGACAATGGCCAGCTTGTTGGAAGGATTAGGCTATGGAGAGAATCAAACCAAGCTCTGGATCTCCCAGCCCCATCTTGGCCCCTGACCCCAGCCCTGACTGCCAACTCTAACCCCAACCCCCAGCAGCCACAGTCAACACAAAGGGAAACCCACCCCTGCCCTCTGGCCACACACACACACACACACACACACACACACACACACACACCAGGGCACTCACTATCTCCTCTGCTAGCTTCTCCAGCTGCTGGATATAGGGCGAGATAAGTGAGTGCAGATTCTTAAGGATCTCCTCCACCTGCAGGGCTGACAGCAGGAAGCCCAGTGCCTGCATCAGCCACATGCACTGGCTCGTCTGTGGGGCAGAACATGGAGAGTCAATCCTGGACACATCTGGTCGTGGGTAGGAAGAATGAACCTCTTGGGGTAGGTTCCAAGAACAGAGAATAAAAGACAAGGGGTAGGAAAAGGCAGAAGAGGATTTCCGTAGATTTCCACAATATCCCCAAGGACCCCTAGAAACTTCTGGGCTCACCTTGTGGATCTGTTTCATCAATACATCCTGGAGATAAACAGAAGGAATACGGGATCAGTGGAGTGCAATGTGCCCTGAGACCCAGCCCCACCTAGGCCCCCGCATACCTGGGAGACAGCCACGATGTTAGCAGCATAGGGTGGCAGGTCATACTTGCATTCTCGGCAGATTTTCTTGAGGGTGGACACAGAAGAGACAGAGAGCTCAGGATTGCCTAGGGCATGCAGTACGAGGGGCAGAACACTGTTGATCATGACAGGGTGGTCAGCCAGCCATTCAGACAGAGCTCCTGGGGTAAGAAGGAAGAGGGGAGGATATTTGAGGCAGGCCAGGCTGGCTTTGTACCATGTCCCTGTAAAGTAGGCAGAACTTCTGGCAGGATCAAGTTACAGCCCTAGTACTGAACAGGGAAATATGCATGCACATGCTCAAACAGGAGGCTTATAGCTGAGAAGCAGGAAGGAGTTACTCAGAAGAGGCCTAGCACTGCTGTTCCATTGACAGCAAACTAGCCTTACTGAATTGCAGCTCAGAACATTGTAGGAAGGACCCCTAGATGTGCCAGGACAGTCAGCTGGCTGCAATGCTGATTGTGTGTGTGGGCATATGTGTCTCTCCCATTTTGGACAGGAACCAGCAGGCTGACTGTGGCTGGGGAAGGTGCCTGTGGCTCTGGAAGTGTGGTCATGGGTGTGTGCCAGGTCTCACCGATGGTGAACATGACAGTATCTGCCAGCTGCACGTTGCTGATGCTGATCCGTGGAATGAGGCCAATGAGGCCAGGCACCACATCAGAATAGTTGACGTCGATGGTCTCTGCAATGGACTGGAAGCCGTAGAGCAGGGCCTCTGTGTGCTGAGGAAAGAGATGCCACTGGCTTGGCTGAGGAGGAGGGTATGACAGTTCTGGGAGGGCAGAGGGAATCAGGCTTGGGAGATACCTGCCAGGAGTAGGGCTCCTCTGAGCTGGTGAGCAAGCGGCCCAGCTTGTCATAGAGGTTGCTGAGCAGCTCAGCCCCCAGCATCTCGTACACATACATGAGCGTATCTGAGATGTCCACCCTAAGAAGCAGAGGAAGACCTTATACGCTGCCGGGATCCTGCCCTCAAGCCCAGGAGCCCACCCCAGTTCCTCACAACCCTGCAAAAGGGTCTAGAGAATAGAGAAAGGAGCCCCAGGATTCAGGAAGCCTGGCCTTGGGTTCCTCCCCTTACTGTCTTCATTAGTTCAGGACTCTATTCAGAGGTAGGACTGGCCTGCTGCCATCACCTGTAAATCCGGAACTGCTCCTTCTCATCTGAGGACCAGAATCCGTATTCCTCGTCAGAAGGGAACTGGGCCTTGTGCAGAAGCACATCCACCAGCTGGAAGTAGACTGGCCGGTACACCTGCTGGTACACAGCCTGCTTCTCTGCCTCGAAGGACAGAATGTCATCCTGAGACAGCCAGGGAAGGAAGTTAGCCACCTAGGCACCAGGCCCAGAAGCCCATGATCTACCTTCTATCATTACAGCTCAATCCAACAAGAGGTCCCAGAGACACACCTGCAGCGTGTACCAGAAGGTGAGGGTCAGGGAACTGGTGGTCTCGTTGACAGGGTAGTGGCCAGGGATGCCAGTACAGAACATTATCATGTTGACAAGGGCCAGGAAACTCTGCCAGTGCTCCACTTGGTCCAGCAAGGCCCTTGGAAGGAAGACGTATAGTAAGGTCATTCCACTTACCCCAACAGGGCTTCATAACTCCACCTCTTAGAGGGCCCTGCTATCCCCCCCACCCCCACCCCCAGCTGCCCCACTGCTCACCGGGAGTGGTTCTCGCCCAGGGCCACAGCAATTCGACAGATGCCATGGGAGGTCTCCATGTCCCCATTCTGCACTGCCTGTCGCAGTTGATCTTGCAGTCCCAGCACCAGCGGGATGAGTTTCAGGAGTGTGTTCACATACCTGGAGGCATGAGGTTAAGGAGACCCATCAGAGCTGTCTGCCCAGCCCCCACCAGCTTTGAGAGAAAGAGACATTCTCTCTGTCTTCCAGCAAAGCCCCCTCCCCACATTAAACCCAAAGCAAAAAAGAGGTCAGGGCCTACATGGTAGCTTTGACGCTGCCCACGTTGGGAAAAATCTGAGGTCAGGGACCTACCACCAGGAGAACTCTGGGAAGGAAGTATGAGAAGGTCAGTGTTGAATGGGTTGAATTATGTCCTCTAATTAGACTTACAGTTGACGCTGGCATGGGTTAAGACTTCTCGGGAAGTCGAAATGAGATACACGTATTTTGCATGTGGGAAGGACATAAATGTTGGGGGGCTAGAGGGCAGACTGTAACGGGCTGAATTGTATCCTCCCCGCAAAAGATATGCTGAAGTCTTAACCTCTAATACCTCAGAATGTAATCTTATTTGGAAACAGGGTCATTGCAGATGAGGTCATAGAGTAGGGGGGAGCTCTAATACAATACAACAGGTCTCCTTATAAGAAGACAACCACATGAAGACAGACTTACAGGGAGAATGACATGTGATGACAAAGGCAAAGATTGGAGTCATGCTGGGTGTATCCTGCAAGCCAAGGAACAAGACTGCCAGCAAACCACCAGAAGCTAGGAGGAGGTGAGGAAGGATTCTCCTACAGGTTTTTAGAGGAAGCCAACACCTTGACTTTGGACTTCTAGCCTCTGCAACAGTGAGATAATAAATTTCTGTTGTTTAAAGCTACCCAGTGTGTGGTACTTTATTATGGCCCCTCTAGGAAACTAATATAGACAGTGTTAAGAGAGACTGAACAAAGATAGGAAACAGAGGAGTTAATACAGGCTCAGGAGCCCTGATGAAGACTTCAGGAGGCCCCGAGAGCGTCAATCCCCACTGTCCACTCCACTCCCTATCACCAAATCCAAACTCCTATGTACTCTGGGGGCAGTATGAAGGGAGAGCAGTAGACGATGAACCCTGAGACAGCTAAGAGGCAAAATGGTCAGGACTTGATAACTGACTGGATACAACAATGGGGAAGGGTTAAGGACAACTCCCAGGTTACCGGCGGAACAATTAAGTAGATGGTGGAGCTATTTACTGAGGTCAGGAGGAGTGGGTGGAGGGGGAGAGCAATAAATTTAATGGGAGGCCAGAAGGTGATAAGTTCAGCGTTAGGCATGTTGAATCAGAGGTACCTGGTGAGATCTGCAAACAGAAGTGTCCAGAGAGTTGGATATGAAAACCTGAAGCCCAAGGGAGAAGTTAGAGCAAGAGACAGTCATGGGCAAACAACTGGTAATTGAAGCTATGGGAGTAGATGAGCATTGCCCAGGAAGAAAGCACTGAATGAGAGAAAATAGGGTCCAAGTCAAAGTCCTGAGGCACAATGATCTTAAAGGGGGAACAGGGGAAGCACAGTATACAAAGGAGACAGAGAACACTAGCTCCACTCACTGGACCCCTCCCCAGCAGCCTGCTCCGTGGAGATCAGACTAATCAGAGGAAGTGATACTCTCAGCAGGGGTACTGGGGGGATCAGATGCTTGAGACCCCTCTGCTACCAATCATAGTGTCACCAGAGCAATCTATGGAGAGGCAGGGGGACTGATGGGCCAGAGGACTTCTATCTGCATTTGCCCTAAGCAGGCTGCTAGGCAGGCAGGTAACCTCATAACCTCAGAGGTAGGATGAAAACAACAAGAGGCAACCAGCCCAGGATGTTGGCTTTCTCCAAATCCCCATTCTGGTGGGACAAGGTGTCCATGCAAGGATACCCCCAACCCAGAGACAGCCCTAGAGGGTGCTGCCTGGAGACAGCTGAGATAGCTTCAGTCTCACGACCCTGACACAGGCTGCACCACCAGACAATGGGCACCTTCAGGCCAGACTCTGGCACAAAGAGCAGGGGCAGGGCCAAAGCCCTGGCCTGCAAGCTCCCTAGCAGCTGAGATGGGGGCAGGAGGTAGTGCTCTATTCCCAAAGCATCCCTACCAAGGCTCTCTCACACCTGCCAAAGTTCATGTACACAGCAGGTACTCAATCTTCACTGAGTTCTTTTTTTTTTTTTTTTTTTTTAAGATTTTATTTATTTATTTGACAGAGAGAGACACAGCAAGAGAGGTAACACAAGCAGGGGGAGCGGAAGAGGGAGAAGCAGGCTTCCCGTGGAGCAGGGAGCCCGATGCGGGGCTCGATCCCAGGACCCTGGGATCATGACCTGAGCCGAAGGCAGACACCTAACGACTGAGCCACCCAGGCGCCCCTTCACTGAGTTCTTGATCTGTCATATTTAAGTTGCATAATAGGCTCAATCATGGATAATATGGTCCAGAAGGGCTCAGAGTATTACTCAAGATCATATAGCAACTTAGAGACAAATGCCAGGCTGGGGCAGCCACTTCTACTGCTGCAGGACTGCTCTTTCAGGGCCCAACCTGAATTTCTCCAAAGGACCTATGCAAATCTCAGTCCATATCTCAAATTCCAACTGATGGGAGTCCCCAAGAACGTGTCTAATTCACCTTCTCTCTTCCTCCAGCCCCCAATGAAAAGCTTTTCCAGGATTAAAAACATATTTCAGGAAAAACAAAATCAAGGGAGAGAGAGCCAAGCAAGCAGTAGCAGCTTCTGGAAGAGTGGGAAAGAGGGGACCTGAGTGCAAGCTCAGCCAAGGGGAGAGCCAACATCAGGACACTTGGGGAAGACAGTGGCCAGATGACCCAAGAGTCAAAACCACAGGTGACTTTCTCAAGCCGAAGTCTAGGAGACTAGACTAAACAGAGCAAGGCCCAAACTCTGACACCAGGCTGGGTGCAGCCCACCAATAGGGGAAACCCTAGATTTCCTACCACCTGGGCACCTATTCCTGAAAACTGTGAGTGGACAGAAGAGCAGGTCTGAGGCTTCCAGAGGTTTGTAGATTTGGGGGAGGGAGAGAGAGAGGATATCTTTAAGGCCATGGCTGAGACTGGGTTCAAGAGGCCTAGTTCCATTGGTCAGCTCAAGCTGCCGGGGCAGGGCTGCTGGGACTTGCTGGCTGCCACTCACACTGAGCTCAGCCCAGACCTGCAATTAGAGCTCCGGGAGGAGAGCTGAGAAAATGGGGAGAGTTGCTAAGCAACCATGGGGGCTGCAGCCAATGGGCGCTCAGGAGGCTGTGGGTTCCCTAACTGGCTCCTTCTTCGCTCATTCGTTCAGAGGAGAAGAAACATCAATTACCTGCCAAAGCCCTCGAGACTGGCTGGGCGGGTAAACCTGGGTGTATCCAAGGACACCCCACATCACCCATGCAGTGGCCCCAGGCAATTCCCCTTAGCCACCAACTGTCCGAGCCCAGCCGGCACTTGAGCTTCAGGCTGCCGAGGAAGGTTAGACCTGGGACTTGGTACCCACCTTGAGTTGGAAAGCCTGGGAAACCATGGGAAAGATAGACTAACTACCAATGCAGTAACAATACCAAATTCTAGCAAGTACTGTTTATGGGGTGTACAGGAACCATGCAAAACCCTTCACAGACCTTCTCTTCTTTGATCCTTATACCAAAATATTCTTTATAGAGTACCAGGGGCCCTGTGCACATTATCCTATTTAAGCCTTTACAACTCTGTGAGGTCGATATGATCACACCCATTTTACTGATGAGGAAACTGAGGCTTAAAAATGACTTACCCAAGGTCTCAGATCTAGCGAGCAGACCATCTGGGATTCAAACTCAGATGTGACTAATGTCAAGGCTGGAGCCATTAACCACTCTCTGATGCTATCTCTTTCAATGTTTTCCCCTCCAACTCTGCTAAGGGTTTCTAAAGCCCCATCTTTCATTCTTTTTTTTCTTTTTTTTAAGTAGGCTCCATGCCCAGTGTGGAGCCCAACTTGGGGCTTGAACTCACAACCCTGAGATCAAGACCTGAGCTGAGATCAGGAGTCAGACACTTAACCGACTGAGCCACTCAGGTGCCCTAAAAGCCCTATCTCTGAAGTGTTAGTGTCTCCAGTCTTGTCCTGGCCAATCCAACTTATACTAAAAATTTCATTATGCCATTTTCTCTGCTTGAAATCTTTTAATATCTTTACATCCTCCTCAGGATGAAGACCAAAATTTTAAGCCTGGCTGACAAGGTCTTGCATGATCTGGGCCCAGACCTTCCACAACTGGCCCTTAAACCCTGCTGTTTAATCACCACCACTCACCAGGCTCCCTCAACACCTTTTCCTTGCTCAGGGTCTTTAAAGCACACCTCCTCTGGGAAGCCTTCCACAACCCTAAGATGGGGTTAAATGCCTCCTGTGGGCTCTCACAGCCCCCCGCTTTCTCCATTATAGCATTTATCTCATTGACCATACTTGCCCTTTCGTGTGTCTATTAGGCTGAGCTCCTGGCTTGCTGAAGTCAACCTATTCATCTTTGTGCACCTGCTGCTCAGCACAGGGCCCAAGATACAAACAGGTGCTCAACAAACATATGCTGCACCAACAGCTCACTACACTCACCTTCTTTCAGGTCCTTGTAGGTACTATGGTGCTGCCCACCACAGGCCCTGTGGCCCTTTGCCCTTGCTTTAGTTCTGAAACCTGGAACACTCACTCCTCCCCTGACCTTCCCCACCCCACTCCCACCTCTCACCACTCAGGCAACTCCTACTTCTCATCTGTTCAAAAAATACTGAATGCTACCAAATGCTGCCAGGCACAGTGTGACAAAATAAAATGACAGAGTGCCTGTCCTCACGGAGCTGAGAGACCAATGGGGAGACCTAAGTTAATTTACAATGAAACTGTATTACAGGCTAAGAAGGAAAATCCCTAGGAGCTCTGAGATAAAATAACTGAGAAGACCACTTAGTCTTAAGAATCACTGATGGCTTTCCTAAGAAAGTGAAGTTTCAGCTGAGGTAGAGATGATGTGCCAAGTACATGTGATGGTTCAGAGGCTAGAAGAAACATGGGACAGTCAAGGAACTGAAAAGATTGTGTGAGAGTGAAGAAAGGACAATGGCATGAGAAGAGGCTGGAGATTAGCCATACTGTGCAGCACCTTTGTGAATCACATTAAGGATTCTGAACTTCATCCTAAGAACTGTAAAAAGCCACTGAAGGGTTCTGAGCAGAAAGGACAAACTGGATCCTCATTTTCAAAAGATCACTCTGGCTGCTGGGTGTGCAATAAAAGGTACAAGAGTAAAAACCAAGGGACTGGTGAAAAAGCTCTGCAGTAATTTGGGGAGAGAGATGATGACAGCTTGGACTAGGGTGGCGGCAGTGGAGATGGAAAAAATAGATTTGCAATATGGTCAAGAGCAGAACAGTCAGGACTTGGCGACTGATTGGTGGAGAGAAAGAGAAGAAAGAGTCAAATATTGTAATGAATAATTCGTCGGATGGTTAGTGGTCTGTCTCCCTCTCTGAACCATAAGGACCACGTCTTGTTTGCTTCCTTGTGTATCTCCAGCATCGGACCATGTATCAGTAGGCACTCAAACAGTGTTTACTGAATGGATGGATGGAGGGATGGATGGACGGATGGCCAGGCAAGCTGTCCTTCTCTGGGAAGGTGGGCACCAGCTCACCTCTGGGCATCAGGCTGCGAGATGGCATTGACAATGGCCTCCACACTGCTGTCGAAGAGCTCCGAGTCCTGCAGCGCAGCAAAGGCGGCCTGAATGAGCGCCTCACAGTCCTGCAGTGGCACCTCCAGCTGCACCCAGCTGGAAAAGCACTTGAGCACCTTCTGACGCACACAGCTGGGTGAGCTGGGCTGCTGTAGCAGCTGCTCGAGCAACGGGAAGACAGCCCCGCACTCCACTGCCAGGCTGGCCCGCACCAGGCCTTTGCGATACTGAGGCAGACGACTCGTCTGGAACTCCTCTGGCAGCACTGTCAGCAGCTCGAGTAGGGCCAGGCAGCGGCCCTGACCGTCCACCGGTGAGTCCTCAGCCTGGAAGAGCCGTACCATATCTGCCACAGCACACGGCCAAGCGTCAGGCATCATGCTGAGAGCCAGGGAGGCCAGGGCCACACACAGCCGAGTCAGCACAATCTTGGAGCCGCTAGCAAAGTGGGTGATCTGGGTGAAGAGCTGTGCCTTTAGACTTTCATACTGGTCAGTGGGTATGTCACTCCAGTAGCGAGAGATCTTGATGTGCAGGGCACTGGCCCCAAAGTACTGGATCTCAGGCACCTTGTCGGGCTGCAGTAGCTGCCAGCTGAAGTGCCAGGCCTGTGGGGAGACCTGAGCCTGCATCAGCCACTTCTGAGCCAGGTTCTTGTTCTCAATGTTGGGATCGTAGTAGAGCTGGTGCAGCGCCTGCAGGACAGCACAGGACTGAGCAGCTGCTGGGCACTCTGGATCCTGCCAGAGCCCAGAACAGAGGGCATGACTTGGTCCTGCAAGTCTGCTCTCTCTGACTGAGGGGCTGAGCAGGAAGAGCCCAGGGCTCTACAGTGTTTCCTGGGCCCGAGTCCTACTGATATCTTGAGAGCCTGAACTGTGCCCATGCTCTACCATATTCTCTTCTCCTTATAGCAAAACATTATGGGTTCAGAGAGTGAACCTCCACAGGAAAGCAGAAAAAGAGGAGGCTGAGTTCCCCAAAGGGAGGCACTTGAGGTAAAGGACAAGGCCCAGGTTGAAGGAATGGCTCCACAGGGATGAAGCTAAGCCTGAGAAGAACATGGAACAGCCTGAGGGGCCTTGACCCTCCCAGGCACCACTGCTCCCATCAACTCCAAGAGTTCTATTCAGCTTTCCCAGGATCATCCCTAGGTCACTCCAGATGCTGGCACCAAAGCCAGTGAGAAATCTGAGCAGGACTAAGACTTTGCCAGGCAGCCGTAGGCCAGAGACTTACTGGAGGGGAGGGTGAGAACACCCCTCAGAGAGCACACACGAGGGTCCAAAAAGCTGGTCAAAAAGTCTTGGCTGGCAGCCCTGGCAAATGCCTTGTCTGGAGCTCTCAACTAGCCAAATCCCCAGGGTCCCAATTCCATAGGGACTTCACACAGTAAGAAAACAGTGGTTTGTCTCCCTGGTAGCACATGGAAGAGCGCGCCACCATGCCAACAGTGCCCAGCCCCAGGGGGTGGAACAGTCAGGTCAGGACTCTGACCTCCTAAGCAGGCTCCATTCAAGTAGGCTTAGCCCAATCTGTACTTCTGACAGCAAGTTCTAGCTACTGTCCCTTGTTTGGCCCCTCAAGGATGCTGAGGCAGGCAAAGAAAAGAAGCAGAAGGGTTGCATTCTTAGCATTTGGTATGGCAAAAAGGGCGCAAGAATAACAAGTGAATATCTGCAACCATTCCTTGCTTTCCAGCAAGGTAGCCCTATCTCCCCATTCATCCCAGCGGGGAGGCATTTCTGCATCCCAGGCCTCTGGGGCAGAACACAGAAAAGAACCAGAGAAGCAGTTCAAAAAAGATGGCCTGGGCAGTGGGAAAGCCTGGGAAGGCCATGGTAGGAAGCTGCGTGGGCAGGAGAGCAGGGAAAGGACCCTGAGGCTGCCAGGATGACTGAACCCCTTGGACCCAGCACAAAACAAAGGGGGCCAGCCCTTCCTGCCTGCCCAGGACTGGTCTGGCCTCCATCCAATGTAAGAAGGACCCTTCTCCAAGAAAGAGTGAAAACAACCCAGACTGTTTTAGTTTCAGGTTATTTTCTGAGCCCCTGGGTCACAAAACAGGTCCAGGATGGCTCAGCATCTGTATGGTTCCTGAGGACTGAGCTGTAGGTCTCCTCGGTTCCTGGTTTCTTACTGCACTGCTCATGCAGTTCCCATGGAGCTGGAGAATAGCCAGTCTGGCTGTAGGTCTAGGCCATCAGCACTCTGGAGGGACCATCCCAAGGCCCCAGAGTATCCACAGAGAACCCATGTCTAAGGAAAGCCAGAAATAGCCCATTAGGACACCACTACATTGCTGTCCACGCCTGCCCAGAGAGACAGCAAATGCCAGGTGCTCTGGGGACACCATCCCAGCGGGCACTCAGCCCAAGCCTGGGCTCTGGCATTAGTGTCAGTCCCCAGAACTTCTGCACTGTCACTGGACTGCCCACCCCAGGGCCCTCGTACCTTCTCCACGTTCTCCACAGTGAAGTCCAAGGCTGGTGCTGCTCCAGCCCCTGCAGCCCCCGGCTGTTCCTCCCGCCGCTCCATCTTTGCTCCCTCCCTAGCAGGGAGGTGGACCCTGACCTGTCTCCTGCCCCAGCCCCAGCCCCTTGGCTGCTGGCCCCCTGCTAGACCCCGGCTTGGGTGCCCAGGAAGCGGTGCGGTGACAGGGGGCCCAGGGCGGGCATGGCTGCCGAGGCCTCCCCACCTCGGTCGGGGATGGGGGGCTTGCCAGAGGCCAAAAGGGGTGCTCTTAAGGGGAGGTCAACTGAGGGGGACTCCGAGGAGGGAGCCGTCAGTGAAGAGTTCGCAGGCGGGGGTCCTGGTGGTAGGTTACGGCTCTGTCCCCAGAATCTATGAGGAAGGAGTCATAGGGAAGGCAGGCCTGTGGGGGAAACCGAGCCCCTGGCCCGTGAGAGGTCACAGGGTCGATGGCCTGTACCCACAACAACCTCGTCTGAGTGAGCTCTCCGGTCCTACGAGGAGGTCACGGGGTGGGGGGTGACGAGGGAGAGAGCCCTTCGCGGGTTACGGAGGTGTCCGACAAGGCGCAGGGGTGCAGCTTCGCGAGTCTGGGGCGAAGAGTCCGTAGAGTTGAGGGGCTGTGGCAGGTCCCCTCCGCTCGGCCTGGCCCGCGCTCTTCTCACCGCCCGGCTCCGGCCCCGCTACCGCCGCTGCCGCCGCCCCAGTGACTGACAGGCGAGCCGGCCCGGCCGGGACGGGGCGGGGACCTCAGCGAGGCGCGGGCTGCCCCCAGCGCCTGTTCCGGCACGGCCGACTCAGGCGCCGCCCTCCCCCCGCGCCTGCCCTGGCCCGGCCCGGCCCGGCACAGCCCGGCACGGCCCAGCGGAACTGCGCAGAAACTCATTCCGGGTCCCTGGTCCTGTCCCCGCGCCGGCCCGCGCGCCCCCGAGCAGGCGACGGAGCGGCGCGCCGCTCGAGGCCCCCGCTGAGCCAAGGCCCCGCCGCTGTGTACCCTGGGAAACGTAGTCCACATTGCTCCTAGCAGGAGGGTGGCGCCTTGCGGTAGAGGTCGGGAGCACGTGGGCTGGGGACCCGGGGAGCCCCGCCGGCCCCAGACCTACTGTCGGCGACAGGGTCAGACCCGCGGGAGGCGCTGATGAGCAGCTCCCTAGGACGATGTGACCGAAGGGGCCGGTGGTTGGAGCTGGGATGCCGGCTAGAGGATAAGGTGTGTGTTGGGGGTTGGCGGGGAGAAACAGGTCAGTCTGGTGCCGCGCTGCCGGCGCCTCCTGGGGCCCAGGAAGGGGGCGGTCTGGGCAGAAGGCATCAGCACCGCCCAAAGAAGAAAGGGAGCTTGGCGCGCCCCAGGAATAAAAAAGGACGGCTCTCCGGAATGCCCAGTGAGCAACCAGGAACCACATACCATGGACAGTACTCGGAGAACTTCCTAAGGTGCTTGGAAGTAACTTCTCTTTATGAGTAATTAGAATAAGAATAGCTCACATTTAAGTGCCAGGAACAAGCAGTACTTTGCCTACCTTGGTCCGATTCTCTGGACAACTCTGAGGTGGGTTTTTTAGTCACATTTTCAGATGAGGAAACAGAGGTTGAGGAAGGTTGAGCTTTTCTTGTCCAGGGACACACAGCTAGTGTAGCAGAGACCAGCCACAGATCTGGTCCGCCGCAGACCCCAGCAGCCCCTACCCCTTACACTTCCACTTGCCCTTATATTAACTCTTATTTCTAAAGTTTATTTATTGAAGTAATCTCTACACCCATCATGGGGCCCAAACTCACAACCCTGAGATCCAGAGTCTCATGCTCTTCTGACTGAGCCAGCCAGGCACCCCAATCTTTTATTAACTCTTGCCAGCTATCCCAGCAGGGGAAAAAATAATCAAAAGGGAAAGGAGGACCTCTGTACTTGTATTCGGTGGAGGAAGCTGACATTGGCAATAGCTGCTAAGGCTGAAGAATGTGAGTGTAGGCTTCCCTGAGGAGGAGAAACTTGGTCTGGGCTTGAAGAATAGAGAGAAATGGGTGAGGAGGGGGGTTCGATTAGCTCGGAAGCAAAAATCTAGTGGGAATCTAGTTGTTCAACAAATCTTAAGTGGGGTTTCAAGTGGGCAGTGATGATTGGACTTGCATTTTACAAAAACCTATCTGTAGGATGTAGGATAAATTGAAGGAGTGGTCTTTTCATCATTTGGGGGTGCAGGGAGAGAACCTCTGGTTTTCATCAGATTCCCTAAGGACTCTACAACCCCCAAACAGTTTAAGAACCACTCCTGTGAACAAAAAAGGTGACCTCACATGGTGCAGACGCTCCTAGATCTTTTCTCTGATCCTCAGCTTTCTACACAGCCTCTCCTTTCCTGGATGAGACCTCAGTGAGTCAGCCAGTGCACATACACTCTGTCCCAGGGGAAATAGGACCATCCCTGGACAAGAGAGAGGAAAATCATTGGCAAGTGCACATGGAACCCCACACCTCAGTTCCCGGATGAACCAAATGTCGAGGGAAGTTTTGGGTACTCCCTGAAGCTGGAAAAACTGCCATTTCAAAGCTGCCTATAGTTTTCCATCTTACAAGAGGTGGTGACTTGAAAGCCCTTTAGAGGAGACCATACCTTGGTTCTGGGAAGACCACTCAAACAGGCAATGTAGTTTTGCAAATGTGAAACAAAGACTACGGTCAAGAATGGAGATAACAGGGGTGCCTGGGTGGCTCAGTCAGTTAAACATCTGCCTTCAGCTTGGGTCATGATCTCAGAATCCTGGGATGGAACCCCACGTCGGGCTCCCTGCTGGGTGGGGAGCCTGCTTCTCCCTCTCCCTCTGCCTGCCGCTCCCCCTGCTTGTGCTGTCTATCTCTCTGTCAAATAAACAAATAAAATCTAAAAAAGAAAAAGAAAGAAAAAAAAAGACTGGAGATACCAGAACCACCTGTGGCTCCCGGGTGGAAAGTGCTCTGCCTGGTGAGTTTATGTGACAGTGACCCCTGCTAAGTTGTGGGCAGAGAACTGCAGCTCTGGAGCTTGTTCCTTTGGGGGAAAGTGGCTTTATTATTATTTTTTTTTTTTTAAAGAGGGATTTGGGTTCTTGTGGGACTGTGTTCTTCTTAGAGAAGGTACTGTTTCATCTGGGACTTTGTGAGATGTTGGGCACAGTCTCTCTGGGGCCCAAAATGCAGCCTTGAGTTGGAGGGACCCTGCTTGCTCAAGGCCCCGCAATCAGGACTGTTGAGGGCCAGCACCTCTGGCTTGGGTTCCGACCTGGCTCTCCTGCTGAGAGCATTGTCAGAGGCGGCTTCAGTCTGTTGTCTCCTTTAAGTGGCTCTGAGAGCAGAGATGACCACTGAAGGGCAGGGCCTGGAGGGCTTGGGGGCTAGGCCAGGTTTTCAAGTCTTTCCAGTAGGGTCTCCCTGGGCCCAGTGACCCTGCTTGACGGGATGTCCCCCTTCATCCTCAACCAGGGCCGGGGCCCAGGCCTCCGTGAAGCATCTGCAAACTGTATGGCACTGGTGCCATTTTCTTCCGGTGGGGCTGGGAAGGGCTGGAGACTGAGGGTCCTCAATCAGCTTGGAGGCAGAGAGAGGGGGCAAAGGGGTGTTTGAAGGCAGTGTGAGAGCACCAGAGTTTGGGGAGCATCTAGAACTGGGGCAGCGAACACGGAAGAGTGGAAGCAGAGGCCTGTTTCTCCTCCTTGACCCAGAATGCTCACGGCCCTCACTTTTGCCTGCTCCTCACTCCAGCCCGGGCGAAGGGGGGCACCTGTGCCAAAGCAGCCAGGCACTTAGACAGTTCGGAAGGAAGTTTGGTTAGCAGTGGCAGATGCCGAGGGGCCCCACCCTCGGCCGCCTCACTCCCGTGGTGCTCTCATGCACCCCGGGCTGCAGCTGCTGCCCTTGTGCTCACAGCTGCCAAATCCATCTCCAGGCCGGCCCTCCCTCCTCAGCTCCAGACCAGCATATCCCTTCCTCCCGACAGCCCCTCTGGACACCCCATGGTTCCTCAGACTGGGCATCCTTTCCAAACGCAGGCCCTCATCTTATTTCCAAAGAAGAACATCATATTGGACAAATTCATAGGACCCAGGAAACAGGGTTTCCCAGGGACATGCAGGAAAGCTCAGAGGGATTGCACTGACTTTTGAGAGATGACTCGGGGACACTGCGGAAGGCCAGGGTCAGCACTAACCTCTCCTTCCTTCCCAATGCAGGTGTGTACCTCTTAGCTTCTTGCCCTTTTTCATACTGTCAAATTGAACTTCCATAATTATTTATTGTCTGTCACTCCTGAGTTAAGCTTCAGGGCAGGGGTCATGTTCCTTTCACTTCTGTACGTCTGGTGTCTACCTACTGTCTGACATATAATAGGTGATTAGTAAATATTTGTTGAATGAATAAATGAATATCCTTGTTCATCATTCAAAATGCAGGTCCCTCTGGGGGGCCCTCAGTCCTTTCCTGCCCTTTTATTCCCTTGATGCTCTCTGCTTCATTCCCCCGAAACCAGCTGCGCCTTCTTGCCCACCTGCAGCCTTTTCAGATGCTCTTTTGCCCTGGGTTGCCTCATGGATTGTGGGCAGTGAGGTCCCCGTGCTGGATTGTCTACAAGCAGAGGGAGTGTATGCACCTGTCAGGCCCTGGCGGGTAGGACACAGATGAGTGACCGTGGGATGGGGCAATGTGTGGTTCTCTGTGTCGTTACACAGTAAGTGAGGCCCCCAGAATGTCTGACGTGACAAGGGTAGGGTTCTCTCCACCCGTAATTCCGGGTCCCAAGTGCTGGGGACGGTGCAGGGGGCTGTGAGCTGGCCTGTCGGGACTGGAGAGCACACCTGTGCCACCCACTCTGCCTGTGTCCCCCCCCCCCCCCCCGCCATGTCCCAGAGCTGCTGGGAAGCAATGGACAATCCAGGCCAGGCCTGTGATTGTGGAGTCAGCCTGAAGTGAGTGGGATGGCCAGCGCATGATCCCCATCCAGCTGCTGTTACCCATCCAGCCCCACTGCCCAGGAAAGGCTCTGACAAACCACGGAAGTAAATAAATAACTTAGGAGTAATAAATAGGGGTCCGGCTCCCACGAGTGAGTACAGGCCCGCGTGGGCGATGCGACTGCAGTGTGTCTCCTCCGATTCCGCGCCCCCAGGGCCTGGGCTGACGCTTGGGGCCTCGGCACGGCTGCGTTCTCCCGAGGCCAAGTCAGTGCCAGAGTCTGTGAGAAGCGGGTCCTAAGGTCTCCAGGGCTGAGGTGTCTGGCGTCTACAGGGCGAGGACCCTGGCGCGGCAGGTCGGTCGTCCCAACACCTCTCGAGGGCTCGTGGCCATCACTCCCCGGCCCATCACCCCGGGGCTGAGGCCTCCATCTCTGACTGAGCTCCCCCCGCCCCCGGCCCCCGGCTCTCCTGCGAGAGGGCCCCCGGGGTGCGAGGAGCCGCGGGGAAGGGTGCAGTCCGCCAAGCCCTGGAGCGAGGCGTCAGCCCAGGCAGCCGCAGGCAGTGGCCGACAGGCGGTCCACGGTCCTCCAGGTGCTGTTGACGTCCATGAAGGAGACCGCCTCGTAGCGCGTGGGGCGGCAGCACGGCTGGCTGACGGGCCGCGAGCCCGGGGGCGGCCGCAGGGCCCCGGCGCCCAGCAGGCTGGCCAGGCTGAGGTCGTGCGGGGAGCGCGCGCGGCGGCAGGAGCCGCTGCAGAAGCGGAAACGCACCAGCTCGTCGGAGCTGTGGCCCAGGCCGAGCGCGCGCACCGGCACCAGCTGCGAGCGCAGGCGGCAGCCCCGCGCCCCCGCCGTCCGCCCGCGGCTCCCCCGGCTCGGGCGGCCGTCCCGGCCCCCTGCTCCCGCCGCGCGGCCCCCCCGGGCTGGCGCGGGCGAGGGCGCGGGCGGCTGGGGCACGGGCCGGGGCGGCTGGGGCGACGGCCGCCGGGCTCTTCCGCCGCACGTGCGGGCCGCGCGGCCCCCTGCAAGGAGACTGAGTCACGCTCGGGGTCCCGGGCCAGCCCCGCCCCGCCCCGCCCCCTCGCCCTCTCACCTACCCGGCAGGTGACCGGTGGGGGGCGCCGGGCCAGGAGCGGGGCCGAGGCGCGGGGCGGGACTGCGGGGCGCGGGGCCCAGGGAGGCCTCGGCGACGCTGCTCAGCAGGGCCAGAGCGGCCAGGGTTGGCCACAGGGCAGGCTGCGCGGAGACAGAAGTGGAGCCTCAGGGAGGAATAGGACACCCAGGTCGGCTCGGGGTGGAGGGAGCTCAGGAAGGGGCTGGGGCGGCGGGGATCAGAGAGAGGATGGGCGCTTAGGTGGGTGGGGGGACCTCCCGGAGGGTTTAGGTTGGAGGATAGTGGGTCCGCTGCCTCAGGGAGCCCAGGGGAGAGATCACTGACTTTCCTCCTTCCTCCTGGTTCCTCCTTGACCATTTCCCCTTCCGCTTCTGTCGCCAACCCCGGCCAAGCCCTGCGCTTCCTCCCCAATCAGACCACCTTTCCTCAGTTCCAGGTGGCAGTCCCCCGGGAGAACCACTCACCTGCCGCCTAGGCTGGGGCCAGTGGGGCAGCACAGAAGGGCTTCCACATCCGGGCTCCATCTCTGTCAATACCAGGAGCGCCCATCAGCCGTAGTCGACTTGCTCCCGCCCCCCCTCCTCTTGAGGCAGCTTGGAGCATTGAGAGAGGAGTTATCCTTTGAGCAGGTCATCCCTCCACTTCAGTGTCTCCAGATGAAGTACAAGGGGCTTGGACAGCTGGACTCAACCCAGGTCGAGAAGTAACTGCATTGAGAACCTAACTGTGTGTTGGTGCTTTGCACCTGTTTCCCTCTTTCAGTCCTCACAACTCCAAGAGGTAGATGGCAAGTAAGACTCAGAGAAGCTCGGCGGCTGCCTACCATCCCAGGTCTCTTTCCCCGGGGCCTTGCTGCTCTGTCCTGCAGGGCTGGAGCTGCCAGGAGCAGCTGGAGAAGGAAGTAGTTGGACGCACTGGGTCCCACAGAGAGCTTTGTCTCTATGTCACGAGCAGGAAGATGTGGCCTAGAGAAGATTTAGGGTGCTTGCTGTTGACCTATCTGATGTCAGCGACACCCCGGCCTTAGCCTGTGTTGCCCACCCAGCGCTGCTGCACCTTGCTCCTCTGTGATCTCTCTGTCTGGACCCAGAGCCGCCAGAGTTCTCTCTTCTCAACCACAGATGGTCCCTCAAGAGCCAGCCGGTGATGGGGGCTGATGGGCCCTCTAACATAGGGCCTGGGCATGGCTCCCTGTGGCCACCAGGGGGCAGCATTGCCAAGCCTGCAGACTCAAAGGGGGGGTGGGCTTTTGGCTGCCCTCAAATAGACTCAGGGCTGAGCAACTCCCAGGAGGGCCCTCCTGGCCTCCACTTCAACCTGGTCTTTGAGAGCTGGTCCAGGTCTGTTGCCCTTCCAGCTTCCTGTGGGTCTGGCAGCCTGGCCCTGCTCCTCTAAGTTTCCCCCACGAGCCATCCTTCCTGAGCCCAGCCATCCTTTCTGAGCCCCACCAACCCTTTGGTGAACCCACCCTGGCTGGCATTCCCAAACACCCCTCTGGGGCCCTAGAGCCCTCACTAGCTGGTCTGCCCTTGGATCCCAGCTGTCACCGTCCACCCCCACCCCATAGCACACAGAACGTCTGCATACCTGTGGACCAGACCTCCCCAGGCCTCCCCGGTGTGCTCCTCCAGGGCCAGGCATGCTCTGCTAATTGAATCAGGCCTTGAGGGGCCAGGCTAGTGACTGTTCTCATTGACGGAGGGAAAGCCGGGCCAGGCAGCCTCAGTGACCCCCTGCGCTAGGGGGAGCTCAGGAGCAGGTCTCTTGAGGGCAGGTCAGGCCCAGTCTCCCTCCTGGCAGGCTGGGGGCCACTTGGTCCACCAGTCCTTGCTTCCCCGCCTGCCAGCCGGATACTCACCACAGGGGTCCTCCTCCGTGGTTCTTCTAGGCACCTTTCCTGGGACCAGTGCTGGGCTTTCCCCCGCAGCTTGAAAGGCTCATGCCCAGGACTGTGCACCTGGCAGCACCTCTTTTAGCCAAAAGCGTGGCCTTGGCGGCCAGTGTGCGCCCTGTAGCGGCAGCAGGGACCTCACATTAGAGCGGGCTAGCGCAGTCCGACCAGCGACAGGGGGACTGAGGGGGCTGGGAGGGGCGGAGAGCTGTGCCTCCGGCCCAGGAGAGGGAGGACGTGGGAAAGGAGCGGAGGGGAACTATCCCGCCCGCTCCCCCGAGCCCCAGGGCTGGGCCAACAGGTTGGCTTACCGCGGTGCAGGGCTCTGGGTCCGGGACGCAGTGAGGGCTGGGGCCCGAGGGACCTGCTGCTGGCGGAGCCCGTGGGCCGTGTCTGGGGGCCGGGCCCAACTCCATCCCTCAGCAGCCTCATGCCCGCCGCCATCCGGTGTCAAATTCCAGCCCCGGCGTCACCGGATCCCGGGGTGGGGCCCAGAGCGCCCCCGCCCAACCCCACCTTTCAGGGCTCACCTGGCCGCTCCACCTGCTGGGATCTGGCCCCCCCGGCTACGCTGGGTCCCCCGAGCCGGGCGGGGGCGGGGGGCGGGGAGGAGACGCTGGGAAGGGACCCTGGGACGCAGAGCGGAGAACCCGGGCGGCGGAGAGGCGCGGGAACTGGGCGTTCAGAGTTTGTAGACGCGCGAAGTAGGGAGTTGGGAGGCTGGGCGGAGGGCGGGGAGGGAGGGGACAGGCCGGTCCCTGCCTCCGCCGTGGGCCCTGAGATGGGTGCGGTCTCCTGGGTCCCGGCTGGCCGACCCGCCGCGGCTGCTCTCCGCTATCTGGCCCACTGCTAGCTTCTTCTCTCAGCAGACCCACGGAACTTGTCGGGTCGGTGAGGAGCTGCGCTGGGGCGCTGGAGGTCCGACCCCGCTCCAGCCGCCCTGCCGCCCGCCGGCAAACACGGTGCTCCCCGGGCCCCGCCGGGGCAGTGCTGGTAGGAACAGGTGCCCGGGCCGAGGAAGGGAGGGTCACAGAGGAGATGCACATGCACGGCTGGAGGGTAGTATTTCAGGGGCCTAATTACAGCAATTTGACAGGTGAGCTGGAGGTTGAGTAACATGGATAGAGGTAAGGGAAGGCCAGATCCTTTGTGTCATACTGGGGAGTCTGGACTTCATAGCAGTGGCCCTGGGGACCACTGAAGGGTTTCAGGCAACAGAATGGTGCGACCAGACATGCATTGCAGTGACTGGCTGATCTGGGGGAGACGTAAGGAGGCTGCTGGGGAGAGAGGGGTCTGAAGCAGAGACGTGGGGTGAGCAGAGGGCTGCAAGGCTTTTCAGACCACATCTTCTTGAAAACTCAGTTGGTGCCTGATTGGATGGAATGAAGAGGTAGGACAGACAAAGGCGCGCCTCTGGCCGGGGTGACGATGTGGAGGGGCTGCGTGCCGGCAGCTGGGGCTCCCTCGAGGAGGACAGGCTGGAGACAGGAGCTCAGGAGTTCAGTGTCAGATGTGTGGTGGATTACCCTAGTGGTAATGTTCAGGAAGTGGCTGACTGCGTAGCCTGGAGCAAAGTGGAGAGAGCTGGGCCGAAGAGGGCAATTTGGGAATTGTGGACCAGCTGCCAGTGGGGAGCCGTGGGTGGGGATGGAAGTGCTCCGGGGGCGTGTGTGGACCAGCTATACCTTGTCCATGCATCAGCATCTCCTGTGGACCTTTAAAAACCACCCACATCTGGGCCCCACCCCAAACCTGAATCAGAATCCTGGGGTGGGCATGTGCAGATCTTCCAGCTTGCACAGGTTAGTCTGGTGTGTGGCCAAGGCCAAGAACCACAGCTCTGTGACAGCAGGTTCCGTGCAGTGGAAGCCAGACCACGGAAAACTGCTGGGCAGGGGGGGAGGTGGCTGTCCACAGGCCTGACAGGACCCCTGTGGGACAGGGGACCGAGCAGTGAATAGCTCCTCTCTTTGCTGCTTCCGGCAACCTGGGACTTTGTCAACCATGGCTGCCTCTTGTAGGCCTGCAGCCTAGGCCCCGTACAACTCCAGGGGGCACCCTTCCCGTAGACTACAATGTGCACTGGAGTTGTGCCCTGTTTCCAGCAGCATCCCAAGGGAGTTCTGGGTGTGCCTGTCCCTCCGTCAGGGCCCGACTTTCCCCTCAGAGGAGGCGGTTTCTGCCTGAGGACAAACCACAGCAGTAAGGGGGCATGTGGGATGCTGGTGGCCCTTGGGATGGCAAGTGAGAGGCCAGGGGGCCAGCCAGCCTCTCTTACTGCCACGGTGGCAGCTCTGACAGGAAGCTCACTCCATGCCTCTGATGCAGATGTGTTTGTCCGGATCTCAGGCCTGCCTGGGGTCGCTGCGAGGGCAGCGATCAGATTCTAGGGCTCTCGGGGTGGGGGTGGGGGTGTTCTCTCCCAGGTTTACCTGAGGGTGCCTAGAGCTGGGCTCTGCCTTTCTGTTCTGTGTGGGTAGAGGGGGGCTGTGGGGAGAGGGTGTGCCTTTGTGCTCTGGGTGGGGGTGGGGCATATTCTCTCCGGAGCTCAGCCCGGGGTGTCAGGAGCAAGTGTGGTCTGTGAGTCTGTGTCGGGGGGCTCAGCACATAGCTTTCTTGTGCTTGCAGGAATCTCTGTCCCCGCAGAACTGGGGCTCTGGGGACCTGGAGGTGCTGTCCTAGGGCCGTGGATCTCTACCCCCTGCCCTCTGGCTCCTTTAGGGTAGGGTAGGCTCTGGGGCATGCCCTCGTACCTCTGATCTGCCTCTCTTACGGCCAAGAGGGTGCAGGACTGTGTGGGACGGGAGAGGCTTCCGAAGGCCCCCAGGTGGCTCCCCAGGTCCTGCAGTTGACAGGAGAAGAGAAAGGGACCGAGGAATCTGTGGGCTAGAGAGATGGCCCTTGGGTTTAATGGAGTTGCTGAGGCCCCAGGGTCCTGCTTCTTCCAGGAGAGTCAGAGAAAGCAAGAGGAGGCCAGATTCAGGGAAGAGCTTTATTGCTTCCAGGATGGCTGCCCAGGGTGGCTGCCACAGCCTGGGTAAGGTCCTTGAGCCTCACTTCCCTCTGGTCCAGGCTGAAGGCAGAGCCCAAGGACCTGACAGTGTCATTGCCGAAATCCAGAACAGCTGCCAAGTTGGTCAGTCCAGGCTGGGGCACTGTCCTGTGGATCAGCTGCAGCGGCGCGGGGGGGGGGGGGGGGGGGGGGGGG